>NC_090443.1:16727815-17327815 GCF_031143425.1 Pleurodeles waltl | reverse complement strand
TTCCTAAACATCAACCTTCAGATCACGGATATCAGCCATCCATCCAGGTGCAAAACAGGGCCTCACACTTCTCTCTCTCATAATTTCAAAAGGAACCTGCCCTGTGACAGAATGTGGCATTGTGCGGTAAGCCTATATAGTATTTCTGCCTGCATCCACACAATTATCATTAGATTTTAACACACTTTGAAAGCTCTTGACGAATGCTTTGTTGAATCGTTCCACTTTTCCATTAAATTGTGGACAATACAACATGGTTTGAATGAGCTTCATACCATTTTTCTTGAAAACCTCTTGCAATATAAGTGGAAGAAAATTGTAATCCATTGTCAGACAATACTTCAGCTGCAGTGCCTTTTCTGAAAAACACTTCCTTAAAGAATTTATTCAACTTGTTGTATTAGGTTCAGCAACACCCTTCACTTCCACCCATCTGGATAGTTGGTCCATCATCACAATATTTTATTTCATTTACACAGGTAAAACATGAAACGGTTCACCATCAAAATCACTGCTATTATGAAGACCATCCACTCAAGGGCTCCATCTGACCCTTGACCCCACCACACCTTCACCAAAGGACTCCTTCTGATCAGTGAAGCAATAATACCCATCAACATTTCCATTGACTCAGCGGCATCCACGGACACATGTAAAAGCACCAATTGTCAAGCCCCTGCTCAAGAAACCTTCCGCTGACTCAGCCATGCTTTCCAACCCCAGACCCATCTCACTTCTACCACACCCAGTAAATGTCTTAGAGAAACTTATCAACAGCTGCCTCACCTGCCACCTCGGGAACAACCAGTTCCTTGACTGAATGTAGTCTGAATTCATGCCCAACAACAGTACAGAAACAGCACACATTAGTGTCACAAAAGACATACTCATGATCCTTGACAGAGCATACATGGCAGCCCTCATTCTCCTGGACCTCTGTGCAGCATTTGACACTGTTGCACACCCCATCCTCATTAGGCGCCTGCATGAGATTGGCATCCAAGGACCTGCTTTCTGCTGATCCTGCTTGATGGATAGAACATGAGCTATCAGCCTGGCACCTTACTTCTTGGAAACCCACAAATTCATCTGCGGAGTGCCTTAAGGGTCATCGGTCAGCCTCACTCACTTCAACATGATCCTTCTGGCCAATATCATCTGCACACTTGGCATCAACATCGTCTCCTACGCAGATAGCATACAACTCGTACTCTCCCTCTCAGACAAGACTACCAGTACAAGAAACAAGTTCACCACCTGCATGACTGAAGTAGCTAACTGGATGAAAGCCAACTGTCTCAGGCTCAACACTGGCAAGGTGGAAGTAGTGATCTTCAGCAAGAATACCTCACTATGGGATTCCAACTGGTGGCCTACTGAACTTGGATCCACATCCACACCTATAATCGCACCAGGGACTCGGAATAATCATCAACTGCAAACTGACATGACAGCACAAGTCAACACTATCACTGCATCCTGCTCCCATACCCTGAGGACTCTGAGAAAGATATTAAAATGGCTCCCAAGCAACACTAGAAAACTGTCACTCACTGTTGTGTCTCGCTCTGCCTGCTCTGTTTGTGCTGCGTGGTTATGTCCCCTGTCACCCTCGATCCAGTCCACCTTCTTTCTCCCGTTATCTTAACCCTCCCACCTCCCCATATTCCTGTTCCTGATGTACAGCACTCCATACCCCCAGACTGCCATTACTCTTTTAATTTTGGCCTCCTTCCTACAGCCATTGCCCTTTTAATTTTGGACAGCTTCCTACAGCCCCTGGAAACCCTACCTACTCATGTGGCCTTGAGGCAGTGGTCTTCAAACTGTTTAATGCCACACCCCCCCAAAGTGGGAAAACAACATCGGGCACCGTTCCAATTTTTTCACAATTATTCTTATAAATTGGCAATGTATAAATATGTCTAGACTTATCTAAACCTTGCAGTTAAGTTATGTTACTGTTTTAAAAATGCAATCAAATACATGATGCCAAACATACCATTCTGGTGAGACAGGTCTTACTAATGTATAAAGGAATCCACAGAGTGATTATTGGCAGTTGGGGGTTGGGGGGATGAAGAGTATTTGGGCTCCCTTCCTGTTTGCACATGGTCCCAGACTGGATATAAATGTCAAAACATGTTAGTGATGGCCCATCACAGAGCGGTTTGGTGCTGATCATTTTTTTCAGCTCAAAACAACGCCCTGTTCTCAGCACAATGCTTCTTTTGGCCAGAGTCTGGTGCCCCCAGGGATCATTTGAGGCCCCCTGGGGGGTGGGTGTGTACCCCAGTTTGAAGACCACTGACTTTGGGAGTGGCTACCATCAAGGGCAGGGTCTTGTATAGAAGCCCCTGCTGTATAAAAGCAACACCCCGCAATGTGGCAACTGCTTGGCTTTCAGACTTAACAAGAAGATAGTCTGTTTGTCATGAGGTCCTGTTTGTTTTTACAATGCTTGACATCACTTACCTAATCCTGCAGACCAGACTCTGTTGTGCATCTACCTTCCGTTCGGACATCTGGAGTCGATGTTTACTGTTGAAGGCGTTCACCTGCAAGGAAAGCAAAAGAGGCAGTCATTACTTACATGGTAAGGTGAATTACTATCTGCTTGTGCTAGCCAGGAAAAAAAATGCAGCAACTGAAAAAGGGCTTGTTGGACGATTGTATGCTGAGTTCTTTTTCAGGTATTTAGGTTAGGGCAGCAGCCAAAGACATTTACAACCAAAAGGCCACAGCAATTAAGACAGCAAAGAAGAACTAAGAGGACCCTGAAGGCAAGGTGCGTCTCTGAACTTTAAGAACTGGCAAGGCACGGTGAAAAGCCCACAAAAGAGGGAATAACAAAACCAGAGGCCCTAATTTGAGAGGAAGATACATGATTATCAGCTATGCTACTTGCTGACACACCGCTACAGAAGAGTCCATTAGGAGCCTCAATTCTCCGTCACTTATAGAGGCAAAGTAAACAACCGGGAAGTGGGAATCTGGTAGAACCTGGGGGGAGAGGGTAATGGTTAGTGAGTATAATCTTTCCTCTACTTCCTCTTAACAGAACGGATCCCTAGTTCCCCTAAAGGTGTGACCTTGAAGAACGGCGACCAAAGAAGTCAGATGACACCCACTCAATTCATAGAACTTGGACAACTCTCTTCTTTTTCTTTTTCCCAACCCCATTTCCCTTGTACACAGATGTCAGTGCAGTGTGCATGGTGCAAGCCTTCAGAGGGATTTGTGGTCTTGGTTTCACTCTTGCAGACTCCTGAAACAATTCTGGTTAGTGTTTTCTTGGTCCTGTCACTCATGCACTAGTCACCAGCAAGTTGGACTATGGCAACTCCCTCTATACATGGCTCACCAAGCAACTCACTAGAAGGCTAAAAACCATCCAACCTGGCAGTCAGACTCATCCTGAGCCTTACTTGGGGGACGATCAGTAGCCCAACCCAAAATGCCTCTACAGGTCCTAAAACCAGGCAGATTTTTCGCTCCAGGTGGAGACACCTCTTTACAAGGGACTTCCCTCCTCTCAGTCATACTCAGTTTGAGTACCATCAGCCATAAGTCTAGCAGCAACAACACCAACTCCAGTTATACTAGCTCTTCTGGAACTTTTCTTGGAAGATACCGCTATGTTTAGTTTGTTCATGAACTAATGCTACTTACACTTCCTTCCCAAACCAATTGTCATAGTTTGGACTCTTGCTCTAGGCAAGACTTCTGGTTTAAGGATTACAGGCAACTATGCCCATCCTACAACAAGTCGCAGCTGTCGTCCAAACCCTTCCATCTCACTAGCAGCACCTCACCAAAAACCCAAATAGTAAGAGGTGATTTGTGGCAGCCTTTACGCATGGACTCAAGAGTAAGACATCTCAGGGAGTGTTGTGGTTAAACGGAGAATACCCCTTTCTCACAGATACATCCTGTCTCATCTAACACAGGCAATAACAAAGATGCAGTAAAGTTTCAATAGTTTTTATTTAACACAACTGAAATCTGTGATAAGCTGCATGGGCTGCAATGATTAGGATAATGAACAATGCAAGAAACAGAATTGTAAAGACAAGAGTCATTATTACAAAGACCCCCACCATCTTGCAATAGCATGAAAAGACATAAGGTGTGTAATATGTCCTAATACCCTAATATGATAGGCCTAACCTCCTACCTAAAGGAGAGCTGGGTTTGTTAAACCTAATCTGCCAATGCCATGTCCATGAGAGGAACCCCCAACCCTCATTATCTTGGAATGTGGTCCTTATCTCAGACTCCGCAGGGACACCAAGAGTCAGCATCAAGACGATATTCAGCATCGATATCAGCGATGGTGGCGATGCCCTCTGGTCGGAATCCCTCTGATTATCTGTCTAAAGTGTGATGTATTTATACAGTTCTACTTGGACACCTGGCGTAGGTGTGTTCCCAAACAATAGATAACAGACATGCTTGGGGCGGCAATTACTATAAACAATTCCCTCGAAAGTATACAGAGGGAAAGTCCCTAATCGTGAACACCTACTGTTTGTTTGTCTTTGTCACTTGATCTTGGCGCCTTAGCGTGGTGGCACTGATAATGCAAAGCATAACAAGTGGCCTAACTATAAACAAGGCAGCCATCTTAGAAGAATTAAATAATTAAATGGGCTAAGACAGAGCAAGCTAAGTAGGTTAAAAGTCACCAGGTGATGGGGGCACGAGTCTGCAAGCCGAAGGCTAAGCTAACTCCTATTATCCCATTAAAACAAACTAGGATTCACTACACAATGCCCTTCCCCGATGATGCTGCTAAGGTGGCCTTCATGATTTCCTATTGGGCCAGAAACGCTGCTATCTGGTCTGTCCCCTCAGTGGAAAGTAACGATCTGCTCTTGTACAATTCTGCTAGCTTTAAGGAGGCCATGAGAAAACTGTTTGCTCCACACACCTTCATGCAGGCGAGCAATAACAAGCTTTTGAATTTGGGACGAGGGAGTAAGGATTTACTTACCTACATTTACTCATTTAACAGACTGATTTCAGAAATCCAGTGGCCAGAGAATAAGAGCTCTCTTTTCTATAGAGGCTTCGCGATGAGTTGAACGATGTTCTGTCCTAAGTCACTGAGCCCCCCAGAGCAGTATTCTGACTTTATTAATGGTCAAGTTGGATCACAGGTAGGAGAACGTAAAGGGGAAAAAATCTCAGTCGGATAATAGAGTCATATTTTTTCAAGGAGACAAGAAAGAGTCTGACAATAAAGGTGCCGACTCGCCAGAGCCAATGCACATCGGAGAACTTTAAGGCTCTCTGTCTGCAGAAAAAAAAAACAAGAGAAGGAAGAATAATCTTTGTTTTGTTTGCAGCAAGGAAGGACATTTTGTCAGGGAATGTCCAGTTAAACCCAAGAAACCAGAGCCTAAGAAAATAGGTTTTGCCTCTGACGCTGGAACCACTGATTCGTAAAACCAGAATGCTCGAGGAACATAGAAACCGGTCTCCTGAGTACTCGTATCAATAAGGTCTCCCTGCCCCTGTCCAACCTACAAAAAAAATCCCCCAAGACACCTCATGATCATTGTGACTTTCATACTCACTCCTCAAGTTATGAAAACCCTCCCTGTTCGGGAGGACTCCAGGGCTACCACGCACACACAGAACCAGATCAGGAGGACTGGCGTTCTGTTACATTGCTCCTACAGTGTGGACTGGCCTCCCACTCCCACATCAGAGCCTCCTCCACTCCTCTTAAATTTCGAAAGAAGCTGGAGTCCTGGCTTTTCAATTAACTGATCTACCATAAGCAATGGATAGGCAAACAACCTATTCAGTGTCAGGATACCCTTGCTGGTGCCAGTGCACTTTACAAATACACATAACATAAAAGGTGGAGGGAGGAAGAAGCAATAGGGAGTGTGCAGAATGATGAAAGTGTTTGTGCGAGAAGAAGCATATGAGGGAGTCAGCAAAAAACAGATAATGGTAAAGAGGCTATGCTCCAGGAGAGGGAGAAACAAAGGAATAGACAAACAAGCCATCAATAAAAAGCAAGTGAATGAAAGTGACTCTACTGCCAACCAATGGTACGAAGTTAAGCTGTGCAAAGATGTGCAAATGTACTGCTCTGAATTAAATGACTTATGGGTCTACTAGAGCCATGAATCTTAGCAAGCATAATTGAGGCTAGTGGGCACTTCAGTTCAATAAGGAACACCATACATATCTGATTATGTAAAATATATTGGTACACATAGTGGCACCTGGATACACATTTATATGTATCTAGATACATACAAATGTATATTTTCACTGAAAAAAACAAAGGTTACAGGGATGTTAGGAAATAAATAAAAAAAAAACCTTAGAAATTCACTTAAAATACAAAGGTTACAGGGACATTATAGTTAGGTGCTGAATTTACTCATACAAAACCATAGAAATTCAGCAGTTATAGACAGAATTATTTCAAGTAACTATAACTTGCATCCTATTGCAACTATAATGCGTGCCCACGCACAGTTTTTTCTTCAATAATTTGACTTCTAATGTTTCACTGATATTTTTATTGACCTTACAAAAGTTGTCATGAGTGCTGTAATATCTAAGGTAATTAGCAGTGCATGGCAGGGGCCCGGGTTATAGTTACATTAGGCCGCGAGTTATAGTTACTTGAAATAACTGTAACTATAACTGCTGAATGTCACTGGTTTCATGCAAGTAAATTCAGAACCTAACTATAACGTCCCTGTAACCTATGGTTTTTAGGTGAATTTCTGATGTTTTTTTAGTTCTATTTCCAAACTATAACATCCCTGTAACCTCTATTTTTTGAGTGAATTTCATATTTTTTTTTTTACGTAAAGTAATTTTCATTATTATATGTAAATCCAACCACTGCCATGCACGGCTTTTGGCCTCCACCCAGTCTGTGCGACAAACCCCTCCAACCACCCAACCCCATGCTGCGCACAGCATTTGGCCATGTTTTGGTGGGAGTTGGCCACAATGCCTGTCTCTCTGGGTGTGAGATGTTGTCTCTGGGTGTGGCAATGATTGTGAGAGTGTCTCTCTGGGTGTGAGACTGGGTGTGAGAGGGTCTATTTGGGTGTGAGAGTGGGTGTGAGAGTGCATGATTGCGTTCCAGTAGATGAAAGATGCATTCACCTCCACAAAGGATTTCAGATCATTTTTCAATATAGAAACACTGAATAAGCACACTTGCTTTTCCTTCGCCAAGCCCAGGAGTGAGGATCATTTGTCCTTTCCAGAAGTGGAGCTTCAACTTGGGCACCTGGTATGTTTATATTTGTAAGTGCTTTCTGTTGAGCTTTAACTTATGTGAAATGAGCATCATAGCCAGAAAGGAAACTCACCTGCTCGTTTAACCAAGAGTCCAGAGTTTTGCAAAAAATGTCTGCCCACTGGATCACGATCTACTGGTTAGGTAGTAAGTACTACCTTGTTGGATTAATGTGTACTGTGGGAGAGAGGGCCTGCGTGGCCCCCCCTCTCTGGCTTATTTCGGCCCTGGGGACCCCATGACCTGGGGCCCGGCATCACCATTATCCCTTTTTTGGGGGGGAAGGAGGCTGTGAGGCCCCTCCCATGGCTGATTTTGCCCCCGGGGACCCCATCCCCCGTGGCCCAGCTATCAACCCTGGGTGCCGAGCAGGGCATCCAGTGTGCATTGGGGGCCACAGGGGAAGCCTCAAGGCCCCTGCAGTCCCAGCCAGCTCCCTACCTCTTGCAGGAGCCGGCACTGGGTCCCCTGGGCTGTCGGCGGGGGGGGGGGTGGACCGGCAGACACCGCCACACACATTCAAAATTTGACATGCACCTGGCCCACTGTGGGGTTTGACTGAAACGAGCGTGGGAGTCCGTGCTTATTTAAAAAAAAAAAGATTTCAGCAGATCTGAAAATAAAAAAAAAAATGCTTTTTTTGCTCTGGGGGAGCTCTGAGCGCGAGTTATAGTAACCTTAGGGCACGAGTTATGGTAACTTGAGATAACCATAACTATAACTGCTGAATTTCTGTGGTTTTGTATGTTTAAAATGTGAGCATAACTATAACATCCCTGTAACCTTTGTTTTTTAAAGTGAATCTCTACGTATATATACACACACGTACATATATACATAGATAAATATGCATATGTATATGTATGCAAATAAGAAGAAGAGAACTATGGATAGTTCCCAGGTTTTGGTGGAGAACATCTCCCAGGCCCAGCTCTCCCCATGCTGCGGCATCGCTCTTGCTCCGGTCTTCTCCTTGCTTTTCCCCCCGTTTTTTTTAGTACCTTCTCCTTACTTTTCCCAGGTTCTCACTGCTTTTTCCTTGTTCCCTGCCCCTCGTTTTTGTGTGCCCTCTTATTGCTTTTCCCTTGTTTTCACTTCCTTCTCATTGCTTTTTCCATCATTTTCTGTGTGCACTTCCTTGCTTTTCCCTCGTTCTCACTGCTTTCTCCTTGCTTTCTCCCATTTATTGTGTGCCTACTCCTTACTTTGCCCTTGTTTTCACTACTTTCTTCTTTGCTTTATTCCCCTTTTTGTGTGCCTTCTCCTTGATTTTCCCTCATTTTCACTGCTTTCGCCTCGCTTTTTCCTTCATTGCCGCTCCCACTCAACGGAGGCCCCGGCACGACCACATTAAGCAGGCCTCAGGCCCAGCTCTCCCTGTGCTGCTGCATCGCTTTTGTTCCTGTCTTCTCCTCGCTTTTCCCCTGTTTTTTGAGTGCTTTCTCCATCCCATTTTTTGGGTGCCCACTCCTTGCTTTTCCCTCATGTTCACTGCTTTCTCTTTGCTTTTCCCCCCGTTTTTTGTTTGCCTTCTCCTTGCTTTTCCTGATTTTCACTGCTTTCACCTTGCTTTGTCCCCCATTTCTTGTGTGCTCCCCTTGCTTTTCTGCTGTTCTTGCTGCTCTCTGCTTGCTTTCACCCAGTTTTTTGAGTGCCTTCCCCTTGCTTTTCCCTCATTTTCACTACTTTCTCCTTGCTTTTTGCTCTGTTTTCTATGTGCCTTCTAGTTGCTTTTTCTTCATTTTCACTGCGTTCTCCTTGTTTTTTCCCCGTTTATTGTGTGCCTTTTCTCTACTTGTCTCTCATTCCCACTAATTACTCCTTGCTTTTTCCCTTGTTTTTGTGTGCCTTCTCCTGCCTTTTCCCTCTTTTTCACTGCTTTCTCCTTGCCTTTGCATGCAAACAAAGAGGCAGAGACTCCTGGGTAGTTCCCAAGTTTAGGTGGGGAGCAGCTCCTATATAGAGGACCCTACAACACCAGCAACACTCTAAGGGGCATATTTACAAGCCCCTAGTGCCACCTTAGCATCATTTTTTGTGACACTAAGGTGGTGCTAACCAGTCCCCCACCCTGCACAATATTTACAAAATGGCTCCATGCAAGCATAGCACTGTTTTTTAACCCTTTGTGCCACATTATACCTGTGCCAGGTATAATATATGCAAGGGGGTGTTCCCTCGCAGGGAGGTCCAAACAATGGTGCAGTAAAATGTATAAGATTTCACTGCGCCACTCTTGCATAATTTTTTAACACCTGCTCAGGGCAGGCATTCAAGTGACGCTAGTGCATTCGCCTATGGGCCTCCCTGTACTTTGCCGGACTAGTGCCAACATTTTTGGCGCTAGTCCAGAAAAGTGCCAAAATGGTGTCAAAAATGTTAACGCTGTTGTCTTAATGTGCGCCATGGTAAATACAGTGCTACCATGAGGTTGTTACGGGGGCACAGGGTGGCGCAAGGAAACTGGCACATTGGAGCCGATGCACCAGTTTCTTGTAAATGTGCCTCTATATTTACTCACCTCAAATATCTATTTTTCTAGAAAAGTTTTTAGGCACAGGATTAGCACAGTACCATCCAAGCTGAGCTAGAAAGGGACAAAGGGGGTCATTCTGACCACGGAAGCACCGCCAACAGGCTGGCGGTGCTTCCTGGCCAATTCTGACCGCGGTGGTAAAGCCGCGGTCAGAAAAGGGAAACCGGTGGTTTCCCACCGGTTTTCCCCTGGCCAAAGGAATCCTCCAAGCAAGCAGCGCCGCCATGGGGATTCCGACCCCCTTCTCGCCAGCCTGTCCCTGGCGGTTTACACCGCCAGGAAGAGGCTGGCGGGAACGGGTGTCGTGGGGCCCCTGCTTGGCAGACACTGAAAATCGCGACGGGTGCAACTGCACCCGTCGCACCCCAGCAAATCCGTTGGCTCCATTCGGAGCCGGCTTCATCTTTGCTGGGGCTTTCCCGCTGGGCCGGCGGGCGATCTTTTGAAGATCGCCCGCCGGCCCAGCGGGAAAGTTAGAATGCTCCCCGCGGTCATTTGACCGCGGGGCGGTGTTTGGGCGGTTTCCGTCCGGCGGGCAGAGCCCGCCGCCCGCCGGGGTAGGAATGACCCCCAAAGTATTTTGCCATTTATACAGCAAAGTATTTAGGCATAGGTTTAGCTAGTGACATCCATCCAAGTTGTAAAATGACAAAAGCCTATTACCACTTCAGGCTCAGTATTACAGCTTTGGATTGGTAAAATACCATCCAAACTAACTTGGAATGAATGAAAACAAACCCTGAGCTCGGTGTGAATTGCACTGTGCTAATCCTATGCCTAAAAACTTTATTAAGAAAAACAGACATTTCAGGTGAGCACATTTAGAATGAAGCTGGTGTTGTAGGGTACTATGCATAGGAGCTTTGTAGGAGCTGCTCTCCACCTAAACTTGGAAACTATCCAGACACCTTGTATAAATCAAGGCAATATCCTTCCAGCCTTAGAGTGCTGAATACATTATGCAAAACAGGAAGCAAGCAACTCTGAGTACTTCCCAAGTTTAGGCGGAGGGCAGCAGCTTTAAATGGAGCATCCCAAAACACCAGCGACACTGAATTAGCTCACCACAAATGTCTGGTTTTCAAGCAGAGTTTTAAGCATAAGATTAGCACATTGTCATCCACGTTGAGCTAGAAAGGGACAAAGCCTTTTGTCATTTCCGTGGCAAAGTATTTAAGCACAGAATTAGCACAGTGACATCCATGCTGAGCTGAAAAGTAGCTGAAAATTGACAAAAGCCTTTTACCACTACAGGGACAGTATTACCATTTTTGAATTGGTAAAATACCATACTAGTCAACCTGGAATGAATAAAAGGAACCCCTGACATGTGTTTCACTCTAGTTAGAGCACATCAGAGAGGTGCAACTTTGTCCAGACACAAGGGAGAACCCAGTATAAGTCAAGACAACACCTGTTAGGATTCACACTCACACATGCAGACTTCTTGCTGCATCCTCACAAAATAAATCAGCATGTATGAAGAACAATGAAACATGTCATGAATGTGTTTACAGCACAGCACTTCCCTGTAACTTGTGAGGAACACTACATTGCAAGTTTGTTTATATTGATAAAAGCACGTGTTGTTCCATTTGTGAACTGTGTGCCAAGTGGTTTATGGAGAAATCGAATTCCTTCATATGAATCATCAGAAGTGTTTGATGACTCATCACTAGCATGTGTCTGATGACTCATCACCAGTCTATAAATAGAACTGGCAAGGTGTTCCTGTGCTTGGCTTCGAGTCTTTCTTCCCTCGCAGTCGTTCCTGGTTCAGATGGAGTTTCCGTGATTCCTTCTGGAGTCGTCATTTCAGTGCAAGGCTTCATCGGAGCTTCCCTCTCTGGAGCAGATTACTTTCGCAGTGGCTGGAGAATTTACGAACAGTATTCCAGCTCCCTCAAATAATAGAAAACATTCCAGGAGAAGTTGGTTCGTGAGTAATCCCCCTCTCGTGCCCCTGTTTTCAACCTTCTCGAGGTTAGTGATCTTTTGGTGCATTATGAAAAACATTAGTCGATGCTGAGAAAACCGTGATGCAAGACTATTTTCCAAAGACAGCTTAAGAAGTATTTTTAAAGACAGCATTGAAGTTAAGTGTTGTGAACTCCTGAAAGCATTGCTCGACATCTATGCAAAATTAGACATTTATTCTGATTATTTTTGGAGCGAGTCTATTGTGTGAAAACGAATAACAAAAGATAAATTCAAGAGTTTGATTTTATAACGATTTTGTTGTGAGTTACAAAAGCGTGTTTAATAGTTGAGCATTCAAGTGCTAATAATCATTGTGATTTTGCTGAAAGGCTTGGTGATTGCTCAATCAAATGATAATAATTATTGTTATGTTACTGAAAGACTCTGTGATATTTGTAGTTCTGTTGTTTTTTATTTGTTTTTGGTCTTAGAAATTCCTGCACCAAACCCCCAGGCAACTTTCTTAGAACAACAGTGACGCTCCTTTGTGAACAGTGTTTTTGTTTCTCTTCCCTTCCCAAATCCCTGTTCCCTATCCCTTTGCCCCAGAGACTATTCGCTCGTTCCCTGTTCAGTTCAGATATGAGAGAATAGTGTTTAGTGGTGAGGGTTTTATTCTCTTCACTCCGCGGAACCTGGAATTCAGGTGAGTGGACATGCTCTTGTCAGAAAGCCAAGCCCACGAAATTTCGGCTGAGCGAAGATGTCTCAGACAGAGGTCAACATGGAGGATCTTGCGCCTTGCTCTGAAGCAGGTTCAGGCTGAGGTAGCGCAATTGAGGGAGGAAAATGATTCCCTTAGAGAACAACTTGAGAGATACAAGATTAGAGGGGAACCATGGTTAGGTGCAATTCCTAGAACAGACAAACCCTTTCTCAAACCACCAACCTTTGTTCCTGATAAACCTACTACACCTGAAGAAGCAAAACCTATGAAACTCACTGTAGTGACCCCTACACCAGTTCCATTGGCTCTGCCAGAAAGATTCGCTGGCTATAGTAGTAAATCTGAAATATTTATGAACCAATGTCACTTACAGTTTTTGTGCAGGCCCGCAGCTTTTCCGGATGATGCCACAAAAGTTGCTTTTGTCCTTTCGTACCTTGCAGGGAATGCTGCTAATTGGTCTATACCCTTAGTCCAAAACGATGACCCTCTTTTGTATAATTTCCCAGAGTTTCAAGCCCAAATGAAGAAACGTTTTTCTCGACACACCTTTATGCAATCCAGTGATAATAAATTATTGAATTTGAAACAAGGGAATAAGGACTTCTTAACATACGTAGCCACTTTCAATAGATCAGTATCAGAAACCCATTGGCCAGAGAGTAAAGTAACCTCAATATTTTATCATGGACTCCGAGATGAGTTGAAAGACATTTTGTCTCAGATAGTAGAACCGCCTGAAGATTGTGGCAAATTTATTGATTTAGTCGTAAAAATTGATCATCGATTAAATGAAAAAAAAGGCGAAAAAGATAGAGGAGATAATACACATCTTATTGTTGTACGTGCTAAGAAAAAAGAAGAGATTAAGAATCAGGAAAGTAGTGAACCAATATCAATAGGGGGTATCCCTTTTCTGTTATCCATAGAAGAAAAAGATAGGAGACGTTCTTTGAAAATATGTCTCTATTGTGGCAAAGCAGGTCATTTTGCAGGAGAATGTCCCATGAGACCTAAGATTAAGGCACCAATACCCAAAGAGACAGTAGCTTCAGTAAACCTTTCCAGTGAAAATTCGGAAAAACTAGATAGCCCAAGGAAAAGTAAGGTCTATCCTTTGGGCGAAAGACAAAAGACCTCAAAGGGTTCCAGATATACTCTTCTTAGACCTCCATGTCATTTCCTAATAACAGTGACCATGATTTTCCAAACCCAATTAAGAAAAGTCCACTCTATTTTTCTTGATTCTGGGGCAACAGGTCAATTTTTGGATATTTCATTCGCCAAAAGTTTAGGGATCACAATTCTCCCCAAACAAGAACCTGAGGCCTTTCGGGCCGTCAGTGGTTCTGAATTATCCTCAGGATTAATAACTTATTACTCCCAACCTATTACAATAGTCTGTGACAATGGTCACTCTGAATCTATTAGCTTTGATGTAATTGACGCTCCTACTTTTGGAGTTATCTTAGGTCTACCCTGGCTCAATGACATAACCCAAGGATAGATTGGGATATCAGGACTGTGACACTAAGGTCCTTATTACAACCCCAGTGGTTGGTGATAAAGCGACAGTAATACCGCCAACAGGCCGGCAGTAAAAAAAATTGAATTATGACCACGGCGGAAACCGCCCACACAGACAGCCACTTTAACACACCGACTGCCATGGCTGTAGCAACAAGCACCGCGGCGGTAACCGCCAACAGCCAGGCGGAAGACAATGTACCGCCCACTGTAATATGACCCACCGATCTGCCACCTTTTCCGGGGCGGTACCAACGCCATCAAAAGCACGGCAAAAACAGTACACAGAAGGCAAAGGACTCACCTCTGGAGACACAAGGGAGAACCACGACGCCATAGAGCCCGAGTTGCACATCTTCCCCATGCTGGTATACCTCTTCATGCATTACAAACAGCAACACCGGCGAAGACAACCACAGTGAGTACTGCTGCCTAGCACACAAGGGAAGGGGGAGGAAAAAGAGAGTGAAACACACACCCAACTCCCCCAACACCATACACACAACCAGCTGCAGTAACATTACACATACACCCCGTACCCCTCAGGAATAATGCAAGGACAAAAGGAAGTCATTTAAGTGAGTGTAATAAGATAAATACTAGAAATCCATGCTCCAAAATCAAAACAGTATATACATATATACAAATGGAGGGACACTGCCCAGTGCTCAATGTCTGTGGGCCACAGGGCCACAACACATAGGCCAAGGCCCCACTTGACTCCTGCAACAACACGGAGAGAACACTGCAGGGGCATCAGGTTGAAAATACACAGGCACCTCAGGGGGACGGGGAACTGGGGAGCACCTCAGCCGGAAGGTGGTACAACACCACTGGTCCTGGAGGGGTCTACATGCCCTGTGCAATGTTCTGGGGAGTGCAAGGCCACAGTCTCTCAAGTGGAGGGTTTACCCACTGCTTGGACCTGGGGAGTGTAAGGCCACAGTATCTCAAGTGGGTGGACTGCCCACTGCTTGGTCCTGGGGAGTGCAAGGCCACAGCCTCTTCGGTGGGTGGTTTGCCGACTGGTACCGGAGGGGGCTTTGTGCCCAGTCTGCTTCATCCTGGCAAGGATGGGGTTGGTGGATGGCTACTTCCACTGGTTCTGGAAGGGGTCTTGTGCCCAGTCTGCTTCATCCTGGCAAGGATGGGGTTGGTGGATGGCTTCTTCCACTGGTTCTGGAGGGGGCCTTGTGCCCAGTCTGCTTCATCCTGGCAAGGATGGGGTTGGTGGATGGCTACTTCCACTGGTTCTGGAGGGGGCCTTGTGCCCTGTGATGCAGCACTTGGGGAGTGCAAGGCCATAGTCTACCACCTGGGTGTCACACTTACAAGATTTGCAGGGTCCAGGACGCACTACAGTCCATGGAGGCAGGACTACACACTGCCCACCGGTGGTGACAGCTGCTCAGTAGTGGCAGTGGCGGTGCTGGTGTCGGGATGCAAGTGGTGGGGGAGACTCCATCCCTTCCCCGGCAGCCTCGGACAGCTGCCTACTGGGGTTGCTGCTGCTGGCAGCGGTGCTAGTTGCGGTGCTGGTGGTGAGGATGCCAGTGATGGGCGGAGGCTCCAGCCCTTCCCCTGCAGCCTTAGACGGCTGCCCACTGGGGCTGCTGCTGCTGGCAGTGGTGCTGGTGGCGGTGCAGACAGTGGTGGAGGAAGGCTCCAGCCCTTCCCCTGCAGCGTCGGATTGCTGCTGCTGGCAGTGGTGCTGGTGGCGGTGCAGGCAGTGGTGGGGGGAGGCTCCAGCCTTTCTCCTGTAGCCTTGGACGTCTGCCCACTGAGGCTGCTGCTGCTGGCAGCGGTGCTGGTGGGCGTGCTGGTGGCCGGGATGCAAGTGGTGGGGGGAGGCTCCAGCCCTCCCCTTGCAGCCTCAGACGGCTGCCCATTGGGGCTGCTGCTGCTGACAGTGGTGCTAGTGGCGGTGCTGGTGGTGGGGATGCCAGTGGTGGGGGGAGTCTCCAGCCCTTCACGTGCAGTCTCAGATGGCTGAACCGCAATGGTTGGTGGTGGGGGCTCAGAATCAGTCCCAGCACCAGGCCTCCTGTCCTTCCTGCCTGCAGTTGCAGGCCCCTTGCCCTTCCCTTGGCAGCTGATGTTACCTCCTTGCCCTTCCCCTTGGCAGCTGGTGGTGCCTCCATGCCCTTCCCCTTGGCAGCTGGTGGTGCCTCCTTGTCCTTCCCCTTGGCAGCCGGTCGTGCCTCCTTGCCCTTCCCCTTGGCAGCTGGTGGTGCCTCCTTGCTCTTCCACTTGGCAGCTGGTGGTGCCTCCTTGCCCCTCCCCTTGGCAGCCGGTGGTGCATCCTTGCCCATCCCCTTAGCAGCCGGTGGTACATCCTTGCCCTTCCTCTTGGCAGCTGGTGCAGGCACACTGTCAGTGCTGATGGCTGGTTCCCTGGAGCCTCTCCCAACTGCTGTAGCTGCCGACACTACTGTGGCTGTGGACTGGGTGGCTGAGGTGCTCGCCTGGGTTCTGACCACCCTCGCCCGACATGAAGGACGGGGGGAGGGGTAGGGAAGAGGTCAATGGTGGAGAGGAAAAGCTTCTTAGGGACATTGGGGTGGGAAGAGGGAGAAGGTTTGGGAGTGGAAGAAGAGAGAGTGGTTGTAGGAGGTGTCAGTCTGCTGTGTTTGGGTGCAGGTGAATGGGCTGAATGCTGTTGTGAGGTGGATGGCTGTTGGGTGTCTGAGTGCTTGCGTTTGTGTACTTTGGGGCACAGACACAGTGGGAGAGGACACAGGGGACGTGTGCATGGATGTGGGTTGGTGACTGCCAGTGAGGGGTGTGTAGTGATAGTTGTGATGGTGATGGGGTAGTGGATGAGGATGTAGTGCATGCAGATGTGAGTGTAGACGCTACTGGGAGGGTGGTGGATGACGAGGAGGAGGGGGACACAGTGGAGACAGTTGATGTTGGTATGTCTGCATCTGGATGGTGTTTGTGTGAGTGCCTGTGGGATGATGTGTGGTGCTTGTGATTGCCTGAACCACTCCTGTGTGTTGTTTTGGGTGCATGCTGGTCTGAATGTGTGCTTGGGATAGGTTGGGGTTCAGGGGAATGGGACTGGGTAGAGGAAGTTGGAGGGAGAAGTTAGAGACAGGGACAATGGCTGCCATCAGGGAGGAGGCCAGAGCCTGGATTGATCTCTGTTGGGCCGCCATGCCAGAGTGAATGCCCTCCAGGAATGCATTAGTTTGTTGCAAATGGGTTGCCAGCCCCTGGATGGCATTCACTATGATTGACTGCCCAACAGAGATGGATCGCAGGAGGTCAATAGCCTCCTCACTCATGGCAGCAGGGCTAACTGGGGCAGGGCCTGAGGTTCCTGTGGCGAAGGAGATGTCCACCCTTCTGGGTGAGCAGGCACGGGAAACTTGCTGAGGGGGTGCTGGGAGGACAGTGCTGGTACGGGGGTTGGCGGCTGTACCTGTAGTTCGGGTGGGCACAGAGGTGTCTGCCACCACCAGGGAGCTTCCATCGGAGGAGATATCACTGTCCGAACTGTCCCCTCCTGTCTCTGCCGTGGTGCTCCCCTCACCCTCCATCCCACTGGTGACCTCACCATTGGTGGATTCGGCCTTCTGGGCCCTGTGGGATGCAGCTCCCTCCGTCGCCGGTGCTTCCGCTCCTACGCCAGATGATGCTAATGCACATAAGAACAGGGTGACAAAACAAAAAGGGGGGGGGAGACAAAGGATACAGTTGGTCAATGGCAACAACACCACCACCGTTGGTGTACACGACACACACACACACACACACACACACACACACACACACAGGGAACAGCCCTACGCACTAGGCAAAGCACTACCAGTCACAATGCTAGTCACCAGCCCATGGACAGGAATACCTAACGCCAATAACAGCATACCTGACACCCACAGACCCCTGCCCAGTAGTGGATGCCTACTAGCTTGGTAGGAGGTGGTTTTCATCACCCCTGCCCAACATGGAACCTACCCTGCAATGTCCGGCCTGGCCTGGGGGCAACCACAGGCCCACATCTCCCAGCCAGAAACCACCCCATCACGCAAAAGTAGTATATTGGGAAACTGTACTCACCTCCTTGTGGCTGCTGTGATGCCCCCAAGCGCCCATCCAGCTCCAGATAGGCCATCACCAGTATGTGGGCCATCAGGGGGGTCAGGGTTTGACGGTCACCCCTTCCTCGTTGGGAGGCCATCCCCAGCTGAGCCTCCGCCGTCTTCCTTGCCCAGCGTCTCAGGTTTGCAACAGTGGGTGCTCCGCCTGCCGTAGACCCCCAAGGTCGGCACCTCCTTGACGATGGCATGCCATATACCCTTTTTCTGATGGGCTCTGACCTGCAGAAAAAGAAACATAGTAAAAGGTGTCAGTCATACCGTCCGGCCTGTTCCACTCATGGCCCACCATAGCCCTCACATCCCCTTACGGACAGACATTGCCCACCATACATGCAGCACGCTGCCAAGAACCCTTCCACCAACCCCACCTACACGAGGCCCTCACACACACCACTCCATGCATCCATGCCCCTTGCATCATGCACATAGTGTACTCACCTGTTGGTCTGGAGGCCTATACAGCATTCGGTACTGGGATAGGACCCCATCCACCAGTCTCTCCAACTCCGAGCGGTGAAGGCAGGGGCCCTTTCCCTAGTGACACGAGCCATGGTAGGTTCCAGACACAGGTCACAGCAGCACTTGCAGTGTAGGTCCTCTCCTGTTGAAGGTCAGGTACCAAGTGAGTGAACAGATAGAAAATGGCGGTCACGTCCGCGGCAGTGCCTACCGTCACTGCCGGCGTACATCACATTTGGCCACTGTAACCCATAGGACCAAATGTTATCCAATGAGGAGTTGCACGGCGGTGCTCAACCGCCTCCTGCAATGGAGCACAACGTCAGCGGAATGACCTCATTTCCACCTGTCCCTCCATACAGGAGAGGCGGACGCCATTTCAGGGGTGAGGGCAGGCCATGGCACCTAACTGCGTCACAGTACACATAGGCACCATTTGGGCCTATCCAACAATATACAGTTACAGTCACAACATGCAATGTAGTGTAATGTTTGGAAAATGGAATACTGACCAGCTGCTCACCGTTTGCCCCCTAGATTGCAATCACTGTGGATGAATAGGAGGGGGACACCCCCGTGTACAGACCCCTGGTGGACTTGGCAACAATGGAGGGCAGGCACATTATCCTCACCTATAGACTGGACAGGGCCCCAATCAGAGCTGTGTGCCCAATTGGAGCATGACCTGATATCTGCTATCCGTCAGCCCACTGGGATCCCCCCTCTTGTGCAAGTCCTATCTGTGCTCCATTTCTTGGCAATTGGCTCCTTCCAAGCGACAGTGGGCTTGGCAGCAGGAATGTCTCAGCCAATGTTCTTAATCGTGCTGACCAGAGTGTTGTCTGCCCTGATTAAACACATGTGCAGCTACATTGTTTTCCCCCAGGTGGAGGATTTGGCCACAGTGAAAGCTGACTTCTATGCAATGGGACACATCCCCAACATTATTGGGGCAATTGATGGTACACATATTGCGTTTGTCCCCGCCCCCCCGGAGAAATGAACAGGTCTTCAGAAATCGAAAGAGCTTTCACTCGATTAATGTGCAGATAGTGTGCCTGGAGGACCAATACATCTCCCATGTCAATGCAAAGTATCCTGGCTCTGTGCATGATGCCTATATCCTGAGGAATAGCAGCATCTAATATGTGATGGCTCAACTCCAGAGGCACCAGGTGTGGCTAATAGGTGAGCCTTGGGTCCCACCCAGTGGATGTTGGTGTATGGGTATCGTGTGGGCCCTAAGGGTTAGTGTGCGGCTAACAGTTTTCCCTCGATATTTGCAGGTGACTCTGGTTACCCCAACCTCTCATGGCTACAGACCCCTGTGAGGAATCCCAGGACAAGGGCAGAGGAACGTTACAATGAGGCACATGGGCGAACAAGGAGAATAATAGAAGGCCAGGTTTCGTTGCCTCCATCTAACAGGTGGACCCCTGTACTACTCACCCAAGAAGGTGTGCCAGATAATCGTGGCATGCCCCATGTTGCATAACCTTGCCTTGAGACGCCAGGTGCCTTTTCTGCAGGAGGATGATGCTGGAGATGGGCATGTGGCAGCAGTGGACCGTGTGGACAGTGAAGATGAGGAGGCAGAGGATGAGGAGGAGGACAACAGAACAGCTATTATACAACAGTACTTCCAGTGACACACAGGTAAGACACTGTAACTTCACTTTGCATTGACAGTTTTGTATTTGACATTGTACATGGCTGGCTGATTCTCCCAATTCTATGGCCACTTACTGTGACCTTTGGCATCTCTATTTTCAGATATCTGTGCCCAACTCTGGCACCTGGTGTGTTGACTGCAGCCAATTACAGGTCATTCCTATGTATACATTACTGTACAGTTAAATTGCAAAGTTTACACCTTGTTAAACGAATACATACTTAAATCATTTGACATACTCCATACTTGTATTTTTTCAAAGGGTGTTTATTTAAGTGCTAGTTAGTAGAGGGGTATGTGCAATGGGCTGGGGTGATGGTGGAGGACAGTCCAGGAAAGAGTCCAGTCTATTTGTATCACAGTTGCATTGTCCAAGGGGGCATAGGAAGGGGAGCAATGGCAGCTTCAGGTGGACAGGGTGACAGAGTGGGACACAAGGGTGACAATCATGAGAGTCTTATTTCCTGGCGGGGGTTTTGGCAATGTTCTCTGGCTTCTGCCTGGATCGCAGGGACCGTTTGCGGGGTGGTTCTCCTTCTGCAGGGGGAGGGGTGCTGGTGGCCTGTTGTTCCTGTGGCGGGGCCTCCTGTCCACTAACGGCAGCGGAGGTGGAGGGCTGTTCATCGGTGTGGCTAGTGTCAGGGGCCCGATGGTGTGCCACTGCCTCCCTCATGGTGTTGGCCATGTCTGCCAGCACCCCTGCAATGGTGACCAGGGTGGTTTGGATGTCCTTCAGGTCCTCCCTGATCCCCAGATACTGTCCCTCCTGCATCCCCTGGGTCTCCTGCAACTTGTCCAGTATCTGACCTATCGTCTCCTGGGAATGGTGGTATGCTCCCAGGATGCTGGTGAGTACCTCGTGGAGAGTGGGTTCCCTGGGCCTGTCCTCCCCTTGTCGCACAGCAGTCATACCAGCTTTCCTGTTGTCCTGTGGCTGTGTCCCCTGAACCGTGTGCCCACTGCCACTGGGCCCTGGTCTCTGATCGTCCTGTGTTTGTGGGGTTGCCTGGGGTCCCTGTAGTGGTGGATACACTGTTGATTGACGTGTACTGGGGACAGAGGTATGGGCCTGCTGAGTGGGTGCTGTGGTGGTGTTTCCTGAGGGGGAGGCTCTGTGGTGGTATGGGACTGCGCCTGGGTTACCGACTGTTCGGACATCCCTGATGGGCCAGGTTGGTCATCCAGATCCAGGCAACCAGAGGTGCTGTCATCACTGTGGGCCTCTTCTGTGGGGGGACTGGATGTTGCTGGCACCTCCTCTCCGGTTACGTTGGGTGTGGGACCTGTGGGGATGTAAATGCAGTGTTATTGTTTCTGCGTGTGACATCTTATGCATGGGTGTGTTGCCCTGTATGGTTGTGATTGCCCTGCAGCTTTGCCTTGTATGAGTGGTGATTTTGTGGGCTAGTGATTGTCGCTAATGTGCCTGCTTTGGTGATGGGTGTCCGTGCAGGGCTGTGAGTTATGTCCATGCATTGGTGGTGCATGCAGGGCTTGGTATTGGGATGGGTGGGTTGTGATGGTGCGGTGTATGTGAGGTGGTGGGGTGATGGGGGTGAGGAAAGGGGTGGGGGTATGTGATGGTATGCAGGTAGGGGGTGTGATAGTAGTAAAGAGTTGACTTACCAGAGCCCAGTCCTCCTCCTACTCCTGCCAGGCCCTCAGGATGCAGTATTGCCAGTACTTGCTCCTCCCATGTTGTTAATTGTGGGGGAGGAGGTGGGGGTCCACCGCCAGTCCTCTGTCGCGCCGCTGCGGCGGCACGAGCTGAACATTCGGCTCGGGCCGCAGCACGCGGTCCTAAGACGCGCTGCGCCCCCAGTCTGCTTTGCACTTTAAGAGGCCCCAAATTGGGCATGGGGCCTCATTCTTTTTCAGCGCACCGTGTGTCTAGGCTGGTCTGACCCCCCACTTACCTGTTCTTTTCTTTTCTTTATTCTTTCTCTGGACATATGGGGTGCCTTCCTTTATGTTTTTTCCCCCTTCCCATGTTACCCTTCTCTTCCCAGCATTCCTTGTTCCCTATTCTCTATGGTTCCTAGTCCATTCTGTTCTATGTACTTTTCCCTATCTGAGATGGTGTCCTTTTACTTCCTGTTGGTCGTTTCCTGTTTGTTGGTATTTAAGGGCTGTGATTCTTTCTCTCCTTGCGCTGCAACACTTTCTGTTTGGATAGTGTCGTCGCTCCTGCTTCCTTGTATTCCTGTGCTGGTTCTCGTCAGTTTCAGTATATTTTTTCCTGTATTTGCTCCTGCTGTTACCTCTTCTTTTTTGTTCCTATTGCAGGAACCTATCGTTGTGGAGGTTTTTTCCCCTTTCAGGGTTTTTTTCCCTCTGGCGCTACTTCTGAGGGACACTGCATGCTCTTGGTGTACCCATTGCCTGCAGCACCATGGCTACCATAAGGGTCGCCCCTACTTGGGCCAGGGACGAACATTCAAGAACAGGATCCACGCCACTCGCTCTGCGGCCTCCAGGTAAAGCAGCACGTAAGTCGTGACATCCTCTGTACAGCTATCTGGTGTTTTGCAACCACGGAATGCATCTTCCCCTGTAGGTCATTCCACCTCTTCCTGATGTCATCCCTTGTTCTGGGGTGCTGTCCCACGGCATTGACCCTGTCCACGATTCTCCGCCATAGCTCCATCTTCCTAGCAATGGATGTCTGCTGCACCTGTGATCCGAATAGCTGTGGCTCTGCCTGGATGATTTCCTCCACCACGACCCTTAGTTCCTCCTCTGAGAACCTGGGGTGTCTTTGTGGTGCCATGGGTGTAGTGTGTGTGGTGTGTGTGAGGGTGTGTGGGGGTGATGTGTTGGGGTGTGTACTGTAAGATGCGTGGATGGTGTATGGGTGATGGTGTTCTGTGGCTCTGGCTTTGTGGGTGCTCTTAGTGTCTCTCTCTCAGTTATAAATTTATTTGAGTTGAAAAGGGTTGTGGGTAATGTGTGTGTGTGTTTTATAGTGGTATGGGTGTGGTGTGTGTGTGAGTGTCAGGTGTGTGTAGTTTGAATTATCCAATGTAGTGTTGTTTTGTATGTGTATGTGTATTTTGAGCGCAGCAGTATGTACCGCCTATGGCTTACCACGGTTGAATGTCTGCAGCGGTGATTTGTGGGTCATAATGCTGTGGGCGTAGTTGTGTTGGTGTAACGGTGATGGATTTTGCTACGGCCAGTTTATCACTGACCTTTGGGCTGGCAGACTTCTGTGTGTGGCTGTATAATGACGGATTGGTATGTGTGGGTCATAATATGAGTAGCGGTTAACCGCGGCGGTAGCGGTGTGTTGGCGGCAGTCAGCATAGCGGTGATCGGGACTTACCGCCAAGGTCATAAAGAGAGCCTACATTCTCCATTTTGTCTTCAGAATTGTTACCAAGAGGCAACAAGCTGGGATTCTCCCTTGTTATTTTCAGTCTCATCATCCACTAGTGACAATTTACTTCCAGAACAATATCAGGAGTTTGCAGATGTGTTCGATAAGGTTCAAGCAACCAATGTAACACTTCATCATAGTTTTGATTGTAGAATTGATCTGGTTTCAGGTGCCATATTACCTTGTAGTAGGGTACATGCTCTATCAGAGCCAGAAAGAAAGTATTCAAAATATTATCTACACAAGCTCTTGGCAATTGGCTTCATTTGCCATTCTACTTCCCCTGTTTCGTCTCCTTTGTTTTTTGTCCCACAGAAGCAGAAAGGAGATCTTAGGGTAGGTATTGATTATAGAGCCCTTAATAAGGTGACCATAAAAAACAAGTACCCGCTTCCCTTGATTCCGGTCCTTCTTAACCGACTTCACAAAGCCACAATCTTTACCAAACTTGACCTTCGCGGAGCTTACCGCCTCATCAGAATCCGCAAGGACGACAAATGGAAAACGGCTTTTCGCACAAAATGCGATCTTTTTGAGTATTGTGTGATGCCGTTTGGTTTGTATAATGCCCGCTGCATTTAAATTCTTTATAAACGACAGTCTTAGTGAATTCTTGGATCGCTTTGTCATAGTCTATATAGACAATATTTTAATCTACTCACACAATGAAAAGAACATGAGAATCATGTTTCTGCTGTGTTACTCAAATTACTTGAACATAATTTGTATGCCAAGTTAGAAAAATGTCAATTTCATGTTCCTCAAGTGGAATTTCTAGGGTTTGTTTTGTCAAAACAAGGGGTCCACATGGATTAAAAAAAAGATTTATACTATTTTACAATGACCACAACCCACAAACGTAAAAGAAATCCAGATTATACTTGGCTTTGCTAACTTCTATCAAAGGTTTATCTCCCACTTTTCTGACACTGTGGCCCCACTTATTCGATTGCTACATGGACTCCTGAAGCATAAAAAGCTTTTGACTCATTGAAAGGGAGTTTACTACTGCACCCCTATTAACCGGTTCTGTGCCTTGGACGAGATCATCTCATCCAAGGCTACAGTTCCCCTGTGCCTTGGACGAGATCATCTCGTCCTAGGCACAGGGGAACTTGGGGGCGCGCTAGCGCGCCCCCCCGTGCACCCCCCTCCCCCCACAGGCGGGTATGGAAGGGGAAGACCTTCCCCTTCCACCCCCGCCCCCCCCACGGCAATCCGATGACGTCAGCGCGCGCACAGCACGCTGATGTCATCTAGTGTTGCCGGGAGCGCTGGAAGCCATTTGCTTCCAGCGCGTCTTCGGAGGAGGACCTGTTAGGTGAGTCCTCTCCGTTTTTGGGGGGCGGGGGGTTGAGAAAACAGACACGGTGGGAAAGGAAAGGGTTTTTCCTTTCCCCCTGTGTCTGTTTTCACAAGATTCCTGCTCCACGATCGCGGGCAGGGCCCGCGATCGTGGAGCAGGAATCTCCACTAGCCACCAGGGATTTTCTTTTTGGGTAAATTTGGGGGCGACCCCTTGGGCAAGGGTCGCCCCCCCCGGGGGCAATTTTTATTTGTATTTCGCCCCCCCCTGGGGGCAGAAAACCACTAGACGCCAGGGATATATTTGTTTATGTGTGTTTTTGGGGGCGACCCCTTGGGCAAGGGTCGCCCCCCCCGGGGGCAATTTTTATTTGTATTTCGCCCCCCCCTGGGGGCAGATCCGCCGTTTTTTTCGGCGGATCTGCCCCCGGGGGGGGGCGAAAACCACTAGACACCAGGGATATGTTTGTTTATGTGTGTTTTTGGGGGCGACCCCTTGGGCAAGGGTCGCCCCCCCGGGGGCAATTTTTATTTGTATTTCGCCCCCCCCCCCCCCCCCAGGGGCAGATCCGCCGATTTTTCAGCGGATCTGCCCCCAGGGGGGGGCGAAAACCACTAGACACCAGTGATATGTTTGTTTATGTGTGTTTTTGGGGGCGACCCCTTGGGCAAGGGTCGACCCCCCCGGGGGCAATTTTTATTTGTATTTCGCCTCCCCTGGGGGCAGATCCGCCGATTTTTGGGCTGATCTGCCCCCGGGGGGGGGGCGAAAACCACTAGACACCAGGGATTTTGTTTTTATTGTTTATTTTGGGGGCAACTCCTTGGGCAAGGGTCGCTCCCCTGGGGAGCTTTTTTTTCTGTTTCGCCCCCCCCCCCCACCCGATGGCAGACCAGCCATTTTTTGGACGATCTGGCCCGGGGGGGGGGGGGTGGAAGCACACTAGGTGCTAGGGATTGTGTTTGGTGTGTGTTTGGGGGCACCCCTTGGGCAACGGTCACCCCCCTAAGGTGGGGAAAATTTGTATTGCCCATCTCTACCCATAATTTTGTAGGCCCATCTGCCCCCAAGGAGGGCAGAGACCACCAATACGGCAGGGATTTTTTTGTTTTGTGTTGTGCTTGGGGGGCCCCCTTTGGGAAGGGTCGCCCCCTGAAAGGGGGCACAGAGGTGTTGCCCATTTCTGCCCCCCTTGGGGTCAGATTGGCCAATTTTTTTACGCCCATCTACCCCCGAGGGGGGCAGGATCCACTTAGGTACCAGGGACAACTTCTAAGTTCTTGGTGGTGGGGTGTTTGTCAACTGGCAAAGTATTTGTATTTGTGATTATAACAATTTATTTCTTCTTTTTCTTCTAGTTCAACGCTTTTGCTTCCTTTGCTGTGGATCTTTGCGGTTTTGGCAGTAGTTGTCCTGTGGTTTGCATAGTTGCATGTTTTAGGTAACTGAAAGCAATTTACTCCAAAGGAGTATTGTTGACATGTTTGTAGGTGGTGTACTAAATGCAGTATCGTGTGTTTGACATTGTCCTTAGATTTGAGCACAGTGATGTTTGTGTTGTCATATGTCTAAATTGCTTTTTTCTTTTTTCTTTTTAGTGGGATATCATTGGTGATTGCTGTCTGTGCAGAGTAGTTGCTTGGTGAGTAGCTATTTCAGGCAACTGAGTGGTATAGTTTTTTGTAGTACATAACTCTTTGTGATAAAGCTACACTTTGTTTATTACTTATTTTAGTGCTAGTTGTTGTTGGCAATCCATTTGTTGTTAGGATCATGGCTAGCCGCAAAGTGACCGCTCAGCAGGTTGTTCGCATGCTCTTTGAGTCGTCTTCAGACCATGATTACGACACTGACTCTGCATCTGAGGCAGAGGAGGAAGCAGGAGATTCTGGAAGTGAGTTTTCTGTCCGAGAGTATTCTTCTGATGAGGAAGCTACTCTCAGTGCAGATGAAGGGCCTGTGTTAGAGGAGGACATTGATGTGCCAAGAGTGCAGCAGCCTGAGGCTGCAGGGTTTCCCATTGGAAGACCTGACACCTGGATTGCCCCAAACATGGAGCAGCCAGTTACCTGCATTTACTGGTCTCCCAGGGTGTAGAGTTAATACGGAAAACTTTCTGCCTGTCCATTTCTTTCACTTGTTTATGGACGATGTATTTTTGGAAGAGATTGTGGAGCAGACAAATGTGTATGCAGAGCAATATTTGCGGGACAACGCTGCCAGACTTAAGCCTCAGTCTAGAGCTACTCATTGGGTTCCCACATATCTGGAAGAGATGAAAAGGTTTTTAGGTTTGTCTTTTTTGATGGGGTTGATCAGGAAGCCGTCACTGGCTTCTTATTGGTCTACTAGTCCCTTGATGGCAACTGCTATATTTCCTGCAACTATGACACGTAATCGGTATTTGCTTCTTCTTCGTATGCTGCATTTTGTAGACAATGCTTTAGCCTTGCCACGAGATCACCCTGATTGTGACCGCCTTTTTAAGATTAGGCCTGTCCTTGATCATTTTGTGGATCGGTTTTCAGAGGTCTATGTCCCAGGCAAAGAGATAAGTGTGGACGAGTCTTTGGTCCTTTTCAATGGGCGTTTAGTTTTTAAGCAGTACATTCCTAGTAAGAGGGCACGGTATGGGATTAAATTGTATCTGCTGTCAGAAAGCAGTACAGGATATGTGTATAATTTCCGTGTGGGAACTTGCTACACGGCTGTTTAACAAAGGTCACCATTTGTACGTAGATAATTTCTACACTGGAGTGCAGTTGTTCAAGGAGTTGTTTAGGGTGGACACTGTTGCTTGTGGCACAATCCGTTCTAACCGGAAAGGCTATCCAAGGGAGCTTGTCTGTAAAAAAACTTGAGAGGGGACAGTGCAGTGCCTTGCGGAATAATGAGCTGCTAGCTCTGAAATTTTCAGACAGGAGAGATGTGTACATGCTATCGACTATCCATGATGAGAGTACTTCCCCTGTGGCTGTTTGGGGTCAGGTTGCGGAAGTGCGCAAACCTGCGTGCATTTTGGACTACAATAGGCACATGGGTGGTGTTGATAGAGTAGATCAGAGGTTAGAACCTTACACTGCTCTTCGTAAGTCATATGTGTGGTATAAAAAGTTGGCCCTACATTTATTTCATTTGGCAACTTTTAATGCCTTTATTGTATACAAGGATTGTTCACCCGAGTCAAGGATGACATTTGTTAAATTTCAGGAGTCGGTGATAGAAAGCCTTATTGTGGTGGAACCGGCAAGAGTTCCTAGAGTAGAAGTGGTGGAGGATGTGGCTAGATTGAAAGATCGGCACTTTCCAGATCACATTCCTCCCACTCCCCAAAAAGACATGCCCACAAAGAAATGTAGAGTATGTGCCCGGAGATCAATCCGGAGGGAGAGCCGGATGTACTGCCCGAATGCCCTTCAAAGCCTGGGCTGTGTGTGCCCAGCTGTTTTAGAAGTTACCACACAAGGAAAAACTTTTGGGAAATACCGTGAGCGTAAGCTGTCTGTTTTATATTTTCATATGTTTCACGGTTGGCATCTGTTGTGTATTTAGTTAGAGCTTTTGTGTTTGTAGTTTTGTGCTTATTTTATAATTAGTAGTTTCTTTGTTGTTTATAAATAAAAAAAAGTGATTGCGGTGTGCATGTGGTGGCGCTTGGCTGGCGGTGTGCGTGGGGTGGCGCTTGGCTGGCGGTGTGCGTGGGGTGGCGCATGGCTGGCGGTGTGCTTGGGGTGGCGCTTTGCTGGCGGTGTTCTTGGGGTGGCGCTTGGCTGGCGGTGTGCTTGGGGTGGCGCTTGGCTGGCGGTGTGCGTGGGGTGGTGCTTGGCTGGCGGTGTGCGTGGGGTGGTGCTTGGCTGGCGGTGTGCGTTGGGTGGCGCTTGGCTGGCGGTGTGCGTGGGGTGGCGCTTGGCTGGCGGTGTGCGTGGGGTGGCGCTTGGCTGGCGGTGTGCGTGGGGTGGCGCTTGGCTGGCGGTGTGTGTGGGGTGGCGCTTGGCTGGCGGTGTGTGTGGGGTGGCGCTTGGCTGGCGGTGTGTGTGGGGTGGCGCTTGGCTGGCGGTGCCAGACAAACGGCAGTCCACACTCCCATCAGCTGGTGTGATTCTTGTATCAGGCATGTGGGCGTATGTAAGTGATGGGCCCTTGAGTGGCGCAGTCTGTCGATGTGAGTGTTGTAATGTGCTGGGCCCGTGGCTGGTGGTGTGAATGGTCTTGTGCATGTCATGTATGAAAGGTGTGTGAATGGACTGTAAAGCGGTTGGTGCCTTGTCGCGGCTTTACAGCTCACGAGCTGTGAGTCATTGGTTCACTTTTTTGCCTTTCACTTATTAGCAGTGCATTTCATTTTTGTGAAATCTCTTGTTAATAAAATTTGATCCACTGAACCATCACTCACCCTCGTGCCAAATCCAACCAGTATGTGTTGTAAAAAATGACAAAACCTGCTCCGCTGTAATCAGGCGTCGCAGCACACCTGTGACACGCTAGGTGCCTCGGGTGGGACCCCGATGATGAAGCATGCCACCAACTTGGTTGGTGGGTGAGGGGTCTTCTTCACATAACCTAAGTGTGTTTCTTTTCACAATTTTAGTGTTTGGCACATCACGGATGTATGTGCACACATCAAAGTGATATATTCCAAAAATACCTGTGTTTGGGCGGGAGGGCCCACCTATGTTTTTGGTCCTGGGTGCGGCCTTCATGTAGGGAAACCTACAAAACCCAGAAACTTTTTAAAACTAGGCACCCCAAGGAGTCCAGGGAGGTGTGGCTTGCGTGGCTCCCCTAACATTTTCTTACCCAGACTCCTCTGTAAACCTCAAAATTTGCATAAAAAAGCATATTTTCCTGATTTTTCTTAGTAGGATCACCACTCCAGCACAAAATTCCTACTCACCCAGTTTTCCCCTCAGTCTCCCAAGTAAAATGACACCTCACTTATGTGGGTCCCCAAAGCAGAGTCCGTCTCAAGATGTATAAAAGAATATGCCCTTATAAACTTGCTGTGCTATCCCTTCTATCCCTTCAGGTTTTGGGCCTTATTCTGTTGCAGGCACCTGGCCCACCCACACAAGTGAGGTATCATTTTTATCGGGAGACTTGGGGGAACGCTGGGTGGAAGGAAATTTGTGGCTCCTCTCAGATTCCAGAACTTTCTCCCACAGAAATGTGAGGAACATGTGTTTTTTTAGCCACATTTTGAGGTTTGCAAAGGATTCTGGGTAACAGAACCTGGTCCGAGCCCCGCAAGTCACCCCTCCTTGGATTCCCCTAGGTCTCTAGTTTTCAGAAATGCACAGGTTTGGTAGGTTTCCCTAGGTGCCGGCTGAGCTAGAGGCCAAAATCTACAGGTAGGCACTAAGCAAAAAACACCTCTGTTTTCTTCCAAAATTTTGGATGTGTCAACGTTGCGCTTTGGGGTGTTTCCTGTCGCGGGCGCTAGCCCTACCCACGCAAGTGAGGTATCATTTTTATCGGGAGACTTGGGGGAACGCTGGCTAGAAGGAAATTTGTGGCTCCTCTCAGATTTCAGAACTTTCTGCCACAGAAATGTGAGGAGCATGTGTTTTTTTAGCCAAATTTTGAGGTTTGCAAAGGATTCTGGGTAACAGAACCTGGTCCGAGCCCCGCAAGTCACCCCTCCTTGGATTCCCCTAGGTCTCTAGTTTTCAGAAATGCACAGGTTTGGTAGGTTTCCCTAGGTGCCGGCTGAGCTAGAGGCCAAAATCTACAGGTAGGCACTTCGCAAAAAACACCTCTGTTTTCTTCCAAAATTTTTGATGTGTCCACGTTGCGCTTTGGGGTGTTTCCTGTCGCGGGCGCTAGGCCTACCCACGCAAGTGAGGTATCATTTTTATCGGGAGACTTGGGGGAACGCTGGGTGGAAGGAAATTTGTGGCTCCTCTCAGATGCCAGAACTTTCTGCCACAGAAATGTGAGGAACATGTGTTTTTTTAGCCAAATTTTGAGGTTTGCAAAGGATTCTGGGTAACAGAACCTGGTCCGAGCCCCGCAAGTCACCCCATCTTGGATTCCCCTAGGTCTCTAGTTTTCAGAAATGCACAGGTTTGGTAGGTTTCCCTAGGTGCCGGCTGAGCTAGAGGCCAAAATCTACAGGTAGGCACTTCGCAAAAAACACCTCTGTTTTCTTTCAAAAAAATGGGATGTGTCCACGTTGCGTTTTGGGGCGTTTCCTGTCGCGGGCGCTAGGCCTACCCACACAAGTGAGGTATCATTTTTATCGGGAGACTTGGGGGAACATAGATTAGCAAAACAAGTGCTATTGCCCCTTGTCTTTCTCTACATTTTTTCCTTCCAAATATAGGAGAGTGTGTAAAAAAGACATCTATTTGAGAATTTCCCTATAATTCACATGCTAGTATGGTCACCCCAGAATTCAGAGATGTGCAAATAACCACATTTTTATTTGTATTTCGCCCCCCCCTGGGGGCAGAAAACCACTAGACGCCAGGGATATGTTTGTTTATGTGTGTTTTTGGGGGCGACCCCTTGTCAAGGGTCGCCCCCCCCCGGGGGCAATTTTTATTTGTATTTCGCCCCCCCCCTGGGGGCAGATCCGCCGTTTTTTTGGCGGATCTGCCCCCGGGGGGGGCGAAAACCACTAGACACCAGGGATATGTTTGTTTATGTGTGTTTTTGGGGGCGACCCCTTGGGCAAGGGTCTCCCCCCCGGGGGCAATTTTTATTTTTATTTCGCCCCCCCCCCCCGGGGGCAGATCCGCCGATTTTTCAGCGGATCTGCCCCCAGGGGGGGGCGAAAACCACTAGACACCAGGGATATGTTTGTTTATGTGTGTTTTTGGGGGCGACCCCTTGGGCAAGGGTCGACCCCCCCGGGGGCAATTTTTATTTGTATTTCGCCTCCCCTGGGGGCAGATCCGCCGATTTTTGGGCTGATCTGCCCCCGGGGGGGGGGGCGAAAACCACTAGACACCAGGGATTTTGTTTTTATTGTTTATTTTGGGGGCAACTCCTTGGGCAAGGGTCGCTCCCCTGGGGAGCTTTTTTTTCTGTTTTGCCCCCCCCCCCCCCCCCGATGGCAGACCAGCCATTTTTTGGACGATCTGGCCCGGGGGGGGGGTGGAAGCACACTAGGTGCTAGGGATTGTGTTTGGTGTGTGTTTGGGGGCACCCCTTGGGCAACGGCCACCCCCCTAAGGTGGGGAAAATTTGTATTGCCCATCTCTGCCCGTAATTTTGTAGGCCCATCTGCCCCCAAGGAGGGCAGAGACCACCAATACGGCAGGGATTTTTTTGTTTTGTGTTGTGCTTGGGGTGCCCCCTTTGGGAAGGGTCGCCCCCTGAAAGGGGGCACAGAGGTGTTGCCCATTTCTGCCCCCCTTGGGGTCAAATTGGCCAATTTTTTTACGCCCATCTACCCCCGAGGGGGGCAGGATCCACTTAGGTACCAGGGACAACTTCTAAGTTCTTGGTGGTGGGGTGTTTGTCAACTGGCAAAGTATTTGTATTTGTGATTATAACAATTTATTTCTTCTTTTTCTTCTAGTTCAACGCTTTTGCTTCCTTTGCTGTGGATCTTTGCGGTTTTGGCAGTAGTTGTCCTGTGGTTTGCATAGTTGCATGTTTTAGGTAAGTGAAAGCAATTTACTCCAAAGGAGTATTGTTGACATGTTTGTAGGTGGTGTACTAAATGCAGTATCGTGTGTTTGACATTGTCCTTAGATTTGAGCACAGTGATGTTTGTGTTGTCATATGTCTAAATTGCTTTTTTCTTTTTTCTTTTTAGTGGGATATCATTGGTGATTGCTGTCTGTGCAGAGTAGTTGCTTGGTGAGTAGCTATTTCAGGCAACTGAGTGGTATAGTTTTTTGTAGTACATAACTCTTTGTGATAAAGCTACACTTTGTTTATTACTTATTTTAGTGCTAGTTGTTGTTGGCAATCCATTTGTTGTTAGGATCATGGCTAACCGCAAAGTGACCGCTCAGCAGGTTGTTCACATGCTCTTTGAGTCGTCTTCAGACCATGATTACGACACTGACTCTGCATCTGAGGCAGAGGAGGAAGCAGGAGATTCTGGAAGTGAGTTTTCTGTCCGAGAGTATTCTTCTGATGAGGAAGCTACTCTCAGTGCAGATGAAGGGCCTGTGTTAGAGGAGGATATTGATGTGCCAAGAGTGCAGCAGCCTGGGGCTGCAGGGTTTCCCATTGGAAGACCTGACACCTGGATTGCCCCAAACATGGAGCAGCCACAGTTACCTGCATTTACTGGTCTCCCAGGGTGTAGAGTTAATACGGAAAACTTTCTGCCTGTCCATTTCTTTCACTTGTTTATGGACGATGTATTTTTGGAAGAGATTGTGGAGCAGACAAATGTGTATGCAGAGCAATATTTGCGGGACAACGCTGCCAGACTTAAGCCTCAGTCTAGAGCTACTCATTGGGTTCCCACATATCTGGAAGAGATGAAAAGGTTTTTAGGTTTGTCTTTTTTGATGGGGTTGATCAGGAAGCCGTCACTGGCTTCTTATTGGTCTACTAGTCCCTTGATGGCAACTGCTATATTTCCTGCAACTATGACACGTAATCAGTATTTGCTTCTTCTTCGTATGCTGCATTTTGTAGACAATGCTTTAGCCTTGCCACGAGATCACCCTGATTGTGACCGCCTTTTTAAGATTAGGCCTGTCCTTGATCATTTTGTGGATCGGTTTTCAGAGGTCTATGTCCCAGGCAAAGAGATAAGTGTGGACGAGTCTTTGGTCCTTTTCAATGGGCGTTTAGTTTTTAAGCAGTACATTCCTAGTAAGAGGGCACGGTATGGGATTAAATTGTATCTGCTGTCAGAAAGCAGTACAGGATATGTGTATAATTTCCGGGTCTACACTGGTAGGGATTCCAGTATTGACCCTCCTGGTTGTCCGGCCACTTTTGGAGTTAGCGAAAAAATTGTGTGGGAACTTGCTACACGGCTGTTTAACAAAGGTCACCATTTGTACGTAGATAATTTCTACACTGGAGTGCAGTTGTTCAAGGAGTTGTTTAGGGTGGACACTGTTGCTTGTGGCACAATCCGTTCTAACCGGAAAGGCTATCCAAGGGAGCTTGTCTGTAAAAAAACTTGAGAGGGGACAGTGCAGTGCCTTGCGGAATAATGAGCTGCTAGCTCTGAAATTTTCAGACAGGAGGGATGTGTACATGCTATCGACCATCTATGATGAGAGTACTTCCCCTGTGGCTGTTTGGGGTCAGGTTGCGGAAGTGCGCAAACCTGCGTGCATTTTGGACTACAATAGGCACATGGGTGGTGTTGATAGAGTAGATCAGAGGTTAGAACCTTACACTGCTCTTCGTAAGTCATATGTGTGGTATAAAAAGTTGGCCCTACATTTATTTCATTTGGCAACTTTTAATGCCTTTATTGTATACAAGGATTGTTCACCCGAGTCAAGGATGACATTTGTTAAATTTCAGGAGTCGGTGATAGAAAGCCTTATTGTGGTGGAACCGGCTAGAGTTCCTAGAGTAGAAGTGGTGGAGGATGTGGCTAGATTGAAAGATCGGCACTTTCCAGATCACATTCCTCCCACTCCCAAAAAAGACATGCCCACAAAGAAATGTAGAGTATGTGCCCGGAGATCAATCCGGAGGGAGAGCCGGATGTACTGCCCGAATGCCCTTCAAAGCCTGGGCTGTGTGTGCCCAGCTGTTTTAGAAGTTACCACACAAGGAAAAACTTTTGGGAAATACCGTGAGCGTAAGCTGTCTGTTTTATATTTTCATATGTTTCACGGTTGGCATCTGTTGTGTATTTAGTTAGAGCTTTTGTGTTTGTAGTTTTGTGCTTATTTTATAATTAGTAGTTTCTTTGTTGTTTATAAATAAAAAAAAGTGATTGCGGTGTGCGTGTGGTGGCGCTTGGCTGGCGGTGTGCGTGGGGTGGCGCTTGGCTGGCGGTGTGCGTGGGGTGGCGCATGGCTGGCGGTGTGCTTGGGGTGGCGCTTTGCTGGCGGTGTTCTTGGGGTGGCGCTTGGCTGGCGGTGTGCTTGGGGTGGCGCTTGGCTGGCGGTGTGCGTGGGGTGGTGCTTGGCTGGCGGTGTGCGTGGGGTGGTGCTTGGCTGGCGGTGTGCGTTGGGTGGCGCTTGGCTGGCGGTGTGCGTGGGGTGGCGCTTGGCTGGCGGTGTGCGTGGGGTGGCGCTTGGCTGGCGGTGTGCGTGGGGTGGCGCTTGGCTGGCGGTGTGTGTGGGGTGGCGCTTGGCTGGCGGTGTGTGTGGGGTGGCGCTTGGCTGGCGGTGCCAGACAAACGGCAGTCCACACTCCCATCAGCTGGTGTGATTCTTGTATCAGGCATGTGGGCGTATGTAAGTGATGGGCCCTTGAGTGGTGCTGTCTGTCGATGTGAGTGTTGTAATGTGCTGGGCCCGTGGCTGGTGGTGTGAATGGTCTTGTGCGTGTCATGTATGAAAGGTGTGTGAATGGACTGTAAAGCGGTTGGTGCCTTGTCGCGGCTTTACAGCTCACGAGCTGTGAGTCATTGGTTCACTTTTTTGCCTTTCACTTATTAGCAGTGCATTTCATTTTTGTGAAATCTCTTGTTAATAAAATTTGATCCACTGAACCATCACTCACCCTCGTGCCAAATCCAACCAGTATGTGTTGTAAAAAATGACAAAACCTGCTCCGCTGTAATCAGGCGTCGCAGCACACCTGTGACACGCTAGGTGCCTCGGGTGGGACCCCGATGATGAAGCATGCCACCAACTTGGTTGGTGGGTGAGGGGTCTTCTTCACATAACCTAAGTGTGTTTCTTTTCACAATTTTAGTGTTTGGCACATCACGGATGTATGTGCACACATCAAAGTGATATATTCCAAAAATACCTGTGTTTGGGCGGGAGGGCCCACCTATGTTTTTGGTCCTGGGTGCGGCCTTCATGTAGGGAAACCTACAAAACCCAGAAACTTTTTAAAACTAGGCACCCCAAGGAGTCCAGGGAGGTGTGGCTTGCGTGGCTCCCCTAACATTTTCTTACCCAGACTCCTCTGTAAACCTCAAAATTTGCATAAAAAAGCATATTTTCCTGATTTTTCTTAGTAGGATCACCGCTCCAGCACAAAATTCCTACTCACCCAGTTTTCCCCTCAGTCTCCCAAGTAAAATGACACCTCACTTATGTGGGTCCCCAAAGCAGAGTCCGTCTCAAGATGTATAAAAGAATATGCCCTTATAAACTTGCTGTGCTATCCCTTCTATCCCTTCAGGTTTTGGGCCTTATTCTGTTGCAGGCACCTGGCCCACCCACACAAGTGAGGTATCATTTTTATCGGGAGACTTGGGGGAACGCTGGGTGGAAGGAAATTTGTGGCTCCTCTCAGATTCCAGAACTTTCTCCCACAGAAATGTGAGGAACATGTGTTTTTTTAGCCACATTTTGAGGTTTGCAAAGGATTCTGGGTAACAGAACCTGGTCCGAGCCCCGCAAGTCACCCCTCCTTGGATTCCCCTAGGCCTCTAGTTTTCAGAAATGCACAGGTTTGGTAGGTTTCCCTAGGTGCCGGCTGAGCTAGAGGCCAAAATCTACAGGTAGGCACTTCGCAAAAAACACCTCTGTTTTCTTCCAAAATTTTGGATGTGTCAACGTTGCGCTTTGGGGTGTTTCGTGTCGCGGGCGCTAGGCCTACCCACGCAAGTGAGGTATCATTTTTATCGGGAGACTTGGGGGAACGCTGGGTAGAAGGAAATTTGTGGCTCCTCTCAGATTCCAGAACTTTCTGCCACAGAAATGTGAGAAACATGTGTTTTTTTAACCAAATTTTGAGGTTTGCAAAGGATTCTGGGTAACAGAACCTGGTCCGAGCCCCGCAAGCCACCCCTCCTTGGATTCCCCTAGGTCTCTAGTTTTCAGAAATGCACAGGTTTGGTAGGTTTCCCTAGGTGCCGGCTGAGCTAGAGGCCAAAATCTACAGGTAGGCACTTCGCAAAAAACACCTCTGTTTTCTTCCAAAATGTTGGATGTGTCCACGTTGCGCTTTGGGGTGTTTCCTGTCGCGGGCGCTAGGCCTACCCACATAAGTGAGGTATCATTTTTATCGGGAGACTTGGGGGAACGCTGGGTGGAAGGACATTTGTGGCTCCTCTCAGATTCCAGAACTTTCTGCCACAGAAATGTGAGGAACATGTGTTGTTTTATCCAAATTTTGAGGTTTGCAAAGGATTCTGGGTAACAGAACCTGGTCCGAGCCCCGCAAGTCACCCCTCCTTGGATTCCCCTAGGTCTCTAGTTTTCAGAAATGCACAGGTTTGGTAGGTTTCCCTAGGTGCCGGCTGAGCTAGAGGCCAAAATCTACAGGTAGGCACTTCGCAAAAAACACCTCTGTTTTCTTCCAAAATTTTGGATGTGTCCACGTTGCTCTTTGGGGTGTTTCCTGTCGCGGGCGCTAGGCCTACCCACGCAAGTGAGGTATCATTTTTATCGGGAGACTTGGGGGAACGCTGGGTGGAAGGAAATTTGTGGCTCCTCTCAGATGCCAGAACTTTCTGCCACAGAAATGTGAGGAACATGTGTTTTTTTAGCCAAATTTTGAGGTTTGCAAAGGATTCTGGGTAACAGAACCTGGTCCGAGCCCCGCAAGTCACCCCATCTTGGATTCCCCTAGGTCTCTAGTTTTCAGAAATGCACAGGTTTGGTAGGTTTCCCTAGGTGCCGGCTGAGCTAGAGGCCAAAATCTACAGGTAGGCACTTCGCAAAAAACACCTCTGTTTTCTTTAAAAAAAATGGGATGTGTCCACGTTGCGTTTTGGGGCGTTTCCTGTCGCGGGCGCTAGGCCTACCCACACAAGTGAGGTATCATTTTTATCGGGAGACTTTGGGGAACATAGATTAGCAAAACAAGTGCTATTGCCCCTTGTCTTTCTCTACATTTTTTCCTTCCAAATATAGGAGAGTGTGTAAAAAAGACATCTATTTGAGAATTTCCCTATAATTCACATGCTAGTATGGTCACCCCGGAATTCAGAGATGTGCAAATAACCACTGCTCCTCAGCACCTTATCTTGTGCCCTTTTTGGAAATGCAAAGGTTTTCTTGATAGCAATTTTTTACTCTTTATATTTCAGCAAATGAATTGCTGTATACCCGGTATAGAATGAAAACGCACTGCAGGGTGCAGCTCATTTATTGGCTCTGGGTTCCTCGGGTTCTTGATGAACCTACAAGCCCTATATATCCCCGCAACCAGAGGAGTCCAGCAGACGTAACGGTATATTGCTTTCCATAATCTGACATTGCAGGGAAAAATTACATAGTAAAACGTAGAGAAAAATTGATGGTTTTTTCACCTCAATTTCAATATTTTTCTTTTTCAGCTGTTATTTTCTGTAGGAAACCCTTGTAGTATCTACACAAATGACCCCTTGCTGAATTCAGAATTGTGTCCACTTTTCAGAAATGGTTAGGTTTCTGGGATCCAGCATTGGTTTCATGCCCATTCCTGTCACTGACTGGAAGGAGGCTGAAAGCACAAAAAATTGCAAAAATGGGGTATGCCCCAGTAAAATGCCAAAATTGTGTTGAAAAATTGGGTTTTCTGCCTGTTCCTGAAAGCTAGGAAGCTGCTGAGTTTAGCACTGCAAACCCTTTGTTGATGCCATTTTCAGGGGGAAATCCACAAGCCTTCTTCTGCAGCCACTTTTTCCAATTTTTTTGAAAAAAACGAAATTTTCACTGTATTTTGGCCAATGTCTTGGCCTCCTTCAAAGGAACCCACAAAGTCTGGGTACCTCTAGAATCCCTAGGATGTTGGAAAAAAAGGACGCAAATTTGGCTTGGTTAGCTTATGTGGACAAAAAGTTATGAGGGCCTAAGCGCGAACTGCCCCAAATAGGCAAAAAAAGGCCTGGCACAGGAGGGGGAAAAGCCCTGGCAGCGAAGGGGTTAAGGCATCCTGACCCCTCTCTACCTTACTGCGTAGAAGCAGATGCTTCACAAGTGGTAGTAGGTGGAATCCTTTCTCAGCGAGATTCTGAAACTGGGAATATGCATCCAATAGCCTTCTTCTCTAAAAAACTTTTACCGGCAGAACAAAACTATACAGTAGCTGAAAGAGAACTGCTAGCAATAAAATTGGCCTTTCAAGAAAGGAGACAAAATTTGTGGAGAGCACGTTTTCCAATCACTATTTAGTCAGATCATAAGAACTTACTGTTTTTTAGATCTGACAAAGCACTCACCCCACGACAAATGAGATGGGTTTCTTTCTTTAATGAATTTTATTTCATAATTACTCATAGACCTGGTACACAACAATTTAAGGCTGATGCCCTGTCACGTCTCCAAAACACCACAACACAATCATATACAAGACAAATAACACTGATTCCAATGATTCCCCCAGAAAAAATTATAGGTAGTTGTTCGGACGTGCTCCCATTTCTGGACAAATTAAAACAAGAATTGCAGAAGGAAAATTTGGAACAATGGTTAGCACATCCAATCTAATCAATTTCTGATAATCTATTTTATCATGATCAGGCTTTGTTTATCCCTAAGAATCTGAAAGGGCTGGTTGTTCAATGGTGCCATTCGTCCTCCTTGAGTGGACATCTGGGAGAGCATAAGACTAAGGACTTTTGCACACAACGGTTCTGGTTGGATTTCCTAGATGCAGACGTATAGGAGTTTATACGAACATGTCCTGTATGTGCTTGTAACAAATCCTCACACAACACCCCCATAGGAAAGCTCATTCCTCTACCAGTAGAGCCAGCTCCATGGCATACTATTAGTATAGATTTTGAAACCGATTTACCAAAGCATAAGGGGAATACATGTATACTAGTGGTAGTGGATTTATTCTCAAAAATGTCCCATTTCATTCCTCTCATTAAAATCTCAACTGCTAAAGAACTAGTTTAACCTTTTATAATGCATATTGTCTGGCTTCGTGGCCTGCCAACTGTAATTATCTCTGATCGAGAACACAATTTGTGTCTAAATTTTGTCAGGAACTATGTTCTTCTCTTCGTATTGACCATTGGTTATCCTCTGCACATCAACCACAAACTGATGGTCAAACAGAGAGAACTAATCAAACCATGGAACAGTTGTCCACGTTGTTTAATCACCACCTTAAATAGCAGCTGGTTGCAAGCACTTCCCTTAGCGGAATTTGCATATAACAACAACATTCATTCAGCTCATAACATGTCACCTTTTTATTGTAATCCAGACTATCATCCCAGGTGCATACCATTCCTATCATCCCAAAAGGTACCTGCAGTACATGCACATTTATCTGAATTACAAAACATCTGGAATAAGACCCAAAAACCCTAAATGACACCAAGGAAAAGATGAAAGAACAAGCAGACAAACACCAAATATATGCACCAACATATGCAGAAGGTGATCAAGTATGGCTAGGCACCTGTTATTTATCTATACCAGGGGTTCGTATACGACAGCCTCGGTTCATAGGTCCCTTCACCATCGCCAAAGTTATCAACCCTGCAGCTATGAAACAGAACCTTCTCAGTGAATATAAAATGCATCCAGTATTTCATGTCTCGTTGCTCAAACCATTTCTCACTATCACTCAGCCTATTCCCCCACCACCTTCCCTACTTAGGGATAATCATGAAGAATTTGAAGTCCATTGCATTGTTGATTCTTGTAGATGACAAGGATGTCTCTTTTATCTAATAGACTGGAAAGGTTATCCACCGAAGAGCAGTCGTGGGAACCAGCCGCCCATGTCCACTCCCCACAGTTGGTACGTTCCTTTCATGCACAATACCCCTCCAAACCACGGCCAGTGAAAAGGCCTTTGGGGGGAGATACTGTTAGAACTCACACTCACACACAAATGCTTCTTGCTGCACCCTCACAATCAGCATGTATGAAGAACAATGAAACATGTCATGAATGTGTTTACAGCACAGCACTTCCCTGCAACTTGTGAGGAACACTACATTGCAAGTTTGTTGATATTGATAAAAGCAAGTGTTGTTCCATTTGTGAATGTGTGCCAAGTGACTCATCACCAGCATGTGTCTGATGACTCATCACCAGAATTCCATCATATGAATCATCAGAAGTGACTGATGACTCATCACCAGCATGTGTCTGATGACTCATCACCAGTCTATAAATAGAACTGCCAAGGTGTTTCCTGTGCTTGGCTTCGAGTCTTTCTTCACTCGCAGGTGTTCCCGGTTCAGATGGAGTTTCCATGATTATTTCTGGAGTCGTCATTTCAGTGTCAGGCTTCATCGGAGCTTCCCTCTCTTGAGTGGATTACTTTCGCAGTGGCTGGAGAATTTACGAACAGTATTCCAGCTCCCTCAAATATTTGAAAACATTCCAGGAGAAGTTGGTTCATGAGTAATCCCCCTCTCGTTCCCCTGTTTTCAACTTTCTCGAGGTTAGTGGTCTTTTGGTGCATAATGAAAAACATTTCTCGATGCAGATAAAACCATGATAAAAGACTATTTTCCAAAGATAGCTTAAGAAGTATTTTTAAAGGCAGCATTGAAGTTAAGTGTTGTGAACTCCTGAAAGTACCGCTCGATACCTATGCAAAATTAGATGTTTATTCTGATTATTATTGAAACGAGTCTATTGTGTGAAAACGAATAACAAAAGACAAATTCATAAGTTTGATTTTAGAACGATTTTGTTGTGAGTTACAAAAGCGTGTTTAAAAGTTGAGCATTCAAGTGCTAATTATTATTGTGATTTTGCTGAAAGGCTTGGTGATTGCTTAATCGAATGATAATAATTATTGTTATGTTGCTGAAAGACTCTGTGATATTTATAGTTCTGTTGTTTTTTATTTGTTTTTGGTCTTAGAAATTCCTGCACCAAACCCTGAGGCAACTTTCTTAGAACAACAGTGACTCTCCTTTGTGAACCAGTGTTTTTGTTTCTCTTCCCTTCCCAAATCCCTGTTCCCTATCCCTTTCCCCCAGAGACTATTCGCTCATTCCCTGTTCAGTTCAGATACAAGACAATAGTGTTTAGGGGAGAGGGTTTTATTCTCTTCGCTCCTGCGGAACCTGGAATTCAGGTGAGTGGACATGGTCTTGTCAACACCTTATCAGGCTTAGTGTGTGAAATAAGGTATGGAAAACAGGAAGCAAGGAACTTTGGGTAGATCCCAAGTTTAGGCAGAGAGCAGCTGCTTTTTATGGAGCACCCTATAGCACCAGTAACACTGAATCTGCTCACCTCATATGTCTGTTTTAACTGATTTTTAAGAAAAGGATTAGCACAGCACCATTGAAACTGAGCTAGAAAGGGGCAAAGCTGTTGGGCAGTTTACAGCAAAATACCATCCACACCAACCTGAAATGAATAAAAGCAACCTCTGACAGGTGTTTCGCTCTAGTTAAAGCTCATCAATGAGGTACAGCTTTGTCTGGACACAAGGGAGCACCCTGTATAAGACAAGACAATACCCTTTCAAGCGTATAGAGCTAAAGCTAAATATTCATCTAGACACACACTGTTTTTAGCTAGCTAACCACACAACAGTAGCTATAAATCAGCACTCTTACTCCCTTTCATAATACATCACTTGTACCATCTGAAATTATAACATTTGAAATAAAACTTATGAAATCACAAAGAATGTCACTTCTGAGAACACAGTGCGTGGTATAGTGGTGAATTTTTGTTATTGTTCTGTAGTTAGTGAGCAGAAAACAGTGTGTATGGAGGAGCGCTAGTTATAATAATGTGAAAGTGTGCATAAATCATACATTTAAAGTATAACTGTAACTTTTACATTTTAATTTTATGTGTACTTTAAGTTTGGTTGATACAGAAAGAAGAAATAAAGTACTTGAACATTGGAAGGAGAAGGCCCAGGTTATAGCTAATGTAGTGTGGCTACTGAGTTCACTTCACTGTGTGCGCAAGGTATAATAATTTAAATGTGGTGTGACATTAGAAATTTAAGGTATAACTATAACTTTAGAATTGCTGATGTTTGTTTGTTGTTTGTTTGGTATGTGTAGAAAGAATAAATAAAGTTTTCCTAACCATAACCAAGTTTTAACATTGTTTTGTATATTTACTAAAACTGTGTTTCAAATCATAGAGTCCAGTGTTGACATGTGGAGTGCTGTTATATGGAGTGTCGCATAGTACAATGGAGGAAAGTGTTGTACAGTGCAGTGTTGTAGAGTGTAGTGTTGTACAGTGGAGTAGAGCGGAGTGGTGTAACGTATACTGGAGTCAAGTGTCATACAATGGAGTGGAGTCTCCTAGAGTACAATAGCATGGAGCACAGAAGAGTGGGGTGGAGTGGAGTAGTGCAGAGTTGAGAAAAGTGTTATAAACTGGAGTTGGATTCCTTAGAATACAGTGGAGTGCTGTGTCATAACATGTTGGAAAGTCTCGTAGAGTGGAGTACAGAGTCGTACAGTGGAGTATACAGGGATAGAGTCTTGAAGAGTGGCATAGAGTGTAGTACGGTTTTGTAGAGTGGAGTTGTATAGAATTGAGGAGTGTGCCGTGGAGTGGAGCAGTGTAGGATGGAGTGTCGAACAGTTGTGTAGAGTGGGGTGAAGTATTGTATAGTGAAGTAGAGTGAGGTGGAGTTGAGTAGCGTAGGATAAAGTGGATTTAATTGTCATAGAGTGCTGTTTTATGTTGCAGAGTAGAGTGATCTGGAGAGGAGTAGAGTGGCCTGGCATAGTGTACAGGGCTGTAAAATGACATAGAGTGGAGTGGTGTGTAGTACAGTGGAGTGCTTTGACATGTTGTACAATCCTTGAATGTGTGATAGAGTGGAGTACAGTGGAGTGACACAGAGTGGATCATAGTGTTATAGAGTGGAGTAGCGCAGAATAGAGAAAAGTGCGATACAGTGTGGTATTGTTGAGTGGAGTAGAGTTAAGTGTCATAGAATAGCAGAGTAGAGTAGTGTACGGTACAGTCATGTAGTACAGTAGAATAGAGTTAAATAGTGTATCTGAGTCAAGTGCAGTAAAGTGGGGTGTAGTGGCATTGAGGGAGTTGCACAGATTGTTGTTCCTTGGAGTAGAGTGCCATACGGTGCCATACACTAAACTAGAGTGCTGGTGACTGGCACTAACAGGAGTATGTTGTTGTGCAGTGGAGTATAGTATGGTAGAGTGGAGGGGAGTAGACTGTAGTTCATTGGCATTACAGTGTTGTTGAGCGGAGTACAGTGGAGTGGTGTGTAATGAAGTTTGGTAAAATGGAGTGGTGTACAGTGTAATAGCGTAGAGTGGAGTGGCGTACAATGGAGTGGCGTACTCTGGCATGGCATAGAGTGGAGTGGCATACAAGGTAGTGGAGTAGAGTATAGTGGCATAGAGCAAAATGGCACAAAGTGGAGTTGCATAGATTGGAGTAGCATACAGTACCAGGGTGTACAGTGGAATGGCATAGAGTGGGGTTGCATAGATGCTGTCCATTTTACCACTGATGGAAATCATATCTTCCTTCCAAGCCAGACATAATGGCCTATCCAACATATCTAAGTTTATTTTCTTTTCAAAACAACCAAAGGGTTCTGTATGAGCCACTCTATATTATGTATAATATAATTTAAATTAGTTATTTTAAAAAAAAATTTTTTTACTGGTACCTCAGTACTTCCTAGAAACTACTGCAGTACTACAGCACTAGTCCATAAACTTTTTAAAAATTAAACACATATTAAATGGCATATACCTACCACTACAACCTTATATGGGCTTTCTGATGCCTACTTAGAGCATAGTTGTGGTCTCTCCCTCTCTATTTTTGATATTAATACAAAGCAGACAGCCAAACCTCTCTTGCTAATTCAACATGGCTGCCTTTCGATTGTAGACTATCCGCCAGTAGTCAATCATATTTTGTACTGTCCTAGCTACGTACTACTATAAGACCCCAGTACTACTGCAACAACAGATATCACTAAGTTGTTTTGCCTTATAATATAATTTAACAACTAAATCATTTTCTTTACCATGTGAAAAATAATTATCTACATGTTATACTGTACATTCCTGTGAAATTTCATTCAAATCCGTACTGCTATTTGGTGTTATCTCCAATAAAAAAAGTCTATGTAAAATGCATTGGGGTCCAAATCTGTTTCAGGCCCCCCATCTTTTTTCTTTACACCCTATTGAGTGTAAAATGTTCCATCATCTGCCAATGTACAGCGAGGAATAGTTCTGGAAAGTTTTGGGGAGATTTGCCAAACAGGTGCAACGTTATTAAGGGGCAAAAACCTGAGGAATTCCTACCTTTAGCAACCCTATCTATAACTACAAAGTGACTACATATATATACACACAAGGGTGTAGCAAGCCGAGATGCGTTGGATCGGTTGGGTCCACGTTTTTTGAATACATATAATTTGCTTCATTTCTTCTGGAGTGCCCGCGTCCTTTCTTCTTAGACATATATATATATATATATATATATATATATATATATATATATATATATATATATATAACTTTAGACACTCCTTCAAATATCAGGAGAACCAGGACACCTCCAATATGAAAATTCAATTTATTTCAGCACAAAATCCAACGCGTTTCGGCAACAGCCTTACTCATGGATACCACGTACATAAAGTGCTTCACATATATAGCCCAAGTTGGTCATAAAAATAAAAAACAGACACATCCTAATTCACCCACTAGAGAACACGTATTTGTGGTGGCCATCTTTAAAGTGCACAATCAGTCTTAATACACTGTAATAAATATTGAATAGTTTTTAGAATCACATTATCCAGTGATAAGGCATGTACAACTAGGCCCTATGGGCAACCCTCTGTATTTTGTATCAGTACCCAAAATATGTTCCTAAAATGAGCAGAAAGGTGTACACGGTTTTAACAATGCTTACAATCATACTATCACTTGCACCATCTTTAAGACAGTCACTCATAGATTATACATTCTGCAACAATGTATAATGTCTCAGAATCTTCACTGAATTTATGGGAATAAATATCTGCACTTCATAAAACTACATTTTAAATTGAAATTGCTGAAAGCAGTACATGAGAACAGTTTATCATTAGTATGTCCACAGAAATCCACAGCTGAATAATGTATTGAGAGGAGGAGCTTTCACTTTTCGCACATTTTGGTGACAGGCCTTTGAATTATTCCACATCTTATCTGAAACTCACAACTCACAATGGTTGCGTTCAGTCTCTAACTTGTTTAAGAAGTACTGTTTGCCCTTAAAACATCACTGGTAGCTAAAGTGTGCAATATTTACCTTTTACCAACCCAAAAGTGTGCTTTAACCCCTCCTATCTTTGTTGAATTTGTGTTTGTTGGCCGTGTGAACGGAGTGCTGAAACTTTTCAAAAACAAACCCCCAGTCACAGATCTGGGTTTAATTCATTGTTCTTTTGCTCACCATGCCATCCATATACAAATCAGTCTTGACCCTGTTCACCAGGGGAACAGTCCAGCCCGACCTGCCAGACGAGGTCCTCCCCGGACCGGAAACAAGCATTCTGGGACCAGTTTCAGGGCTTCACCCCTCATCAGCCAGGCTAGCTTGAATCCAATGGCACAGTGAGCAAAGGACCCACGTCTGGACATACCCTGGCCACTTAGGGCAACTTTAGCAACACAAAAGGATGATGGACTGAGTGCTGAAACCTGTCAAATACTCAATCCCCCATTCACAAATCTGGGTTTAATCCATTGTTCTTTTGCTCATCATTCCACCCCAGTTTGGACCCAGCCATAAGCAAATCAGTCCTGACCCAGAAGACGTACTGCCCTGCTGCTCTGCTGCAAGAAGGAGTGCTTTGCTGCCCTGCAGCTCTGCTGCCCTGCTGCCTGAGTAAGAAAGACTGAACCTGCACTTTGATGCCAAGACCACCAGAGTGACTTCAAGGGCTAGTTGGCTGGCTTCATAATAGAGCACCAGGAACAGAAAAGACTCGAACCATCTGAACCCCTGCACCTGCACTCTGCCTGATGTGAGTCCTAATGCCTGAGTGGTGTCTGCCCAGTCCTTGATCCTTGGAATTGGGGCTAAAGGTGCTCTGGCAGCCCAGCTGTGGTCCCCAGCAGAACCAATGCAGCGTGATGCAACTCAACGTGGACCTCACAACGCAGCCCTTGCAGCTCATCATTGGAACCAATGCAGCACAACGCAACTCAATGTGAAGCCCTGCACCGCTCATCAGAGCTGATGCTGCGTGATGCATCGTGCCATAGGACCCCACATCTCTCCTCTGAACCACTGCTGCAAGGTGCAATGCCCTACTTCATGGACATAAGGTACATTACTCACCGGACCTAATATGGTCTCTGTATCTGACCTGCACGCCCTTACAGTTAGCCTGAACTTGTGACTTTGTCCCAGTCCGGCGTGACTCGATAACTGCAGTTAGCACTTTGTGCTCTTAAGCACTATTTTTACCTAACCCTTTAAAATTGCATATCTATGGTTTTACTAACTGTTGGGTGTCAAATAATATATTAAAATGTATTTTACTTTTCTAAATTACGTGGGATTTTTCTTGTGTTTTGTTTTCACTTTATTACTGTTTGTGTGCTGCATAAATACTTTACACATTGCTTTTGAGTTAAGCCTGACTGCTTTTTTGCCAAGCTACCAGAGGATTAAACATAGATATTACAGAGTGGCATTAGACACTCTGTAGTTATAGTAAGGGTCCCCTGGCACATGAATTCCTCTGCTTTTTTCAGATCACCTTGAAACTTTACCTTTTACTTTTTCTACATTGGCGGACAATGCAAAGCTTTCCGGTGATTCGTCAAGGGGTAGCAATTAAGGGGGGGATCCCAAACCACATTCTTCCTCAATGCGTTTTCAATTGATGTTTTTTGGCCTTTTTAGACAGATGTAGCACTAAAACAGTAGGATGGATTTGAATGATATTTGGAAGGGTTACAGATTATGATGCGCAGATTATGCTTTTAGGTACTACAGGTAAGTAGGTACTTGCCACATTATCATGCAGTGTGTTCTCACTAAAGGTATGATTTGCTATGTCATAAGCACTATTGTAAGTAATATTATTTTAGACCAGGGAGCCTGTATCAATGCTACACCTCACCACGGGGAGAGGAAGGGGAGATACATGGTCAAAAAGGATTGCTGTCAGCTTTTTATAAATGAGCTGCATGATGTGCAACACTTAGCATGAATTATATGGCAATGATGATGGATGTTGTCCAGGCAGGTGTGACATCCTGCACAATTACAAACCAACTAACAATGCAGAACTCCTTGTACAATGATGCAAGGGTGTCTGTGCTAGTGTTAGGCTGTAATTTGTGCCCTGGCACTGGCAAGGATCAGCAACAAGACCGAACTGGCAGTAACGGTCATTGGGCATTTCCATGGAAGGGTGGGGTCTCTTTTGTTATTATGGGCCAGTTTTGTAGCAGTGCAGCAGTTTTGAAAGTACTGCACAGTTCCTTGTATATCCAACAGTTTTCAGGCAACAATAAAAGTGCCAAGATAACTCTGGTGATTAATGTCCTGTTGGAAAGAGATCAGGTTTTGGCTAGTGTCAGTTTTGACTTATCTAAGGTAGAGCAGAGGGTTAATATGCCTGTTGCAAAAAATGTCTATCATGCAGCTCACCGAACAGTAGTTTATGTGCATAGCTCAGAGGGATACTGGTTTTGACACAGAGCTCCTTTTGTTACTATGCAGTTCATAAGTTACAATCATAATCTAGCACAATGAGCTATGAACTGCCATCAAAGAGTTGCATACAAACTGCACAGTACATGTTAGAGAGTTATGTTTTTCTCAGTCTTTGAATAACCTATATTTGCTAAAAAGAGTTTGTTTGGGTAGAAGTAAATTTTTATTTGTAATGTCAACCCTAACCACTGTGTTACGTTCTGAAGTCTGACTTTATGCTTCCCCATTCTAAGCACTCTTAAAAATGCCTATCATTATGGATGACATGTGAATCCTACACCTTGTAGTCCCTTTTGTCTTATGTAACATTTTCCACACCCTGATTTACACACGTTTGATTCATTGTCTCTGTATGTGTGTGTGATGTAAAGTGCTCCAACACCCTATACTGAAAAGAGAGGTGCTGTAAAACAAATTAAATACAAGTGAGAAAGGGGCTATAGAGAGATGAGAGAAACTGTTAGAGGCGATGGTGAGGGAATCATTGAAGAGCCCCAGTAAAGTCTGCCATATGCTGGTGCACTGTATGGTCATCATTAACTATGCTTTAAAAACTAATACAAAGGAATAAATGATGAAATATATAATGAAATATATAGTGAAGAAAGTGTTTTAGAATAAACAGATTTTTTCCCCCAAATTTTCATGGGGAGGTGGGGGAACCCCTCAAGCCTCAATGTTGTGATCAGGCTCACTCGCTATGCACCCTGTCAGAGCTGGTCTGACAAAACTGCCAGGGCTGCTTTGTGTTCCCAGTCCAGCTCTGATCAGCAATCTGCAGTAAAATGTGAAATCCAACACTTACCTGCACTCTCCCTATCAAACAGGATGCTACAGTAAGGAGACAACCTGTGTTATGCTGTGTATAAAGTCATGTACTGAGCCCCACTTACAGTGTCTTAAGTAGGGAAATGGTCCCATACATAACTCAAATGTGAGGAAGCTCTACAGTTGTCCAGAGGACTCTGACAATGTAACATATTCCTACAATGTACTGAGGACAAATTGAACATTATGTACTCATATATAAAAATAGTAGCAACTCATGACAATTAAATAATATCCTACTAGAGAACAAAATAAAAAAAATCTAAACATATCGTTATATCCATGCACACAGACAGCGCTACTGGGTTGTCACCATGTTGCCATGCCCATACACCTCCAGAAAATGATCCATTGTGGTCTACTGTTAGTGCTTAAGAAATACTCAGCCCTCCATGCAAACAAGAAAAGCAACCCTATGAACTGTGTCAGTTCTGTGTGAAACTCCTGACTCCTACAGCACGATAATCCATGGTGACTCCAGAGCGTTATTGTCAGTGAAATAGTGTGCTCATGCATGACTGAAAAATGTGCTATTCATCTTGTGATCATATTGCAAACTTTCAAAAAATAAAGACTAAGGGCCTGATTACAATCTTGGTGGATGGGATACTGTCACAAACGTGAGGGATATCCCGTCCGCCTTATTACAAGTTCCATTATATCCTATGGAACTTGAAATACGGTGGACAGTATATCCGTCACGTTTATGACGGAGTATCCCATCTGCCAAAATCCTAATCAGGCCCTAAAACATAAATTTACAATCACCAGCTATTTGTGAAATGTGCACGTTAGTTTGCTAAATTAGCACTTAATGGTGCTGCGCTGCAGAGTGCTCAGCCGTATTCATTACTGCCAGTGTGACCTGTAAGTGATCAACAATATCCTGAACAGACCCCTTATTTTAGAGGCCCACATGATCATCACCCAGAAAAAAGAATATCTCCATATCGCGCCCAACCCTGCCACCGTGTGTCAGTGCCTGAATACCTCCACATGCTGCAAGAACTTCCACCTCAGCATTTTCCAAAATCGCTCAACGAAACATTCATCCTCACTCTTAAACCACATACAATGACAAATGGAAATGAAAAAATAATAAATAAAAATATAATTGCAATTGAAAAAATAATGTAAAAAATAGTTACTGCATATTCCCAAAACCACACTACATTCAACTACAGGGGCAATATTCACAAGAGAAACTTATCCAACCACATATCAAACACCTTTCCTGTCATGATAGAACGTGGTTGAAAACAACTGATGCCACTGCATGAAAATTGTGAGAAACCTAAAAATGTAGATCTACCAAAACATATCTCACGATTTGGTGTAATCATCATTATCACAGTCAAGAATTCACCAATAGGACACCAAAATCAGGAATCACAGAACATTATCCTCCTACATAAAATGATTTCAACATTATCTGTATGTGCACTACAATCATTGCCCTGTGTCTAATGGCATACAGACGTCTGTGTTGCTGACATGAGCACTGACTTTGTTTTCGTAATGTAAAACATCCATTACCACCAGAGCTCCACCTTTATCAGCTAATTGAAAAGTTATTTGTGAATTATCAGCCAATGATCGGTGGGTACCCCATTCCTTGTTGGTCAATTTTTTTATATACTCACATCGAACTTCAAATACTTCAAATCATTTTTAACCAGTCTCTCAAATGAGTCGAAAGTTTAATGGGCTACAGGTGCCATAAATGAACTTTTAGGCTTAAACTCCTTATACTTGGGCAAATCCTGTGGCTCAGATTGAGACTCAATCATGTTGAAACAAGTTTTCATGCGCATGTTCCTCATTGACCTGAAGAATGCTATCTCGCTTTCAGTGATGTTGCTTTGTGTCTTTTTTCAATACCGCTATTTGATAGGGTGTTAATACAACAGAGGAATTATTGATAACTAGATTTTCACCTGGCTGCCTAAGCTCCTCTTGTCTTTTTCTTTTTCTGTAGGTTTTTTCTTGTTTTCCTGAAATTTTTGGGTTCATCATTGGCTGCTGGACAAAAAAGTAGGCCTAGGCGGAGTTCACAGAGTTCTACTCTGCAGAATTCCATGGAGTTGATATAAAACTCCTTGGAATTCTGCAGAGGCGGAGTTCCGTGAGCCACGGAGTGGCACCCTCTCCTGATTGCGCCTGATCTGGGAAGCGCTAAGCAGGGTCGGCCTGATTAGGCAGGCCCGACTCTGCTTAGCACTTCCGAGATCGGGCGCACTCAGGAGAGGGCCGTAGGCAGTGAAAGCTTCAGTTTCAGGCCCATTGTGCACCGGCTTGTCCAGGACAGGCTGTTGCACAAAAGGCCCTCGCCCCATGCCAAAGGGAGTGAAAGCCAATGTTTCAGGCCTCTGGTGCAATGGCCTGCACGGGGCAGGCCGGTGCACTAGAGGTCGGGGCTGGCCAGTGCACATCAGGCCTGAAAGTGCAGCTTTCACTGCCTAGGGCCCTGGCCTGAATTCAGGGCCCAGGCAGCGAAAGCTGCCATTTCAGGCCTTTCGTGCACAAGTGAGCACAAAATTTTTTAAAAAACAAGCGCTTACCTGGATCCTCGTTGCCATTGGCCTGGAGCGCTGCCTCCCTCTACCCCCTGCTCCTGTGCCCGTCTGCTGGTGGAGGGAGGCCTGGAGGATCCAGAGCTGGTGCCAGCAGCAGCTCCATGCTGCTGTGCCAACGTTGGGCCGAGAGCCAAAAACTCCATTAGCTCTGCCAGTGGAGCGGTGCTCTCTGCCCACCCCTACAAAAAAGTTGATTATGGGGTTTTGTGTGCCAAATCACTTGTGGAAGGTTTATCTATCTGTGACAACGGATCCCTAATGGATTGCCGGTCCATTGTAATGTCACCTTCAGCTACCAGACTTTCCTCAGATGATCACACACTTTCAATAATTCCTCTATAATCAATAAAATTAAATTCAGTGAGCATTTATAAAAAAAATGTTTACCAGCGTTCCATTAATTGTTTATAAGATTTACATAGCATGGTCTTGAGAGCAAACTGTAATCCTCTTGGTATTCTCTTCATTTTATGATACTGAATCAGTGTTGCGGCATGTAGTCGTTAGTTGATTTCTTTACGTGATAAATATTCCAATTGTTTAATGAGCTGCATTGTGGTTCCTACTTTAGTGCTATATTGCCTTGTTTCATGTATTAATGTATATATTTATTTTGCTGCTCCAGGTGTGAATAATAAGGTTTCTGCTTTATTTATAGCTAATTGAGCTATGTCTTCCAAAGATATCTTCAATCCTGGGTGCACTGCGGAGTAAGGGACTTTGTGCAATGTGAAAAATGTTCCATGTGTGCAATCCAATTATAATTTGATCCTACTTCATTCATTGAACTAGGATCAAATTATATTAATTGGAGTACACACACATGACATTTTTCACAATGCTAAATAATACCCATGTACACTTTTTCAGTTGGTTTGGCATCGTGCAAGGGGGGACAAGGTCAGGGTAAACATAAGTGAGATGTGTAAAGGTAACCAATGACATCTTGTGTGGGTCTGCATGTATCTAGTCATCTTCAGTTACATGAGGCAGCCCAAATTGCAGACTTGCCTTACTCTGTAGCTTTGAGCCATTCCATAGATGGGGGATGGGTTTTGCACTGTAACAGCCTGATTTTGACGGCTTCACAGATTTAGCATCAGTCCTAGACCTGGAAACATGTCATAATGCATCAAGTCCACAGATGAACCTAAACCAGGATAAAAAATATGTTTTTACATTTGCTACCTTATTCTCCCTGTGCTGCGTTCTGCAGCGCACAAAGAAAGATCAAAAAACCTCTCAGAAGTGTGCTTATGCAGGCTCCTGTTCTTACCTGCCCATTAACTGTTTTCCCTACAATGCAGGCCCCCTTCCACCATGATGCAAGGGTGCCTGCATTGGTGCCAGGCAGCCAAAAGTATGCCACCAGTAGGCAAAGACATGAATGTTCTGTACCATGGAATCACTGTGCATTCTTGCCCTTTACATTTCAAGCAATGCAGCAAGGTGGCTTGCCACATTGCACTGCACGAAAACTTGACATAAATACATCATAGGTTAGATACTTCCCAGGAGGCTGGCATTGATATGCCAGCATATGGTAAATCTGGAGCATATGTCCTGCTGGCCAAACTTAGGCCAATGACTTTGCATCCATGCACTGGGGCCTACAGCAGCTGCATAGGTTTTTTTCAACAATGGCATTGTCACTCTGTGCTCTACAGACACATATGCTACTGAAGTTTACAGGCTGCCATCCACAGTACAACTGGTAGGCCACATCACATGTTCCCTGGCATGTGGACATCTACCCTAACAATGTGCATTATACAGGCTGAGAGCTATTGTGTTTAATCAAACCTTGGAGCTTTACATTAGCTGCCCTACAACCACGCAGCTATCCAGCGCATCAGTGTAATGGGGCCACTGCCACTCTATTCTACATAGGTCTGATATGGACACCTCTGATGGAGGTTCAGTCACCCCTAAAACATGATTAAAGTAGCTATACCTCAGGTAAATGGTAATATTGAGAGAATATTTAGATGTCATACAAATGAATCACACCTCTTTGGCAACACATGTTGAGATGTCAATTGTACCCTTATGTGGGTTGTTTCAGGATATAAGTAAAGTTGGGATGGAACTGGTTCATTTTGTTAGACATTGGGTCATTAGTTGTGGGGCCTGCACAAGTAATGGGTCCACAAAGCACTCCAAAGCCTATTCAAGAAGGGTGGTGCGGGCTAGCAATCCCCATTCACAGGTACACAATATTAACACTTAATACATGATTGTCCAGTCTGTGTTTTTTCTTTTTTTAAAGAAAGAAGTTCAATTATTACACACACAACCCAGTACAATGTAACAATTCACAAATATACAAAAGCTGATGTAAATACTTTGGGGTGACATTGGGTAATCATTCTTGTCTCTCCCAAAAGGAGAGTTGGACCAACAAATCACATGTCAAAAACATTCAGTTGTATTCAAATGTAGTATTTGAGTATGAATTAGGGTGAGAGCACTTAATACTGGCAATAAAGCATAAACACTTTGATCACAAGTGGCTGTCAGCCTCATTATTTAAATAAAGTATTTGCAAGTATATTGTGTAGGCGTGTTGGAATGGTTTGTAATATCAAGAATCCTCTTATCCTGAACTAATTAATTTAACCACAGCCTCTAAAGGGCACCACTTTTATAATTACTGCAGCATGTAAGGGGTGTTGGCAATGTTTAATCATGTAGATCATCAAATAATTCGGCATAAGATACTGCACTTTTACCACAGTCCTAAAAGGACAGCACTTTTGTGCAAGACAGCCGTCATGACCACCTTTCACCCCTAAATGATGTTTATTAACATAAAAAATTCATATTATACCACTTTAGGCCACAAGGATTGTAGCTATAGTCTCAGCCCCTAGAGGGCAGAGAATTCTCAGCTGTAGAGGAAAAGCTCCAGCCTACGGAATGCTTGAAAACGTAACAAGACCCTTGAGGGGTTTTCATTATAGAGTCCCACCCAACTTAGGGTGGAGTCCCACCCAAATTAGGGTGGGGTCTCTGGCACTTCTTTTGTTAGGAGGCTGCGCCGCTCCTTCAGCTCCCCCGCACTGGTAACCCCATCCTCCTGGGGCCACCACAAGCGGCAAACAAGCAGTTTTTGGGTAAAAACATAGGCCAGCCCCGACAGGGCATTATGAGGTGCTTCTTGCGCTGCCCTCTGAAATTTAGAGCAGCAGCTCTCCCGCTGCATAGGGGAGAGCTGCATCCATTTCCTTTTGTTTGCACACTGAGGCCCAGATTTAAGAGGGCCTTGCGGCATTCTAATGCCACATTGGCATCATTTTTTTTTACCCTAATGTGGCGTTAGAAGGCCAAAAACAAAGCGCCATTTCTAAGACATTTCCTTGAGCCATTATTTTTTCCCCTTTTAACACCTGCTTGTTGGTTTCAATGGGCCTCTGGGTGCTTTGCAGGATTAGCGTCAACATTTTTTATGTTAATCCTGCAAACCGCCGGACTAGCGTAAAAAATTATGATGCTAGTACTCCTGACTACTGCCATGTTGTGCCGTATCTTAAATTCGGCGCACACATGGTGGCATTGGGGGGGGGCGCAAGAAAAGTGGTGCTGCACTAATTGCAACATCACCTTTCATAAATCTGCCCCTGAATTTCCCTACATGTGTACACTCACATTATAAGGCTTATTCCAAACCACCACACAACTCTGCCTAGTCCCTTTGGCGCCAGGCTACCTGTGCGCAGTTCCTGGGCTGCGCACAACAGGAGTCTCCTGTGTGCAGCCCTCACATGTATGCACACGTGTGTAGACACGTGTTCGTGTGTAACCAGCCATAAGCATCTTATCCTTGCTCCGTTACAGCAGCCTTGTCTTAAAAGGCGCACACTGGCGGTAAACACACACAGTCTATTTTCCCATGACCCTTACTGTGGGTGAGTCAAAGGTTATAAGGCTCCCCACAGTAAAAGGTCAAAAACCAGGTGATCAAAAAGCAAAAAATCCAGGCAGATCAGATGGTCAGAACCACCTTCTCACACATTTCCAGCATTTATCTGTTGTGCAATGATTGCAATGTGATGCCTAACCTGGTAACACTGTCGTGAATGTTCATGCAAAGTGTTGTTAGGCATGACACATAGGTACTGTCACAGGTATACCAAACCCATATTTGAAGTTGGGTTCTGCCGAAAATATTACCCACAACTATGTTGATACTACATTAACATGAATATGTCTCCTTTTTTTCTTTACAATCTGTTGACAAGTGATGTAGTGTTCTCTCAATAAGTCTGGGTGATTTGTTAGCAGGTGATTTATAACACCCCATATACATCACACTGTTACAACTATCATGGATCACCCACACATCACAGACCTACAACCATGTAGTAATGACAATTACTTTTGGTATCATTATCTCCGAAGCTGTCAGCTCCACCTTGAGTGAATGTACAATGTCCTCCTGCAAAACAAAATGGAGACATTGCATCAAATATACAACAACTACACACACTCAAAAATCTTAACTAAGCACTTACAACCATGTAGTAATAACAATTACTTTTGGTATCATTATCTCCGGAACTGTCAGCTCCACCTTGAGTGAATGTACAATGTCCTCCTGCAAAACAAAATGGAGACATTGCATCAAATATACAACAACTACACACACTTAAAAATCTTAACTAAGCACTATGACATTTCAGTGCCATGGAACATTTAGACACACTTACACACATATGTATACATTTGCAGACCACTGATGCAGCTAGTCACCTTGAAGGGCTGATCTGACAAGAGGTGAAAGGTCAGATATGTCTTACATTATATGTCAACATCTGGCCCTATGGATGTGATGTTGTAAGAACTTCGGGCCAGCAGGTGCAAGCATTGGCACCAGACAGCCAGAAGTTTGCCAGTGCTAGGAAAGCACAGGAATGCACCGTAAAAAGTTAAATAAGATGCATTTTTGCCCTTTCACGCAGCACAGCCCAGCAAGGTGACTTGCTGAGCTGTGCTGTGCTGCGTGTAGATCTGATCGATGTGTCCTTGGTACATACATGCTAGCTTTGCCACACAGACATACCTAATGCCGTGTGCAGTGTGAGTAATGATCTGTACTGTGAAATTAGCCATAGGGGCTGATATATCAACATATTATGCAGTGTTTGAGGCACATGAAGTTTAGTTTAGTTTTAAGGATTTATAAAGCGCGTAGTGACCCGAAGGCATCCCAGCGCTAAACCTAACCTGACCAGTGCTAGCAATAGGAGAATTCAGAGAGCTACCTACAGAAAAGAATGGTCTTAAGTTTTTTTCTAAAAAGCAGTTCTGAGTGTTCATGACGGAGTTCAGAGGGAAGATCATTCCAGAGACGAGCGGCCTTGGTGGAGAAGGAGTTGGCCCCCCAGGCTCTCTTAGACCGCAAGATGGTCACAAGTCGAGAGGAGGAGGACCTTAGACTTCGAGAGGGGACATAAAGATATAGCCGCTTTCTGAAGAACATTGGACCCTTATCTTGCAGGGCTCTGTGAACAATGCATAGGGTCTTGAAATAAATACGCTGCTTAATAGGGAGCCAGTGAAGTATGGAAAAAGCAGGCTTAGCGGATAAATGTCTGGGAAGATTGACAAGAAGCCTGGCAGCTGCGTTCTGGACTGTTTGCAGCCTTTTTATGACATAAGCCGGGGCGCTGAGAAAAAGTGAGTTCCCATAGTCCAGACGGGAAAGGATCAGAGTTTGAACAAGGATTCTTCTGGCCATAGGGGGGAGAAGATTAAAGATTTTCCTAAGGACTCTTAAAATGCCAAAGCATGTAGAGGAAACTCTTTTTGCTTGATAATCCATGGTCAGGCGAGAATCCACCCAAAAACCAAGGCTTTTTACCTGGTCCTTGGGAGGAGGAAGATTGTTGAAGGCCTCAGAGTATAGTGAAAGGGGAGGGGCTGGGGGGGCATTGCCTAGTACAATGACTTCTGACTTTCCATCATTAAATTTAAGCTTAGACTGGATCATCCAAACTCCAATGTCTTTCATACAACACGAAAGGTTGGCCGCTGACGAATCCCCAGAACTAGATAGTGACACCACAAGTTGAGTATCGTCGGCATAGGTGACCAAAGACAGATTGTAGGGAGCGATCACTTTAGCCAGCGGGGATAGATAAACATTAAAAAGAGTTGGACTCAGGGAGGAGCCCTGAGGAACTCCACAAGTCAATGGAAATATATCAGAGAAGTAGGCTTGGTCCAGGACTTGAAAAGATCTACCTTTGACGAAAGCGGACAGCCAGGACAATGCTAGGCCTCCTATCCCTAATTCAGAGAGCCTACAGCAGAGAAGGTTGTGATCCACCGTATCAAAAGCTGCGCTGAGATCAAGTAGAATCACGGCTACATGAGACCCTTGGTCCAGAAGTTGCCGGGCTGACTCCATCACTGTAAGGAGGGCTGACTCCGTGCTATGATGGGCTCTGAAACCCATTTGAGTGGGGTGAAGGAGTTCATGGCTCTCTAAGTAGCTGGTTAATTGGTGGTTAACATGTTTCTCCAGAATTTTTGTTGAAATGGGAAGGAGAGCAATGGGTCTATAATTCTCTAACAGAGATGGGTTCAATTTCGTTTTTTTTAAAAGAGGCTTAATGATGGCATGCTTAAAAAGAGGGGGGAGGAAACCTAAGGATAGGGAATGATTCAGTATTTTTGTAAGGGGAGGTACAATAATATCTGAAACTCGCGAGAGGATGGAAGGAGGGGCGGGGTCTAGGGGGGAGCCCGATTTAATTTGAAGAAGAAGGTTGGTAGTAGCGGTGTCAGTGAGAGGTACAAAAGCGGTTAATGTGCTTCCGGAGAGGGAGGGATCCATCGTTTGGTACTCTACTGTACCTGGGGGAGGAGGAGAAGGGAACCCAGAGTATATCTTGATGACTTTGTCATTGAAGTGAGATGCCAGAAGATTACTGTATTCAGTGGAGGGCTCTGTGGGAGGAGAGGGCATAAGGGGTTATGGTTAATTCCTTAAAAATCTGAAAAATTTCCTTTTGTGAACAGGAGGAGTTTTCTATTCTTATTCCGTAGTAAGAGGACTGGGCGGCTTTAATGTTTTGGTGGTAGAGTCTGACAGATTGCCTATATATTTCTCTTTCGGTGGGACTGTAATTCTTTCTCCAAGATCTTTCTAACCTTTTGCACTTTTTTCTTAATTCTAACAGACAAGGTGAGAACCAAGGTATAGCCTTATGGGGGGGCTTGTTAGATCTTAATTTGATGGGCAGAATACTATCCAAAGAGGAGGAGATCCACTCATTAAATAAATCTGCGGAGGTGGAGGGGCTGCTGACCCCAAAGGAGGTCTGGAGAGCAGCGCGCCATTCCCCAAGAGCTAATTTTGACCAAATGCGACCAAAGGTTAAGGAGGTAGACGGCACATCTGGAGTAACCTTATAAGGGAAAGAGAAAGATAAAAGGCAATGATCCGTCCAGGTTAGGGGCTGGGACGGCAGGGTGGTAAGAACAGGGAGATTACTGAATAGGAGGTCCAGCGTATGGCCTTTGGTATGGGTAGGTCCTATTACGTGTTGAGTTAAATCAAGCGCAGAGAGGGACGCAAGTAGAGACCTGGCGTGCGGACAGTTTTCATTATCAAGGTGGATGTTAAAATCCCCAAGAATAGTAAAGTTAGGGGATTTACAGATAAGACTAGCTGCGACTTCCGGCAAGGAATCTAAAAAACGAGTGCAAGGTCCTGGGGGTCGGTAGAGAAGCATACCGGAAAAGGTAAAAGTGGGGGAGAGATAGAGAGAGAAAATTAAGCTGTCACACTCCGGGATATCAGAGGGGAAGGTGGTACACCGAAAGGTATTTTTGTAGATAATGGCTATACCACCACCTCTTCCATGGAGTCGATCTACATGCGCCATAGAGTAGGTGGAGGGTAGAGAATTGCAGATATCTACTGCTGAGTCATTGCCCAACCAGGTTTCGGTAAGAAACAAGGCGTCAGGGGAAAGATCTTCTATGAGGGTATATATGTGAAGGGAGTGCGCTGGTAAAGAACGACAGTTGAGGAGCAATATGTTGCTCGTTTGGGATAGGGGGGGGAGAAGGGGGGTGAAACAGCCTTAGAGGAACTAGGGCAGGCCGGGCAGAAAGAAGAGGCATAGGACCCAGGGGGTACTGAGAGAGGTGGGCCAGATCCTGCCCCTCTGAGTGCGTAAAGCTGCAAGGGAGAGTAGACTAACCTGTCTGTAGTAAAAAGAGCAGCATTTCTGGGCGCTGCGCGGCCGGCGTCCTTCCGGCATTAAATGAGCCTGGGGAGCCGAACGAGGCTCAGGAGCCTAAAAACAACTAGACCGCTAACAAAAAAGGCGGTCTAGTCGGTCCCAACCAGGAAGTAGGGAGGAGAGAAAAAAACAAGCAACCGGGGACCACTGAACACGGGCCTGAGGTTGCTATGAGGTAGAAAACCAAGTTATACCCCTAGAGACACACACAGAAACAAGGATGTGCCCCCAATACATGTGAATCCAGCAAAGAAGGAAATATTCGTTTTTTCCAGTCCCTTATATTTTAAAAAGAATTTTCCCCCCCAAAAAAGAGTGAAAGCCAAAAAATGACCTTCAGAGGTTAAAATGCCCAACAAACAATTTAAAAACATTTGTTTCTTAAAATTTTAAAAGATGCTTACACGATCAAATCAGGAGCCAGGCCGGCGTCCTTCCGGCATTAAATGAGCCGGGGGAGCCGAACGAGGCTCAGGAGCCTAAAAACAACTAGACCGCTAACAAAAATGGCGGTCTAGTCGGTCCCAACCAGGAAGTAGGGAGGAGAGAAAAAAACAAGCAACCGGGGACCACTGAACACGGGCCCCGAGGTTGCTATGAGGTAGAAAACCAAGTTATACCCCCAGAGACACACACAGAAACAAGGATGTGCCCCCAATACATGTGAATCCAGCAAAGAAGGAAATATTCGTTTTTTCCAGTCCCTTATATTTTAAAAAGAATTTCCCCCCAAAAAAAGAGTGAAAGCCAAAAAATGACCTTCAGAGGTTAAAATGCCCAACAAACAATTTAAAAACATTTGTTTCTTAAAATTTTCAAAGATGGAGGACAGCAATAAATGATTGTTCCAATCACATTTACAAGAGGGAGGACAGCAATAAATGATTGTTCCAATCACATTTACACGTCTTAAGTGCTGGAAATTGGTAAATGGTAACCCTTATTTTGACAAAGGGCTACTTTGCATTACTTAGCATCAAGAGTGGTAGCTTCCTGTAAAGCAAAAAATAATTTATGCCATGTGTGCTGCTTTGTTTGACAGTTAAATACATCAGCCATCTTGAGTCACTCTGTTTAGCCTTGTGTGTCACATGGCATCTACTTCTTGCAAATAATTATTAGTGATATTGATATGTAGCTTGACAAAGTTATCTACATTACTACATGTGGATGGTACATTAATACTTACCTATGGGGCCTCTGACCTCCACTCCCAACAGGTTCAGCACATCTGCTTCCCGGGCAATGACGTCCAACCAACTATGCTTAATTTGGGAGACGGTGTGCTCCTCATAGCCCACCTTGGCCATGTAACACCACACCTGCTCCCATTGATCCTTCTGGCTTTGGGCTCTGTATTCCTTGCTCACCCTTCACCCTGCAGTCAGCATCAGCTGCAAGAAAGGGCTTTTCCAGCCAAATGAGACAGCCTACCGCCCTCTCTGTAAAGTTCTTCCCTCTCCCCTTCCCAGACATGTCCACAGTGACACAAACCCTCCCTATCCTTACACTACTAAACAAAAAATATAACTCCTTAGACCCCTACCTATACCTATTTAACTATTACCTCAAAAAAGACAAACACCCAACAATACAAAGACAATAACAATTACAAAAAACAGCACTTAGGCAAAAAGAGAACACAAAATATGATAACCAGGTACAGAAACAGTCAAAAACTACTCCAAACACTCAAGGCACTCCAAAACACATCAGCACCAACCAACAGACACTAACAGAAAATGAAAATAACATTTACACTTTCTACCTTCTAGTATGCAGCTCACCCATTGCATAATTTCCCGGAGGTTGCAGGCAGGTTCTTGATAACAGCGTCTATTTTACAGACGCATTGCTACACAAATGTACATTGCGTCGCGCACTGCGCATTTGCACTTATGCACAAACGTTAAGGGCAACACAATAGCGGTGAAGAGTTGGGTTCGACCAATGCAACAGAGGCGATGCGCCGATTCTGACCCACGCAACAAAGGTGTTGCATCTTTTTCGATCCACTCACCGGAGACTAAGCGCTGGTTCCAATCTGCTCAATAGAGTGTTGGATCCATGCAACAGAGGCGATGCACCGGTTTGACAGAAAATGCGTTGCTCCTGCAGGGGCAAACACCTTAGGCCTGCTTCCAACGGTCCAGGACTAGGAAGGCACCCCTTAGCAGGACAGACTGACAAATGGCAGAGTCCAGGTGCTGAAGCAGGGTGGTTGGAAGTCATTTATGTCTCTGAGACTTCAGATCAGGAGGCTCGCCAGCTAGGCTTTGGAGTCACTCTGGTTTCAAGGGATGCATGTGCAGTCCTACTCACCCAGGCAGGGGAACAGCAGGCAGCAGGGCAGCACAGCAAGGCAGGACTCCAAAGCTGATTGATCCCACAGCAGGATTCATGAGAGTTGCAAGGGTACACACCTGGATGTCAGCCACAGTCATATGTGCATTACAAGTTTGATCATGGCCCCTCTGCCCCACTCTTTTTGATTCCCTTTTCAGACCAATCTCTCTCTTCCTGGGATGTCTCCAGGGTCCTCCCTTCTTATCTGTTACTCAATCATAAAACACTAAGGAAGGCATAGAGACAGCCTGGTTCTCCCAACCTCCGTGTGTGTGCCACCCAGCTTGCAGCTTTGCTGGACTATCAAAGTTATACTGGTGCAGTTCCTCTATTCCTCATGTTTTCCCTAGACAGTCACGCCATTAACCAAATAGGAACCTAAGGTCCTCCATGTTATGTAGCAGTACAAGCATTTCTGAACTCAGTGTACAGTCACAACACATTCAGTGTCCAGTATTGTAATCAACATATATCATGCTACCATCAGCATACTCACATGCAGCACACACACTCAGTCTGTGCACACTGTTCAGTGCTACACTCCGTTTGTACTGTACTAGAGTTTGTCACTTTGAACACTACCAGCACACACAAATTTATCATGTGCACATTGTTCACACATTTTATCATATGTGTAGTGTATATCTTGCACGGGCACATGCATTCAGCATATGCTTTACTCAAACACACACTTCCAGGCCAAGGTGATATTGGGCAGGGGTGAGTTGAACACACAGCAGCAGAACTTTAGAAGAGGTGAGGAAGCTTGTAGGCCTCACTCCAGTGGCCCAGGGTAGAATGATCATGCTCACTACTACTGATCTCTACACATACGCTGCCACCATCACACATGCTATATTAATCCTTGCAAAGTCAGTAGTGTAAAAAACTACAAAGGTAAATCTTTGGGTGCCCCTCCTGGTCCTACAAGGATGCACTCCATGACACAGCCCTATGTCATGGCACCCTTACGGGAAGATACAAGCATTAGGGATCCAGAATACAATCCAGTTGGCCACTCAGGGCAGGGGTACACAACTCATACCATGCCAAGGTAAAATCCTAAACAGCCCCACCATTGCACCATATTTCCAATAATTGCGTACATAAATATCCATTTGTGCTTGCATTATGACATACATGCTTCACACATTACACATCTCTGTATTTCTGTAGCAATGTAAGCTTTGCAAACATCTCCTTTGTCCTAATTTTCTGACATATGCTATGCATTGATACTACAGCAGTTTAGTATGTTTTGGAACGGACCTTTGCGCCTCTATGAATTACTCTGAAAAGCATGATAAATGTGTATTTTATCAAGTGTGGGCAAATGTAAACCTTACATCAATCAGCCATGGGAGGATGTCACGTGTTTTTGTAGATCACCACACATGCATGAATGCCAGTTTCACAAATGACATTTGGACATCCACACCCGAGCATAAGCCTTTGGCCATGACAGATACCTCCCATTATCAGTGATGGTATATGGTCCAACACTTGTTCCTGCAACGCGCTGACACTCTGCATGCTAGTTCATATCTGCAACACAGATCAATTTGAAGATTGTCAAAGGGACTGACTTATTGAGAGAATTGTGATCCAACATACACTGAGGGCCACATTGAACACACTTTAATGCACCAGAACACAGCAAGACAGTTTACTGTGTTGCACTGCACTGCTTAAGAGAGGGAGGACAGGAATGCCTCATATCTATCTACATATGAGGCAATCCTGCCCTCTCCCTTTCATGCAATGTACTGCATCACATTGGCTTGCTGCATTGTTTTGTTACTAGATTGAGATATGCCCCCATGTTTAGAAACAGCTCAAAATTCAAGGTTCATACATGTTGAGGCCTATGTCTAGATGTGAAGATGTGAGTGACAATATCTGTTTCTTGACATACACACAAGCACCACACAATGGATGGGTTAAAAAAAAGTGATTTATTCGATGCTAGTTTCACATAATTTCAATCTATGATTTTAAAGTCATTGATCAAAAAAATTAGCCACTATTTATTCCCGACTCTGACGACCGGCCATATTGCGGACTATCTCTCCCTCAGAGTCTTCATCCTCTTCCTGGTCAGGTGGGATTGTACCCTCACAGTCTCAGGAGACATTTGTCATTAGACAAATTTTGGGTAGTATTGCGCAGACTAAGGTGATTTTGCAGACCTTGGTAGATGAATACAGTAGTCTGCCACCTGATTCGACCAGGTACTCAAAGCAGAACTTTAGTACACCAAACATACGCTCCACCACATTGCGAACTTTTGACAGAGCTGCATTGTACTTCTTCTGCCTATGCTTGTAGGGGTATGTGAATGTTCTCATCAGCCATGGCTGCAAATCATATCCCTGGTCACCTGGAAAGAGAAAGCATAACAAGTCAATGATTGTATTTTTGTGACTTCTGTATAATTACCTATGTGTTATATGTAAGCACGCAATAGCGAATACATTTTGTTTTATTCACCACTGCTATTTCTTGGGTATTGTTGAACATTGCTTACACGTTTGTTCGAAACTTTTGGATAATTTTACATATTGTACAGCATATAAAGGATACAAGACTTCAACATGAGGATCATCGTGTTTAGACAGAAGATAGCTATGATAAACAAGTTTGACTAGCTGTACCAGTTATAAGTGAATTGGGCACTATGGGCCAGATGAACAAAACAATTTAGCATTTCTTAACGGACCAAATTACTATTTCAGTCCATTAAGAAATGCTGAATTGCCTTCACAGATGTACAAAGGCAGATAAGGGATTGCAAAATTTGATTTCTACCCAGTATAAATCTAATTTTGTGATTTCCTAAATAAGAGATCACAGGTAGGGATTTTCCAATTGCGATTTCCTAAGCACGTGTACAAAGCATTTCCTAAAGGCTAAATGGGCATTTAGGAAATGCTATTACCATCGACTCTAAGTCGAAAGGTAACAATGTGCAATTTTAAAAAATGCACCCAAAACAAATTTTTTCAAGTACCATGTAGCGCGTACATACCCGTAGGGCATTTGTGCGCATTGCATGTGCACCACTTTTTGTGCTGTGCATCAAGGGGGGGCCGTTGACACATAGGCACCCTTGGTTTTGCATTTCGTAATTTGTGATTTCCTTTAGGGCCATAAGAATGAATGGTGTAGCATTTTCTAAATAGCAATTCTTTTAGGAAATCTCTACCTTAGTACATTCCATTTTGCATTTCCTAAATAGCGATTTCTTAGGATTCGCTATTTAGGAAATGGAAAATAGGAATTTCAAACATCTTGCCATATATGCTTGTAAATTAGCCAACTATAGATGGGACTCCCTTGCAGGCCTTTAAAGATAAATGGATTGTAATGGTGACAGTGAGTTTGGCACTCACACATACATTTGTCATAATTACAACTATGATGGGCTTGCTTGCCTACATGGTATTGCACAGCTTATAATAGTTAGACATAGGTTTGCATGTGTACTTGCTTCATCAAATTTTCCATTATTCCACATATGACATGGCTGTTTTACATGTGAATTAATCGTCATTTGGGTATTCTTTTAGGCATAGCAAGTTGTCTAGATGAGCTTAGATTGACACATGAGAATTGAAATAGAGCCCTCTTTTTGGAGTCTAAATTATGTATGGAACACTGACTTGGTCCAACAGACCAGCACACACTTTCTGTTAGAAAATTTATGTATGTGATTATTATGTTTGTGGTTCAGTGCTTATATTCCTTTGTTCTAACACAGTTTCTGTATCATAAGAATGTTCAATTATTTGTGGTACATACACTGTGAGAACTTACCCTGGTTATAATACGACCTACGTTTGTTCCTACTGTATGACTTATGTCTTGGCCCTTTTAATCACTGTGTAACAATTACTTGCATAAACTGCGATGCGGCAGATGTTGCCATATTGAGGCATGAATGCAATCACTTATACATAATAAGGCACATTGACATTTTTCATTCATTGTGATGAGTATATTTTGATCTTGAATGTTGTAATGGCAGATAAATACCTGCCATTCACTCTTTCAGTCTCACATATGTACCTAGAGTACAGATTTGTAACATTATTTGTGTACACACTTTCAGTGCATTAAGTCATTGATATTTGATGTTCTTTTACCATTTGTGGTCCTATAAAATAGATCAGCCACAGATGTATTCCCATGTGTGAAACAAATAAGAATTGAGCAACAACATTTTTTAATCAAGGTAATTAAAGATATTCCCACTTTGATTCACCATCATGCGCGTGCACGCACACAAACACACACACACATTTCAAAACATTTCTGAGGCTGATCCTTTGCTCTTATCTTGAAAATGACTGTGGAACACATAAATTGTCATTTGCTGTCAATTAAATCAAAAACCTTGTAATTCCGACCACTCCCACAGTATGACAGGACACAATACCTAGCATTCTGTGGGCCTCATTTGCAAGAATCTGATGCATTGCCATCGATGTGTCAGATTTCTTGTGCTTCCTGCAAATCCCCTAACGACGCCATGGATGTGCTGTATTTACAATACAGAGTTCCATGGCACACCTTTTCACAGATGTGTCAGAAATTCTGATGCATCTGCTGGCACTAAACTCACGCATTGCTTGAGTGTTGTTGTAAACTGACGCAACCCCAGCAATGAGAGGAGTCTCCCATATGAAACCAGCCTATATCAATGTTATGCCTGCTCTGAGCAGGCGGTAAAATCTTGATGCAGTGAAGTCGCAGAAGCACACAGTTAAACGTTGGAAATTTCACTGCGCATGTTCTGAGTGGCTGTTCCCTTGGGAACGCCTCCCCTGCATACATTACACCTGGCACAGGCATAAAGTGATGTAGGCCTTTACAAACTGATGCATTAGGCCCAATGGAGCAGTGTAGTGTGCTGCTAGTGCCACCACTGCATCAAACAAAATGACGGAGCGGTGGCACAAACAACTTGAAAATTAGGCTTTTTGTTTGTTCCTATTTCCATTTCCGAATCTGTGAGGAAATCACACAATGGGACATATTTGAATACTTGTTTGAATGAAATATTACCACTAGATGCACATCACACACAATCCAAACAAAACACAAAGATGCGTATTCAGACAGTCCTTACAAATTACACAAATTAATGAAAATTCTGCTTTTATTGACAATTAGCAGTCCATTCCCATATCTGCCTTCCTGAAACTGGTTTTTTTGAGACTATGGTGGAAAATGTATGCATCATGCGGACTTACAGGATATTTTGCAAGGAGATTTATGAAGAGTCCATGATGCTCCACAACTGCCTGGACATTTATGGAATAATTATGTTTGCAGTTCCTGTAGAGGTGTGAATTGTCTGCAGAGGGCACAAACTGCATGTGCGTGCAATCTATAGCACCAAGCACATGGGGGATTGAAGCCCCTCTGGGCTAGATCTTGTGGTTGCTTTTTGCATCAAAGTCCTGTGGACCACCCTGTAACTCCGTCTGCAACACAGAACAAGAAAGATAAAACATTATAATACTTGTATGATAACAGTGTTCAGCAACAAAAGAGTAAGGGGAAGAGGTAGGGTGGGTTTTGCTGTGGTGGCCTGCCCAAAGAGGGAGACCCTTGGGCAGAAGGGCTAATGAAGGAGGCTCTCGCCCCAGAAGTGATTACCCTGGGGGCCCACCTCCCAGGTGCAAAAGACTCCAATCCCTCACCCCCAAGCCCTGAAGTAGATGGAACTGTTAGTAGAGGGTGTATGGGCTGGCATGGAAATGCTGTGCTAATGGGCCGTCTGCCAAATTGTCAGGCAGCATCAAAAGTGCGCTGGGAAAATATCACCCACTTTAATTGCTCAGTTCTTGGACTAATTAATGGCTCACCTCCGGTTCATAACACCACAAAAGCCACTCGATAACTCTATACTGAGCCTACACCTGCGCTGAAGATAAACCTGATTAGTTTCTGTGTTAAAATCCTCCTAAGAACATGTGCACGCCTTCATAATTTCAGTGTGCAGAATTGCGCTTTGGAGTGTATTAAAATGCTTCTCTTTTTCACAAAACAAAGCGCTGGGCTAGACAGAAGTAAATGTTTTGTTGCATAGCTGTTGAGTGTGTAGTCTCCAACCCCCTTCTATCTCTTTGAGGAGCCTTTGACAGCTCGCCTCACTACAACAGAGGGCTCAGTGCAGGGACGTGTACCTCGTATTCTGTTCGAAGGATTATAGCAGGTGGGGGCCTGGGACTAAATTACCACAGTGGGGGCCTAAGAACCCCTGCCCACCGCGGGACCCTTGAACGGGTTCAGACAGGTCTCATGCATTTTCTACTGCACATCTCCATTTTCATTCTTCATCTCTTTGGATGGTGGCAAGTTTGGAGACTTGCCAATTAAAGTTTTGTCAGGCTGCTTTTCTCCAGTGGGGAAATTTGTCAAGTCTCAGGAGTCAAAGTGAGGCTCAAAGTGGATAAAATGGAAGAAGTGAGTCATGTGAAATGAAATATTGATGCGGGACGTTCATCCTAATACCTTATCTTAGACAAAATGAGATAAATAGGTTTTGACAGTGGTGGCCCGTGGGACAAGGACTGACCCCTCTTCTCCCACCACCTTCCCGTAAATGCACGTCAAGCAAATATAGGCTGTGGTCTGGGTACGAAGGCTGCTGTTAGTGTTTCAAAATCATTACCGCAAGGCCTTGCCTCACAGTACAGAGTTCACTAGCTTGTTGCTAGAGTATTTATTTTGCTGTTTGTGTGAGAGGGTCATGGAGCTTTACACAACACATTCTGAGGGCTCAGGGTCGAAATTCATACGGGCAAATGGCCTTTTCCTGTAAGGAGTCAGAAGGAGAAACCCACGAGCCTAAAGATTAACAAAGAACACCAAAAGCCGAGTCAGGGGGTGAAAGCTGGAGCCTAAACGAGGATTCTGTTTGCTGCAGAAGTCAAGGAAATGTGCACATGGACTGAGCATAGTAGCTTTTGCTGCTGTGACGTTTTAAAATCTGTGTAACCCACTAGTACACTTGCTGTAACAAGAACTTGCTTGAGTGACCGACTCCCTACGTTAGAGGTAGGCACAGAAATATGGCAAATAATTTACTCAATTAACATTGCACCAGTAGTGCTATGGGGTGCCTGCCCGAATAAGTTCAAACACACAAATGTTCTAGTTTCTTGATGTCCACAAACATTTACCAGACACAAAACCACCCTAGATACTGTTGGGGATTTACTCTTACTAAGGGGCATATTTACAAACCCCTAGAGCCTCCTTGTGCCACATTAGCGTCATTTTTTATTTACGCTAATGTGGCATTTAGGAGGCATTTTTGCCACACCAGATGCATGCATTGCGCCACTTTGCACCCCCTTGCACCACATTATGCCTGTACCAGGCATAATGTATGCAAAGGGGGCGTTCTGGCCCAGGGAGACCCGAAAAAATGGCATAGTGATTTCTACAAGATTTCACTTCTCTATTTTTTCCGTCATTTTTAATGCCTGCTAAAAGCAGATATTAAAATGACACTAGTGCAGCAAAGCTCCACAATAGCGTAAAAATGTTGACGCTATTGTCCTAACGACTGCCATGGTGCACCGTATTGTTAATACTGTGCGCCTATAGTGTTGTTAGCTGGGGCAGGGGCGACGCAAGAAAACTGGCGCATCAATGCTGATGTGCCAGTTTTCTTGTAAATCTGCCCCTTAGTTTGTTGTTGGTGGTGTGTTGTTTTGTCAGAGATAAAATCAGTCATTAGAGCTCAAATACGTAGTGCAAAATGTTATTTATTGAAATATCAACACAACAGTGACAAATACATTACATGGTGCTAACATACACTGCTGTGCTGCAAAATATTTCAATACAACCAATAGAAATGTTTTAGTGATTTGGAAACAGGTTTCAAACGCTTTTGAGAACCATGTTTATGTCTATTCCAGGTCAGAATAAAGGGGGCATTATGAACATGGCAGTCTGGGCTGCCATGCCGGTGGTGGCGGTAATTACCACCATCTGGCATAGCGGCCCAGACTGCCATATAATGGACGTGGCAAAGCCGCCACTGGCGTAACTCCGCCACCGCCACCGCCAGGCTTCCGCCACCAGGCAGCCTGGCGATGGCAGAATTACATATCCGACAGGGCAGTGCTGCCTGCCGGATAATGTACCTGATTCCAACAGCCTTTCCCTGGCGGTTCACCCCTCCAGGGAAAAGCTGGCAGAATGGGTGCCTCGGGCCCCCGTGGGGACCTCTGCACTGCCCATGCACTTGGCATGGGCAGTGCAGGGGCTCCAGTGCACAGCCCGTTGTGCATGTCACTGCCTGATTTACGGGCAGTGACATGCGTGACGGGTGCTGCTACACCCGCCGCACTGCTACATTCCCGCCTGCTCCATGTGGAGCCGGCGTCAATGTGCAGACCCCGCATTCAGCTGGGCCGGCTGGTGGAAACACTGTTTCCGCCCGCCGGCCCAGCTGAATGATCATTATGTGGCCGGCGGGGTCTTCAACGCGCTGACGGTCTTTTGTTGAGTTCGTAATGACCCCCTTATTATGTGCGTTTTGTAACCTTAAAATATTTCGACCAAAATTTAAGAAAAATGACGCTTCATTACATGAAGCGCAACTTTTCCTGCCCCCCAATGCCACCATGTGTGCGCCATATTGATGATACGGCGCACCATAGCGCACGTTAGGATCAATAGAGTGCTAATTTCTGACGCGATTGTGGTACTTTGCAGGATTAGTGGCAAACATTTTGGCGCTAATCTTGCAAAGTTAATTGAGGCCCATTTTAAACAATGGTGTGCTTAAATTTAATGCCTGCACTAAGCAGGCATTAAAAATGACGAGGAAAAATGGTGCAGTGGAATCTCATAGATTCCACTATGCCGTTTTTCTGGGCCTCCTAGCGGAGGAACGCCCTCCCTTGCATACATTATGTCTGGCGCAGGCATAATATGGCACAAGGGTTTTCAAAGTGGCGCAATGCGTGCATTGCACCACTTTGTAAATTTGGGGCCATATTTATATGGCCTAGCGCCACAGGAGCGTCACTTTTTATGATGCTCCTGTGGCGCTAAGCACAGTGCTGTATTCACAAGGTGGCATTAAGCCACTTTTTGTGGCTTAACGCCACCCTGTAAATACAGCCCCTTCCCACGCAGCACTGTACATGGAAGGGGCATGCAATGGGTGTTGCTGTGGGCGTGCTACAGCAACACCCATTACATTTTGACGCTGCCTCAGATTTATGGAATCATGTAAACCTGAGGCAGCGCCAAAATCTAACACCACCTCCAGGGGTGATGTTAGCAGGGAACAATGAGGAGGAATACTTTCATTCCTCCGCGTTTTTTGCTTTTTCTATGCGTGCTGCATTCTGCCGCACGCGTAGAAAAAGCAAAATGCCAGAAATTATTGTTTATGTGCAGGAAGGTGTCTCTTCCTGCACATAAGCAATTATTTGAAAATGAAGCTTTGGCACTTCTGTGTGTGCTGCATTGTGCAGCACACACAGAAGTGCCAAAGCACCATTAGATGCCTGCGTTGGAGCTGGCAGCTACATTTAGCACCAGTGCAGGGGGAAACACAGGGGTGCGCCGTATTCCTTTAATGCAACGCATTCATGCGTTTCTAAAGTGACGCAGTACGGCGTTGCCAATTTTGGCGCTGCCAATTTTGGCGCATCACCGCGCTGCGCCACTTTTCTTTCAATCTGTCCCTCGGTGTTCCGTTTTTGGCAACCTAACGCCACATTAGCGTAAAAAAAATTATGCTTATGTGGTGCTAGGTGAAGCTAGGCCATTTTTTAATTTGGCCCTTCATTTATTCATTAATGTGTATGGAAAGTTGAACGCAAACTGGATAGAACTACTTTGTTTGAAAGGAACAGTAGGAATAGAGGAAGTAACTCTTTATACTTCCAGCGTATACTTCAAGTACTCATTTTCTGGACCAGAATTACTGCATATTTTACCAGTATTGCACAGTTCGAGTCATTAGAGTACTGCAAATGTGGTATTATGGCGTCAAAAACAAACATTGGCAGAGCCAATAGGTCTGACGTTGGCTGCCCAGCCTTTTGACTTTGTCAATACTTTTGTTTTATCATGCCTTTTGTAAAACCTGGCTGCTCTGTGAGCCGCTGGACCCTCGTCAATATAAAACAAACTTGCCTAAAAACAAAACTAGGTTTTTAGCTTAAAAATTCACAAATTACCGTTGTAGTCTATGGCAATAATGGGATTACACTGTGTGAAGATGAACTCCCTCTGAAAGAGCAAAATGCATTCTGTCACAGTGACGTTAGCCAATGGCTGATTTGGGCTGACCCACTGTCCCATGCTGTATACTTCAGTGGACAGAAGAAAATATGAATGACATAACAATAGACAAATAGATGAAGGGAGCTGGCTCAAAATGTCTCTATATGTAAATATATATTTGTATTACCGTTTTACTAGAGGTGACTTGTCATTGATTTTATATATATATATATATCTGTGTGTGTGTTTCTAGATATATAATTCACAAGCTCCTTTCTTCCAAATACAGAGAAAGGAAAAGCCGGCACTCCAGACGATGTGATCAACATTCATTTATTCGACTCGGCTAACGTGTTTAAACCATTACCATCTTCCTCATAGCCAGTGTCTTATCACAACACCTTATCTCCCTCAGAAAATATACCAGGCAGTTTCATAGACATGGAGAGAAAACTATCCCACTCCAACAGTATAGGTCGATAATGCTTCTTATTTAATTTTTTTTAAAGTAAATAATACTATATATTTATAATATATGTATTGATATATTTTAGTCAAATTAAAAGGTCTCGGCTAACACCAAACCTAAAATCAATGACAAGTCACTTCTAGTAAAAAGGTAACACATCTAGAAAATATCTTATTTCTCACTTTTAGGCTACAAATGATAAAAAATGTTTCTCTTCCTGACTGCAGTAAGTTATTATTGTATAAGCATATTTCCATGATTTTAGCATCAAGTTCCAAAAGACGACCAATACCTTGACTGAAAAAAATAAATTCATATACATGTATGTAATTTTGAGTGTACGATTAGGCAAATACCTTAGCTTGAGCTTTGGCAACAACAAGCAAGGGGTGATCGTGTTTCCAAAGCTTGGGGCATTTTCAGGGGACCTCGGGGCAATGCCGCATAACAAGTGATCATGGGAGGGTCACAGGAGCAGTGAGCTTGATTTCACACCCATTTCTTTCCCCCACCAGGAGCCAAAACAGTCTGAGACTTGTGTTACTGGATCACAGTCATAGATAGTCAGGGCACGCCCCCCCCCCTCTTTTTCTCCCAGATGACAACGGTGAATGAGTTCCAGTTTAGCATGTGACAAGATGCGGCCTGGGTGGCCTTCATGGACATGGCCCTACGAAAAGGTCTGGATTGGGCAATGGGTATCATGAATGCTCAAGGTCTCAGGTGTTGTGCAAGACAGACTCAGTGGTCAGCGGCCCGTTGAAACGGACCCAGGGCCAACAAAGTCTAAAAGGGATAGTAGGCCACCAATCAATGGCAACCAAACCAAAGCCACACCACAGTGAAGGATAGCAGTGAGAACACCACCAGCCTCAAACAACGCAGCCTCAGTAACCTGTGAAAACGTAGACAGAATGGGTAAGCTGATGGAGACAATTATGAATGTTATGGTGGATTTCAAAGCCCTGGTATGCCACCCTCGCATGAAGCAACATGGAGCACCAACCATAACAGGGGAGGGTGGGCCTCCTGTAGAAAGGGTTTGGGAAAGTGTAGTGGGAAACAACTAGCAGACACCCAGTTCAATCAAATGGCCACCCCTTGCCTCCACGGCTGCTGCGCCGCAGCCCCTGACCACACCAGGACTGGCACACCAGGCCAATTCCACCAGTTGCACAGACAGTAGCTCCACGTCACTAGGCCCCCCAGCCCCCCTAGTGCCGGAAGAAAATATTCCACCTCTCCATGCAGCGGTGGACTCCAGTACACAGGGATTGGGGGAAGGGCGCACTTACTTTGAAAAGATGGGCCCTATTGGCTTAGGGGTCCCCACACACTGAGCCATGCTGGTAATGAGATATCCCCGTCTAGGGCCACGCCCCCCCACCATCACACTCGCCCCCTTGGAATCCGAGCGGTGATCCTTGGCCTGGCAAGTACCGTTGGCCGCTAAGGAAGGGATATGAAGGCACAAATGTATAGACATCCTTACACTCTTGATGCATGGCAAAGACGTTAAGGACACTAGGTGCATGGGTGGTAAGGAAGAGGACATATCAGGCTTGGTGAGAGAAGCCCATTGAAAATTGTCTGGAGGCGTTTTCCATTCTCTCAGCAGTTGCGATGGAGAAATATACAGAACAGGGTCAGGCTTTCTTTCAGTACTTGTGTATAATCCACAATGAGGCCATCACAACAGGGGTCATTGGTTGGTTTCTTTATGACAGAGACTCCACGAAAAAGATGGCCATGTGCCCCGAGCTGGGTTGGGATCAGAAGGAGGTACAACTCTGGATGGAATATATGGGAAAATCCATCGCACCCCAGAAGGACCCATACAATAGGCATGCAAGTGGTGCAAGTGGTCAAACAACCTTTAGGTCACAGAGCCTGCCAGGCAAACGCTTCTTCAAGCAACCCTTCTGAGGTTCGTTCTGGGTGGTAGGGCAGAGAGAGGGATTCAGAAGGCAACCTCAGGCGACATGCAGACTGTACAACTCTGGCTCCTGCTCATGGGGCAAAGCATGTAAATTTGCACACAGTTCTTCCAAGTGCAGTGCCCCCCATCCAGCTGCCTCCTGCAGTGGAACCCAGAAATCATCATCCCCACCTAGTCAGAAACATGACAGTTAAACAACCAATGACATGCCTGGACTCACACACCTCCTATTCTACAACCACAGACACCATTACCTCCACTACCACCCCCGGGAAAGGATAAAAAGGGTCCATTGCCAATTATCCTCCTCACACCCCAACCCCAAGGACAAGGAATTGTTGGCAAACGGTTTTGTTGAAGGTTTCAAGAGACCTTACAAGGCCCCTTAGTAGGTAGGGATGCCAGGAACCTGAGGTCTGCCCAGGAGCTACCTTCAGTAGTTCCCGTGAAAATCAAGAAAGAAGTAGTGCTAGGAAGGGTAGCTGGCCCATTCCTGTCTCCCCTGCTGGAGAATTGTGTGGTTTAACCCCTGGGAGTGGGCCCTAAGAAGGATGCAGGAACATTCAAGCTAATCCATCACCTGTCATACCCCAAGGGCAATTCAGTGAACAACTGGCTGGACAGCAGGCTGTGTTCTTTCACTTACAACTCTTTTGATGAGGCAGTGGACATGGTAAGGAGAGCAGGTAGCAGGGCATGGGAAGCAAAGGCCCATAGAGAGGCTGCCTTCTGACTGCTGCCTGTGTATCGAGACAGACACCATCTTTTAAGTTTCAAGTGGGCAGGTCAGTTTTACTAAGATAAGTGCATGCCAATGGGCTGCTCAGTGTCCAGCGCCTACTTTGAGGCTTTCAGTTCCTTCCTGCAATGGGCACTCCTGCCGGCACACAGGGTGGGCAAGGTCACTCGCTACTTGGATGACTTTCTCTTCATTGGGGAAGGAGGGGACAAAGGACTGTATCAACACACTGCAGACATTTCAGCCCCTGACAGACCAGCTAGGGGTCCCTTTAGTGACAGGGACTGCACAGGTCCTGACATTTCTGGGCTTAGAATTGGACACTTTGCAGAGCATGTCCAGACTCCCACTAGAGGAGGTGAGTGCCCTGTGTGAGGACATCCAAGCAGTACTGGCCAAAGACAAGGCAATCCTGGGCGCGATTCAAAGTTTATTGGAAAAACTGAATTTTGAGTCATGGGTCATTCCGGTAGGCTGGGTCTTTGCTAGGAGATTGGCAAGGGCAACAGCCAAGGTAACACTCAAACACCACCTAGTCAGATTAAGCGTGGGATTGAAGGAGGACCTCAGGATGTGGGCTGAATTCTTGATGTATTTCAATTGGACATTATTATGGCCATCACTCTGGGCTGGCAGCACTGAACTATACCTTTTCACTGACGCTTCTGGCAGGGAAGGTTTCGGAGCTATACTATGGCTGAGTGATGTGCACAGAAATGGCCCAATTCTTGGGGCAATAGGAAGATCATGGCCAATATCACTGTCCTGGAACAGTTTCCTATAGTTGCTGCGTTTCATTTGTGGCCAGAGTCACTGTCTGCCAAAAGGATTTTGTTCTGGTGTGACAACATGGCGTTGGTGCAGGCCATCAATTCTCAGTCTGCTAACTGCCCACTGGTACTCAGCTTGTTGAGGGAGCTTGTAAGGGCTTGTCTGCCCAATGATGTAGAATTTTGTGTGCGACACTTTTAAGTGGAAAATACCTTGGCAGCTCTTGTTTTTGGTCTCTGTTTCCGGAAGGCTTGGCCACGAGCGACAGCAGAGATACCACCATTCTCTCCACAGCTTTGGCACCTATTGCAGTGGACCAACGCCTCATGAAACTAGGTGAGCTATCGCTTAACCCTGGGACAAGGAGGTGGTACAAGAACTGCATTTCCACATTCTGCAGGGTAACTGGGGCCTTGGGCTGTGGGGCATCAACTCTTGAGAGCAAGGTGCAGCACTTCGTTTTATGGGCTAGGGACCAAAAAAAGAGGCATTCATGGGTCACAAGGCACCTAGCAGCGGTTAGCCACCATGAAAAACTGGGAGGCTACCAGGACCCGACCAGGGCTTTCCCCATTAGGGCAGATTCTAAAGGCTGGGCCGGAGGAGAGGGAACCAGATGACAGGTCACCCATCAAGTTTCACATTCTACAAGGTTTGATAGATTGTGTTCACAAGGCCACATACTCCACCTATGAGGCCACCCTCTTTGCAGCAGCATTCAGCTTGCCATTTTTGGGGGCTTACCGAGTTAGCGAGTTGGTAGCCAATTCAAAGAAAGATTAAACAAAGGATGCACTTTGCACACAGGATCTTAGTGTGCAAAGGGGCTCCTTAACATTAATGCTGCGAAGGTCAAAAATTGACCAGATAGCACTCAGGAAGTCCACAGTGCTGCACCCCCTGGGCATCAAAACCTACTGCCCTGTTGCACTGGTGATAGCTTACCTGGTGGTACGCCCCCCAGTAGAGGGTTACCTGTTAGTGCATGTGAATCATTCCCCCCTCACCAGATACCAGTTTGGGGAGGTTATGAAGTCTTGGGTGGAACTGTCGAGGAACACGGGGAAAAACTACTCAATGCACTCTTTCAGGATAGGGGCAGCCACCACCGCTTACAAGGCTGGGCTTCCCCCCAATAGCATTAAGAAGCTGGGCCGGTGGGATTCATATTGTTACAGACGCTATATCCAACCATGAAGGGCTGCGCGCTAATCAAGGCAATGAAGGCTACCATGGGGGAAATCAGCAAATCCATGGCCCACTGTGAGTTATGGTGCTCTGAGATAATCCTGCGCAAGGTATAGCACGGACACAGGTCTGGGGATGCCATTGAACATTTCCACAGAAAAGTAAATAGTGACGTGTGAAAGTTAACTGAGCAGAAGGGCTTTGTTTTCATAAGGCATGGATTATTTAACGCAAGCAACATGGAGTATTGCGATGAGGACGGGCACACCTGTCAGAGGTTGGTATGGACTTGTCCCTCTTGGATCTGCAAGAAGCACTGGAAACTGTGGGTTGCAGGTGATTTGGGTGCGTGCCATGGTGGGGGGAGCACTGAATGTGACAGTGGCCACATCTGAGGTGTTGGTGGAGTTACAGGGAAATCTGGAGGCAGTTTGGTACATAAGGGTACCAGCTCAGGGAGCACAGCAGGGTTGCCCTATGCCAAACCCCAGGAGTCTTTACGACAGGATCCTGGGATGCAAGCGATGGTGCCCCGTTACTCCCTCAGGTAGTTGCAAGCCTAAGCAACCGGGGGCTTGCCTTGGTGATGCTCTGCCCCCAAAAGGCGAAGGTTCTACTCCTGGACTGGCAGTCCACTGTCTGTAAGGGAGGAAAACTCCCCAGCTAAAAATTGTAGCACCGAATGGGTTGGCCCACAGTGCTTTTTAGCTCATCAGGAGGTTGGGCAGCTTAGGTTACTCATCGCTGCTTGCCCATGAATCGCCCATAAGTTAATCCACCACATTGGCTTATTTCATTTCTGAAATAAACCTGCAGCAATCTGTTTTCCACCAAACCATGTGTTGACTGAATTATTTAATTCCTTGTGGGCTAAGTAGTCATTTACCAATGTTTGCTGGGGGAGGGTTGCCGATATCGGCACAAGGGGCCTTATTTTGAGTTTGGCGGTCGGACCGTCAGACCGCCATGTTGGCGGTCCTGAAAAGACTGCCATGTTGGCAGTCTCCCAGACCTTACTAATATCAGTTACACGGGCAGGACCGCCGACCGCCAAATAAAAAGGGCAAACCGCCAGCGGCGTGGAGGCCAGAAATAGGCAGTTCAGACGCCAGCACCGACAGGCCCACCACCAACCACTGACTGTATTAAAGTGAAAAGTCGCAGTGGCAGGCAGCCATGGTGGTCATCCAGTGGCAGCCTGAACCACGGCAGTCCGCGGTCACCAAAGTAATACACAACAGCACATTGGATGAATTTGAAAACAACACAGCTGACACACATTGCCACACTTGACACACCTGCAAATCACACGATAAAACAAACCCCTTCACATACCACAACCCTCTGCAGGACATAGCAAGTTTTTCCCACACTGCACAGCTACTAGGCACCATTTTCTTCTCTTTACCATCCCATACAACACCCTGCACACACTTTTGTCCAGACACACCCTTTGGCACAACCCCTCTTTAGTAAGTCACTGTTACTGTAATATACATTTCTTTTTTTGCCACCATGGCACATATTAAAAATCCCCGTTTCACTGATGAAGAGTTAAGAGTCGTGGTGGATGAAATCATGAGAGCAGAGCCACAATCTGTGACCCACATTACCTGGAAATTTTTTCTATGTCCTATGTCGGAACAGCATCAGATACCTGCCAATGTTACAACTCTGAAGAGCTCACATGTGGATGTCAGGGTGAAGGTACCTGTACAAAGACAAAGCAAAGAGCATAGATTTGAAAACGTACCTATTACACAAATCACAAAGCAAGCGTCTGGAAAAGAAGTTTCATTGCAATGAGACTGACACAAACAAAGCAACTACATCAAGGTGGGGATATGTAAGAGCCTAACTCTTCAAGCACCCTTTGGCTGAATACTGTGAAACAATAGCTCCCCTTTGTTATTTCAAAATACTCTACACCACACAGTATAACTACAGTCCGTTCTACAGTCACCGTCATTACATCACATGACATAGTTACACTCAAAAAAGTAGTTATTGATGAGATCTTCCTGCAAGTCAGCTCCTTCCTCTTCACCACTGTCATCCTTACTTGGCAGTTCAGGAGGCTCACCCGGTGGCACTGCAGGCTGCGCCTCCTTTGGGATGTATGGGATGTTCCTCCTCAGGGCAATGTTGTGGAGCGTGCAGCAGCTCACACTTTCCCAGGTAAGAAGAGGAGGGCTCCACCAGTTCGGTCCAAACACCTAAACCTGACCTTCAGGAGCCCAAAAGCCCACTTCACTACTGCCTTGTTCTTACACGGGCCTCATTGAAGCAGACTTCCTCTGGCGTAGATGTATTCCTCAGCAGCGTCAACAACTAAGGAAGGTTTGGAAATGCAGTCTCCTATTAATGAATGGGACATATGTGCAGTGAGTCCCTCTTATCAGAAAATCCTCACCCGACATTGCGCACACACCAACAGGACAGATGTGACTTACCAACCAGCCAGTCCCTCTCTGGGTACAGTTGTGGCATCAGCTGGTGGATCCTGTTCTGCATAATGAAGGCATCATGGAGTGAACCTGGAAAACAGGCACAGACATGTGAAATGTATAGGTCTGCCAACTTGGACGTAGATGAAATGGAAATTCTTTTGGTTGCGGTATACTTATTCATTGGCATACAGTGGGACCAAGCCAACAGGTGTGCCATCAATAGCCCCTACCACATGTGGAATGCATGTGAAAACATAAAAGTCAGCCTTCACATGGGCTAAATCCCCAAGTCAGGAAAACTGGATGTAGCTGTCCAGTGTTTCAACATTGCAGAGGACATCCTTCCACACCAGACTGAACATAGGTTGGGACATACCACCAGTTTTGGCCACTGTATGTTGGAAGGACCATGTGGCTAGGAAGTGCAACACTGACACAACTTGTACAATGAGTGGTATGCTGTTTGGATTACTAATAGCTAGCATCAGATCTGGCTCCAACTGACAACATAGATCCACTATTGTTTGCCGAGTCAGACGATACAGGAGGATGATATGTCTTTCTTCCATGGCGGGGAGGAGCCAAGATGGCGGCCGGGACGGTCGCTTGATCCGAGCGCTCCGTCTCCGGCCACTTCGAGTCATCCTGGAAGGCGCCCCCCCAGCGGCCTGGTAGCAACGGCCGGGACGGCGACCTGACCGGGGAAGACCGGTGCATTTAACGGACGCCGCGAGCGCTCCTCGGATCGCGAACGGGGCGAGATTGGGACTCGCCGGTCCGCGACGGGAGCAGTACGGAGCGAAGGGAGCTGCGGTTGCACTCCCGGTCGCAATATCGCCGGGCGCGGCCGCCTCCTGCCTCCCCACCAACCCGCAGCTGGGGGAGCAGGGAAGACGTGGCCGGCAGTGAACCGGGCAGTTCATTCTACCAGGCGCCCCGGCTCACCGACACGAGGAACCGGGGCGCCATCTTGGATTTCGGCGACCGGCACGGGCAAAGGTAGCAGTGGGGCAGTGAAGAGGCCCGGAAAAGTGGACTCGAAGCGGCGGTGGCCCAGCGGGCAGCGGGGATTCCAGGTGTAGGCACATTTTAACTTCAAAAAAAAAGAAAGAAAAGAAGAAAAAGGAAATTAAAGAATAAGGTGAGGAGGGCGCATACGAGGTGGGGAACACTAATTCTACACGGAGGAGGTATACCTCGGGAACGGCAAGCGCCCCCCCCTACACCCCACCGCTCCATCTTCGCGATTGGGCAAATAAGAAGCGGACCGCGCGCTTCTGGGAGCACAGCTTACTTAATAAACGCAGAATGGATGGCTGGGCTGGACTGTGGATATGGGGCCTGCCCTGGGGTCCTTAACGGAGGGTCCCTGCCGCAAACGCTCCTAGCGGCGCAAGGTATATTCGCAGTGCCCTGCGAGCGTCTCAACCTGTGCTTTCTCCCGTGTCTTGGCGCCTCACCCGACCGTCCAGCACTTCTTCCCTCTTTCGGAGGGAAACTTCTGGCACCAAGCCCTGCTGCCACACAATAAGGAACAAGTGTTCTTCCCTAACGACTGCACCCTCTGCACACCTCAGTGGGTTTGGTGGACAGCCCCACAGGATCGTATAGGTGGATCAAAGAATTCATCAATGACTGCAGTGTTAGTCACTAAACACTCAGGTCATAATAAGCCAAACTAGGACTAGATGTTCCTTTGCTTTGCTGCCTAACTACAAGCCCACCAGTGCGAAGTCCCTGCAGTTCGGGAGGCAATCTCATAGCAGCCAAAATGGCCGGTAGAGCCAAGTCAACCAAGAACCCAGATCGAACTACCCAAGCGACAACGCCCACAGATCAACAACCTGGCCCATCCCTACAATCCTTGGAAAGCATACTTCTAGCGCATTCTACTCAATTCGAGAAAGTATTGCAGGCAATAATGGACACTAAGTCGTCCCTGGAGGGCAGAATTGATGCAGTGGCGCAGGACCTGAATCTTCTACGAGTGGATCACCGTAGCCTAGCCGAGAAAGTAAAAACAACTGAAGCTGAAATAGCGGAACTAACTCCAATAGCGCAAGGGAACCAAAAACAAATTAATCGCATGGATGAAGAGCTGAAGATACTCTGGAGAAGATCCGAGGAAATGGAGAGCAGGGCGCGCCGAAATAACGTGAGATTTCTGGGTTTCCCGGAAAGTATGCGTCAACCGGAAACAGAAATTTCCCTAGAGCAGTGGCTAATCAAGGAAGTGTTGAATGGGGCTCCATCCAAGTTTTTCTCGATTGAAAGGGCCTATAGAGTCCCGGGCAGGCCTCCAGCCCCCGGCCAGTCCCCTAGACTACTGATTGCCAGGTTCCTGAATTACAGAGACCGAGACGCAATATTGCAACAATTCCGCAATAAGGGCCCGTTCAAGTATGAAGACTCGAACATCAATGCCTATCCAGACTTCACGCAAGAGGTGCAGAATCAGCGCAATTCTTTTGTTAAAATCAAGCAACGCCTACGAGAACAGAACATAAAATATGCCCTGCTCTTCCCAGCCAAGCTAAGGGTAGTGATGGAGGACCGCACTCATATATTCACCAGCACCGAGGATGCCTGGACATGGCTCCACGCCAAGGGCCTTGCACACCCCCGGGAAGACGCAGAGGAGGATGAGAAACGGCGGAGACCCACTGCAGGGAAGCGATTCAAACGGCGCACCAGAGGCCAGCCCAATGACTGGCAAGCAGCAGAGGAAAGAGCGAAAGTGCTTAAAGAGACGCCGCTGCACATGCAAAGCAGCAGTATAACTCCCGGCGGGCTTGTGGGGATGGAACCGGATTCAGACACAGCCAGCTCCGTATCCACGGTAACAAGAGAACTAGGTGGGCCGAAGGTCACCCCAAGATCTGCCGATGAACTATAAACCACCTGCTTAGGTCCAGAGTGAACACCAGAGATGGCGGCAGCATCTGGGAAAAATTATAGAGACTTCACGACACTGCCGAGATGTGGGGATAAAGTGCTTCCGACAATATACATCTTTGATATAAATACTAAGCTGAGTGATTTGGGGTACAAACAGGTGGCATGTGGCGGGTGGGTGGGGCCAGAGGGAACGGAAATATGCCAAGGGGGGGCGCCTGAAGATATTGGCAGACTCAGTCTACGGCATGTTGTGAGCCCCTTATAAGAGCCACATCTGTAAGTTATGAGAATCCCAATGTGCGAATCCAACTGGATAAAAGTTATGTTACACATTTTTAAGTTTTGTAGTTTCACCGTAGTTGTGAGTAGAATAGGGGGTTTAATCAGGGGGGAGGGGATTAGTAGTTTAGTAGAAATGCAGTGATCGGAATCACTTAATGCACAAAAGATGGACCTGCACCCGCTATATCTAAATATTAGCAGTAGAAAGGCAGAGACCAGGTGGGCCAATATTAAAACCAGGCCCACAATACAGCAACATACCCCCTGCACCCTACAAGATGTCTTCTAGAAGTAACATGGGGAACCAATATATCATATTAACATGGAATGTCAGGGGCCTTGGGATGCCGAGCAAACGGGCCAGAGTGTATGCTCGACTTAAGAGACAAGGAGTGCATATCGCTATTTTGCAAGAGACACATATACTAGAGGGGGATCTACGAGACCTGCGCGTGAAATGGGGGGGCCAGCTGATAGGCACAATGTATTCGACCTTTGCGAGAGGGGTGCTGATTTGGATAGCAGCGGGAGTTCCATTCCTCATGTCAGCACACAAGATAGACCAGGGTGGGAGGTACGTAGTAATGGAGGGCAAATTAGATGGCAGACAGCTGGCTGTGGTTGGGGTATATGCCCCCAACAGTAACATTACAGGCTTTCTTACCACTCTCACCCCAACGTTGCTGTCCCACCCCATGCCTCTAGCCATTTGGGGAGGTGACTTTAACAGCACCCCAGTAGCAGCATTAGACAGAAACAGCGCCCACCAGAGCGCATCATCCAACAGGAAGCATACAAGCCCCCTACAAGAATGGGCAAACGTTATGTGCCTATTCGATGTATGGCGGTTAGGCCACCCAGAGCAAAAAGAATATTCATTTTATTCGGTTCCACACAACACCCACACTAGAATTGACGTAGTATGGGGCACCCGCGAAATAGGGGCGCTAACCACTGAGTCCGAATATTTGGCAAAGACAGTTTCAGACCATGCGCCTCTGCGGGTAACTCTGAACTGGGGCAGGGCACGTCAGGTAATTCCCACTTGGAGATTCCAGGCGGAGGCTTTACAAGATCAAGCATTTGCTGCAACACTGGGGAAATCTATAGGCCATTATTGGGAAATAAACGCTATGTCTGCAATAACCCGGGCGATAGAATGGGACGCCCACAAGGTAGTGGCCCGCGGAGTATGTATGTCCACTACGTGGGGAGCGAGACGCTCCTTACAGACGGAAATTAGCAAACTTGAGAAGGAGCTGAGAGTTGCGGAGAAAGCGGTGGCACGGGGGGAAATTGCCAGCACTGTCCTTAAAGAAAAGCGCTTAAAATACAATGAGGCAGATAGCAGGCTCTGTTGCCACGACTATAAATATTACTTAACCAGGTTGCAAACGGAAGGTGATAGATCAAGCAGAATGCTAGCGTGGCTACTCCGCGAGGATAGACAGCAAGCTCCAATAGGGGCCATCCGGGTGGGCGCGCAAGAGATGGCTACTACACAAGCAGAAATTAACGAGACGTTTAGGAATTACTACTCTAACTTATACACTAAACGTACTTCGTGCACAGCTACACAACTAGAGGCCTTTCTGGCGGACTCCTTCCTACCCCAACTACCACAATCAGATAGAGATGGAATTGAAACCCCTATAACAGCAGCAGAAATAGAATTAGCCCTTGCACAGCTGCCCAGGAACAAAGCGCCCGGCACGGATGGCCTCCCCTCGGAGTATTACAAAGCTTATTTACCCAGTCTGAAATCCCATCTGCTGGGAGTGTTTCAGGAGGCGTGGACTAAAGAAAGCTTACCCACATCCCAAAGGGAAGCTATGATAGTGGTACTCCCTAAACAGGGTCGTGACCACACGGATGTGAAATCTTATAGACCACTATCGCTGTTAAACACAGACTGCAAAATATTAGGCAAAATACTGGCCAACAGGTTAGCCCCCCTCATGCACTTATTGATACATCCAGATCAAAGCGGCTTCATCCCCAAGCGTAACACCTTCCTAAATATTCGTAGGTTGCTGAGTATAATAGGAGATACCCCCAAGAACGCACAGGAGGAAATGGTGCTCTCATTGGACATAGAAAAGGCCTTTGATACGCTCGAATGGGACTTCCTGTTGGCCGCGATGGCCCGCATGGGAATAGGCCCTAATTACATCCGCTGGGTTCGGACATTGTACTCTAATCCGAGCGCGAGGGTAAAGTCAGGTGGGGTGATCTCTGATAGTTTCCCGATCTCCAGGGGGACACGGCAGGGCTGTCCATTATCCCCGCTACTGTTTGCCATAGCAATGGAACCGTTAGCAGCAAAAGTTCGCCACATGGAGCACAAATGGGGAATTGTTAGAAATGGATTACATCACACGATCTCACTATATGCTGATGATGCTTTGATATATATTAGGAACGGTTGTGCAGCTATTCCACCTGTAATATCCTTATTGGCTGAATTTGGAGGCCTGTCTGGCCTTGTGGTAAACTGGGAGAAGTCGTGTGTCTTTCCCCTGGTTAAAAGGGCTCCCAGCAACCATGATCCTCCAGAGGTAGGACACCTTAAGTGGTGCCCTACAACATTTAAATACCTAGGGATAAACATATACCATGCCACGGAAGACCTAAGAGATGGGAACTTGGGGAAGGCGCTAACTTCTATAAAAGGCTCCCTACAATTCTGGAACAAGCTCCCTCTCTCGCCACCCGGCAAGGTGGGGATTGCTAATATGTTGATTCTACCTCGGCTTTTATATTACTTTGCGGCCCTGCCAATAATCATTCCCAAACGCTTCTTTAGCAATCTAAACACAGCATTACTGCAGCTTATTTGGGGAGGTGGCAGAGCGCGAGTGGCGCTATCCACAATGCAGCATCCGCTGGATAACGGTGGCCTAGGAACTCCGAATTTTGAAAAATACTACGCAGTCGCACAACTTCAATGGGTCCAACATTGGATCCACAGACCAGAGCAAGCGGAACCTATGAGCCTCGAGCCCCGGCGGAACGGGATCCCCCTTTTAAATTGGCTATCGTCAAAGCCCCCCAGAGTGACACGGGTCAACCCTTTGCTTGCAGCTGCGCATACGTGCTGGGCCAGGTTTGTGCAAAAAAGAGCGGATAAGCTCCCATACTCTCAATACGTTCCGCTGAACTTCCTATTGGTGGGAAATGCAGCGAGGATGCAAGCCGTAAAGCTGTGGAATGAAGCAGGAATACTGACCGTAGGGGATTGCTATGAAGACAGTAAATTAATGACGTTCGAGGCTATCCAGGCCCTTACGGAGATAAATCCGGGGCAGTTCCTGACATATCATGCCGTATGTCACGAAATCAGGAGAATATGGGGAATGGGCACCTCGGAACCAGAGATCTCCCCTGTGTTTCACCAGCTTCTACAATATAGTGATCAAACAAAAATAATATCCAATCTATAAAGAACCCTCAACAGGACACCGGATACACAAACAGGGAAAGCATGGGGTAGATGGAATGCAGCACTCCCCACTCCGATACCACTGGATGACTGGCCCAAGGTCCTGTCCCACATCAGAGGTGTGTCAAGGAATCCCAGATTTAGATATACCCAATTTAATTACACGCATCAAACATATCTTTCCCCAGCCAGAATAAAGCGCATGTTCCCTGATGCAGTAACAACATGCCCTAGATGTAGATCAACGTCGGCATCCTTCTATCATATGGTATGGGACTGCCCGAATATACAAACGGCCTGGGCAGAGGTGGTAGAGGAGGTATCTGGGCTAACGGGACTTGCACTAGTAGCAGACCCCGGGTCCTGTCTGCTGGGACTTAGGAAGAGACCAAAAAAACAAAGACATTTACACAAATTCATAGACCTGGCCTTTTTAATGTACAAAAGGTTAATAGCAATGCATTGGAAAGCCGCTAAGGCTCCTGACCTGAAATCCTGGCACTCTCTAATAATACGCTGGGCTCGCACTGAATATCAGGTACTAAAAAGAATGGTGCGCGAAGGGCGACAACACACAGGATGCTCTACATGGGAGGATATGGTGACAAAGCTGGAGGCCAAAAACGATGAGAAGCCGCCTTGAACCGGGGCACGCGTATTTGCAACAACCACTGCATAAATTCCTCTGCACCCCCCATCTTGGAAACAAAATCCATAGTACACCCAGACACCACAGAGTAAGCACACCATCTCCCCCCATTTGTCCAGTAATAGTCGCCCACTAAATCTATGTCACCACAGTTTTAGCGACGCGTGGGGAGCAGAAAACCAGGGGAGCCACCCGCACACACTAATTAAGTTGAGGCCCCCCTCAGACATTTAGGGAACTCATGCACGCAAAGCAAGGTCCACACTGGTCTCAAGCGAATGCCTATATAAAATGAACAAGGAAGGATAAACCCATGGAGGGTGCAGCCAGAAATGATACCGCAAGATTAGAAGTGTTCCGTGAAGTGCATATTGGGGGGATGTGTGATTGTTACATGACTTAGATAATTAGTCATTGTTTTGGTTCATCCTGCGGTTGCAAATTGTACAATTTGTATCATATTTTGGAAAAGAAAACTAATAAATATATTTAAAAAAAAAAAAAAAAATGTCTTTCTTCCATGGCCTGAAGGTCTGGCAGTAGACAGTAGATTGGTGGTTGTTCCATCCTCCCTCTCCCTTGGTACCTATATATGACAGGAAATTAGTTCTGACCTTAGTCATTGTGTTCACAACTACATACATGATGCATGTCAAGGTTAACATGTGACAAGTTAGAGGGGATGGACATGACAAACTGTACACATCACAGCTGCTAATGACACAAGGGTGACATGTTACCCCCTTGGTTTGCCACACATGTGTACACATCATGTATCTGGGTCTAAATAAAAAATGAGCATCATAAATGTCACTCGGAATGTGACTGGATGTCCAGAGCACAAAAATGACCTTTGACATGGGTAGACCGTCCCCCACTGTAAATTGCCATCTGTGCCCTGCAACATACAACAATGGTATAGAAGTAGTAGGACCTACATGACAAGACAAGATGAGCAGATTTTTGTGCAAAATACATTTTCTGAGGTGCGACGCAATGTTAATAACCCAATCCTGCATCTCAAGCCACTAAAATTGTGGCTGTCTGACCTTCTCCACTGGACATTATGAACTGCCTGCGACTGCCAGCGGAAATCGTCATTGTGGTAGGCTGTTGCAACCCCGGCGGACACAGCCATAGGCTAACGTTGTTGCCAGTGGCGGTTGAGGGCCAATGGCAGTGTTTGGCTGTGGGGACAACCTCGTACGTGGTGGACGTGACCACCATGTTCTGCAAAATCCCTCACTTGACTTCTGACACTGCTGTCAGCACCACCTCCACTCCACTATCAAGCTGCTGTGTACCACCTCTAGGAGCAATCATGCCATGTCCAGTAGGTGATAGGCCCCTGCATTCTCACCAGTGGAGCTGGAGAGGCTGGTCTGGAGAGGCTGGTGACTGAGGTTCTACCCCTGTATGAACAGCTCTGTGGTGCATCAGAGGAGCAGGTAAGTGCCTTTGTGCACAGTTTTCTCTGTAGTTTTTCATCCTTTCCCTCCTCACAGGCTAGACTGTGCCAATGTGTGGCAGATCGAATACTCATGAGCCTGTAGGTACGGTCTGTGTGGCATCAATGTGAGAGTCAGTGTGCATGTATTGGTGGCCAGTGGCACATGCTGAGTTCATTCACATTGTGGTGTGTGTGTTCATTGTGTTCCCTGATCCACTTTGTTTTGGATGCACATAACTAGGTGAGATGACATTACAGCCATCCACTGACATCTATTTCCTCATGAATGTTGTATATGTGAGATAACATGTATGTGCATGACAGCATGAACTCAATATGCATGTTGTATGTGTCAGTTGTGAGAAATGTGAGATATGTGTATTTTGCCACAGAGATTTCTTCGCACATCTGCCCTTGCTAGACTGTAGTTTGTAAGGCATGTCATTACTCAGTTTGCCCTCCCCCAGAATACCACACACACCACATGCCAATTTACTGTTGGCTACATGATGTACTGTTATTCATGGAGGTGATGGGAATGTAGTGTCATGTAGGTTCTATCTGCTCAGCCTGCAAAGACCAGGGCCTCTCACATGTATCTCCCAGTATGGATCATAGTGTAGGCTGGGGTGGAGTCACTGTGGCTATGAATCTGTGGCAATGTGCCCACTCTCTGTACCCCAGCAGATCCTGTCATGTGGCCAATATGGAGCTCTGTTGTAGCATGCTGCTCAGAATGACTCATTCCCTTGATCAGATTGGGAATATGTACAGGGGTGGCTTACTGATCTGTGACAGATGTGCACTTAGCATCATTGTCAATGTGTGTCTCAGACTCCTGAGATGTCCCTTACTCCCACAACCCTGTTGTCACCTTCATAGGGGTCATATTTGTCCTGTGCATGCTCATTGCATAACTGACATTTCCACTGTGCAGACAGTGTGTTGATTCCTGGGAGACCAAGATATGTGATGCAGTAGCTTGGTCATATAGCAGAAACTGGTCAATGCATGTGTTTGTTTATTGGATGCCATCTCTGTAGAATGGACACATACGTCCAAAAGCATGTTCTGTGGTACAGATACATAAAACAGAACCCCATCACCTGAAGTGGCATGAGTCTGCCTTTGTTATTGCAAATGTCCACACATGGACAGGGTAGACAGTCTCTGTACCCACCATGCCTGTCCTTTCGTTGTTACCCATGTGTGAAGTTTGAGTTTGTAGTCTGCCAGTAGCCTGTAGGGAATGTATACAGAGAGTCATTCTCACAGAGTGTGAATGTGTTGGTCCATTGATGCCTGAGGAGTCTACCTTGCAGAAGCCACAGAGGTGTGAGGTGTCTCATAGTGGCTCACATCTCAGTCAGGTTGCTAAGGCACGTCCCACAAGATGTCAGTAAGCCTGCCTAGTCATTGTATGGTCTGATCAGGGTGGTGGGATAGTCTGCAGATTGGGAAATGCATGTCTGTAGGCATGTCCCTGCACTTGTTGGCTTGTGTGTGTCACACTTGAGGACTATTGACAAAATATGAAACTTCTAGCTTGTGCTGAAACTTGTGATCATGATCTCTTGATTTGTGTTTTGCATCCATATAGGCAAACGCCCATCAAAAGAAAGAGACATGGAGAGCCATTGCCAAGAAGGTGCGGACCCTGGGGGTCCACAATCGGTGGAGCACCCACTGCAGAAAGAGGTGGGAGGACCTGAGACGCTGGGCCCAGAAGATCCGGAGGCCAAGCTGGGGCTGTCCTCCCAATGTAGGCGGGGTGACAGTCGGACCATGACCCACCTAATGGCCCGCACTCTTTCAGTGGTCTATCCAGGAGCTTGATGGGCGTTTGAGGGCAGCACAGCAGCCACAAGGGGGTGAGTACAGGGCATTATCCTGCCTGTCCCATTGCCAAGTGATTGAGTGAGGTTCTGACTGCTCACCCTGACTATTAGGGATGAGCCATGTGTCACACAGTAGAGGAGAGATTGTTTGTAGTGACATCATTTGTTTTGTACAGATGTGCCTTGCCTATTGGACCAGGGACCTAGGACAAAACTGGGTGGAATCCTCACACCACTTGTTCTAAAGGGACCACATATGACTGTTTACAGTTATCAATCATATACTGTTTGTTGGTGTAGTGGGTGTATTTTCTATGCAACAGACCACTGCTCCTCAGTGTTCCAGGCCACAGGTAAGTAGGTGATGGATCACTGTCCTCAGCCATGTGTCTGTGTAAATGTGTATGTTGGCATCTGCCACCAGAAGCCTGTTTTTGTCAGACTATGATGTTTGCAGGTGCCTCATTGCAGTCTGTTATGTGAAGGTGTCCAACAGACATGTGACAGGGCTTACATTGTTCTCTGTGTGCGCTATAGCTCACTGCTTTCCCTTGCTAAGGGGGGAATGTCAATTGACATGAAATATGTGCCATGACAGTTGCCAACATTCCTCGTGCCCTGCATGTCAGCATGTGTCTCTTACTCTTTAGAAAACATTTGTAAACTGCAGTTTATGCGTGGTTTACTTATGGTGATAAGATGATGTCTGTATTCCCTCACATATATGTGCACGGCAAATTGTTTGTGGAATAGGACATTTACAATGGGGCTACATTTCATGTTGTGCCACATACAAGAGTGTGTCACCATTGTTTATTGGCTGACACATTCCCTCATGCTTCATAGCATGTCATTTGGCATGTATAGTTTTGGGCCACCATGTGCATTTCTATGAGCTTGATGTGGCATCAGGGGGAAAAATGCACTGCACATGTTTAAAGGTTGAGGTATGTGCCCTGATTGTTGACATGCATCATAGAGTAGCTTGCAGTTATGTTTTAGACACATGTGTTTGGGCACAGACATTCATCCACAGACAGACATCTGAGTTTGCATGACCATGTGGCCATGATGGGGTCGGTGATGTAGCTTCCCATTGGGCAACATGTTGTGGGCCTTCTACAAGTCCTTGCAACTTCTGCGTCTCTTTGACATGCAAAGGGCTAATGACTTCTTCTGAGGCACTCATAGTATGTCATTGTGAAGGGTGCCAGCCATTAGTGATGGTTAGCCTGGGTCTTGCTCATTCATTGTGTGGTGTATTTTGGGGACATCTCTTCCTGATAGATGGACAGATATCACTTGGTGAAGTGTAAATTGTTGATATTTTTCCAGTGTGACATAGGTATTTCCATGTCACCTTCTCCAGGCTATTGACCTTTTGTCATCAACATGGCTGAATTTTAGAGCATAATTTCTTATTGTAGGGTCAGTATGTATGCAACAAATCAAAGTGTGCATGCTCTTGTGTGGGATCCAAGGAAATGTACTTTTCATTGGCCTACAATTATATGCCAAAAGATAACTGAGTTCTGCTCTACGGGGCAAAGCTTTGTGGGTGATGAAGTCTCCTACTTGTTGACTGGTTATTGTGATTGCACAACTTCAGCCATGCAATTGTACTTTTCTGATATCCTGATTTTCCTGTGGGCAACTTTTGACAGTTCATATGGCATGCATACATATGGTATGGCACATGTATGGGCCACTTAGGTGGAGCTTGTTGCTGGGGCCTACTTGACATCATGATAATCTTTGGTAGTCAGAGCTGTTGTTCAAATGTTTTCATGGGGATGTGATGACCCTATTCCTCTTTGTCTTTGCAGTATCAGCACCGGCAGGCACAGGAGATCGGGCACAGCCAAGTGGGGAAGCGTCCAGCCACGGGACCGCGGGTCAAGACACAACTGACACAGAGGGATCCATTGGTCCGAAGGGCAGTGACACGGGGGAGACCGGAACATTCTCATCATCATTGGATTCTTCCTCCAGTGGACACTCTCTAGTGGTGGCGGACCCATAGGGAATCCCCCAACACCACCCTTGTCTGCCACCCCCGTTCTAACACCGCCATCCCTGTTGCTTCCTACCTAGTTGGCCAAGCCCGCTCACCCAAGAGGATGGGTGTCTCCTTTGCCGCAGACACCTCTGCCCCAGCCCATATTACCCCTGCTGCCCTCAGTGAGAAGGCTATTGGCCTCCTGAGAAGTATCTCTGTGGATCATTCAGCCATTGTGAATGCTATCCAGGGATTGGTGACCCAACTCCAGCAAACCAATGCATTCCTGGAAGGCATTTGTGGTGCGATGTCTGGACTTTAGAGATATTTTAAGGCTCTGGCCTCCTCACTGATGGCAGCCAGTCACCCCCCACCTTCTGTCCCCCCTCCACCTCCCTCTTCCCACTCCAAATCCCCCTTTCCCCTAACTACCCAGATCACACAGACCGATTCTCAGACCTCCACCTCAACCGCCAAGAGGAGTGCACACAAACACAAGCAGCAGAAAACACACCACCATCCACACAAACAACATCCATCCACTGACACAGCAACAGTTACAACTTCCTTTGACCCTCCCACCAACCCCAGTCACTGGCACACCCACCACACCCATCAAACCTGAAGACATCACCCTAGCAGACCCCCAGACATCCACCACAAGCACCACACCCGCAGACACCACAACCACAGACACAGACATCCACCACATCTACCATACCTGCAGTCACCACCCCAACAGCCACATACCCACCCACCACTGCATCCTCCAGCACCTCCACTCCTCTACCTCCAAGACACACAAACACCCACATTCACCCACACAGCAGACAGCCACCGCTCACAAGCATACCTCCCATAATCACGCACCCATGACATCCACATCTACACAGCATAGAACCACTCCCTCGAACTCCAAATCCCAACCCCCTTCTGATGACCGTTCCCGTGTCTCTAAAAAACTTTTTTGTTAAACCTTAACCTTACCCCTGTTCTCCCCACCCCCGTCACAGACCCAAGAGGCACCCAACCAATTCCCAGGCCGTCACTTCAACCTCCAAGGCCTCCCCTGCCCACCCTGCAAACACCCATACCTCTCTCCCTCCCTAGTAAGAAGCCCACCCCTCCCAAGAAAAAGATCACCCCTGCCAAGCCAAAGCCCAAACCCCCCCCTCCTAAATCCGTCCCCCCACCGGATAATCCCTGAGGTGCCTGTCTGCCCTCTTGATACCACTTCCTTTGGAAGTTCAATGGCAGTTGGGAGTCAAGTTTGGCACAACACTGTGCTACTTGTGGACAAATCTATATGGACTGCCCAATGGCTTTTGGACTTTCATATTTCATACTTAACAAGCCCAAACAGTTTTTTGTTTTCGGTGTACATTTGTCCTGCAATAACTTTTCTACCTTAATGTTGTTTCTGATTAACTTGTGTTTTGTGCCTACAGTTGTGTCTGTTTCAGCCTGCTTACTGTTCCATTTGCTGTTGTTTGCAGTATGTGACATTGTGGGAAGTGCTGGTGTCCCCCAAGAGGAAGGTATATGTTGAATGTATATATATGTGTGTGTAAATGAAATGGTGGTGGCATTGTGTGGTGTTTGTTATGGAGAGTATGTCATCTTGTGGTGTTCAGTGTTAGCATGTATGGTGTTAGACTAGTCCCCTGATATGGCTTATGTATTAATCTGGTCTGTGTCAGCTTGAGTTTTGTTAGTGCAGACATTGAGTGAGTTCAATTGTGCTAGCTTTCTTTGCATTTGAATGTACATGTGTCTATTTAGGTGTGTGTCGCTTGCAGCTAGTTCCTGTAGAGGTATGTCCCATGCCGGTATGTCCCATGCATTTGGATCTGTATGTGCTTTGTTGACTTGCACTTCCATATTGTGCAGATGGACATGATATTTGTGTCTAGTACTGTTTGTCCCTGAGACACATGTAGTGCTATTTCACGTACACATGTTGTTTTATGGGCAGTTGCAAGGTGATGTGTGTCCGATGCAGCCTCCTTTCCTGGGTGTTCCTGGTGCCCCCATCCCAATTGTGCAAGTATTGTGTGCATAGTGCCCTTTGTCTATTTGTCTCTCTGTGTATTGTGCAAGCCCTTGTCCTTCCATTGTGCTGTGATGTGTGTGACCATTGCAGGGCTGTTCAGTGATGGTGTTATTTGTGTTCCCTGGCCTGTGTGGAATGTGAGTGATTGAGCTGTATTTGTATGTGTGATGTTTGTGTGTTGTTGGTGATGTGTGGGTGAATGTTATGTACCTTCACTGTCCCTGTGCCAGAGATATGTGGCATGTGTTTTTGTGAAGTGTTGCAGTGCAGTGTGAGTAAGCTGCCCTAAGGGGGCGTATTGTGACTGTGAATGTGTCCGTCTTGATATATGTTTCAGGCTGTGTATGGAATGTGACCAATGTTCCCTGTAAAGTGCGTGCGCGCGCGCACCCTTCTAAGCCCACCGCGCAGGCCTCTCTGCCGAGCGCGCACGTTGTTCGTCACGTCACTAGTGCCTGCATGACACGTCACTGCCTCATGCGAGAGAGTGAAACCGTACGTCAGCGCTACGTTTAAAAAAAGAAACAGCACGAAAACACGGTCACTCTCTTCGCGGCAGAGCAGGACAAGAACCAGCGACCGGAGGAGAACCCCCTGTACCAAATGCAAGCAGGTAAGTGTGCTTCCTTATAGATGTCTGGGCCGACAATGTTCTCAACCCTGCTTTATGGGCTGCACTTTACAGGGAACATTGGCCAGCATGTGTGGTGACGTACCTACAGTTTTCCGATATCACGGGCACACGTCTGTGTCAGCACGCCATGGACAATGGCACCTCTGACTCTCCATAGTGAAACACAGATGTGTCACCATCCAAAGCAGTTAACTTAGTCATGGTGCCAGTCCGTTTTTTGTGTGGGACAAACAAGGGTTTTGGAGTCGTAAACAAAGCGCAATCAGTTTTCCACCAGGCCTGGCTCAACCACTGTTTTCCTTGGTTCCATTGTGGACTCTAGTGACAAGGCCTGTGGGTACCAACAAGGCGTCCTCTATGGGCCCGCTGGCACAACGGCATGCAGGAAATCTCGACATGCCTGACTTTACTACTCTGAGGCTCCTTGTTTACCGAGCGAGAACAATACCTGCGTGCAAACCGCAGAGCGAAATGCCAGCCTGAGCACGGGCCTGTTTCTTTATTGTGTTCCACAGAGCGCCAACACCTCAGCCTTTGTGCACTTCAGAGCGCTTTGAAAGTTCGAAAACACGCAGAAGCCAAATGTATGCCTTATACATGGTGTCAAAGGAACATTCTGGGAGAAAATTTTACTTTCAGGCAAACACTCTCTGCCTCTTTTGAATGCAAGTGTTTATGGCTAGATGTAACTTCAACAAGTCTAAGAGATGTTTGTTAAATGAATGACCCGGACGATCCTGAAAGAAACGCCTGGAGGCCTCTGACTCTCCCTAGTGAAAGAGACAGAGGCCCTCATTACAACCCTGGAAGTCGGTGGAGAAGTGGCAGTAATACCGCAAACAAGCCGGCGGTAAAAAAAAATGGAATTACAAGCATGGCGGTGACCGGCATGCAAAACCACCACTTCTCCACTCCGACCGCTAGGGTGGTAAAGACCGCTGGGCTGGAGACTTCGGTCTCCAGCCCGGCGGCCTTTACTACACCACCGGTGGCATCACGACCCCGCATACCGCCATGGATTTCGTGGGGTCCTGTACCGCCACGAAATCCATGGCGGTAGGCACTATCAGTGCCAGGAAATTCATTGCCTGGCACTGATAGGGGTCTCCTGTACCCCCCTCCCCCTCACAGAGTCCTCCCCCCAAACCCACGACCCCCCTACCTACAAGTAGCCCTGTAAACATCCCTCAGGTCTGCACCTGCACCTTCACTTGGCATTTAAAACCTCTTGTCAACCCTTAAACTCCCCTTTTATTACACATAGGTCACACCTAAGGTAGGCCCTAGGTAGCCGATAGGGCAGGGTGCTAAGTAAGTAAAAGGCAGGACTTGAACTATTAAGTTTTTAATGTCCTGGAAAATGAAAATCTCCCAAAGTTGTTTTTCATTATTGTGCTACCTACTGCTCGCATAGGCAGTGTTCCCTGTATGTTCCTTCCTAGCTCACCCTTATAAAATCCGCTTAGTCATAGCGAGTGGGCGAGCAGATAACTTGAGCCATGTAAAGGCTGCATCATCGAAGGTCTAACGTGTGGTGTAGGTTTCTAAATGTATGATAACTTGGAACCAGAGTTCGTCTAAACTGAAACCCCAGGTAACTATTCAATTGCTCTGGAACTGTCATGCATAATGTTTTTGTAACTGCAAAAACCTATGCTGAATATCTTCTTTCCAATTACAGACCATCAGAATTTGGATTTGAACGGGCAGGCGTGAGTACCAAGGAAGACCAGGTAATTCTGTAGACGTTCCAGGTGGGATTAATGGTCTCTAGATAAATCACGTTCATGATCCACACCTTTGCTTCTATTACAGGTTTGTCGGACAGAGCAAGTTATAGATTTGAATGGGCCGACATGCGTAGAAGCATAAGGACCATGTTATTATTTGGTAGGTCACCCATCTGGGTCACCTGGCACATTATAATATGGCAACATGCTGTAACCAACTGTTAACCATCTTTTCTTTTGTGGCAGTTATCTCAGACAGGACTGGTCATTGAGGAGGACGGGCAGACTGGAGTAGCAGCAGAAAGAGCAGGTTATTATTTGCTGGTTTTTCCTTCTGGTGAATATGAGGCATTGAAACGATCAGGTGCTTTAATCAATTTTTCCTCTTTTACATGCATCTTAGACCCAGCTGCACATAAATTTGAACAGGCACATGTAAGTAGAAGGAGAAAGACAAGGTAATAATTTTGCAGATTTCCATTGTGGTGCGCCTAGTACAGTGGAATCTGACAACCTACTTTAATCACCTTTTCTCCTCTTGCAGGCATCTCCGACAGCACTACTCATCGATTACAAAAGGCACATGTGAGTAGAAGCAGAAAGACAAGGTAATTATTTGGTAGATTTCACTTGTGATGCACCCAGTACATTATAATATAACAACATTTTTCAACCCCTTTTTTGTTCTTTTGAAGGCTTCTTAGACAGTGCTAATCATGGATTAGAAAAGGCAGAAGTGACTACAAGCAGAAAGACCAGGTCAGGTGATTATTTAGTAGTTTTTCCTTGTAGTATATCTGAAACATTGGACCATAAGCATGTGCTGTAACCATTTTTTTCTTCTTTTGCAGACATCGCAGACAGGGTTACATATACAGGCAGGTGTAAGAACAAACGGAAAGGCCCAGGTAATTACTTGCTACCTTTTCCAAGAGATAGCTCAGACTTGTCTGGTAGACTGCATTCAATAGCATAAGAACCAACTTTGAATAATGTTCCTCACTTTAAAAAATGTTCCTCTTTTTTTTGCAGGTGTTGTGCATAGTAGGCTCAGACTGATTGCCGCCAAAATGTTGAAGCGCAAAGCTGTGACTTCTACAGAGAGCAGTGCTTCACCACAAAGGAAGAAATGCTTTCTTGTGTTCAAAGAAGAATGGCTGAAAGAAATTGTGGAGACTGAGACACAGAAGTCATGAAGCAAGGTTTGCGTACAACTGGGAGACCTATTTCTATACAATCCAGGAGTAGGCCTGATTTGCAAAGTATGTGCAGAAGCAAAGATCACAGGGGACTTTTCTACTAGGAAGAAATGGAGTGATGGCTTGAAGCTGGACTACTTGAAACGCCATCTATGTAGCAAAGTTCATGAATCTGCTTTGGTGACCCTAAGAAATAAAAGTGCAGCTGTCAGGCTGGGTTTTAGAGTGCGCACCATGTTGATGGAAACCACCAGTGACAGAGCAAACAGACTAGAAGTGGTTGACCGGCAAAGATCTCTGCCTGAGGAGATAAAGATTCTCTTCAACAATGTGTTGCTAGCAGTCAAAATGAACACTTCAATGTTATCTGTTCAAGACATCCATGACCACGTCACATTGTATGTGAAGATACCAGACAGCTGGAGGAGCAAGAACTATGCCTTTGAGTTTTTGGAGGCAATCAACAGCGTGATACACTCTGACTTAATGGCAGAACTGCGCAGGTGCTCGGTATCACACATTGATAATTGATGAGAGCACAGATATTTCAGTGACAAAATTGCTCATCCTCTACTTCATATTCCGATCTGTAACATCAACAGAGCACAAAACAGTGTTTGGGGGAATTGTAACTCTGAGTACATGCAATGCGGAGGCTATCACTATAGCTGTAAAAGACTTCTACACTGCCAATAAGCTGGACATTATGAAAATGGTCATGTTTACATCAGATGGTGCATCAGTGATGCTGGGAAAGAACAATGGTGTTGCTACCCACCTCAAACAATCCATTCCCCATCCAGTTGAGCAGCACTGTGTTGCGCACAGAGAAGATTTGGGAGTTGATGATGCCTGGAAAAAAGTGTAGATGATCGGGGAAATAGAAACATCACTTGTGACTGTCTACACTGTGTTCTTCCACTCACCTGTAAGGAAGTCCAAGCTGAACTAAATTGCTTTGGTCACTGAATGTGAAGCAGTCTCCTTTCGGCCACTCAGTGAAGTGCGGTGGCTTTCAAGGCATTTTGCTGTTGGTACACTCTTGAGTAATTATGAGGTTGCTCTCAAATATTTTGATCATGATGATTTGAGGAGAATGATCTAATTGCTAAATATTGCTACAAAGAACTATCTGATGCCAACTACCATATTTCCTTTGCAGCACTGAATGACATTCTGTGTGAACTTGCATCTTTGTGCAAGTTGTTTCAGAAAAGCTCTTTGACCACTGTTGAAGCTGTACAATATGCAAGAGCAAAAATTGGTCAAATAAAGGAACAGTACTTGGGCGACACTGTCTTTTGGAGCAACACAGTAAGAGATCTGATGGCTTTGTACAGAGAGGACCGAGAGTATGATAGTGAGCTGATGTTATCTATCATTAAACTTCTTTGTGAGCACATGGAAAGAAGGTTCCCAGAAGATCAATTGAAGGAATGGACAAGCTTTGAATTCCATGCAGTAACAACACAATCACAGTTTGATTTTGGGAAGGTACAAAGAATTGTTGAAAAGTATAAGAAGGTCTTGGTTCTGGGTGATGGTGACACCCTGATGATGTTGTTCAACAATACAGAGATTATAAATATGTGGTGGCAGAACATATAAAAAGCTGATTATTTAGGACCTTTCAAGACATGGTGAATTTCACTCTGCGGAATGCTACACAGTATAGCATTGTATCTCAGCTTGTTGATGTTTGTGCAACTTTCCAGGCTTCAAGTTCAGACTGTGAACGAGGATTCAGCCTCATGAATGCAATCAAGTCCAAATTAAGAAATAGGCTCGAGGAGAGTCACGTAGATATGCTGATGAGGACAAAGGCCTACCTCTCAAATGGGAAGGTTGACTTAGACTGAGTTTATCAGCACTGGAAGAATGGCAATGACCAGCGAGAGAAACAAACATATCACACATCTACTGTTGGCACCTGACTTGTCTAAACTCTGATGCGGCTCCTCCTACAGCCCATATGTGGCTTGTGTAAGAACATTTCACAGCCTGCCTCTTGGCAGGAGCCTCATGGCATTTATCAGTAGTGTGTTCATCAAATTGTAAATGTTAGCTAATTGTACAACGTGCTCTAATTGATGTGCATGGCCCTCTGTAGCACACTAAGAGTATTCATTAAAGTTTCAGAATGGTTCAACCTCCTGATTTCTGTTTTCTCTAACTGGGGTGTAGGTGGCTCTCAACAGGTCAGGTCCTTGGGGTATGCCACCAGGTCACAAAACAGCATTAATGCCCTCTCACATGGAACAATGTTTATACAAAAATCCCTTTTTTGCTTTGGTGGTAAAACAAAGCAATGGAGGGGCAAATGTCAAAGATCTTGGTAGTTATGCGATACACTCACATGAATGGTTAATTTCTTGGCACACGTATCCTTGGCTGGAACGCACAGAGACCTTACACTGCCGCACACAGTGGAAAGAAATTAGAGGGAACATTGGATGAGACATGTACTTGGTGGCCATGGCGTCCCCCCCATATGATGTGAATATATCACTATGCTCTGTTTTTAAGGTTTATGATACAGGTAGGTGTGTGTACTTACAGTTGGTTGCACCCACAGTGGCGTTGGTTTTGTGCACCTTCGAGGATCAATAGCGGCGGCAGAACATGTGCGATGGGCTCCATGGAAGCAACAGACGATTGAGGCTGCCTGCAGGTGAGTGTCTCCCTTTATATTGTCCGTTTCTGCCTTCTGAGACATGGTGGTAGGACCGCCACGGTCACATTGGCGGTGGGCAACCTCGTAATATGTCTGGTGGAAACACAGTCTCCGACGGCCTGCTGGTGCAGACTTGTGACCTGTGGTCTGTGCTGCCTGGTGATGCCGGCAGAATTGCAGCAGTCTTTGCTCCATAGGCCTGCTTGCCTCGTAATACGTTGGTCCGACCGCCAACCCTTTGGCAGTCGGACTGCCACCGCCACCCTGGCAGTCAAACTCGTAATGAGGCCATAAGTAACAACTTTAAAGAGGTGTGGAACACAGCATGCGATGTTGCATACAGAAAGAGAATTTAACAGTGTCCAGGCTCAGTTCTAACAGGGGGGCAAGGGCCGGATGGGCCAGGCCCAACCAAGCATGAACTTTGGCCCTCCCAGTCACGGAAGAGGCCATAGAGAATGCACCAGTTAAGTGCTTCCTTCATGTCGAGATGGCTGAACGTTATGATGTTGTTTCAATTTTAATTGTCAGACAGGGGTTAAGAGGGAACCTCTAGAACACATGAGTATGTACTCATAAGGGGGAAAATACTGACAGGTGATTTTCCCTATTGTTGTTGTCGCTCAGACATTAAAATACTCAAAATACCAGTAAATAAAAACAGCCAAGTTGCAACCCTATCTCATGTTTGAGGCAACCTGTAGTTGAGTGGTACGAGTTAGGGGACTGGGGAGAAGTGGGGGATTGCCTGTCAAAGATGCAACAGGTGTAGTGGCCCCGGGCCCATGGGTGTGAGCGGCCTTCTGCACCTGAGTTATGGGTGCATCTGTGTGGGAGTTCTGAGAGTGTTTATGTATTTTAGTCGGTGTACGTAGTGCCCAGGAATATATTGTAGGATAGTGCATGCATTAAACTATTCAGATAGCAGTAGTACATGCCTCATTGGATGAGCAGCCATGATGGAATTATAAATGTCTGCCCATTATCTAAGAATTAGGGCCTGATTTAGAGTTCAGCAGATGGGTTGCTCCATCACAACCATGACCGATATCCCGCCTACTGTATTACAAGTGCGATTGTATATAATATATGGATTATCGGTCACATTTGTGAAGGAGTAACCGGTCCAGCGAACTCTAAATCTGAACCTTATTGTGGAGTTACAGTGCCTACTAGAGTACGTGTGTCCGTCTGTCCTCTTCCAGATGCATTAGTAAAGTAAATAACTGTGTTATATCAAGTACAATATTGTGCTGGGATGAATATATTTTCACTAGTAGGGCAGGGTCATAAATATGAGCATTTCATATTCTGATATCTTGTTCCAGTACATTCCCAGGTTATAGTCAAGGCCACTGGCATAATGTAATTTTGTATCTTTGGTGTTTTCCCCATAATTATGGATTTGCCACATTTACCATATAATTATTCATTTACTGCATAATCTGCAAATTAAAAAAAATTGTTTCTATCTCAAACGGACCAAACATTACTAAAAATGCTGCAAAAAGTGTTGGGGTGCTATTGAAGGCCCATCGCAAAGGTTGACTGGCCAGCCTTTTGTTGCTTATTGCTATACTTGGGTGTTAAACTTGCACTAATGAGGTACAATGTATGCCAAGACAGTGCTAACAAGAGTAAAAAAGACAAAATAATAAATGAATACTATCACAAATTGTGTCATATTGTTCTGTATAATTTGTGTTTTCTTGCCTCATAATTTAGTCAACCATGACACATAATTTGGTCTTCACTTGCTGAATGATTTCATTGCCCCTGGTTATATTGATCTTACTCTATGTCTAATCATATGTACTCACAATTGGACTGATCAAAAGTCACTTCAGTAAAGGGCTATCATGGGTTATGCAACCTGGCATGATCTACACACAGCGGCATTAATGCTATTTATCGAAATTTACCTCAGATCTAAAAAATTCATTCCACAGATATATTTTATTATGTATATATAAATATATATATATATATATATATATATATATACACACACACGTACATGTATACATATATATATATATTAATTTCAGAGAAATGGATAGCTGCTGCGTACCACATAGCATATACATTATACAGCTATATCAAAACAAAATCTATATAATTTTTAGGACACAATTTCATCTATTCATATTTCCTTAATAGCTCTTGTTTACTTTTTACACTTCACTGCATAGGACTAGGGGCCATATGTACGAACACATTTTCCCTTTGACACCGAATGGGAAAAACCCTTTGATACATCTGGACCTAGGTTTGATAGGCTCTCTGTTACAGCTGATGATCCTTGCAAAGAAGCTGCGGAGTTTGTGGTTTCCTCAGCCTTCAGGACCCAAAGCTGCATCACATACACATCCAGAAAATACATGCTGTTTGCTTGTCTCAAACACGTTATTGTGTCATTTTATCAAAATAATATTGTAAACCCATATGGTGTTTAATGGACAAAAACCACACCACATACAGGCACCTACCAAATACATAAACATCATGTTTATGCCCAAGCTTATTTATGCCCAGGCACCTCAAAACAGGCTCAAACGAACGTTGCACATGAAAACACCCATACCAGAATAGCCATGCCACACACACAAAAATACACCACAGGCCACACACACACACACCACTCACACTTAATCAAACTGCACATGTAGATCCAGCAAACAAGAGATACAAACAAGAGATACACAAGCAGAAACTTTCACCATTTACACACAGGTTTCTAAAACCGCAAGCACCACAAAGTTATCCGTGCTTCTTTCCCCTTAGGTGAATCTGCCTAGAATGTATGTATGTACAGTACATATGTGTATACGTATATATATTTATGCAAAATACAGGTGAGAACTCTGGGTAGTTCCCAAATTTAGGTAAATGAGCAGCTCCAATAAGGAACACTCTGCAGCACCAGCAAAACTCTAGATTTGCTCACCTCAAATGCCTATTTATCTAGCAAAGTTTTTAAGCATAGGATCAGCATAGTGCTATCCCTGCTGAGCTAGATAGAGACAAAGCGGGTCATTCCGACCCTGGCGGTCGGTGGCCGCCAGGGCCACCGACCACGGGAGCACCGCCAACAGGCTGGCGGTGCTCCTACGAGCATCCTGACCGCGGCGGTTTAGCCGCGGTCAGACGCGGAAAGCCAGCGGTCTCCCGCTGACTTTCCGCCGCTCGTAGGAATCCTCCATGGCTGCGGAGCGCGCTCCGCAGCCATGGAGGATTCCGACTCCCCCTCCCGCCATCCAGTTCCTGGCGGTTCTCCCGCCGGGAACCGGATGGCGGGAGGGGGAGTCGCGGGGCCCCTGGGGGCCCCTGCCGTGCCCATGCCTATGGCATGGGCACGGCAGGGGCCCCCGTAAGAGGGCCCCTAAAAGTATTTCAGTGTCTGCAAAGCAGACACTGAAATACGCGACGGGTGAACTGCACCCGTCGCACCTTCCCACTCCGCCGGCTCTATTACGAGCCGGCGTCATCGTGGGAAGGGAGTTTTCCCCTGGGCTGGCAGGCGGTCTTGCGAAGACCGCCCGCCAGCCCAGGGGAAAACTCGGAATACCCTCCGCGGTGCGGTATTTCGGAGGGGGGAAGTCTGGCGGGCGGCCTCCGCCGCCCGTCAGACTCAGAATTAGGGCCAAACTCTTTTGCTATTTGTACAGCAAAATCTTTAAGCATAGGATTGATACAATGTCATCCTCGCCGAGCTGTAAAATGACAAAAGCCATTTACCACTCCAGGCACAGTATTACAGCTTTGAACTGGTCAAATACCATCCAAGCTAACCTGAAATGTGTAAAGCAACCCCTGACGTGTTTCACTCTCATTAGAACTCTTCAGAGAGATTTAGCTTTGTCCAGACATAAGGGAGCACCCAGTATAAGTAAAAACAAGGCCCTTTCAGGGTTAGAGTGACGCAAAAACTATGCAAAATACAGGTGAGAACTCTGGGTAGTTCCCAAATTTAGGTGGGAAGCAACTCCAATAAGGAGCACTCTACAACACCAGCAACACTCTAGATTTGCTCACCTCAAATATCGGTTTATCTAGCAAAGTTCTTAAGCATAGGATCAGCATAGTGCTATCCCCGCCGAGCTAGATAGAGACAAAGGCCCTCATTACAACCCTGGTGGTAAATCCCGCTTTCCGCCGTGGTGAAGACCGCCAACATACCGTTGCGGCTGCCGAATTCCACTATAGGTATCACGTCCCACAGCTCGGAATCCGCTACAATACAGACACCCACACAAGTCCGCCACACCAAAGGTCAGTGATAAACTGGCGATACCAAAGCCTACACCGTCACGCCAACAAGAATGCGCCCACACTATCATGACCCATGAATCAACGCAGCGGTCTTTCAACCGCGGGAATCCATTGGTGGTACACACCACTGCGCTCAAAATACACACACATTTACAAAACACAACCACATTGGACAATTTGAAACACACACACCTGATACACACACCACACCCACACACCAAATTCAATATAAAGCACACACCCACATTACCCACGAACCCTAACAACCAAAAATCTGAAAGAAGGCCAGAGAGAGAGATTAGCTAACACAACACCAGCATCCACAGACACACAACACCATCACCTATACAACATCCATGAACCTCAAACAACACCCACCAACACATCCCCTCACACATCACAAAAGACAGCACCTCACACATCACCCACACCACATCATGGCACCTCAAAGACACCCCAGGTTTTCAGAGGAGGAGCTCAGGGTCATGGTGGAGGAAATCATCCGGGTAGAGCCACAGCTATTCGGATCAGAGGTGCAGCAGACATCCATTGCAAGGAAGATGGAGCTATGGCGGAGAATTGTCGACAGGGTCAACGCATGGGACAGCATCCAAGAACATGGGATGACATCAGGAAGAGGTGGAAAGACCTACGAGGGAAGGTAAGTTCCGTGGTATCCAGACACCAGATTGCTGTACAGAGGACTGGCGGTGGACCCCCACCTCCTCCCCCACAACTAACAACATGGGAGGAGCAAGTCTTGGCAATAATGCATCCTGAGGTCCTCGCAGGAGTAGCAGGAGGACTGGACTCTGGTAAGTCAACTCTTTACTACCATATCCCCCGCCCCACCTGCATGCCATCATATACTCCACTCTTACCCTCACCCCGATCACTCCATATGTCCCACAATCACAACCCACACATCTCAATACCAAGGCCCTGCATGCAACACCTATGCATGGACCACCATCACCAAAGCATGGCCAGTACAGAAACCCACACAGACCCCAAACCAACTATCACAAAAAAGCTAACACAATGACGCAAGCACAGGAGTAGAGGGTACCGCACCCAATGCACAAGATGGCACACACAGATACTAAAATTATGCATTTACACCCCAAATAGGACCCCTACCCAACGTCACTAGACAGGAGGTGCCAGACATATCCAGTCCTCCCACAGAAGAGGCCCACAGTGATGACAGCAGCTCTGCACGCCTGGGTCAAGATGACCAGCCCGGCCCATCAGGGACCTCGGGACAGTGGGTTCCCCTGATACAGTCACAAACCACCACAGAGCCACCCCCCTCAGGAAACAGCACCACAGCACCCACCCAGCGTGCCCATCACTCTGTCCCCAGGACACATCAATCAGCAGTGTGTCCGCCACTACAGGGACCCCAGGCAAACCCACCAACCCAAGACAATCAGGGACCTGGGGTCAGTGGGCACATGGTTCAGGGGACAGAGGCACAGGATAACAGGGAAGCTGGGAGGACTGTTGTGCGACAGGGGGAGGACAGGCCCAAGGAACCCACTCTCCATGAGGCACTCTCCAACAATCATGGGAGCATACCACCATTCCCAGGAGACCCTGGGCACGGTACCGGCCAAGTTTTAGGAGACCCAGCGGCTGCAGGAGGAACACTACCTTGGGATCAGGGAGGACTTGAAGTCCATTAACACCACCCTGGTCACCATTGCAGGGGTGCTGGGAGATCTTGTCAACATCATGAGGGACACAGTGGCACACAAACGGGCCCCTGACACTAGCCTGGACAATGAACAGCCCTCCTCCTCCGCCGGCGCTAGTGGACAGGAGGCACCGCCACAGGAACAACAGGCCACCAGCACCCCACCCCCTGCAGAAGGAGATCCACCCCGCAAACGGTCCCTGAGATCCAGGAACAAGATGGAGAACATTGCTAAGAGCCCAGCCAGGAAATAAGACCCTCCTGAATGTCACCCCTCTGTCCCACCTTGTCATCCTGTCCACCTTAAACTGCCATTGCTCCACTTCCTATGCCCCATTAGACAATGCACCTGTGATACAAATAGACTTGACTCTGCCATGGACATTCCTCCACCATCACCCCAGCCCAATTCACACATCCCTCCACTTATTTGCACAGAAATAAACACCTTTAAATCACAAAACAATCTGGAGTCAGTCTGTGCTTTCACAAATGTGTAATTGCAAAATGTCTGGAATATAGCAATGTCAATGTTCTTGTTCACATACCAAGGTTACACAGCTGTAGGCCAGGAGTAAACATAGCAGAGGGCACAAATGGGGACCCAGATCTGTGAAATGGAAAGCCAAAGTGACAAGTCAGAATCCATACACAGAGTTGAAAAGGCAGATTTATGCTAGCTCCTACAATAGTATGAGATGTGGGAAGCAGTTCCATCTTCTTACCTGTGTCTCACTGGAAGTATTGCATGATGATGTTGTTTCGGTTGTCTACATCTTCTTCTTCTTCCTCCTCTTCTTCACTATCCACAGGCTCCACAGCTGCCCCAAGACCAACATCAGGCCCATCATCCTGCAGAAAAGGCACCTGGCATCGCAAAGCCAGGTTGTGCAACATACAGCAGGCCACGAAGATCTGGCACATCTTCTTCGATGAGTGGTATAGGGATCCACCTGTAAGATGGAGGCACCGGAATCTGGCCTTCAGGAGGCCGAAGGTGCGCTCTATAATACTCCTAGTTTGCCCATGTGCCTCATTGTAGCGTTCCTCTGCCCTTGTCCAGGGATTTCTCACTGGGGTCAGTAGCCATGACAGGTTGGGGTAACCAGAGTCACCTGAGCAGTATCAAGGGACAACAGTTAGACATCCTCCAAACATTAAGGAATCGCCCATACCCAGACACCAAATGGAACTGTGTGGGGACTTTAGGCTCACCTATTAGCCACACACGGTGCCTCTGGAGTTGCCCCATCACATAAGGGATGCTCCTATTTCTCAAAATGTAAGCGTCATGCACTGAGCCCGTATATTTGGCATTCACATGGGAGATGTACTGGTCTGCCAAACACACCATCTGCACATTCATAGAATGGTAGCTTTTGCGGTTTCTGTAAACCTGTTCATTCCTGCGGGGGGAGGACAAATGCCACATGTGTACCATCAATGGCACCAATGATGTTGGGGATATGTCCCAGGGCATAAAAGTCACCTTTCACTCTGGGCAAATCTTCCACTTTAGGGAAAAGGATGTAGCTGCGCATGTGTTTCAGCAGGGCAGACAACACGCTTGTCAACACGTTAGAGAACATTGGCTTGGACACCCCTGATGCCATGGCCACTGTTGTTTGAAAAGACCCACTGGCCAGGAAATGGAGTACAGACAGAACCTGCACTAGAGGGGGGATTCCTGTGGGATGGCGGATAGCTGAAATCAGGTCCGGCTCCAACTGGGCACACAGTTCCTGGATTGTTGCACGATCAAGTCTGTAAGTGATAATGATGTGTCTCTCTTCTGTACACCGGAGGATTGCGCCATCTTATCACCTGCCCCAGCCGACATGCCCTATGGAGGAGTACGGTGAGCAGAGGGTCACACAACACTTAGGTATCACAATGTGTTTTTTGCAAAAACGTTACAGAATCGCCATGTGCCTTTGTCTGTCCATATTCCTGGCCTAAATAGGTGTGACACAGTTTGTTTGCCTGCGATGTGGCCCCTTGAAATGGCGGACGCCTGACCTGTAAGGTGGGACAATCGGAAATGAAGTAACTGTGGTGGCATTGTACAGTGTTGCGGTAGCCGGTCGAAGACCGCAGTGCAATTCAGCATTGGTTAACATTGGGCCCTATGGGTTCCAGGAGCCAATGACGATGTACGCCGGCGGTGACGGTACGCACCGCCTCAGACGTGGCCGCCATTTTCTAACTGTTCCCTCACTTGATACCTGAACTTCAACAGGAGAGGACCTACACTGCAAGTGCTGCTGTGACCTGTGTCTGGAAGTGACGATGGCTTCAGTGTCTGGGGAAAGGGCCCCTGCCTTCACTTCGGAGGAGTTGGAGAAACTGGTGGATGGGGTCCTCTCCCAGTACACATAACTGTACGGTCCTCCAGACAAACAGGTGAGTACACTGTGAGCATGGTGGATGGCATATGATTGTATGGAGTGTCGTGGATGGAAGAGGGTGGGGAGGGGGACAGGCCAGCATGTGAGGATAGTGTGTGTGTATGTATGTCTTGGCCAGGGTGGGAGGTGTTAAGGCAATGTGTGAGAAGAACTGTACGGGATCGTAACATCCATTCTAACTTCACTTTTCCTCAACGCCCACCAGAAGAAGGGTATTTGGCGTGCCATCGCCAAGGACGTCCGGACCCTGGGGGTCTACCATAGACCGAGCACCCACTGCCGGGAGGACCTGCACCACTGGAGCAGCTGGGGATGGCCTCCCAACGTGGAAGGGGTGCCTGTCGCACCATGACCCTCCTGATGTACAGGATCCTGGCGGTGGCCTATCCGGAGTTGGATGGGCGCTTGAGGGCATCACAGCAGCCACAAGAGGGTGAGTACATTCTAATTCAGCTGACTCTGCGTGCTTTACGAGGTGTCTGGCTGGGGGAAGCGGGCTGTGGGATCCCCTAGGCCAGGGCGAACGTGGTAGGGTAGGTCCCTTGTTAGGCAGGCTCTGTGACACTCCAACCCCAATAGTGGTAATAGCCATCTATACCTAGTCAGGCTCCTGTGGGTTCCAAGTGTGCAGCAAATGGGCTTAGGCATTGTCCCCCATGGGCATGTGAATTTCCTAAGAACTGTTAGTGCATGGCTTAGTGCATAGGGCTGCTCCCTGTGTGTTGTGTCCGCCAACGGTAGTGCTGTTGCATGCACTGACCATGTGTATCTTCTGTCTTTCCCCCCCTTTTTGTTTTGTCACCCTGTTCTTGCTTGCATTAGCATCATCTGGCAGAGGAGCAGTGGTACCGGAGCAGGAGGGAGCTGCATCCCACATGGCCCTGGAGGGTGAAGTAACGGATTCTGAAGGCACCAGTGGGATGGAGGGCGAGAGGAGCTCCACAAAGGGGACATGAGCATACACCAGCAACAGCAACTCCTCCTCCTCTGATGTGAGCACCCTTGCGGTGGCGGGCACCTCTGTGCCCACCGCATCAACAGGTACAGCCGCCACCCCCCTACCAGCACCGCCCTCCCAGCAGCCCCTCAGCGTGTGTCCCGTGCCCGATCACCCAGGAGGGTGGGCCTCTCCTTTGCCCAGGCACCTCAGGCACTGCCCCAGTCAACCCTGCTGCCCTCAGTGAGGAGGCTATTGACCTCCTGAGAACCCTCACTGTTGGGCAATCTACCATTTTGAATGCCATCCAGGGTGTTGAGAGGCATTTGCAACAAACAAATGCATACCTGGAGGGCATTCATTCTGGGCAGGTGGCCCAACAGAGAGCATTTCAGGCTCTGTCCTCAACACTGATGGCAGCCATTGTCCCTGTGTCAAGCCTCCCCCTCCAACTTCCACTACCCAGACCCAATTCCCTGTACCTCAGCTTATCCCAAGCATATCATCAGACCAGCATGCACACTCATCAACACACAACAGTGGACATGGCAAACATAGGCACCACACATTCCACAGGTACTCGCACATGCTCCATCCCCATGCAGACACACCAACATCCACTGCCTCCACTGTCCTCCTCCTCCCTCTCTGTCTCGTCTCCACTCACACCTGCATGCACTACATCCCCAGCCACTCCCTCCATCACCAGCACGCCCATCACCACACACCGCTCACGTGCAATCACCACCCCCACTACCATTCACACATCCCCAGTGTCCTCTCCCAGTGTGTCTGTGAGCCCTCCTCCCAAAGTACACAAACGCAGGCACACACCCACCAAACAGCCATCCACCTCACAACAGCTTCCGGCCCATGCACCTTCACCCAAATTCAGCAAATGTACACCTCCTACAACCACTACCTCTTCCTCCACACCCAAACCCCCTCCATCTTCTCGTCCAAGTGAGTCTAAGAAACTTTTCCTGGCTAACATTGACCTCTTCCCTACACCTCCCCCCGCCCCGTCCTTCCCCTAGGGCCAGGCTTTCTAGGTCCCAGTCCAGCACCTCAGCCACCAAATCCCCAAGCACAGTAGTGCCAGCAACTCCGGTCTCATCGAGTGCGCCACCCATCAGGGCTGCCAGTGTGCCACCTAGCGAGGCCAAGGAGCAGGCCATTCTGCTACCTGCCAAGATGAAGAAGGTGCCCACATCCCAGAGGGAGAAGCCGCACCTACCAGCAAGCAAGGGCTCCTCCAAACCAAAAGTGGACCATGGCAAGACACCAGCAGCAACATCAAAGGTGGGGAAGGGACACAAGCCGAAGAGCAGGTCAGGACAGGGCACGGTGGCTCAGACTGAGGTACTAAAGTCACCCCTTCTGTCAACCACTACCCAACCTGTATGGCGGTGGACACCGCCACCTGCACCGCCACCAGCACCGCCACCTGCACTGCCACCAACACCGTCACCAGCACCGCCACCTGCAAGTCTGCTGCCTCAGCAACAGTCCCCAGCATCATCCCCAGTGGGCAGCCAGCCGAGGCTGCAGGAGACGTCCTGCTGTGTCCCGCAACAGGTGGAGACACATGCACCACCGCCAGCACCTCCGCCACAGACACCGCCACAAGCACCGCCACCAGCCCCGTGACGTGCTCAGACAGTGCCACCACAGCTGACATGGCTATCATCCTCAGTGGGCAGCTGTCCGAGGCTGCTGGAGACATCCTGGACCCTGCCCAGCTTCCATGAGGCATGACTCTCAGCACTGTTTGCACCTCGAGGTGGCAGGGAAGCTGCAGCAGGATGGGGTATGTCTATGCCTCCATGGCGTATCATGCTACCTGTTCCCAGGCAATCTCGTGGCACACACATCCATGTGAGGGAATGGGACCTGACACACTGCATGTGAAGCACTCTGGGCACCAGGCCCCCTCCAGAACCAGTGGAGAATCACATCCACTTCCTCAGTCCTTGGCAGGATGAAGCACTTTGGGCACCAAGCCCCCTCCAGAACCAGTGGAGAATCACATCCACTCACACAGTCCTTGGCAGGATGAAGCACTCTGGGCACCAAGCCCCCCCAGAACCAGTAGAGAATCACATGCACTTCCTCAGTCCTTGGCAGGATGAAGCACTCTGGGCACCAAGCCTCCTCCAGAACCAGTGGAGACTGTTATCCACTTGTGAGACTGTGGCTTTGTACTCCCCAAGATAGAGCAGTGGACAAACCACCCACTGGAGACACTTGTGAGACTGTGGCTTTGCACTCCCCAGGATAGAGCAGTGGGCAGATCACCCACTGGAAAGACTTGTGAAACTGTGGCTTTGCACTCCCCAGGATAGAGCAGTGGGCAGACCACCCATTGGAAAGACTTGTGAGACTGTGGCTTTGCACTTCCCAGGATAGAGCAATGTCAAACCACCCATTGGAAAGACTTGTGAGACTGTGGCTTTGCACTTCCCAGGATAGAGCAGTGGGCAAACCACCCAATGGAGAGACTTGTGAGACTGTGGCTTTGCACTCCCCAGGATAGAGCAGTGGGCAGGCCACCCACTGGAAAGACTTGTGAGACTGTGGCTTTGCACTCCCCAGAATACAGCATTGGGCATGGAACCCCCTCGTGGAGCAGTGGCGTCGTGCGTTCATCCGGCTGAGGTGCCCCATCCCCCTCCCCCTGAGGTGCCTGTTTCATTTCGATCTGATGCCCCTGCAGTGTTCTCTCCATTTCGAGTCAGGTATGTTGTGTGGGCTTTGCCCATGCATTTTGTGACACTGATCCACGGACGGTGTTTGATTAATATCCGGACGTGTGTAGTTGGTGTACATATTTGTATATACTGATTTTTGAACTTGCACTATCTGATTTTTATTGATTACAATTGTTACAATCATTTAATTTTGTCCTTGCATTCTTCCAAGGGATGAGGGGGTGTATATGTAATGTTGCTGCATGTTTTCGTGTGTATGGTGTTGTGGGTGAGGGTTGGGGTGGGGGTATTGTGTGTTGCATGTCTGTGTGTCACTCTCTTTTCCCTCGCCCTCCCCTGTGTTGTAGGTGCAGTACTCACTGTGGTCGTCGACTGTGTCTTTCATGCTCCTGAAACAGAAGGAGGAAGACCAGCATGGGCAGGACGTGTAGTTTGGGCTCCATGGCGTCCTGGTTCCTCTTTGGGTGTCGAGAGATGAGTGGTTTCCCTTCTGTGTACTGTTTCCACCGTGCTTTTGATCGCATTGGTACCGCCCCGGAAAAGGTGGCAGATAGGCCTCTTTTAATAGTGTGGGCGGTACATTGTCTTCCGTCTGTTTGTTGGTGGTTACCACCGCGGTGTTTGTTTCTACCCCTGTGGCGGTCGGAGTGTTAAAGTGGCTGTCTGTGTTGGCAGTTTCCGCCATGGTCGTGATTCCATTTTTTTTCCGCCGGCCTGTTGGTGGAATTACCGCTGCTTTAACACTGACCGCCAGGGTTGTAATGAGGACCAAAGTCTTTTGCTATTTGTACAGCAAAATCTTTAACCATAGGATTGACACAGTGTCATCCTCGCCGAGCTGTAAAATGACAAAAGCCATTTACCACTCCAGGCACAGTATTGCAGCTTTGGACTGGTCAAATACCATCCAAGCCAACCTGGAATGTGTAAAGCAACCCCTGACACGTGTTTCACTCTCATCGGCGAGGATGACACTGTGTCAATCCTATGCTTAAAGATTTTGCTGTACAAATGGCAAAAGACTTTGGCCCTCATTACAACCCTCGTAGTAAATCCCGCTTTCCGCCATGCAGAAGACTGCCAACAGACTGATGCGGCCGCGGAATTCCGCTACAGGTATTACGACCCACAGCTCGGAATCTGCCACAATACAGACACCCACACAAGTCCGCCACACCAAAGGTCAGTGATAAACTGGCGATACCAAAACCGACACCATCACGCCAACAGGAATACGCCCACAGTATCATGACCCGCGAATCAATGCAGTGGTCATTCAACCGCGGTAAATCATTGGTGGTACACACCGCCGCGCTAAAAATACACACACACACTAACAAAACACAACCACATTGGACAATTCGAAATACACACACCTGATACACATACACACACCCACACACCCAATCCAATATAAAGCACATACCCACATCACCTACAAACCCTTACAACCAAAAGTTTGAAAGAAGGCCAGAGAGAGAGACTACCTAAAACAACACCAGCATCCACAGACACACAACACCATCACTTACACAACATCCACGCACCTCAAACAACACACACCAACACATCCCCTCACACATCACAACAGACACCACCTCACACATCACCCACACCACATCATGGCACCTCAAAGACACCCCAGGTTCTCTGAGGAGGAGGTCAAGGTCATGGTGGAAGAAATCGTCCGGGTAGAGCCACAGCTATTCGGATCACAGGTGCAGCAGACATCCATTGCAAGGAAGATGGAGCTATGGCGCAGAATTGTCAACAGGGTTAAGGCAGTGGGTCAGCATCCAAGAACACAGGATGACATCAGGAAGAAGTGGAACAACCTATGGGGGAAGGTACGTTCCGTAGTATCCAGACACCAGATTGCTGTACAGAGGTCTGGCGGTGGACCCCCACTTCCTCCCCCACAACTAACAACATGGGAGGATCAAGACTTGGCAATCATGCATCCTGAGGCTCTCACAAGAGAAGCAGGAGGACTGTACTCTGGTAAGGCAAATCTTTATTACTTTATCCCCCCACCCCACCTGCATGCCATCACATACTGCCACCCTTACCCTCACACCCATCACCCCAACAACCCACAGATACCCCACTAACACAACCCACACATCCCAAAACCAAGCCCTGCATGTAACGCCAATGCAGGGACACCCATCACCAAAGCATGTCCAGCAGAGAGTCTCACTCATGCCCCATGATCACCAATCACACACAGGCCACAGCAATAATGCAAGCACAGGAGTAGAGGGTGACTCACCCATTGCACAAGATTGCACACACAGATACAATAACTATGCATTTACACCCCAACAGGACCCATACCCAACATCACCAGACAGGGGGTGCCAGACATATCCAGTCCTCCCACACAAGAGGCCCACAGTGACGACAGCAGCTCTGCACGCCTGGATCAAGATGACCAGCCCGGCCCATCAGGGACCTCAGGACAGTCGGTTCCCCTGACACAGTCACAAACCACCACTGCACCTCCCCCCTCAGGAAACACCACCACAGCACCCACCCAGTGGGACAATCCCTCTGGCCCCAGGACACGTCAATCAGCAGTGTGTCCACCTCTACAGGGAACCCAGGCAACCCCACTAACACAGGACGATCAGGGACCTGGGGGCAGTGGCAGTGGGCACACGGTTCAGGTGACAGAGGCACAGGATAACAGGGAAGCTGGGAGGACTGGTGTGCTACAGGGGGAGGACAGGCCCAGGGAACCCACTCTCCATGAGGCACTCTCCAACATCATGGGAGCTTACCACCATTCCCTGGAGCCCATGGGCACGGTACTGGCCATGTTTCAGAAGACCCAGCGGCTGCAGGAGGAACACTACCTGGGGATCAGGGAGGACTTGAAGTCCATCAACACCACCCTGGTCACCATTGCAGGTGTGCTGCCAGACCTTGTCAACACCATGAGGTACACAGTGGCACACCAACAGGCCCCTGGCACTAGCCTGGACGATGAACAGCCCTCCACCTCCGTTGGCGCTAGTGGACAGGAGGCACCGCCACAGGAACAACAGGACAGAAGCACCCCAACCCCTGCAGATGGAGAACCACCCCGCAAACGGTTCCTGAGATCCAGGAACAAGACAGAGAACATCACCAAGAACCCCGACCAGGAAATAAGTCCCCCCTGAATGTCACCCTTCTGTCCCACTATGTCACCCTGTCCACCTTAAACTGCCATTGCTCCACTTCCTAAGCCCCTTTGGACAATGCACCTGTGAAACAAATAGACTGGACTCTGCCATGGACATACCTCCACCATCAACCAAACCCGTTTTACAACCCCCTCCACTTATTTGCACAGAAATAAACACACTTCAATCACAAAACAATCTGGAGTCAGTCTGTGCTTTCACCAATGTGTAATTGCAATATCTATGGAATATAGCAATGTCAATTTACTTGTTCACATACCACTGTAACACAGCTGTAGGCCAACAGTAAGCATAGCAGAGGGCACAAAGTGGGACCCAGATCTGTGAAATGAAAAGTCAAAGTGACAAGTCAGTGTCCATACACTGAGTGAAAACGACAGACTTATGCTAGCTCCAACAATAGTATGATATGTGGGAAGCAGTTACATCTTCTTACCTGTGTGTCACCGGAAGTATTGCAGGATGATGTTGTATCGGTTGTCGATATCCTCTTCTTCTGCCTCCTCTTCTTCATTGTCCACAGGCGCTACAGCTGCCACAAGACCACCATCTGGCCCATCCTCCTGCAGAAAAGGCACCTAGTGTCGCAAAGCCAGGTTGCGCAGCATACAGCAGGCCACGATTATCTGGCACACCTTCTTCGGTGAGTAATATAGGGAACCACCTGTCAGATGGAGGCACCGGAATCTGGCCTTCAGGAGGCCGAAGGTGCGTTCTATTATCCTCCTAGTTCTCCCATGTGCCTCATTGTAGCGTTCCTCTGCCCTTGTCCTGGGATTCCTCACTGGGGTCAGTAGCCATGACAGGTTGGGGTAACCAGGTTCACCTGCAAATGTCGAGGGACAACTGTTAGACAAAACTAACCCTTAGGGACAACCCCATACCCAGACACCTTTGTCAACTGTATTGGGACCTTGGCCTCGCCTATTAGCCGCACACAGTGCCTCAGGAGTTGCCCCATCACATAAGGGATGCTGCTATTCCTCAAAATGTAAGCGTCATGCACAGAGCCAGGATACTTGGCATTCACATGGGAGATGTACTGGTCTGCCAAACACACCATTTGCACATTCATCGAATAGTAGCTTTTCCGGTTTCTGTACACCTGTTCATTCCTGCAGGTGGTTACAAATGCCACATGTGTACCATCAGTGGCACCAATGATGTTGGGGATATGTCCCAGGGCATAGAAGTCATCTTTCACTGTGGGCAAATCTTCCACCTGAGGGAAAACGATGTAGCTGTGCATGTGTTTCAGCAGGGCAGATAACACTCTGGACAACATGTTAGAGAACATTGGCTGGGACATCCCTGATGCCATGGCCACTGTTGTTTGAAAAGACCCACTGGCCAGGAAATGGAGTACAGACAGGACCTGCACTAGAGGGGGTATTCCTGTGGGATGGCGGATAGCTGACATCAGGTCTGGCTCCAACTGGGCACACAGTTCCAGGATTGTTGCACGATCAAGTCTGTATGTGATTATGATGTGTCTCTCTTCCATTGTTGACAGGTCCACCAGGGGTCTGTACACCGGAGTATGCCGCCATCTCATCACCTGCCCCAGCAGACGTACCCTATGGAGGAGAACAGCGAGCAGAGAGTCATCCAACAATGAGGTATCACAATGTGTTATTTGCAGAAACGTTTGTAATCTGCAATGTGCTGGTATCTGTCTGTATTCCCGGCCTAGATAGGTGTGACACAGTTTTTATCCATCCCATGTGGCCCCCTTAAATGGCGGCTGCCTGACCTGTAAGGTGGGACATGGATAAATGAGGTAACTGCGCTGGATTTGTACACCATTGCGGTGGTTGGTCGAAGACCGCAGCGTAATTCTGCATTGGTTAACATTGGGCCCTATGGGTCGCAGGAGCCAATGACGATGTACGCCGGCGGTGAGGGTACGCACCGCCACGGACGTGACCGACAATTTCTGTCTGTTCACTCACTTGATACCTGACCTTCAACAGGAGAGGACCTACACTGCAAGTTCTGCTGTGACCTGTGTCTGGAAGCGAGGATTGCTACGGTGTCTGGGGAAAGGACCCCTGCCTTCACTTCGGAGGAGTTGGAGAAACTAGTGGATGGGGTCCTTCCCCAGTACACGCAACTGTACGGTCCTCCAGACAAACAGGTGAGTACACTGTGAGCATGCTGCATGGGCAATGGCTGTTTTGAGTGGTGTGGATGGAAGATACATGGGGGGGCTGAGGCCTGCATGTGCGGATGGTGAGTGTATGTGCGTCAGGACACGGGTGGGCACTGGTGGCAATGAGTATGACGGTCTGGACGGGTGAGTAATTTCCTTTCCCCCTGTACCATTCCTCTAGGTCAGCGCCCACCAGAAGAAGGGTATTTGTTGTGCCATCGCCAAGGACGTCCGGACCCTGGGGGTCTACCACAGACGGAGCACCCACTGCCGTAAAAGATGGGAGGAACTGCGCCACTGGAGAAAGAAGATGGCAGATGCCCAGCTGGCAATGGCCTCCCAACGTGGAAGGGGTGCCCGTCGCACCATTACCCCCCGAAGTACTGGATCCTGGTGGTGGCCTATCGGGAGTTGGATGGTGATCAGTATAGGGAAAGGTGCGAAAGACATTGTGACGCGAAGGGTTAATTAGCTTGAGCAGTGTAGATGAGTGTGATGCCTGCTGAAATCACCAAACAACATGGAAAAGTTCATGATATTATTTTCAAGTTTGTTTGTGTAGAAGACTCCGTCTCAACCTTGAGAACGAGAGTACAGGGAGAAGATGGAATGAAAACAAAGGCTAGGGAAGGGCAGAGCAGCCAAGTGCTGATAACATAGCTAGGAAATGCCAGAAAGAGATAGAATCCAAGCTTCGAGTTATTTAAGCACTGAAGTGCGGGTGAGGGATCTGAAGCTCGCAGATGGGGTTGTGAAAGCTGCCATGGCCCAGCGCTGCCTCCCCGTTTTGCTGTTCAGAGACCGTGATGCTTGAGAGGGAGAGAGGTCCAAGCAGGAGGTAGAGGGCTTCCCAGCATTTCGTGGACTAAGTTAAATTCCACACAGGGATGAAAAGCCTTTGTTTCTCTGCTCTATTATTATGATTGATTATTATGCTTGCACTGTGTTTATAATCTGAAGTATTCAGATTGTTTATATTTTGCTTTCTAAACATCGTAGTGTGGGCCTGCTACAGTAATTGAAACATACATTTTGGCATGCAGTTAAGCAAACTAATCTGAAGAATTCAGCTTGTTTATACTTTGCTTTCTGAACATCGTAGTGTGAGCCTGCTGCAGTAATTGAAACTTGCATTTTTGTGTGCAGTAAATCTGTCAAAGCCCAGCTCACCTGAGTCCTTGTTCAGTTCTGATGGAGGTTGAAGACAATCCGACCCCACCCTGAAACTGCTTGTTCCAGCACACTAGTTTTTAAAACAGTGCACTAAGAACAGAAGCTCAAGGGAAGGGGGAAGTGGATAAAATAAAATAAAATAAAGAGACAACACCGCTCTTGCGTATCCACTGTTGAAGTGCTGCACAAACCTGCGGCCCTCTCTGACTTTTGTAGAAACTGGTGCCTAATGAAACATAAACAAAGAACAGATAAGTACAACCTATTCCTAACTGGGTTCCTGACTATCCCTTTATTTATTAGAAATTTTCTTCTAAAAGTACCTCTTGGATCCTGGTCTCTAGTTTCCAGGTTTGGAATGTGTTACTGCTCTGGGATGTGCTTTCTATTACTCTAAAGCTTCTAAAACATTAAACAAATACCGTTATCAGAATTACCAATATCAAACATTCATCTTAATATAACTAAAGCCTAAATTCCCAATAGCAGACTCACTTTTCCCATATTTCCAGAATCTTTTATAAAACAAATACTGTACTTTTACGTCAAAATACAGCATGTAATTTGTGCAAGTCCTTGATTTACTGTTTGCCTTGCTGTTAATGGTTTCCACGGTTCGATTTTTAAAAGTTCCCTAAAAAAAAAAAAATGTTTGCTTCACAAAGTTCCGCAAAGTATTCTTGTAACAAAGAGTTTGAATCACAATGTTCGTGGAAGGTATCTTGTTTCAAATTGTCTATACACGAATCCAGAAATTGTTGTCAAAGTTCTTTCAGGTAATAAAAGTTTTGCACTTACTTGTTGCTGGCAAGAGATACTGATCAGTCTAACCTGGTCTTCTTTCTCTTTTGCAGGTTGCTTGTAGGAGAGAGGCTAAGGCAAGGAGGAACCGGAAACCGGAAGAAGGAAGAGCCAGCAGCTGCGCCCATTGAAGCCAATGAAAGTCTGTAGAGAGCAGGAGTGCCAGCGCCGAGGGATCTGTCCTCAGGTAAGCGGGAGGTAGACGAGCACAAGCACTGGGTGAGGCTCGGGGGCTGCCTTTTATAGACAGGGCTGGGTGTGGTCCTCACATGCTGCACATGTTCTTGAAAGGTGTGCAGAGCTGGGTGTGGTTTGAAGAGCTGGGTGTGGTCCTCACATGCTGCACATGTTCTTGAAAGGTGTGCAGAGTTTCAGTTATTATGCAAATGAGTTAAATTAACACATGGCCTAGAGAGGAGTGTTTTAAAGAAGCCTTGGTAAAAGCAAGGCCCAATGTGTAAACAAAACAGCACATTAAACAACATACACAGAAGCCTAGGGGGGGGGGGGGTAGGTGTGATAACAAGAAAGGCTTTCAATAGTAAGTTTAAAAGGGAGCTATTACAGAACCCACTAGTGCAGTGAGAGGGGACATGCTCTTTGTTGTGCACAAACCCTAACAGTTGCCCCCCTCAAAGGCCCTCCTACAGGACGGGGTTTTCCTGGATTTTTTAAATAAAACCGTCTAATCAGCTGTGGGGCATGTACATATGATGCTGGTTCCCATGAATTCTCAGATTCATCATATCCTTTCCATTCTACTAAATAAAACAGACGTCCACTAATTCTTTTTGAGTCTTTTATGCTTTTCACTTCATATTCTAGATTTCCCTTAATTGGTATGGGTGGAGGTGGTGGTTCAGGTCGGGTTTTTGGATTGTACGGCTTAAGCAAGGACACATGGAATGTAGTATGTACTGGATATTCTTTTGGTAAATCTAATTTTACTGTTACCGGGTTTACTATGGCAGTTATACTAAAGGGTCCAATGAAACGTGGTTGCAGCTTTCGGGATCCCTCTATGTTTAGGTTCTTTGTGGAGAGCCATACCTTGTCACCGATTTTATACATTGGGGCCTCAGATCTGTGTTTGTCTGCTTGTCGTTTCATGCTTTCCTTGTACTTTAATAAATGTTTCCTGGCTTTGTCTTGTATGTCACCTAACCTCGTTAGTCTATCCGTTACTGTAGGTAACAGAGAATCTTCTAACAAAATGGGTATAGCTCTTGGATGATACCCCTGCAAGAAATAGAATGGTGAGCAAAGTAGAGCTGAATGCTCAGTATTATTATAAACAAACTCCGCTACAGGGAGAGCTTCCAACCATTCACTAGAATAATCAGCCAATAAACAACGTAGCGTTTGAAGTAAGGTTTGGTTCAGTCGTTCAGTCTGTCCAGCTGTCTCTGGGTGGAAAGCAGTGGATAATGCCACATCTATTTTCAGTTTTTTACATAACTTTTTCCAAAATTTAGAGTTGAACTGGCTCCCTCGGTCTGACACCACTTTGCTTGGTAAACCATGTAAACGCACAATTTCCCTTATAAAAATATCGGCAAATTCTGCCGCCGTGGGTAATTTCCGTAATGGTACAAAATGTGCCATTTTAGATAACAAATCCACTATAACCAACACTGTTGTGAAAGATTTTACAGGTGGTAAACCTACAATAAAGTCTATGCTCACAGTGTGCCAAGGTTGTTTGGGTGTTGGCATTGGTATTAACAAGCCGTCAGGGGCCTTATGAGAAGATTTATGTCTTGCACAAATTGGACAGGTAGTGACAAATTGCTTAATGTCCTTTCTTATAGTGTCCCACCAAAAGTGTTTTTGCACATTTTCCAGGGTTTTTACCCAACCAGGATGACCTGCCAACGGTGAGGCGTGATGCCAAATTATCACCTGTGTTTGTAATTCAGAGGTGGGCACTAACAGCATGTTGTCGTGATACAATAAACCTCGTTGTATTGTGTTATGGGAATCCTTTAACCAATCCTGAGGTGCTATTTGCATGTGTGCATTATATAGATCTGTGATGAAATCCTTCTGTTGTACTGGTGCCAAAAACTTTTGGGGAGGAATAATGGGCTCCTATTTTATCTTGTTTCATGTCTGAAGTATGTCCGTATCTAGATAACACATCAGATTGAATTTGTTGTGCACCTGGTCTATAGGTTATTACAAAGTCAAATGTGCTAAAAAAAATTAACCAGCGCATCTGACGTGGTGTTAGTGCTTTAAGTGATCCAAAAAACTGTAGGTTCCTATGGTCAGAAAAGATTGTAACTGGGTACTTGGCTCCCATTAAATGGTGCCTCCATTCTGAAAAGGCTACTTTGATAGCTAGTAGTTCCCTTTCAGCCACAGTGTAATTTTGTTCAGCTGGTAATAACTTTTTGGAATAGAAGGCTATAGGATGTAACTGGCCATCTACTGCATCTCGTTGAGAGAGAACTCCTCCTAAAGCTACTTGTGAAGCATCCGCTTCAACAAAAAAAGGCAAGTCAGGATCAGGATGTTTCAGAATTGGGGCTGAAGTGAACTTTTGTTTTAGGAGTTGAAAGGCGTGTGCTGCCTCATCAGTCCAAAGAAATCGTTGCCCTTTCCGCAACAAGGTAGTTATTGGGGCCGCAATGTCTGCAAAATGTGCAATAAACCTCCTATAAAAATTGGCGAAACCCAGAAATTTCTGAATATCTTTTACAGAGGATTGTTCTGGCCAATCAGCAATAGCACTGATTTTCTTTACATCCATAGTTATTCCTTGAGGTGACAGGCAGTATCCTAAAAAGTCCACCTTGCTGACATTAAAAGTACACTTTTCTAACTTAGCAAAAAGATGATTTTCTTTTAACTTTGATAATACTGCACGAACATGTTGGGTATGTTCTTCTGAGTTCGTAGAGTAAATGAGGATGTCGTCTATGTATACTATGACACAAACGTCCAGGAATTCGTGTAGGACCTCATTTATAAAGAACTGAAAGGCCGCAGGGGCATTACATAACCCAAAGGGCATTACTGTGTACTCAAATAAACCAAACTTTGGTGGTCATTCTGACCCTGGCGGTCTTTGACCGCCAGGGCGGAGGACCGCGGGAGCACCGCCGACAGGCCGGCGGTGCTCCAATGGGGATTCCGACCGCGGCGGTAAAGCCGCGGTCGGACCGGCACCACTGGCGGGGTCCCGCCAGTGTACCGCCGCCCCATTGAATCCTCTGCGGCGGCGCAGCTTGCTGCACCGCCGCGGGGATTCCGACCCCCCCTACCGCCATCCAGATCCCGGCGGTCGGACCGCCGGGATCCGGATGGCGGTAGGGGGGGTCGCGGGGCCCCTGGGGGCCCCTGCAGTGCCCATGCCACTGGCATGGGCATTGCAGGGGCCCCCGTAAGAGGGCCCCTACATGTATTTCACTGTCTGCTGCGCAGACAGTGAAATACGCGACGGGTGCAACTGCACCCGTCGCACAGCTTCCACTCCGCCGGCTCGATTCCGAGCCGGCTTCATCGTGGAAGCCTCTTTCCCGCTGGGCTGGCGGGCGGTCTGAAGGCGACCGCCCGCCAGCCCAGCGGGAAAGTCAGAATTACCGCCGCGGTCTTTCGACCGCGGAACGGTAATCTGACGGCGGGACTTTGGCGGGCGGCCTCCGCCGCCCGCCAAGGTCAGAATGAGGGCCTTTGTCTTGAAAGCTGTCTTCCACTCATCCCCCTCTTTTACTCGGACCAGGTGGTAAGCTCCCCGCAGATCTAGTTTAGTGTATACAGTAGAATGTCTTAATTGATCCAACAACACAGGTATTAGAGGAAGAGGATATTTATTCTTTATTGTAGCCTTATTTAGGCCTCTATAATCGATACACGCGCGCAGGGATTTATCCGGCTTCGGGATAAAAAAGAGTGGAGATGACACCGGAGATGCAGAATGACGGATGAACCCAGACTGTAGTAGGTCATCTAGGTAGGTTCTTAAGTATTTGGTTTCTTCGTCAGTCAAAGCATATACTCTGTTATTAGGTAAAGGGGTCCCTGGGATAAGATCTATACGACAGTCATAAGACCTATGTGGGGGCAGCACACTAGCCTTTACTGGATCAAAGACGTCTTTAAAGTCAGAATATTCAGGAGGGAGACTTGGTTCATCTTGTGTAACACTAGCACAGTGTAATAATGTGCTCTGTTCTGTACTTGCTTCTTGATAGCAATTGGTTCTACAGAAAGAGGAATCCAAAGTAACAGTTCTATTCACCCAATCCAATTTCAGCTTTATTTCGGTAAAACAATACCATAAAAGCATGCCGACACAATTCATACATTTCTAAAAGAAAACAAAGGTAATTTGGTAAAAACAGTAAAACCAGACCCATCATAAGATTAAAGAAAATAAAATCCAGGACTCCCCCAAGGCCATACAGTACAGTTAGATAAAAAAAAGAATAAGCAATTGATCGATTAAAACACTATAGAAATACACAGTACACATCACTTTACAAATCACCATAAGAATATTATAGAATAACCATGAATACAATCTATGTGCACAAAACAAATGGGATTGATATCTGACTGTTAATAGCAACGGCTGTGTACTGGCAAGAAAGTTCACTTGGTCTCTAGAACTATAAGTAAGCACAAATAATAACCATTATGAGAATAGAATTTCGTGCTTCTTTTGTAAGACATTAGTCCCTAGCATACCAAAGTGCCTCTAAGAATCTTGGCAATGTGCCTACCATCATCACATGTGGTCTTGTTTTGCTAGTTTTTAAGAGCTGAGTGAGAATCCCTAATGCCCAACGATTTCTTTTTCCCATACATGCCTATATTCGGCTGAAAGCCATAAAAGGCAAACGATCAAGTATTACAAAAGACACATTATTCCAACAACAATTAATATTCATTTAGCTACTAAAAACCGACTGTCTGGATAAAAGCGATTATTAATCTTAAAAGCTATAAATAGGAATCAATTACAGTATTACATTTTTATAAAGCCCTTAGAGTTTGCCTCCAGTGCCATCAGGCACTTATTTTGCTTTGGTAAGGGAGGACTATTTAAAATAAAATTAATAAATAACTGAATCCTAGAGCCTTAGGCCCACCTTGTCTCTAATAAATGAAATTGCTAGTAAAAACCGGCTTAAACCAAAAACAACATATGGTATCGTACTAGATCTCAAGAATCTTGCTGCTTCATTATAGTTCCTGATTCCAACGTTCCTGCAAATAGGTCGAAGCCATTTCCTCCTTGGTTTATCATAGGCATTGCAGTTTAAAAGGACATGGTCCGTCGTTTCAGGAGTCTCCATATTACACAGCCCACAAATCACCTCTTGTCTTCTCCCATTGAAGGGGCCCCATTTAGAAGTAAAAGCCTTAACCTGGAGAGTCCCATATCGAAGCTTCATAAATAAAACTTTTGCTCGTCTAGGTTGGATAGTATCTATCCATTCCTCAGCATACGGTAATGGTTTAGTATCCAGGAAACTTAAAGTAAGTCTACCTAGATCCTTGCTGTAAAGAGGGCTGTTTAGGGTAAAGTCCCAAAATACTTGTTTTAGTTGATTCTTGGATTGTTTTGTTAGTGTAGGTGGTTCATCCCAGTAAAATTTCAGGCCAAGAGTGTAAAAGCATTGTCTTATATAATGGAGCCACGGGAGGGAAATTGCCTTGTCCAAGTCTATAATCTCAATTAGCGCTTGCCTATAATGGATTAATTCAGGGGTAGACCAGAGTCTACACCAGTAAAGCAAGGGCCTCAAGGCTGCCAATTTACCTATTTGTTTCATGTTAATATCATAGGTTAAAGGAATCAGTGGAGTAGATGGAGGGAGACCCAGTACCCCCCTCATAAAATTATTTTCCTGGGTAACCAATGGAGTTAGAATTATAAATCCCCAGAGTTCAGCACCATATAGGGCAGCAACCTGTGCTTTGCACCTATAAATCTCAAATACTGGTGAAACAATACTAGACCTTGAGCATTTGTAATTTTTGCCAATTGCCATGGAGCTATGCGCTAAGGAAATAGCAGCTTTGTTAACATGCGGTGCCCATGACAATTTGGCATCAAGGAGTATCCCTAGATAGTTGAAATTTGTTACTCGTTCCAATGCCTGCCCTCTAATCCGAATGTTTCTCTTGAGTGCTTTATGAGGGTTAACAGTCAGGTATTTGGTCTTGTTTGTATTAATTTCTAATCCCTTCAGGCTGCAATACTCGCTAAATTTATCTAATAGAATTTGCAAGCCCATGGGAGTTTGGGATAATAGGATGGTATCATCTGCAAAGAGGAGGGCGGGGACAGGATCACCGTTCAATCTTGGTGAGTCATGGTTGCTTTGTTTCAGATAATGAACCAGATCATTAATGTATAGTGAGAAGAGGGTTGGGGCAAGCACACAACCCTGTCTCACCCCCCTCTTAATAGGTATTGGGTCTGTCAACTCACCCTTTGGCCCCCACCGAACCTTTGCAAATGTATTTTCATGTAGTCTCTCTAGCTGGCTCAAGAGGTTCCCTGGCATACCCTGTTTCCCTAGTGCAGCCCATAAGGAGTCTCTTGGCACTAGATCAAAAGCTGCATGCAGATCCACAAATGCGATATAGAGATGGCCTTTCGTTAGTCTAGTATATTTCCACATTATCGTCAATAGCCTAAAGGCCTGATCGACTGTGCTCGTCTGCTGTCTAAAGCCAGCTTGGTATATAGTCAGTATGCTGCTTCCATCTATCCAGCTGTTAATCCTATTCAGCAGCTGTCTAGCATATACTTTTTGCGTGACATCTAAGAGGCTAATTGGTCTATAGTTCCCTGGTTCATCCCTGGAACCTTTTTTGAAGACTGGGATTATTTCTGCCCCTTTCCATGTCTCGGGCACAAGACCTCCCCTTGCTATAGCGTTACTTAAAAGATTTAGATAAGGTGCCCAAATTTCTAAACTATGTTTGAACAGATCCCCCGGGATCTTGTCCAAACCGGGGGCTTTCCCCAGCTTGATTGCTTCAATGGCGTTCACCGTCTCCTCCAGGCTAAATTGTAACTCGGGTAAGATGCCCTGAGTAGCTAAGGTTTTATGTCTTGAGGGATAGAAACCAGGGCTGGGGGATCAGAATAAAGGTGTGTGAAATAGTTAACCCATGTATTGGGATCTATATGATGATCAGTAGAAATTATCCCCTCTTTGCTACCATGGGAAACTATTTTCCAGAAGATCCTAGCGTCACTGGTTTTTGCTGCTTCCAGGAGATCTTGCCATTTTTGATCCTCCCAGTTGCTTTGGGCAGTTGCCAGTGTTTTCTTGTAACTGGTCCTTGCCTGTTGTATGGCCAATTGGTTCTTTTGCTTTAGAGCCTCTATCAGCTCTCTTTTCCTCTCCCTACATTTGGTAGTGTACCATGGGCTGCTTGGGGTGATCTGCACCTTCTCCTTTTTGGGCTTGTACCGTGGCTGTTTGGTCAGGAAGGGTCTTAGTGCAATACTCATTGATTGGTGAATGGCCGTGATGGGGATATCAGTAAGTTCATTTTCAACATAAGGCTCTAGGAGATTAGAATATGTATGGTAAATATTTGTCATAGTCTCCAGATTGCCTATTATTGCAGGCCATTTTATATCCCGTCTGTTGTTACTGAGGAAGGGTTGTAACTCCACCTTATTATGTTCTACATATTCCAAATCTAAATCTAGGAGGTGGGCGCTAAGTTCAATTATTAACGGGAAGTGGTCGCTTTCCCTTCTTTTATCTATTTTAAAAGTCACTATTCTTCCCCATGTACTTATACTATGTAAAATATAATCTATTTTCGAGGTAGAGTTGCCTCTCTGGAAGGTATCCAAATTAAGGCCTCCTTCACCCACTCTACCATTACATGCCCTCAGTCCATGTTTTAATGTAAGGCCCATAAGTTGCAATGCAGCCACTGTGCCTGGAACAGTTTTTTCTATTGTTAAATAAGGAATTGCTCTGGCTCGATCTTCTTCTTCTGCTAAATGTTCAAATCCAGTTATGGGTTCATAATTACAATTAAGGTCACCCCCTATCATAATTGTCTCTCCTCCTGGGATCTTTTTAAGCAGGTCGTCTAATAGAGTTATTTCAGGCGACTCTAAGTTTGTCCTTCTAGGTCTTATGTATACATTGAACAAGTGGGATATTATCTTATTTTTTCCCCCCATTACCAACCATAAAATGTCATCTGACTCTGTGGCTTGCATACGTATCTGAAACATTTAGTGAGATTTTCACCCAAACAGCCAGTCCCCCCGACGGTCTCCCTCTGGCAGCTGAAATTGCACTAATAAAGTAGGTTTTATATCCTAGCTTATACGGCGGGTCTTTAAGCCAAGTCTCTTGAAAGAGACAGACATGGTATTGATCAATATAGTCCTGCCATTCCGGGTCTGTAAGCTTACTTTTTAAGCCTGCTACATTCCAGGAGATCATAGTGATAGGACCCCTCCCGTTTGGGGTTGTAACATTAGAAGTAGGGCTCAAATATGCTGTCGAGTCTTTCCTACGGGGCAAAGACTCCACTACATTCCCTGCCCCTGTAACATGAGGATCAAACCCTATATGGGGCTCACCTACTGTTGGGTCCCCAATTAGTCCCACTTGTGCCTGATCGATCTGGAGTAGTCAATCTACTCTTTCAAGATTGGAATCACAGTTTCTCTTTTGCAATCCCTCCATGTCATTATACTTAGGCCTCGGGACTAGGGGTTTGGTAATGAAGGGATCCGAACTGAACCTCATGGCATTGATCGTGGGGGCAGGGGTTCTCTGTTCCTTGTCAATCAGGCCTCTGGATAAGCTTCCATCCTTAAATGTTAATGCAATAACATCATGTTGCCCCATCCCTCCTGAGATTCTTTCTGCCCTCTTAATATCTGAATGAATTATGGATAGACAGTGTCTTTTGGTCCTAATCCAGTGTGTAAGCTTATTCTTTAGGGAATCTTCGTCTTCACTACTATCTAGGGCCAATTTTGGAACATTTAACAGATAAACGACATTGGTCCTAATGGGAAACCTATCCCCCACAGAATGTCGATTCCATGTAGTATAATGGTAACGGTCATGAGACACTTGGGGATGGGGGATCGGAGTGAGCTCCACATTCCCTTTTTGGGGCCCTTTTACCAAGCGGGATTCTCTTTGTGGATTCCCTATTTTTTGGCATAAATCACTAGCATTACTTCTAGGGTAGTTGCGTGGACCAGTATATTCCCCGTTTACCCCTCTCGTATATCCCTGCGGATGCTGTAAAATCTTGGCTATAGCTGGGGTAGGGTTGGGGTTAGTATTCGAATTTTGAGAACGTGTGGATCTACCTTGTGGCTGAAATGATAAAAGGGGGGTCTCCTTTTCGCACTGAGCTTTGTGGGTACCCCTACCCCCCTCCTTTTCCACAATATCTGATAGGGTTCTTACTTCAAGTTTCAGGTCCTTAACTTCCTGTATTAATCCAGAGAGTAGGTCATAGAGGTCTGCTATAGTTCTTGTTTTATGTTTTGGGGGGTTCACTGGTTCTAAGTTGCATGGAGAGATCCTCTCTCTAGGTAACTGTACAATTGGAATAGTTGGGTATGACTCATCCAGCAATTCCCCCTCTTGTGTAATCTGTACTTTATTACTATCAAGTTCTGCCAAGACTGCATATTTATTGAAACATACAACTTCACACTCCTGCATGAGGCCCTTCTTCCTAGTACTATCTATGGTGCATGGATGTCTGGATCGAGTTGTAGCATCCTTAGGGCTACCAGTCCTAATATCGGGTGATACCTCCCCCTCTTGCTGACTAATAGTCTCTATCACTTTATCTTCCTCTAGTTCAACTTTCTTCGTGTAGTAAGAGGTAATCTTTTTATCAGGTCCCTCCCGGACAGTGGCCCTACTACATAATAATGACTCTACCTCCTCAATAAGATCATCAATTTCGTCTATAGTGCAGTTCTCGCCCGCATTCCTGAGTTTTTTTGTAGATTTCTCTTTCCCCCTTGGGGGTTCTGATGCCTTACGTTTTCCCATACTTTGAGTCACCTATATGATACTTCGGCTCTAATGGAACCAGAGGACAAATATGTATTTATGGGCAAGAATAGAAGTAGGTCTAGTGGGGGTAAGCCTAAATGATAAATACTGACAATGAATATGACAAGTATTTAAGTAAAGATTTTACACTCAAGATTACAGGTAAACTTCTTGCAATAAAGTAGAGAGACAGCGACCCGGCCCGGCCCCACTTCATATCTAGCAGGTAATAGTATGAAAAGCACTATGCTGGGAAAGGATGACTTCCGTCCTAAGGCCCTCTATAAAAGGACCTTTTTTAGGGGTAGGTATTCACCCAATCAATTTTTGGGTTATGAGTTGTTAACCAGGGTACCCCGAGAATCAAACCAAAATTAGGAGTATCTATCAGATCAAAGCTAATCACCTCTGTGTGCCCGTTCTGACAGACCATAACTAGTGGACTTGTTTGTTTTGTGATTAATCCAGAGGTCAATTCTGACCCATCCACTGCACATACTGCTTCTGGACAAGGCTTTAGGCACATAGGAAGTCCTACGTTTTCAGCTAACTTATTATCCACAAAATTTCCTGTCGCGCCTGAGTCCAGTAGGACAGGGAGAGAATGCCTCACTTGGGTAGTAACAATTAAAACGACCTGAATTATGAAATGTCTAGGTATGTGCGGTACCATGAAGGCTGCAGCATTAGAGGTTTGATTAAGATGTTTTCTCGAACAAGTAACCTCTCCCCTTGTCGAGCTTAATCGTTTCCCGATTCAGTTGAGGAGGTGGAGGAAACAGCACCCTTTCGTGGATTTTTAGGCTTTACTGGACATTCTCTGGCAAAGTGACCTGCCCTTCCACAATATAAACATAATTGAAGTTTTCTCCTTCTTTCTTTTTCCTCTGATGTGAGTGGACCTCTGAGTGTCCCTATTTGCATAGGCTCAGGTTCAAGGAGTTTATTATCTGGGTCTTTCTTCTCGTGTCTAATAAAAGTTAACCGTGATTCCAGTTTGTATTTATCTCCCTTTCTTTCTCCTAGTCTATGTTCTAATTTCACAACTAAATCTACAAAGTCCGAATAGTCTTCTGGCAAATCAACGATATGAGCCAGCACGTCTTTTAACTCGTCTCTCAAACCTTTATAGAAAAGGGAGACACGCTTTTCTTCTGGCCACTGTGTCTCGGTGAGTAAACGATTAAAACTAGTGAGATAGGTCAATAAATCCTTGTTACCTTGTTTAAGATTTAAAAGCTCATTATCACTTGCCTGCATGAAAGTGTGTTTTGCAAAAAGGCTGGTCATGGTATGTTTAAATTGATTCCAATTATGGAGGATGGGATCATCTCTTTCCACGAAAGGAATTGACCAATTGGCTGCTGTGCCACCCAAATAAGACAAGACGAATGCCACTTTCGTAGCATCAGTAGGGAACTGTTGTGGCTTACAAACGAAGTGTAATTGACATTGATTGATAAAAACATGGAATTTGTTACTATCTCCATGAAAACGTTCAGGTGCTGCTAAGGGCACAGCATTAGGAACATTAACAGTGACCTCAACTGGGGGAGGCAAAGTTGTATGTTTTGATGGCACCCCTGTCTCTGAGGAGGTTTTAAACAAAGGCGTAAAAGCTGTGTTCCACTGAGATACCCTAAATTTATACCTGCTTAAATCCTGTTTTAAAGAGGTATTCTCCATCTTTAATCTCTCTATTTCCTCTTGCATATGTTGCAAGATGCCAGACACTGATTCATTATGAGCCAAGTCCTCATTTAGGGCCTGCGCCATATCCGTGACGTCAATGCCCTCTATTTCTTCCTCGATATTCATCGTCCACCAGAACTGATTTTTTTTTTTTTAAGGCTTGTGCTTCTGTCAAAGCCCAGCTCACCTGAGTCCTTGTTCAGTTCTGATGGAGGTTGAAGACAATCCGACCCCACCCTGAAACTGCTTGTTCCAGCACACCAGTTTTTAAAACAGTGCACTAAGAACAGAAGCTCAAGGGAAGGGGGGAAGTGGATAAAATAAAATAAAGAGACAACACCGTTCTTGCGTTTCCACTGTTGAAGTGCTGCACAAACCTGCGGCCCTCTCTGACTTTTGTAGAAACTGGTGCCTAATGAAACATAAACAAAGAACAGATAAGTACAACCTATTCCTAACTGGGTTCCTGACTATCCCTTTATTTATTAGAAATTTTCTTCTAAAAGTACCTCTTGGATCCTGGTCTCTAGTTTCCAGGTTTGGAATGTGTTACTGCTCTGGGATGTGCTTTCTATTACTCTAAAGCTTCTAAAACATTAAACAAATACCGTTATCAGAATTACCAATATCAAACATTCATCTTAATATAACTAAAGCCTAAATTCCCAATAGCAGACTCACTTTTCCCATATTTCCAGAATCTTTTATAAAACAAATACTGTACTTTTACGTCAAAATACAGCATGTAATTTGTGCAAGTCCTTGATTTATTGTTTGCCTTGCTGTTAATGGTTTCCACGGTTCGATTTTTAAAAGTTCCATTAAAAAAAAAAAATGTTTGCTTCACAAAGTTCCGCAAAGTATTCTTGTAACAAAGAGTTTGAATCACAATGTTCGTGGAAGGTATCTTGTTTCAAATTGTCTATACACGAATCCAGAAATTGTTGTCAAAGTTCTTTCAGGTAATAAAAGTTTTGCACTTACTTGTTGCTGGCAAGAGATACTGATCAGTCTAACCTTGTCTTCTTTCTCTTTTGCAGGTTGCTTGTAGGAGAGAGGCTAAGGCAAGGAGGAACCGGAAACCGGAAGAAGGAAGAGCCAGCAGCTGCGCCCATTGAAGCCAATGAAAGTCTGTAGAGAGCAGGAGTGCCAGCGCCGAGGGATCTGTCCTCAGGTAAGCGGGAGGTAGACGAGCACAAGCACTGGGTGAGGCTCAGGGGCTGCCTTTTATAGACAGGGCTGGGTGTGGTCCTCACATGCTGCACATGTTCTTGAAAGGTGTGCAGAGCTGGGTGTGGTTTGAAGAGCTGGGTGTGGTCCTCACATGCTGCACATGTTCTTGAAAGGTGTGCAGAGTTTCAGTTATTATGCAAATGAGTTAAATTAACACATGGCCTAGAGAGGAGTGTTTTAAAGAAGCCTTGGTAAAAGCAAGGCCCAATGTGTAAACAAAACAGCACATTAAACAACATACACAGAAGCCTAGGGGGGGGGGAAGGTGAGATAACAAGAAAGGCTTTCAATAGTAAGTTTAAAAGGGAGCTATTACAGAACCCACTAGTGCAGTGAGAGGGGACATGCTCTTTGCTGTGTACAAACCCTAACAAAATCAAAGCTTATCTGAAGTATTCAACTCGTTTATATTTTACTTCCTGAACATCATAGTGTAACACATTTTGGTATACAATTATTCCAAGCTTATATCTGTCAATGAACGTTTTGCTCATATGTATACATAGATGCTCTTTGTAGTGTACTTATATATTAATAGATGCTTTTCATTGCTATTCTTATTCCACTATTGTTAATGTGCTAAATGCCTATATTTACCTGAAATTCTAGTAAAGCTAAATTGTATTCATAATTGGCGAGTGGTCCTTCATTGAGCGTCCTTATTGACTTATACCGAACAGGTGTCAACCAGTCACCTGGATAAGATATTTTGGTACCAGGAGTGGGGTATAAGTCAATAATGCCTCTTTGGGGACATAAGAAAAGTGAGGCAGAGAGCGGAAGGCAGCATGGGGCAGAAGCCAGATCCATTCCCGGGTGGTTAGCAACTGACCCATTCTCTGGTGTGGCAGGACTCTTGAACCGGTGGGCAGCGCCGGTGTTATGGGAGGCATTAGATGAGAAAGTGACTCCTCTCTTAGTGGAAGATGCGGTTGAGAGTGTGAAGCTAAGAGGGGCGAAGCTGGAGCTGAAAGCAGCAGGGCAAGTGGGATGGCTTTTCCTGTCTACGCTCCGTACAGTATACAGGAAAACATTAACACAAGATACAGAGATAAGAAAACTGCGGGATGAGGTTGCAGCCTTGCAGGAAAGGCAGTCACTTATGAAAGAGACCATAGAAAGTATAGTGACTCAGGGTGATCAAATGGCAGCAAGGTGCACTGCATTAGAAGTAGGAGTAGCAAAACAGAAGAGTAGGCAGAAGCCTAAAATCCCCTCAACTGTGCAAGTGAGGGCCCTGGTACGCAAACAGAAGAGTAGGCAGAAGCCTAAAATGCCCTCAACTGTGCAAGTGAGGGCACTGGTACACAAACAGAAGAGTAGGCAGAAGCCTAAAATACCCTCAACTGTGCAAGTGAGGGCATTGGTACGCAAAGAAAATTGGGATCCACATACTTGGGAGGATGAGGTGGAAGTACGTGTAACAGAACTAGGTGGAGTTGAAAGTGGAGAAGGACATGTAGGTGAAATTGAAGTGAAAAGGGAGTGAATGGTGGGCAAATACAGAATTCTCGTTTGGTAAGAGATTATACACAGAGTGAGTTGTTGGAGATAACCCGTATGTTTAGGCAGATGCCTGCAGAGCCTTTGTTTTAAATGGTTGGTGAGATTGTGGGACACTGGAGCAAAAGACGCATTACAGAATACTTTTACGTTAGGTCCCATCACAGAAGGAGACTCGTTTGAGCTGGAAATGATAGTACAGGATGATGTAGATGATGTAGTGATGTGGAGCCTAAGGCAGAAGCAGGGAAAAAAGAGGGTGCCACAAGATTGGGCCTTAGTGGAAAGAGAACGCATAACTGATGATCGTCCGGTCACCTTAAAAACATGGGTCCCCTTACTAGGTTGGACAAGAGAAGGAGGGATTTGCAATAAAGTAGGCAGAGCGCAGGAGTTTGCCATCGTGAAGTGGAAATGGTATCTGCAACAGAGGGCAAAACCGGGACCAGCAGGAGTGTCGAAGTTACAAGAAGATAAGCTAGGGGCAGTGGACTTGCAGGCAATGGCCCCCGCGCCAGAGCCCTCTGAAATGGAATCCTCACCATTTAAGACAGCCCCACCTTTTGAACGACTCACCGAAGAAGAACAGCAAAGTGCATGGTTCACAGATGGTACCGCCCGGTACTATCAAGGAAAAAGACAATGGCAAACAGTCGCATTCCAGCCTGCTACAGAAACGATTTTGCTGCGAGGAGGGGATAATGAATCAAGCCAGCTTGCAGAACTGCAGGGGGTAGCAGCAGTGATCGAACAAGCCCCCATCGGAGAGAAAACATTTGTGTACACTGACAGTCGGGCCACTTACCAAGGACTAGTAAGCTGGGCCCGACTTGGCGCTAGGATGAAAAATTAAAGGCACCCCCATTTTGGGAGGCGAGCAGCCATGAGAAGAGATGTGGGAGAAAAGGCAAAAATGTCAAATCTATGTTAGACATGTGGATGCCCATTGCCCATCGGATACCTCACTTGCATCTCTATTCAACAGCACCGCAGATCAAATGGCCAAAACGCGAACGGTGGTCATCAAGGAGGAAGCTGCTTTAGCAAACAGGGCCCATGCAACATCTGGACATCTAGGAGAGAATGGCACCTATGCTTGGGCACAGCAACAACAAATTCCAGTCACTAAAGAACAAGTGCAAAAAGCAGTTAAGGAGTGCCCCACATGCAACCAGATTAGACAAATTCCCTTGCAAAAGAAGCCTAGCGGCCATATCAGAAGAGGAACTGCAGCTACTACGGTGTGGCAATTGGACTATATCGGGCCGCTACCAAAAGAAGGAGGAAAAAGCTACGTATTGACCATGGTGGACACCTACTCTGGCCTTATGTTGGGTATGCCCTGTAAGTCTACAGACCAAAAGTCCACTTTGCGAGGGCTAAACTACCTGATAAAACATTATGGGGCACCTGATGAGATCCAAACAGATAGGGGCACACACTTTTCAGGGAAAACAGTGCCGGGCTGGGCGCAGGAACAGGGAATTCTGTGGATTTTGCACCTTAGTTATTATCCACAAGCTGTAGGCATGATTGAGAGATATGACGGATTGTTGAAAGAACAGCTAAAAAAGTTATCAGCACCTGACAGAGTTGCACAATTGATTTGTGAACAAGTGTAAACCCCACACACTGAAGAAAGATCTGCCCCCCGATAATACCCAGAGAGGTGAGGGAGGATTTGGAAGCACAGGAAGAAAAGTATGGGTGAACTATCCAGGGAAAAAGCCAGAGGCAGGAGAGATATTGAGTCAAGGGGTGGGGAGTACGTATATTGTACTTTTAAAGAACTCAAATGTACCTGTATTTGTACCTCCAGTGAGACTTACCCCACGGTGGTAAATGATAACATCTGCATCAATGACGTGGTTCCTGTTTGCGGTCATGATTATAACTGGAAAAAGTGTATGGGTCCGACCGAATATAGCAGAGAATGTTGTTACGGACCTTCATGTCACTTGTGCACCTCAAGCTGCTAACGTAACTGATGACCAGGGAAATGTTTCACTTTGCAACGTGAAGGTACCTGGAGGCAAGTGGATGGCTGCCAAAGCTGTGACCTGGAAGGTAACTGGACAGCAAATCCGACATGCCAAAGGACTGAATGAGTTGCAGGGGACGCTAGCAACACTACAGGCTTTGAATTATACACTAAGGCCCATATTTATACTTTTTGACGCAAAACTGCGATGACGCAGTTTTGCGTCAAATAAATTTGCGCCGTCTAACGGCATTTTGAAGCGCCATGCGGGCGTCAAATTTATACTTTGACGTACGGCGGCGCAACCAACAGGTGGGAGTCATTATTTTGTGACGCACACAGCGTCGGTCTGTCGTAAAGGAAACCAACGTAAATGCGACGCACATCACTGTGGGTCGATTTACGACAGCGCAATTGTGAAAACGTTGGTTTTTTTCACGCTATTGCGTTACATTTTTGCGCGAAAACTGCCCTTTCAGCATAGGAGAGCCAAAATGGATCCCAGATGCCCCAACAGACCCCAGGAGGATGAGAGCAGAACAGGAACCAGCCAGGAGGATCCATACAGGAACCAGGACATTTTTAAAAAAAAAGGAAAGTGTCGCTTCAGTGAAGAGGAGCAGGAAATCCTGGGGAAAGAGGTGACGGAACACCAGGACCAACTTTTCATCTCCTCAAAATTGCCACTCAGTAGGAGAGAGGCCATCTGGAAACAAATAGTGGACAAGATCAACAGTGTGGCTGAAGAACGCCGCACAGTCACTGAGTGTAAGAAACGCTGGCATGACTGCAAACGTAGGACAAAAGAGAAAATGGCCAGGAACAGGAAGGCAGCAATGCAGACTGGAGGGGGGAGTCCAGCACAACAGGAGGCCCTGGACCACATGGAGGAGATGGTCGCAGCCGTCATCCCGGAGGAGATCGTCACAGGGATTCAAGGACTGGACAGCGCAGACTACCACGACACAACGCACATGCAGGGTAAGTCGCATGGGGAATTCAAATGCAATAATGGGGACTGTAAGCAGGGGGGGGGGATACCTACTACACAATGCATGTAAGTTAGCACATATATGAAGTGGCATGGGTAAAGGGGCACGGCAGGGGGGCATGCCCAGTACTGACCGAAGCTGGGGCACAACAAAATACAGCAACAACAACAGTCCCATGGGGACATCCTATAATTACAACAAGAGAGCCAAGGGAAAGCAGTGACAGGTGGGAAGGCCACTACCTCTAATCCACATCCAGGCACTTGTAGTGCAAAATCTAATCTACATCAACTAGGTCCCTATCTGTAATGCAGTAGCAAAAACAACAACTGCAATGTAACTGCCACAACAGTTGACTATAACACCTCTCATCTCTGTGCAGCTATAGTACCAAATGGCAGGAACCACCCCCCTGGAACATACATACCTAAATTAGGGGGTGAGGATGACATCCGCAACTACTCCTAGAAATAAGACAAAGGTACCAGTACACTCAAATGCCGAATGTCCATACCTGACACATACATAAGCCTAAGTAACCAGCAATAGGAGCCACACAGCACTAACGACACACACATGCTGCACACGTCAGGGTCCCTCACGTGCCTGGCTAACAAGGCTACATCACTAATGTCATACTGCTCAGACAACAACATTGAGGAGGGGACACAGGCAACTGGTCACTGAAACACACCTGCACAGTCTGACAAACAAATAGGACATTCATACGATAAACAGGCCAATCCAGTAAGACACACATGACCCAACATCATCTTCAAACATCAGCAATGTTTACATCCATACCACATCCTAACATTGACATGCATAGGTAATGCCACGTAACATGTACAGTTCATGCAATGTGAATAAAAAGTGTATGGGGCAGGGCCTGAGAGGCAAGTGTGCTGGCAGGGCAGTCACAACACCCACAGTCAGTCAAAGTGTATTGTGGCAAGTGAAACGTATACATTGCGCATTAGCTTCAGGCTTTAGGCCTTTGTGCATCTTACCGTGAATGTACTTATACTCATTTGCTCACATCTAAGAGCCTCAGAGCACTTTGCACTAAATGATTCTCATTGCCCTTCCCATCAGTTAACGTAGCAAATAGCCAGTCTTAAGGTGTGGTCAATTAGTCAAATCACAATGTTTTGCCTACTTCTGCACTGGAGTTTGCCAGAACATATTCACTCTGTGCCCCAGTCAAGGATACAGTCTGGTATGTTGCTGATAGATGTGGTAGGGGTTAAGGTTTGGCATTCCTGCGTAGGGAAACTTTGTCATCACCATGACATATGACTTTTAAAATCACTTCCTTGTCCCAAGACACGCAAGAGGGAGTTTCCAAACAGAAAATCACAACTAGATGCTGCCTGCCTTGCTGCTGATGCACAACCAGATCACAGCCCATTCCTCTGATATGAGGGATGATGTCTCCCCTGTGATTCAGACAGGCAAGCTCCAAACTTAACATGCTGTGCTATACATAGAACAAGCAGAGGGAGAGTAGAAACTGTTAGGCACCATGATAGCTGTGTACTAATGTATTACTCTCCTGCGGACTATTTCAATTCTAACAGTGTGTATTGTTTGGGTTATTGGGGCTCACACCTAAATTTCTACAAGTCAGTTGTACAATGAAACTTCATATTAAACAAATACTGTCTTTGTCCTTTGTGTATGGGAACATACCGGAAAAGACATAATTGTGTAGGATCTGAGTGACCACGACTTCCCTGAGAAGTTCCAAAGATGTCATGCGCTCGGATGTCTAAACATTCCTTTGATGTGGGAGACCAGAGGCACTGCTAGTTAGTCTGAGCAAAATGAAATATCTGGGTGACAGAGTTATTTACAAGTGGGTCAGACTTAGTCCCCTACACCATTAGCTATCCTGCTGCTTAGAAAGCCAAGAATCACATGTAGGATAATGAGAGCACACCCAACAAAATGTCCCTCCATAACAATAGTTAAACACCGAGGGAGGAGTAGGACAAAAAAAAGCCTATTCCTAAAGTATTACAAAGCAACACCTAGAGGCGACCTGGCAGACATGTCTGATAGCTCCATATCATACATGTGACACACAGGTGGGTCATAAGCCTACAACAATGCCCTATGACGGACAGCAGATACCAAGACAAACACAGAGTACAAAGTTAAGGCATCCAAAGGCTTGTATCTTAGTGCAAAATTGTCACAACACAGACACACTAATTGTACCCTGTTTCATTGCAGAGGAACACGGATCTCCTGCCGATCTGCCTGTCCATGAGTTCCCTGATGACATGGATGACGAGACCATCAACCTCCCACCAGAGACCATTCAAATGGTCCTTGAAAGCCTCCAAACCCCACCTTCAGTCACAAGGAGGAGCACAGAAGAAGCAGCCACCACAGGAGAACCACCCGCCACCCCAATTGTAAGACCTGCCAGCTCCAACACAGCTGAGGACTCTGACGACACTGGCACCAGCTTTGAAAGAACAGTCGTTGCGGGTGGGGATGCAAACTATGGCAGCCAGCCTTGAGGGGGTGCGTTCGTGCATGTTGTCAACTGCAGATCAGGCAGCTGCAATGCAAGCACGAACATCGCTCTTGGAGGAACTTTTAAAAACACAGAAGGAAATCTGCACAGCTGTCATCCAGTTGACACAACAACTCCAACTGCAAGCCAGTCAACGTGTGCACGAATGCAACTTAGAACCCCTCAGGGCCGACCTGGCTGCCTACCATCGTGATGTGGCTGCCATTCTGAAAAACCAGCAGGCCCTCCTTGCTGCAGTACTGCCCTTCATTACTCGACAGGGAGCAGCCCCCGGGATGTCTGCCTCCATGTCTTCTAACACTGAGGTGTGTGTTGCCCCTTCACAACCAACAACCACAAGGACACACCAGGCAACACACACATCAGAAGAAGAAGACATGGAACAGATTACATTCACACGCAAGAGTACCCGGAAGCCCTAGTCCCTGCACCATGGCCTACTCTGACCAAGGTCCTACGTTTTGACACATGCCAGTCTCACTACAACTACACTCAATGACTGTTCGGCAATCCACTGTATGACTTGTCCCTATTGCCAGTGAATGTCTCTCTCCTACTATTTGGCAATTCCTGTTCCTCTGCACTGTCTGTGACATCACCCCAGCATGTCAGGAGCATCATCCACACCCCGTCTGTAGGATCACCATGTAAGAATGCACCAGAACGGACTCAGCTAACATTGTGAATGGACATTTTGCACTACACCACCTATAAATAAATATCACTTGCACACCTATTGTGTCTCTGTGTTATTTCACACTTCAAATGTGCAGTACATAACTCCAAAGTGGCTGTGTGGCAACCATGTAGATTCTCTATACTACTGTCCTGATTTCATGTATACTGAAACATCTGTGCATCAGCCAGGATTGCATCATAGCCTTACTATACTGAGGAAAATAACTGATGAAGGGACTAAGCACACACAATCATGCTGTGTTGGACAGAATGATGCACCATCTATAGCTATTCTAGACAACTAATGGTGGCTGAGAAATGTAGGCACCATGCAATACTAAAATTAGAATTAATGCTGTAAAATGTAAGGAATCATAAACAAATTACACTGCATCAATCACCCTTACGGCGTATACTTCCATGAAGGAAATTCATGCTGAATCGGTACACACATGATGTAGGTCAGCAATGACAGCAACAAGACAAGAGTGTGAACAAATCCTCATCTACAAAGATCTCCCTGAACTTCACACTGCTGTCCGACCTATCTATTTACCTACAATAACAAGTCTGGAAGCACTCTTTGTGAAGTAGGATACATGCCAACCCAAAACCTTGATGATCAATGCACACTACCAATGGTGGGTCTCCCACATGGTGGATACTTACCAAGTTAGCACACAGGTAGCTGGCATGTTAAACCTCAATAGCCTGGGGATAGCAAGCATAGGACACAAAAGTCATACTAAAACATTCTGCTACACTGATGTCAAGGCCATGATAATGTAGCACCTAACGCATCATGTAAAGGGTTTACTAAATTTTTATTTCAAAGAAGTAATAAAAGAGGCAACTAAGGGGAAGGTAAACCTACACTAATCTAACCTGACTACTACTAACCCACAACTGTCCCTAACTAACCTAAGCTAAACTTACTCTACACATGTAACGAAACGATCTAAACATCAACCCCCCACCCACCATTATGAGACAAGACACATGCAGGACAACACTTACTAACCTACACACATACTATACTATCCTATACAAACATATATATATATATTTTTTTTTTATTTAAACAGGTATCCCAACATTGCCCCCCACCCACCCACCCACACAAAAATAGAAGATAGAAAGAATAAGGACCCCCCACCCTCTTACCTAACACTAACTAAGCTAATTACCTACACTTATCCTATAACTAACCCCCCAAACCCAACTAACAGTATAAAATAGGAAAGAGGTGAGAGGGGAGGGGTAAAAGTTCAGGAGGGCAAACGTACTACAGATTTGCCCTCCGTAGTGTGCGCCTGATGGAGCGCACCTTCTTTTTGACCTCATTCATGTCCTCCGTCAGGTTGTCCACCTTTCTAATCAACTTGTCCAATTTTCGGGACAATGCCTGGAAGGCCGCTGGGTCGATAGGAGGGTCAGTGCTGGTTTGCGTGCCGGTGGAGGTGGATGTTGTGGCAGGAGTTGTGTGGCCACGGGACAGTCCTGCTCCCACCACACGGCTGGGTCCAGGTCTGGAGGAAGATGCTTGGTCCGTTGCTGGGTCCACTTGGGCAGACCTGGTGGATGTAGTGTCGGTGGTTGTTGGTGGCACAGTTGGGGGAGCCTGTGGTGTGGCCCACCACGCCCCGGAGGCCCGATCTGAATGGTACTTGCGGGCCATCCTCCGATACCCACACTGCACCTGCAGGATGTGCCTGTATCTCATCGCACGGCGCTCAAAATGGTTGCGATCAGCGGCACTCAGGTTTGCAGCTGTGAAGAGAAAAGGCAAATATTTAGCTATGGATTTCCAGTGGGTGGAATACCACAATGGGTCATTTGTCCATTACTAGAAATGTATTGGTTGCAGCAATTGTTACAACATAGTTCACGGAAAGGCTCAGAGGAAGTACATGTGAAGCATGCATACATAAGGGCATATCACACCTAGCATATCCATGTCTCTACATGATGTATGACATCACCCTAAACTACTCATCCAAATCATACCTAAGGCATTTGACATTATGGCACCACCTCTTCCGCATACTGACTTCACTACATATGTCATTCTATGTGATAACAATCACACTCCTCACTCAATGGCATTTGGAATTAGTTGTGTGCTAAGATTGAACCCCTGGCCCAGAATCATATGTCCACACTAGGGGCCAGATGTAGGAATTTGGAAAATGCAACTAGCAATTTGCAATGCAGAACGGTGTCTCTGACACCGTCTGCGAGTCGCTATGGGGTCCCTAAGACCCACCTCATGAACATCAATGATATGCGTTCCAAGTTGCGCCACCTTAGCGACTATGGGCACTCACGGGGATGGAGGCCTGCTGGGAACAGCAGACCTCCATGGACGTGACTGCTTTTAAATAAAGCAGGTTATTTTTCCCCAAGTGTAGGCCGTTTACCTGAAAGGAAAATGAGCTGCAATTAGTTAAAAATCACAACAAATTCAATCTTGGATCATTTCACGGTAATTAGTGGTCCCTTAGACCACTGGCTGTTTTGTGCAGGATTATTTTGGTCCACTCACAAAGGTGAAGGGTTACAATGGGGACCCCTTCCAGTTAGCAAGTGGGTTACCATCCACTTCAAGTGGATGATAACAGCGACTCACTTTGCAACCACGTACTCGGTTGCAAATGGGATTGCCTACCACTGTGAGTTGCAAGTAGGTCTGGTAAACCCCTTAATATTTAGCAATATGAAAAGCATTTTGCTAATATGTTCATGACCACCAATAACAATTTGGAATCGGAAACAGACGTTTGCAACTCACAAACAGAAATTTATGCCATTTGCAACGTGTAGACATTTTGCTACATCTGGCCCTAGGTACTCACTCAAGTCACAAAAGGTGTCAAGTACGTGTAACATACTGGTTGCTACAGTCCTAGGTACCCTGTTTCACAGTAACATCCCAGTCTTTGTGGGTGGTGTGGGAAGAACAACCAACAATCCCATGTTCAATGCACACCCAGGAGTGTTTAGAAAGTTCCACAAGTATGTGCCTTCACACACAACACCTATGAAGGGCTAGCAACACGTTGTAGTCAGCCAAACATTGTCACATCCCAGGTCCACACATGTCAAAATGATATGACTTAGGCCAACATGACATACTATCAGTGAGGCATGTTTTACAACACACACAGAGGAGGTAGAACACCCATTCTGATGATTCCACAGAACACCTAGGCCATTGCACTCAAGTCACACACACTTCTAGTTCACCTTGTGGAAGTACATGCCCCCGGAAGATCCGACCTACAGTGTACACAGTCCATCCTCAACTAGGAAGAAGCACTTGTCATCAAAGCCATGTGCCTAAGCTATCTGGGAGACTGTCAGTCTGATATGCAGACTCAGTTCATGGCAAGTCCCTGACCAAGTCTAACATTGACCAGTGTATTCCAAATGAGTCATACCATTCCCCATTGCCGCACAACTGGAATGACCTACAGCCCCTCAAACTGAGAGATGGCTAGGTATTGCTTTACAGAAACAGAAGTCCTATTTGATATCACACTAAAACAACAATGCCAATGAACGGCGAGCGCATCAAATCATGAATTCTCTTGAACACACAGTAATCCATCATGCTTCTTTACCAAACAATGAAAATGGCACTCAGGCGACACTCACTGTAGGTATCGGGTTCGTCAAAATGTGCCACCTCTCCCACGGTGTACGGTGCTGGTCCACCTGTAAAGCATGAAAGGAAGAATATACTCAGACTGGGTGAACTGACAAATAATTTAAGTTACAATGACACTGTGTGAATATGACATGGTAATGATAGACTTTCAGACATGCTCATACTGCATGGATGTCTTTGTATTCAACATTATCATTGGATGAGTCTCTTGCTACAGTGACACACCCTACTACACACATGCAGTGGCCAGGACAGTCATGTGTTGGCCAAGTTAATCCTCCATTAGTATGCCCCACCAATAATGTTATCCATACATCTCAGCATGTGCATCCCAGAGAGACATTCCAAAACTGGTTCCATGAGGACTGCATGACCCCTCACAATCAAACAGGCTAGGTGGACATGTTCAACACACAGCAACCACACACACATGTGACATATGTGTGGACAACATAACTAACTTCATGTGACGTGAAGCCAACACACATGTATAGCATCATCATGGGTATCTAATTTTCTGTCTAGCTATGGCGTCTACATATGTAGGTATGTTGTTTCAACATGACTTACTCACTGGCCATTATGACCAGTAGAGTACAAATAGAGCCGTTCACGTGTTGCTTTTCTGACACAAATGCAACACTACATTACATACAGCTACAGGCATCTGGTATGTGTTGCAAAAATAAGCCATCGGACTGGTAGCATTGGTCTTCATACACATTCTGCAACAAATACACATTAGGGCACATATGTATACCTTTGTAGCGCATCATTTGCATAATTTTGTTACGCAGAGAGGGGGCTACTTAGCAAAATACAGTTAGAAGTTGCAATTTTCTGCTGTTCTTGCGTGAAAATGTTTTGCAAAAATGGGGATATATGTGTATAACCATGGGCCTAGGTTTACCTAGCATTACACACAGTCTGCTACTTATTTAGCAGATTGGGTAACAATCATCACATGTTCCCACACAGATTTCTAATTTTCCCATGTAATTAATTTGTACTCACCAACATGGCCACCAATCCGGAGTCCCAGGTGGTCCAGCAGGTCCTGTTCCCTGGTGATCAGATCTGCCCAGCGGTGCTTGAGTTGATGGACATTTTGCATGCTCCCGTAGACCCGGACCAGGTGATGGCGCACCTTCTCCCACCGGATTTTCCTAGCCTCCGTGTGATACCCCTGTATCACACGGCCCCCAGCCTCCAGCATCAGTGGGAGGAAATGGCTAACTAGCCATATGAATCCCCCCAATTCATCTTCACCCATCCTGGACAGGCGAGGCCTACCTGACATATTTAGAGCTCTAAAAATGGACAAATGAAATATGAAAGTAAAAGTGGGAAATGGGGAAAGGTAGAGGTGTGAAAGAAAAAGAAAAAGTAGAAAAATAGCCCAACTAACCCCCCAAACTATGCTACCCACAACAGACTCCCACAGACAATACAAACTATCACAGGAATAGACAAAACAAGACTAAACAGACAGAGACAATGTTATACAACAAGAATAGATTGACAAAAAGACAAAATACAAGGGACACAGGACACAAAAGCAGTAAAACACAGGACAACACCTTTCACACAACCACACAGTCTAGATAAATCTGAGACTGCAAAGTGAAAGTGAAAGTTAACTCCCAGTACAGATTTGGTAAACAGGATATCCTATTACATCACTTCCTGCATAAAATGGCCGCCGTTTTTATTTTCCCGTTTTGCGTCATATTTTCACGCATACACAATTGTGCGTCATTTTTTTTTGACGCATTACATTGCACATGATGCCGAGTCAAAAAATATGATATGAATATGAATATTTTTTATTGTACATGAGATGACCAACATATTGTCCATGTAGCGTCAATTTTACCACGCATACATCATGGGCGTCATTTTTTTTTCACGTACAGTAGTGCACATGATGCGGAGTCAAAAAATATGATATGAATATTAATATTTTTTTATGTACATGAGATGACCAACATATTGTCCATGTAGCGTCAATTTTACCACGCATACATCATGGGCGTCATTTTTTTTCCACGTACAGTAGTGCACATGATGCGGAGTCAAAAAATATTATATGAATATTAATATTTTTTAATGTACATGAGATGACCAACATATTGTCCATGTCGCGTCAATTTTACCACGCATACATCATGGGCGTCATTTTTTTTCCACGTACAGTAGTGCACATGATGCAGAGTCCAAAAAATTGATGATGTAAATTATACTTTGAAGGCGAAATATTAAGACACTTTTGGATACATTCGTATTTGACTCTGCATTGTGTGCACTCATGTACGTGAACAAATTATGACGCCCATGCTGTATGCGTAGAATATGGAGCAAATTTTTCCTTATGTCTTCATGTTTTTACCTTTGGAAAGGTGATTTGTCATGGTCAAACGGTGCGATGTGATACACATTTGTGTTTGGATATGACACATGTCCGTTGTTTTATGTATAGAAGGCATTCACACTGTAATGTTTTGGATACGTTAACTAATGTATTGACCATATTTGTCAACATATTTGGGTTAATTGCTGATGGCTATTTTGAAATGATGGATGGGATACCATGATGTATTCCTTCTCCAAAATGTGTCCACAATTAGGATGGTGATGCTTTTATCTGTAGTCCTAACAGGGAGTGGAAGAGTCACTTACAGTTTTTATGGGGCTAACCATGTCCCATTATGATTTTGTGTTTCAGATTTGTGTTGGACTTATGACATGTAGGCCACACATGTGCCTTATGCATGTGTTTAGTTCACAAGTACATGATTCTTGTATGTTTTGGGGGCGGTAGAGGTGGACTTAGGTCCCCAGCACCCTAGGATTTGACCATCCAGAATAGCTACTGTATCCATGGAGTATATTTATTATATCATGGCAAACCTGCAGCAGCAGGCTAATGTAAGGCCATATGGTATGAATGACTGTTGACCATTCATTCATCTCATTAGCCCATTTGACGTTTGCAGTAATGATGAATTGGAGCAAACTTGCATACCATTTTCAAATGACTATGTTTGCAAGACTCTCAGCGTTCCCGATGTGATAATGAGAATAATTTTGTTGTTGTCTGTGTCCCTTTCTGCATAAACTGGTTTAGTGGCATGTTACAATCTTCCTGCTAGGTTCAAACTGGGACACAACTGTGATGGTCTACTTTCAAATATTAGGTTGATTGTATGACATATGTGTACATGTGTGTGGGAATGTGGATCCACTATCACCTGTCTGGGTGTATGTTGGCACTGTGACTTCAAGGTCCCCTCCTGAGTTAGTGGCAGCAGATGTTGTACCAATTGGGTATTGCTCATATCACACACTTGAGAGAAGCCATTGATGACATGGTCACGTACACATGGATGGTCCCACCCTGTCTCTGAACACGTGTGATGTGACTTTCAAATGATCTCCAATTTTGGGCTGGATGAGAGACTGTTTCAGTTGTTTGGATCCGGCATGTGTAATTGCCACATTTGTACTCCTGTTGTGCTCTGTGTATGGTAATGTATCATGTCACATCCTTCCCTCTGTGCATACATTTGTGATGTTCTTTTTTTGGTGTGATGAATGTTATAGCATTCTTGCTCAATGAGACGACATTCATCTTCAGCAATTTCAAAATAAAGGTGGTCAGAAATGAATAGGCCAAAGCATGATGTGGTGTCTCTTATCTGTGTTTATTTACAAGTGTGGAATACAAGTGATTATAATAAATTATGAAAAAAAATTATTGACAAGCTGTTGGCGCCTACGCACTCCTGCTGCCGTGTTAGGTTGTTCCCCCTCCTGTTGCAGGCCAGCATCCTCCTCTTCGTCATCCTCAGGCATGTCTGGGTCCGGTTCAAGGAGGGGAATGTTCCTTTTTACACAAATATTGTGTAATATGGCACAAGTGAGTATGATCTTACAGACCATCTCTGGGGAATAGAGTAGGCTACCGCCAGTGATGTCAAGGTAGCGGAACCTTGACTTTAGGATCCCAAAGGTCCGCTCCACAATGCTGCGTGTCCTCTTGTGGGCGTCATTGTATGCCCGCTCAGCAGCAGTATTTGGGTTCCCATATGGTGTCATTATCCAAGGCTGGATGCCATACCCCTGATCAGCTGAAAGAGAAACACAGAATGGTATCAATTAGATGTAGGAGGCACTGTTGTACGTATCTTTGATGGCAGTAGTTGTGTTGTGTTGTCTGTGACTATTTTGTGTACTAATGTGACAACCTATGGTTGTTGGTGAAAACTTTGGCATTGTTTTTTTTCCTTGGCTGAGCAAGTGTTTGTTGGCTAACTGTTTGTCAGCAGGATGTATTGGTTTCTCCAGTACAGTGTGCCCTCCCTTGCATTGTGAATTGTGATACAGGTGTCCGTGTGTCCTCACTGGGGGTGTGATGATAGTTCCATGCAGAGTTGAAACATGAAAGTGTATTAGAAACGTTCATATGAACATACCCAGGCCATCCCATCCCTTTAAACTTATGCATTGTATTAGTGTACAGGTTATTGTGAGCCTTCAAATTTGCAAGGTGACATTTAGGCAACCACAGTCATTAATGTCTTCACACTAAGCTGTAGAGTAAATTCCAATGTGTGAGAGGTTCAATGGTGACTTGTGAAACATGGCTAGTGATGTGAGTACCTCAGTGTGTTCCTGGCTAGATGTTGCTAATGTGGTGTATGTGTTGTTTATCCTAGAGGGTTTCTGGGCAGTGTGTATATGAGTTTGTTTTTTGTCCTTACCAACAAGTAGTCCATTGCCATACCGTCCATCCTGGAAGTGTTGGTTGATGGTGGAGTGACGGAAGATGAATGCGTCATGTACACTCCCAGGATATTTAGCCACAATGTTGGTGATCAGTCCTTGGTGATCGACTATGGCCTGCACGTTGATTGAATGTGTGTGCTTCCTGTTGCGGTAGAGGTGTTCACTCGCAGCAGGTGGCACAAGGCGTACGTGTGTGCAGTCGATTGCACCAAGGACGTGCGGAAAGCCACTGATGGCGTAGAACACCTGTTTAGTTTCCTGCTGCTTCTGCACTGTGTTAGGGAAGCAGATGTGGCGGGGTGTCAGGCAAATGATGGCATCCAGTACTTTGGGTAAAAAGGCGGAGAATGAGGGTTGTGATATTCCACCAACCAGGGCACCAGTTGTCTGAAAGGAGCCACTTGCCAGCAGGTGAAGTACGGCAAGCAGCTTTGTTTCTGTTGGGATAGTGCGTGGAGTCACTAAAGTGGGGGCCAATTTCTGTTCAATATTTGTCAGCAGCTGCTGAATGGCCTGCCAGTTCAACCGGTACCTCTGGATGATGTCCCGTTCCCTGAGGCCATGCAGGGTTGTTCTTGGGCGGAATATCCTCTCCTGCCTTCTGCGCTGTCTTTGGGGTCCCTGCTGTTGTTGTTGTAGCTGCTGTTGTTGCTGCAGGGCTCTGCGTCTACGTGCACGCTGAAGAAAAAGCACCTCCATGTCTCCCTGTTGCTGCTCTGCTGCTCTGCTGCTCTGTTGTTTGTTCTGTGTGTTCTGATTAAGTACAGGTGTGTTTGCCCCATTTTAACGCCTGCCCTGACCCAGGCGTTAAAATTTCACGATATTCGTGCTTTGCGCCATTTTTTTGCGCCGCCTGCCGCGCGGGAGTGTTTTTTGCCCTGAAGCATAAATACGACGCAACGCTGTGTGCGTCGGTTTTTGGACGGGAACGCCTACCCTGCATGTCATTAACGCAGGGCGGGGTGCCGCTTCCAAAAACTGGCGCACATAGCGCCATTTTCATTGTGCGCCGGCTTGGGCGTCAGGGTTTAAATATGGGGCAACGTTTGCGCTGAAAGTGCGTCAAAATTTTGGCGCGCAAACTGAGTATAAATATGCCCCTAAACATGATATGTAAATATTGTGATACCATTGTACCTTTTACACCAGCACAGGCATACCCGTGTAAACCTTATGATTGCTCTGACAAATAGATGACTTTACCAGGACATGTGGCGGTTGTTACAATGAACAATGGAACCAAAGGAGTTCGATACTCCAAACCACCAGCCTTCATGTTTTATGTAACCGAAAGACGCATGGTCAGCAACTTAGGCAACATTTCCATAGTTCGATATAGAATAGGATGTAAGCAAGCTTTGCATGCAAGCATAATTAATCGTATTGTGTTACAGATAAATATTGCCAAGGGGAATGTCTCAAAGTATGATCCATTATGTGCACCAATGACACCACAGTTATGGCCCTTGCCAAAGTTACGCATTGGAAGAGATCTAGGGTCCTTGATAGCTGGGGCCACCGGAATCGGGGTAGGGGCCCTGAATTCTTTTGATGTTGAAGCCATTAGGAATAAGCTATTTTCTACAGGATATAGTACAGGAGAGGCCATATAAGTAATTTCTCAATGGGGGCCCACACACTCACAAGAAGTTTGGAAAGTCCTGCGTTGGTTGTATCGCGATTGGCAATGGCATAATTTCACTTATGAACAATTCGGAAAAAAACTTTTAAAACACATAAACAGTGACTAAGGGCATCCAGTGCATACTATGGCAAAGCATTGTTAATCAACAGTATGCAGACCTTAAAGCAGAATGGGGACAGCTTCAGGGTGAATATTGGAGACAACAATTGCATTTGCCTGAAGAAATATGGGTAAAGCCCATACAGTTTCACTGTGAGGAAGAAATGTGTTATGCTCTTTTTGATATAGCAAGAAGTGATCTTCCTCCTGACATATGGTGCCCCTTTATATTGCTCCCCGTAGTGATAAGTAAAAGAATGGTGGATACCTCACACTGACAAAAAGTGGATTGATTAAACAAATCACACTGTAGATCCCACTAGATGTGCAGATTGGTCTAAGGGATGGGTATGTACCCACACTGGACGGGTGCTAGATCCATGTCTCCACACAATACCGGGAGAATGTGAATGGTTACTTTATCCTATTAAATGGCACAGACTTATATCAGATAGGGACAGAGAGCATATGTTATGTCATTAATCATCCCTTATTTATTAACGGATTTATACAAACCACCGGAGAGCAAGTAACATGTATGCGCAATATTACCAGCATTATTGACATAGGCACTCACATCTTGTACCGACCGACTAAGTTCACCATAACCACATTACAGACACAAATGCATGCGCAGTTAGAGTGGTACATCTCGCTTGTTGCTAAGCTACCCAGATTAGATGCAATCAGGCACTACGCACAAGTTACCTTTGCTAAATTTGATATGGCAGCTAAATATACCAAGGATACAGCCATACTATTTGACCATAAACGCTGAACAGCTTATGCACACTGCTTCATGCATCCAGCAAATAACTGAGCATGATTGGTATGACATCTTCTTAGGCTGGGCACTAGGAGCTATGAAGACTCTAAATATAGTGTTACAGCAGCTAATTTGGTTATTGATTGTTTGTGTTACGCTAATGACTATACTATGTAGACTATATGTATGCACAAAACAGCTTTATACTAAGATGCAGGCGCTCAGAATAACGCTGACAAGTATTAGTAGCAACCTAGCTAGTGGAATGTCCAATTAAATGATATCTGTTTTGCATGCATCAAGCTCATTTAAGGGGTGGAGTGATCAGTATAGGCAAAGGTGCGGAAGACATTGTGACGCGAAGGGTTGATTAGCTTGAGCAGTGTAGATGAGCGTGATGCCTGCTGAAATCACCGAACAACGTGGAAAAGTTCATGATATTATTTTCAAGATTGTTTGTGTAGAAGACTCCGTCTCAACCTTGAGAACGAGAGTACAGGGAGAAGATGGAATGAAAACAAAGGCTGGGGAAGGGCAGAGCAGCCAAGTGCTGATAACATAGCTAGGAAATGCCAGAAAGAGATAGAATCCAAGCTTCTAGTTATTTAAGCACTGAAGTGCGGGTGAGGGATCTGAAGCTCGCAGATGGGGTTGTGAAAGCTGCCATGGCCCAGCGCTGCCTCCCTGTTTTGCTGTTCAGAGACCGTGATGCTTAAGAGGGAGAGAGGTCTAAGCAGGAGGTAGAGGGCTTCCCAGCATTTCGTGGACTAAGTTAAGTTCCACACAGGGATGAAAGGCCTTTGTTTCTCTGCTCTATTATTATGATTGATTATTATGCTTGCACTGTGTTTATAATCTGAAGTATTCAGCTCGTTTATATTTTGCTTTCTAAACATCGTAGTGTGAGCCTGCTACAGTAATTAAAACATATATTTTGGTATGCAGTTAAGCAAAGCTAATCAGAAGAATTCAGCTTGTTTATATTTTGGTTTCTGAACATCGTAGTGTGAGCCTGCTGCAGTAATTGAAACATGCATTTTGGTGTGCAGTAAATCAGAGCTTATCTGAAGTATTCAACTTGTTTATATTTTACTTCCTGAACATCGTAGTGTAACACATTTTGGTATACAGTTATTCCAAGCTTATATCTGCCAATTAACTTTTTGCTCATATGTATACATAGATGCTCTTTGTAGTGTACTTATATATAAATAGATGCTTTTCATTGCTATTCTTATTCCACTATTGTTAATGTGCTAAATGCCTACATTTACCTGAAATTCTAGTAAAGCTAAATTGTATTCATAATTGGCGTGTGGTCCTTCATTGAACGTCCTTATTGACTTATACAGAACAGGTGTCAACCAGTCACCTGGATAAGACAGATGGGCGCTTCAGGGCATCACAGCAGCCACAAGGGAGTGAGTACACTCTCATTCAGCTGACTGCGCACATTATGAGGTGTCTGAGTGGGGGAGGTGGGCAGTGTGTTCCCCTAGGCCAGGGTGAACGTGGTAGGCAAGGTCCCTTGTGAGGCAGGCTATGTGGCACCCCAACCCCACTGGTGGTAAGAGCCATCTACACCTAGTCAGGCTCCTGTGACTTCCAGGTGTGCAGCAATTGGGCTTAGGCCTCGTACCCCATGGGCATGTGAATTGTCTAGGAACTGTTAGTGCATGGCGTAGTGCTGAGGGCTGCTCCCTGTGTGTTGTGTCCACCAACGGTAGTGGTGTTGCATGCACTGAACATGTTTTTCTTCTGTCTTCCCCCCCCTTTTTGTTGTCTCCCTGTTCTTGTGTGCAATAGCATCATCAGGAAGAAGAGCAGTGGCACCAGAGCCGGAGCAGGAGCTGCAACCCACTGGGCCCTGGAGGGTGAAGCAACGGAGTCTGAAGCCACCAGTGGGACCGAGGGCGAGGGGAGCTCCACGACGGGAACAGGAGCATACACCAGTGATAGCGACTCCTCCTCTGATGGGAGCTCCCTTGCGGTGGCGGGCACCTGTGTACCCACCACATCAACCGGTACAGCCGCCACCCCCCCACCAGCACTGCCCTCCCAGCAGCCCCCCAGCGTGTGTCCCGTGCCCGCTCACCAAGAAGGGTGGGCATCTCCTTCGCCCCAGGCACCTCAGGCCCTGCCCCAGTCAGCCCTGCTGCCCTCAGTGAGGAGGCTATTGACCTCATGAGATCCCTCACTGTTGGGCAATCTACCATTTTGAATGCCATCCAGGGTGTAGAGAGGCATTTGCAACAAACAAATGCATACCTGTAGGGCATTCATTCTGGGCAGGTGGCCCAACAGAGAGCATTTCAGGTTCTGGCCTCAGCACTGATGGCAGCCATTGTCCCTGTGTCCAGCCTGCCCCCTCCAACTTCCACTACCCAGACCCTGTACCTCAGCCTATCCCAAGCACACCATCAGACCAGTATGCACACACATCTACACACAAAAGTGGCTCAGGAAAACATAAGCACCACACATCCCACAGGCACTCACACAAGCACCATCCCCATGCAGACACACCAAAATCCACTGCCTCCACTGTGTCCCCCTCCTCCACATCCTCCTCTTCCCTCCCTGTCTCGTCTTCACTCACACCTGCATGCACTACATCCTCAGCCACTACCTCCATCACCAGCACGCCCACCACCACACACCGCTCACGTGCAATCACCACCCCCACTACCATTCACACATCCCCCGTGTCCTCTCCCAGTGTGTCTGTGAGCCCTCTTCCCAAAGTACACAAACGCAGACACACAACCACCCAACAGCCATCCACCTCACAACAGCCTCCGGCCCGTGCACTTTCACCCAAATTCAGCAGACGTACACCTACAACCACTACCTCTTCCTCCACTCCCAAACCCACTCCATCTTCCCGTCCCAGTGGGTCTAAGAAACTTTTCCTGGCAACCCTTGACCTCTTCCCTTCACCTCCCCCCGTCCTTCCCCTAGGGCCAGGCTTTCCAGGTCCCAGCTCAGCACCTCAGCCACCAAATCCCTAAGCACGGTGGTGCCAGCAACTGCGGGGTCATCGAGTGCGCCACCCATCAGGGCTGCCAGTGTGCCACGTAGTGAGGGCAAGGACATTCTGCCACCTGCCAAGGTGAAGAAGGTGCCCACATCCCGGAGGGAGAAGCCGCACCTACCAGCCACCAGGGGCTCCGCAAAAACAAAGGGGGATAGTGGCAAGATACCTGTGGCACCTTCATAGGTGGGGAAGGGACAAAAGCAGAAGAGCAGGTCAGGACAGGGCATGGTTGTACCGACTGAGGGACCAGTGTCACCCCTTCTGTCCACGACAACACCAACCTGTACGGCGGCGAACACCACAAGATGCCCCACCACCTGCACAGCCACCTGCACAGCCACTGTCACGTCCACAGCCTCAGCGACAGTCCCCAGCATCTTCCCCAGTGGGCAGCCATCCGAGGCTCCAGGAGACGTCCTGCTGTGTCCCTCAGCAGGTCCCGACCCATGCACCATCGCCAGCACCGCCGCTGCAGACACCGCCGCAAGCACTGCCACCAGCCCCACGATGTGCTCGGACAGTGGCACCACCGCTGACATGGCTACCAGCCCAGTGGTCAGTCGTCCGAGGCTGGAGGAGAGTTCCTGGACCCTGGCCAGCTTCCATGAGGCATGACTTCCATCACTGTTTGCACCTGCAGGTGGAAGGTGAAGCCGCAGCAGTGTGGAGTATGTCGCTGCCTCCATGGCATATCATGCTACCTGTTCCTCTGCAATCTTGTGGCACACACACCCAGGTGAGGGAATGGTAACGGTCACACTGCACGTGGAGCACTCTGGGCACAAGGCCCCCTCTAGAACCAGTGGAGATTAACATCCACTACCTCAGTCCTTGGCAGGATGAAGCACTCTGGGCACCAGGCCCCCTCTAGAACCAGTGGTGAATAACATCCAATACCTCAGTCCCTGACAGGATGAAGCACTCTGGGCACCAGGCCCCCTCCTGAACCAGTGGAGAATGACATCCACTACCTCAGTCCTTGGCAGGATGAAGCACTCTGGGCACCAGGCCCCCTCCAGAACCAGTGGTGAATAACATCCACTTGAGAGACTGTGACTTTGCACTCCCCAGGATAAAGCAGTGATCAAACTACCCACTGGAAAGACTTGAGAGACTGTGGCTTTGCACTCCCCAGGATAAAGCAGTGGGCAAACCACCCACTGGAGAGACTTGAGAGACTGTGGCTTTGCACTCCCCAGGATAAAGCAGTGGGCAAACCACCCACTGGAGAGACTTCAGATACTGTGGCTTTGCACTCCCCAGGATACAGCAATGGGCATGGAGCCCTCTCGTGCAGCAGTGGTGTCGTGCGTACATCTGGCTGAGGTGCCCCTCTCCCCCCCCCCTGAGGTGCCTGTTTATTTTCGATCTGATGCCCCAGCAGTGTTCTCTATGTTTCCAGTCAAGTATCTTGTGTGGGCTTCGCCCATGCATTTTGGGACCAGTGGTCCACAGACAATGATTGGTACACTATCCAGACTTGTGTAGTTGGTGTACATATTTGTATATACTGAATTTAGAATTTTAACTATCAGATTGTTCATGATTACAATCGTTACAATCATTTCATTTTGTCCTTGCATTCTTCCAGGGGGTGATGGGGTGTATATGTAATGTTGCTGCATGTATTTGTGTGTATGTTGTTGTGGGTGAGGGTGAGGGTGGGGGTATTGCGTGTTGCGTGTGTGTGTCACTCTCTTTTCCCTTCCCCCTCCCATGTGTTGTAGGTGCAGTACTCACCGTGGTCGTCGACGGCGTCTGTCCTGCTCCTGATAGAGCAGGAGGAAGAGCAGCATTGGTAACACCTGTAGTTCGGGCTCCATGGCGTCCTGGTTCCTCATTGGGTGTCGAGAGGTGAGTGTTTTCCCTTCTGTGTACTGTTTCCGCTGTGCTTTTGATAGCTTTGGATCCGCCCCGGAAAAGGTGGCGGATAGGTGTGTTGAAATTCAGTGGGCGGTACTTTGTCCTCCGCCTGTCTGTTGGCGGTGACGACCGCGGAGTTTGTTTCTACTGCTGTGGCGGTCGGAGTGTTAAAGTGGCTGTCTATTTTGGCGGTTTCTGCCATGGTCGTGATTCCATTTTTTTTCCTCCGGCCTGTTGGCGGTATTACCGCCGCTTTAACACTGACCGCCAGGGTTGTAATGAGGGCCTTTGTCTCTATCTAGCTCTATAGGGATAGCACTAAGCTGATCCTATGCTTAAAAACTTTGCTAGATAAACAGACATTTGAGGTCAGCAAATCTAGAGTGTTGCTGGTGTTGTAGAGTGCTCCTTATTGGAGCTGCTCTCCACCTAAATTTGGGAACTACCTAGAGTTCTCACCTGTATTTTGCATAATTTATGTGTCACTCTAACACTGAAAGGGTCTTGTTTTGGTTTATGCTGGGTGCTCCCCTGTGTCTGGACAAAACTAAACCACTCTGAAGAGCTCTAATGAGAGTGAAACACGTGTCAGGGGTTGCTTTACACATTCCAGGTTGGCTTGGATGGTATTTGACCAGTCCAAAGCTGTAATTCTGTGCCTGGAATGGTTAATGGCTTTTGTCATTTTACAGCTCGGTGAGGATCACACTGTGTCAATCCTATGCTTAAAGATTTTGCTGTACAAATGGCAAAAGACTTTGGCCAATATTTATACTCTGTTTGCGCCGAATGTGCATCAAAAATTTTAATGCCTATTCAGCGCACACCATACACCATATTTATACTTTGATGCCTGCGAATGCCAAAAGTCCGCCGTGTGCGTCATTTTCTGGATGCGGGAAACCGCCTTGTGTTAATGACATGCAAGGTAGGCGTTCCCGTCAAAACAATTACTTAAAAATGCCATATTTATGCTACCGTGCAAAAATTCTTCACGGCCGGGAGGCGGAGGCGGAAAATGACGCACAGCCCAATTTGTGCCAAAAAATAACACCTAGGTCAGGGCAGGCGTTAAAATGGGGCAAACACAAAACTACTTAAGGAAAACACAAAGAAGCAACAGCAGAGCTCCAAAAGGAAGACATGGAGGTGCTTTTCATCCAGCATGCACGCCGATGCAGAGCACAGGACCAACAGCAGCAGCCTCAACAACACCAGCAGGGACCCCAGAGGCAACGCAGAAGGCAGGAGAGGATATTTCGCACCAGGACAATCCTTTTGGGACTCTGGCAACAAGTCAGAGTCCAGAGGTACAGACTCAACTGGCAAGCCATTCAGCAGCTGCTGGGCAACATTGAGCCACAGTTGGCACCCAGCTTGCAGACAACCCACACCATTCCACCACACACCAAGCTGCTAGCGGTACTCCACATGTTGGCAAGTGGCTCATTTCAAACTACTGGTGCCCTGGTTGCTGGGATCTCACAGCCCTCATTCTCTGCCTTCCTACCCAAGGTATTGGATGCCATCATCTCACTCACACCCTGCCACATCAGCTTCCCCAACACAAAGCAGAAGTAGCCGGAGACCAAACAGGGCTTCTACCAAATCAACCGCTTCCCACACGTGCTTGGTGCCATTGACTGCACACATGTACGCCTTGTGCCACCTGCTGTAACTGAACATCTATACCACAACAGGAAGCACACACACTTCATCAATGTGCAGGCCATTGTCGATCACCAGGGATTGATCACCAACATCGTGGCAAAGTATCCTGGGACTGAACATGATTCATCCATTTCCACCACTGCACCATCAATCAACACTTCCAGGATGGACGATATGGAAATGGCCTACTTGTTGGTAAGTACAGAAATCTAGTTAGATACACACTGCACAGCAACTCTCTAGGACAAACAACACATACACGACTACATTGACATGTGGCCAGGAAGACACTGAGGTTGTGACTACCGCTAGGCATGTTTGATTTCCTCACCCATTTGGATACACACCTATGGACAAATGACAGGTCCAAGTAACAACAGATGCCACTCCACAGACACAAGGGAACAATTTAAAACAACACAATGACGATGACATGGCCTCAACTGGCAGTACAACTTGGAAGATTAAGCTTTCAATATTGCATTAAGAACACTCAATCAAACACCCTTCCAAGCAATAAGTACTGTGCAAGGGGTGTGTAATGTGCTTTGAGGCAGGGCAAACACCATGACACACATAGCATGATGATGACTACAATGAAGGTGACATGGAATCATTGAGGCTGTACCAATATCTCACATCTCTCCTGCTCTGACATTGCCCACTACCAATAAGCAAGTGGACTGTACTAAGAACAAATGTTGCTGTGAAAATATTGAAAGTGCACATTCCTGCACATATGGTTTGAGACAATTACACATATACACAACAGATGTACAAGCATATGAACCTTCTGACACTGTAAATGACAAACTCACAACCAAGTTAGCCAGCTGAACTAGACCATGTTCAGTAGTATAGGTACACGTTTGAACCTGAGTCGACTTGGCAAGGGCAGAGAAATAGGTCTGCAGAGAATTTGTCTTACATGGGATATGTCCATAGTCAATTTGCAACACGTCAGTGCTGACAACTTATGGAGATGTGTTGTACATTGTCACCTTGCCAACTCTAAGGGCCTCACTGATGTTTAACTGATTCTATTGTATATGTTAAATTGGATGGGATGTCCAGGCCATATAGATGCAACCGTGTTACCACCACTGTGGAATTGATTCTGTGTATGGAAGTATCATGTCACCCCCAGTTAAGACACATGGACATCTCTTTCACATGACATAATGCAAGAGAGTACACAATGTACTGCAATTCTACAAAAATACCGCTGACATCCGGTCAATCAGCCAAACACCAGTTCAGATAACAACCCAATGCTGATGGTACATCCTAGAAGCCTAGGATTCCACACAATAACACAAACACTGATGAGTCACAGACAACACAAGAGAACAGCTGCCATGCTAAGTGATAATCATGGTGCAAGCAACATCAACATTTTCTCACTCATTTTCTCTTTCAGCTGATCAGGGGTAATGGATCCAGCCATGGATCATGACCCCATTTGCAAACCCAAGCACTGCAGCTGAGCGTGCCTATAATGAGGCACATAGGAGGACACGCACCATAGTCGAGAGGACCTTTGGCATCCTGAAGTCAAGATTCAGATGCCTCGACATCACCAGAGGCAGCCTCCTATACTCACCTGAAATGGTGTGCAAGATCATTTTGACCTGTGCCATCCTGCACAACATATATGTAAGGACGAACATTCCCCTATATGAACCCTGCCCACAAATGCCTGAAGAGGAGGATGCTGTCCATCAATATGAGGGGGACCATCCAAACACAGCTGCAGGATTGTGTCAGAGACAACATATTGTCCAAAATTTCTTTTAACTCTACTCACCATCACCACTGTCTTACCCTATGTCAATAAACACCTATTCTAATCACTATATCATAGTCTGGGTAATCATTTTTCATAACATTATCCCTAAGAATCATAATTAGAGTGTAGCCTCATGGAGCATTGCAGAAATACATATTAGGATACAGAAAAATCCAAATCATATTTGATGGGTATGAATGCACACCCAACTTCACACACACTGTAAATGACATATATCCTGTCCATTTCACATTTGAAGGGAAACAGCAGAGGAGCACAGCTATTTCACACACACATGTTGGCAACATGGTCCATTGCAGCATATGGCACACAACTAAGACCCCATCATTCACTAAGGGAAAAAAAGCCTCACGCATGAGGCAGTGGATGTGTTATTGCATTGGTAACAAGAAGGTATGACCAGACCCTTGACAGCAGTAAGTGTGACATCAGCTATCTTTGCAAGGAGTATGTGTGACAAGAAATCCATATAAGCAGCATATGGATAGCACGAGTGCCCCAGGTATGACTAGCATTGCTCACAAGATATGCCCTGCGCTTGCCATCCCAGGTCATGAGTTCTGTCACTGCCATGCTCCCTGTCTCACCCCACCCGTCTTCAGAGGGCCCTGGAAATGGAATATTTGTACCCAGATAATTCCTCATCTACACACACCCAGACTCACATTCTGACTCCAGTGTGCTTCCCTCTTTAGTATGGTATGCAATAGTCATTGTTCTTCTGTCTGCATGGACATGTTGCTGTGAAAATATTGAAAGTACACATTCCTGCACATATGGTTTGAGACAATTACACATATACACAACAGATGTACAAGCATATGAACCTTCTGACACTGTAAATGACAACCTCACAACCAAGTTAGCCAGCTGAACTAGACCATGTTCAGTAGTATAGGTAAACGTTTGAACCTGAGTCGACTTGGCAAGGGCAGAGAAATAGGTCTACAGAGAATTTGTCACACATGGGATATGTCCATAGTCAATTTGCAACACGTCAGTGCTGACAACTTATGGAGATGTGTTGTACATTGTCACCTTGCCAACTCTAAGGGCCTCACTGATGTTTAACTGATTCTATTGTATATGTTAAATTGGATGGGATGTCCAGGCCACATAGATGCAACCGTGTTACCACCACTGTGGAATTGATTCTGTGTATGGAAGTATCATGTCACCCCCAGTTAAGACACATTTGTACCCAGATAATTCCTCATCTACACACACTCAGACTCACATTCTGACTCCAGTGTGCTTCCCTCTTTATTATGGTATGCAATAGTCATTGTTCTTCTGTCTGCATGGACTTCTGGTCGAATAATGCACTGCCTTGCAGTCTGTAGGAGCTGTAATCACCTATCCATTGCTTCCCATGTGAAAGGTACTGTTGGCCCTTTTAACTTGATTCTCACCTACAGGACTTGTGAGACACTGAAGCTGCACACACCTGTGTGCACCTCCATGCAGACAGCCATTTGAACATGCACTGCCCTTGCAGCTGCCTGGAACGGCATATAAGCTGCCATTATATGTATAACACTGTTATGCATTGCCGTATAAATCACTTGTGTAACACAGGCCTTGGGCTATTGTGTTATGTTACAACACACAGGACAAATACAGTTTTCATTTTCCACAGTGTTGTTCCAGCTTTGACCAGTCTCAGTCTGCTCACTGTGTATTTGCCTTGTTCATTTTTGCTCCTGATTGACCCTGCATTCTGTTAGCCTGACTGGTTCCTGTCTTTGCGTCACCATAAAGGTTCCCTGTGGCTACATTTGTCTCATAGTTGCTTTCCATGCCCTCACTCTCCTCCTGGGGTATGTGTCATGTAGGTCTACAGTGAATACTCAAATACATTGTATAGCATAATCAGTTTACTTATCGTATCATGGCGTGGAACTTGTCTTCAAATAGCCCAATCATGGCCCATCCCTTGTCTGGGTTTCATGTATGCATGAGTAACAAATAGTGACAGTGTTCCATGGCTGTATGCATGGATTGGGTATGGTGCCTCCAGCACAACAAACAACGTTAATGTGCATGAAATGTCAACACGTTTGTACCCTGACAGTCAACACATTGCCCCAACATATTGATGAGGCTTGCGTGGTGAATAGCTGTGAGATTAATCAGCACAGAGGCACTGATGTTCCCGGATGCGGTGAGAATTTTAGAGGCCACCCTGTGTACAAATGTTGTGAGGAAACCTGCCGGTCTAAAATTCCTGATCCATTAACTTTGTCAGCACACCAAGGTTGCCCTGTTGTCAGTCTCATAAAACGTCTTCAGTGCCATAGCTGGACTATCCCCATGTGTGTTCTCAATTCCTTTTCGGCTTTCCTTCAATTCAGCTGTGAAGGATACTTTGTAAATGCAGAAAATGGCTCCACAGACTCATGACTAGACCTGCACGTAACTGTGACAACATGGACCCCAATAATGACTCAGGCTACACATGGCCCCACACACTTGAACTGGACACCTTTGTGCAATTAACCACTGGAAATATGTGCACACGTGCTGCTTGGTCTGCTGGTCCTCCACTGCCACAGGAGAAACATAGGTCATTTATATGACTCAAACTGTGGTGTGACATGACATTTGTGGATTGGTTTTGGGACTCGGTGTCACAAACGCCGTACCCACATAGCATTTTCCAATGCCTGACTCATGGGTAGTATACAAATAAGTGCCCAGGAAGTGGTATCCAACATTCCAGGACATGTGATGGCCTAGTCTTGGAACTTTGCCATGATCAACCATCTTCTATCTATCCTGTGCATGGTTTGTCATTGGCGATGCTTATGTCCCAAAAAACCTGGGAAGTTCACACAGCATTTGTTGCTACATGTATGCAAACACATTTCCTTTCTCATTTCCACACTGAATAGCATCTGATGGTTGGCCACATTGACAACACATGCATACAAGCAGATTTGAGAAAACGCGTCTTGTGATGTTCACACAGTGGTACAACTACATTAGTAAGAGGCAATTGACACACATTGACACACAGGCAATGAGTTACTGTATTGAGTTGCATAGCCTTGCTATCCTCTTTTGACACACAACATGGCCAAACTGGGTAATACCAATTTGTATTCCACATGTTTGGCCATCTATTGCGTCAGTGAAGAGTGCAAATCCGGTACAACAACTAGAGGATCATGGTCCGCAGTAGTATGATTTGTCACATGTGCCCATACACCAGAATGCACAATGTAGGTGCAAACAGCCTATCTCTGTATTGTCACACCTGTCATATACTATTAAAATTGAGAAATGACCCAAACTCAGTCAAAGACAGAAATTTTGACTCATACGCGTCAAAAAAGACGCACATGTGTCAAAAAATGCTGCATATGTGTGGAAAAATGACGCTCACTGCCTTGACAAATCCATTGGCCCTGAGTGCTAATTCCCACACTGTACCCCATGAAATTGGTTAAGTATGAAACATAATTGAAAATATGGATGCGGGGTAATTTCTAAGCATGTGCGTAAAAAAAAGAAATTAAATCACAGATTGTAAGCGTCATAATATTTTGACGCATAAGAATAAAAACGCACCGCATTTGAGGCAGGAAGTGATGTAATAGGATATCCTGTTTACAGAATTGGTACAGTGGGTGTACTTTCAGTTTCACTTTGCAGTCTGATATTTCCTGACTGTGTGGCTGTGTTTGGACTTGTCTCTCTGTGCATTTTGTGAATTTGTCTCCTGTGCGATCTTTAAATTGGGAAATGGCCTTAACAACGCGGCTCGTGTCACGTTGTGCCTTTACAACGCGGCCTGAACCACAAATGTGTCTTTACAACGCATTCCTTTACCACTCACGTCATTACAACGACTTGCCTTAGGGAAAGTGTTGTTGGACTGATGTTGGACTGTAAGTCCAACACTTTCCCTACTGTGGCGCTGACTGGAGTTGGAATAGTAAACTATACTATTCCAAAGTCCAGCGCTTTCCCCAAGGCAAGTCGTTGTAATGACTTGCGTGGTAAAAGAATGCATTGCAGAGACGCATTCCTGGTTTGGCCCGGGTTCTTAAGGCAGGTGCACTAAAGACCTGCGTTGTTCCGACACACAACCCTTTAAATTGTCTTTTGGTGTTTCCTAAGTGTCTGTGTTATCCTGTGTAAGTGTATTTTTTTAATTTCTGGTGTCTAAATTTGTCTTTGTACTGTTGGGAGTCTGTTGTGGGTAGTGTTAGTTTGGGGATAGTTGGGCTGTTTTAGTGTTAATTTGTTTTTATTTCCCTCTCCTACTTTCCCTTCATTATCCTCTGTACCCCTTTATTACATAATTTTTCTTTCAAGCATGTTGGGTAGGCCACGTCTTGGTAGGATGGGAGAGGAGGAGCTGGGGGGATTTATTTGGCTGGTGTGCCACTTCCTACCATTAATGATTGAAGCAAGTGGCCGTGTGATACAGGGGTATTATACAGAGACAGGGAGGCTCCAGTGGGCAAAGGTCCTGTACCATCTTCAAAGAATCTACAACACACCGCGCAACGACCACCAGCTGAAACACCGTTGGGCTGACCTGGTTGCCAGGGTGCAAGACCTGCTGGACCACCTGGGGATTGTGATTGGTGGCCCTGTTGGTGAGTACAATTCAGAGTAATGTGCACATTTAAATACTCTGTAGTGACAGTAGCAGATTTGTTCATATGCTGCAGGCAATGTTTTTGGATATGTGGAATGCAAGTTAAACATACAGTTGCCGTGAGTTATACAATAGTTCCTACACATTACCGTCATTTATTGATGCAACAGCTGCACTAACTTACAAAACACAACAGGAGCCTGTAAATTAGTGCTGCCTTCACGTCAATAGATGATGCAAATGTGGCTCTAACATATGTTTTAAGCATGGTCTGTGAGTGTACCAGGAAAGACATGTTTTTAATCCAGATATTTTCAAGAAATAATGTGTCCCTCAATTATTTCTGATACATGTCTGAACTGGATTTTGACACATACGTAACAAGTTATATCTGACCTCAGGTAACATCTTAGACTGATATTTGGACTTGGTTGTGCCGCAATTAAATTAGGGATGGATGCCAAATGTAATGCTCATGCGTTCATATCAAAATGTTTGGTGCACCTTACCATAGCTGTGGCTCATAAAATGAAGCAAATGATACAAATTGAGGGGTAACAACTATCCATGGCCCTCTGTACATTGTACCTGTGTGTTTTACATTGGTCTTAGTCACAATAGCTGGCCCGAGCTACTGCATTTGCCATCTGCGTTACTCTATTGCCAAGTACTTCTCTTAAGTTATGGGATCATCATGGGATACGTGACGTTGGGGAATGCATGATCACAATGGATTAAAGTCATGATGTTATGCAAGGGACCACTGACCAATTCCATCATACATATAAAGCTGACTAATAATTAGCTAGTTTATTTTGGCACACTCATGCTGATCAAGTGCAGTATATGTTTAATAACTAACCTCCCAGTATAGAGGCTATCACTGACATGGGTGTATCCTAAGATCAGTAGACCAGCATTCCTGTGACTGCTCTCATTCCGAAGGTACATACAAATAGAAATTTACATCAGCATGATTGACACACTGGTACATTTGCTAATCTATGTATTAATAATATCACTGTGTCAGTTTGCTATAGATCCGCTGATCAACCAAATAGGCAAATGTAAGATGATGAATGTGGCTCATCTGTGATTTACGAAACCCATATTGGGTAAACAGGGCAATGAGAGACACATTTCAGGTGCAATGACTACACCTGTGCCCATGCAGTCTGTCATGGATGAATCCAATATACACTGTCAACATTTATCTCCTTGTTGTATCCAAATAAGAAAACTGCTCAATCCATGGCTAGCCTCAAACTGACACCAAATAATACACAGGATCCCTGCCATTATGTTGTCATAGGGGGCATATGTGGCTCAGGGTACCCTTTTAATGTAGCATATGTAACCTAGACACAACACAGGCCCTACATGTAAGGGACCATAGAAAGCATGATAAATCGTGCCCTTAATTCAACCCACAGGTGCATCACACAGTAAAGAATTGTCCTTTGATGCCCAAGCCACAATACCTGAGTGACTGGTATTGCAGTCCTTCAGGAAAGTGGCTTTGCATGTCTCTCATTGATACACATGATGAGAGGAATACACTCCATAAATGAGTCTGCAAACAAATGATGGAGCATGTTTGCCACCACATGATAGTTAGAGCCACTGCATGTGTGCAGATATGTGTATCACTCACTGTAGTGCCCTGGTCGGTACATGTTTGTAGTGGTATGTCGGCTGCAGTATCATCATGCCTGAGAGGCTTGACTTTCTGATTTAATCTTACACACAGTAATTATATTTGTAAGTGTTGTACAGTGCACAGACATTGTGCACATTTATCCCTTCCATGCTTTACAGGTGGACCTGCCCCCTACACTATTGGAGAGGTGGCTCGATTTGCGGACCCAGACATCTCCAGTAAGTTTTGATATTTCTGTTCTGTGTTGTGTTTGCTGCTGTTGTGTGATTGACTCCTGTGTGTTGGACACATAGCAAGGTATGATGTGCTGGTAAATGATCGGTTTTGTTCTCTGAGTGGAGTATCATTTTTTTGCGATCTTTAAGTTGGGTAATCATTAGCGTATAGTCATATTTTGGGATTGTAGGGCAGCCCTGTAGGCACGGCCATGTGAATAGGGTGACTTTTGTGGATAAAAATGTTATTAAGAAAATTTTGCACAGGACCATATTTATGATTTAGTCAGCAAGTCAGACCCTGAATCTCACAGAATAGGGATGCCACAGTCTTACCCACAGACTTGAGCATCCCTATTCACTAATTAACATGTTTGACTGTATGTTTGACTTCCTAGCAGCATGTAGCTCCACATGTTGTGCTACGTGTATGAGGCAATTGAGTACAATGGCCTAGGTGTGCATGCAGCTCATGGTCAGATGTGTGCCTGCATCTATCTGCTTGTTGTAAGTCATGTGTTACTGGTATGAAATGATGTTGACAATTGTCTGCATTTCCAAACATACAATAAATGTGGATGGGATTGTCCAAGGTTTGGGTGTATCCTAGTTGGACATCCTCCTTACCTGTGGTGGACTGCCCAAACCCATGTACAGCTGTCCAAAGCTTCCTGGGTGTCCTTGATGCATGAAAGTATTTGTTGCTTCTCCATCCCCCCCCTCAGGCACAGGCGTAGAGTTATGAAATGTGTACCTAGGACTGATGATCCAAGTTTAGTACACAGACATGTAAATCTGTTAATCACTTGTCCAAAACTAGGATACCCACTCATGATTACAAACTGCATTCTATCCAGGCAATTCCATTTACAACTCACAGATCTTGTGGCCCTTGATTGTCATCCAGACGTTAGTCATTAGTTGGCCTGTCACATGTGGAGGACTTGCAGCATTTTTTACGTGACAAATGGCTGAACAATGATGCATTGGTCATTTAAGTAGTTACACATCTTTTAGAGCATTGCTGTGCTGTTTTGATAGGACATGTATAGGCTGTGTTGGAATGTACTTCATCAGGGACAAACAGTGATCTGTATGATGATATGGCCTGTTTCTGGTACAATACATGTATTGTCTGATTTACTTCTGGAGCCATATCACACAATGAAGTACCTAATGTTTGGTTTGATGTTTCTTTTAACAGTTGCCAATATGAATCCCATCCAGATTCGGGTGTTTCAGCGCCGGGCGATGCGTTACCGCCAATTTCTGGATGTGGAGTCTGGGTTCCGCAACATGGCAAGGCGTTATCGCCATGAAAGAGCCTCCGAAGTGTGGAGGGCATTTTCCCAATGGGGCCCTTCGGTGTCCACCACAGCCACCACCACCAGCACCACCACTACCACCCAGGTGGCACCAACCATAGCAGGCACCTTTGCTGGACCGTCAACCTCCACTGCTTCAGCACCACCTGCACCTCCTCCTACACGCATGGCACCGACAAGGAGACATACATCTTCGACTGGCACCCAGACCACCCCTGCTGCAGTCATTGACCCAGCAGATTTTCAGCGGATGCAACGTGACATTGACTGTATGTAGAGGAAAATGAACAGGCTGCAGCAGGAGGTGGCACAAGTGAATAGGAGGGTGCGTGCCCTAAAGAAGACCCTGAGGAGGGCGAACTTGTAAACATTTTACCCTCAGCCATGATTCCCTCCCCTCCCTCCTCTTTCCTGGTTCTTTTCAGTAGTGGGTTTAGGGGGCTTAGTGTAGGCTGTTAGTTTAGTTAGTAGTAGTGGGTGGGTGGGTGGGTGTGTGATACTTTTAATATCTGGTTTTTTTATGTGTGTGGGTGGGTCGGGGATGATTTGGGGGTTTTGGTGTTTTAAAAAAAAATATACATATATATATAAAAAATAAAAAAATATATATATTTGTTTAGTATAAGATAGTATGTGTTTAGGTTAGTATATGTTGTCCTCCATGTGTCACGTCTTATAAGGGGGTTGGGGGGTTGATGTTTAGATCTTTTCGTTAAATGTGATAAGTAAGTTTAGCTTAGGTTAGTTAGGGCCAGTTGTGGGTAATGTGTAGTTAGGATAGGTTAGGTAAGGTGTTTCCCCTGGTTTTAGCTTCTGTTTTTACTGTTAAATAAATATTTTGGTACCCCTTTACAGTATGTGCCACATGCTTGGGGATCAGGGCCTTCGCATGGGTGAACAGTGTCTCTTTAGTATTAGCATTTGTGTTCCATCCTGCAACCAAAACCCAATTGAGCTATTACATTGGCAGCTACACCAGAGCTACCTTGCTAAGAATCTGCCATCCATTTCACCCACCACTCAAGGTTACTATGTATCCTAAAGTGTTGTTAATTTTTGATGTATGTTTTCAATCTCACATACTTTGCGACCAGAATTGGTATTGAGGACACTGTGTTAAGTCTGCCTGCAGCCTGATGTCCAAGCAAAACCTTATAAGGTGGGTGGTAGTATGAACTCATGTAGTATAGTATACATAACTCACATCTATAATTTGTTACAATTTTCAGCCAGGTTATATATTTGTACGTGCACTCATGCACATCCATTCATACTGTATGATGTGTGTTAGGTAAAATTTGGGTCAAATGTCACATACGTAAATTTTGGCTTGAAGAAAAAGTTGAAGGCAATCATTTTTGGCTTAGACATCCCTTGAGGAAGCGTTATTCTGTCCAACACAGCATTATAGTGTATAATTTCTATTTCCCTCAGAATTAACCCTCAGGAATGGCAGATGATGGTACAATCCAGACCACAGTGCATAGTTATCAGCCACTAATCTTTCAGGTCAGTTGTATTGAAAATCTATGATCATTGACCTGAGGTAAACATCACCGATGGCCATCACGGTTGATATGTCACATTACACAGAGACAAAGTTGTTGTGTAAGTGCTATTTATTTTAAAGTGCTGTAGTGCTCTAAGTACATTGTCCATGATTGTGAGTCCATTACTGTGACACCTTCCATTGTGATCCTACACAAGTGCAAAAGGACATATCATTGGACATGCTGGGGTGAAGTGTCAGACAGTGCAGAGGGACAGGATTTGCCAATGAGTTAGTAAGAGACAATCACAGTGCAGGGTGACAAGATAAACAGTGGGCTGGAGAACAGTGCTTGAGAGCAGCTGTTGCAAGACTGGCATGTTACAAAGCACAGGACCTTGGTTATAGGTAGCCATGTGGCATGGACTAGTGCTACTGTGTACTCTTACGGGGGAAGGTGATCTGTTCCATGTCTTCCTCTTCTGATGTGTGTGTTGTCTCCTCTGCGCTTGGTGGTGGTGGTTGTGAAGGGGCAACACACATCTCAGTGTTTGAACACGTGGAGTCAGACATCTCAGTAGCTGCCAACTGTGGGGCTATTAAGGGTTGTACTGCAGCAAGGAGGAGCTGCTGGTTTTTAAGAATAGCAGCTACATCACTGTGGTAGGCAGCCAGGTCGGCCCTGAGGGGGTCAATATTGCATTCGTGCACGCGTTGACAGAATTGTTGTTGTAGGTGTTGTGTGAACTATCTAACATCTGTGCTGATTTTCTTCACACTTTTTTCGTGTTCCTGCAAGATTGATGTTCACCCTTGCATGGCTGCTGTCTATTCTTCAGTTGACATTATGCACCAACGCACCCCCTCTAGGCTGGCTGCCATATTTTCCATCCCCACCCACACCTCCTTGGCTAGCTCCTGCTGTACTCCAACTACAGTTCTCTCAAAGCTGGTAACAGTGTCATCAGAGTCCTCAGCTGGATTGGAGCTGGCAGGTCGTATAGTTTGGGTGGTGGGTGGGTCCTCTGTGATAGCTGCTACTTCTGTGCTCCTCCTTGTGACTTAAGGTGGAGTCTGGAGGGTCACAAGGACATCTTGGAGGGTCTGCTGGCTGATGTTTGTCAGCTCGTCATACATGTCATCAGGAAAGTCCAGGACGGGCATATCCCCAGGAGAGTCATCGTCCTCTGCAATGAGATATGGTACAATTAGTGTCTGTGTTGTGGGATGTGTAATGTGACGTGCCTGCCTTCCCATTTGTTGCACATTGTGATCTTGGTTCCGGTTCATTACTCCTGTCTTTCATATTAGCATTCTCCCATGGCCTATGCCCTACCTGCATGTCACATGTATTGTGGTCAGTTTGAAGAATTGTCAGCATCACATCCTCTAGGTGTTGGTTCTGGCCAAAATGTGAAGTGCCACCTTCTTGCCCTACTCAACCCTCCGTCTACTTCCATTCTCATGGTGAGGCCTTGCACTGGCTGTGGTTGTTCTGATGGCACCTGCACCACACTTAACAATCTGCAACTGACCCAGTCTCTGATATTTCACATCCACCTATATGTTGCTGAGAATTAGCATATACTATGTATTGCATTGGCATGGCACGATACAGGTGTCAGCATTGGTAGTGCATACTGCTGATGTTGGGAAATGTGTGCTACATTGGATTGTACTGATGGTCCTAGCAGTGTTCCATTTCCTCTTATGATTGTGCAGGGATGTTCGCCTTCCTACACACATATTCCTCCCCCTCAATGCAATTGTCTTTGCACTATGACACTTGAGCTGTTGCGTGGTGGCATTGCAGCTATTGTGACCCAGGCACAGGTTAGACCATGACATGTGCAGCATGGGTATGACATTACTGCTGTGTACCTCATAATGTTAAATACAATACCTGATGTTTGTTGCGTCTATGGACATGGGCATTTTACAGGATTGGCACATTTATATTCATTACAGGGGATTGATAACGTTGTCATCCTGAACCCTCTATTTTGGGTGTGTTTGATCCATGGGTACGTAACTGCCATTAGCTACTTGACCTGCACACACAGCAGAGGTGGTAGTGGCAACTGTTGTCAATGTTAAATTCCACTTGCAGATATGGCCTGAGACTGTTATTGAGCCCTAGTTCATGTAGGGAGAATATCAGCTGAAGTGTGACAGCAGGCCAGTTTTACGTTGTACCCTACCCTCCTGGACTGGCTTTACCTTTCCAACATCCTTGGCATGACAGCATACCCCCAAGCAAAGGTTGTTGGTGTAGTTTAGTGCTGTGCCCCAGGTTTCCTCTGAACGGGCCATGCCCCGGTGCTGTGCCCCCTTACCCATGCCACTCCCTGAATATCATGACTTACATGCATTGTGTAGTAGGTAGGTCCCTCCTGCTTACAGTTATCATTTGTGATTTTAATTCCCCATGCGACTTACCCTGCATCTGTGTTGTCTCCTGGTAGTCTGCGCTGTCCTGTCCTTGAATCCCTGTGACGATCTCCTCAGGAATGACGGCTACCACCATCTCCTCCATGTGGTCCAGGGCCTTCTGCGGTGCTGGACTCCCACCTCCAGTCTGCAGTGCTTCCTTCCTGTTCCTGGCCATCTTTTCCTTGGCCCTGCGCTTGCAGTCATGCCAGCATTTCTTGCACTCGATGACTGTTCTCCGTACCAAACCAATGCATCAAGTCGTAAAGAAAAATGACGTTAACGTGGCGAAAATGACTGTGAGCAGGTTTACGACGTCGCAAACCGGATACATGCCGTTTATTGGCACAATTGCGTCAAAAAGCAGCGCAAACACAGAAAAATGGGCTAAGGAGAGCCAAAATGGATCCCAGATGGCACTACAGACCCCAGGAAGATGACAACAGACCAGGAACCAGCCAGGAGGACCCACACAAGAACCAGGACACTTTTAAGAAGAAAAGAAAGTGTCGCTTCAGTGCAGAGGAGCAGGAAATTCTGGTTAAAGAGGTGACGGAACACCAGCACCAACTGTTTGTCACCTCTAAATTGCCAATTAGTAGGAGAGAGGCTATATGGCAATAAATTGTTGACAAGATTAACAGTATGGCAGAAATACGCAGAACAGTCATTGAGTGCAAGAAACGCTGGTATGACTGCAAGCGCAGGACCACGGAAAAGATGGCCAGGAACAGGAAGGCAGCACTGCAGACTGGAGGTGGGAGTCCAGCACACCAGGAGGCCCTGGAGCACATGGAGGAGATGGTCGCAGCCATCATCCCTGAGGAGATCGTCACAGGGATTCAAGCACAGGACAGCGCAGACTACCAGGAGACAATGCACATGCAGGGTAAGTCGCATGGGGAATTAAAATGCACTAATGTTAACTGCAACCGGGGGGGAATACCTACTGCACATTGCATGTAAGTCATCATATACACGGAGTAGCATGGGTTAAGGGGCACGGCATGGGGGCATGGCCTGCACAGACAGAAGCTGGGGCACACCATTACACTACACCAACAACACTTCCATGGGGGCATGCAGCCATGCCAACGATGGAGCAAAGGGATACCCACGCCAGGAGGGAAGGGCACAACGTCAAACTGACATCCTGGCACACGTCAGCCACCATACCCCCTACATTAACTAGGGCCCTATTAACAACCTCTAGCCATACCAACAACCGGAATGTAACTGTGACAACAGTTGCCACTACCACCTCCGCTCTGTGTGCAGCTCAAGTAGCCAATGGCAATAACCTCCCCATGGATCATACACACCTAAATTAGACGGTTGAGGAAGACAACTTCAAAAATCCCCTGAAACAAGACAAAGGCCCCAGTACTGTTAATTGTCAATGCCCATAGTTGTCGCAAACCTCGGCCAATGTCAACAACAATAGGAGCAACACAGCACTAAGGACATACCCATGCTGCATATGTCAGGGTCCATCCCGTGCCTGGGTCACAATGTAACATCCCGAATGGCATACTGCTCAGACAACAGCATTGAGGGGGAGGACACATGTAACTGGTCACTGAAATACACCTGCACAGTCAGAGGAGGAAATAGGACACTGATACGATTATCAGGGCAATCCAATGTACCACATATTCCCAACATCAGCTGTACACATTACCAATGCCAACATCCATATTGTGCCATAACATTGCTATGCATAGGATATGCTACATGTCAACTACATTTAAGTGGATGTGAAAGATCAGAGACTGGGGCAGGTCTAGATTGTCAAGTGTGCTGCCGGTGGCATCAGAACACCCACAGCCAGTGAAAGGTCACACCATGAGAATGGATGTAGACGGAGGGTTGAGTAGGACAAGAAGGTGGCAGTTCACTATTTGGCCAAAACCAACACCTAGAAGAGAGGATGTCGACAAGTCTAATAACTTAATGACATACATGTGACATGCAGGTGGGACATAGGCCTGGGAGAATGCCCATCTGAAAGACTGGAGCAATAAACACGAAACAAGATCACAATGTGAATTCATCACAAGGCAGGCATGTCACATCACTAATGCCACAACACAGACACACTAATTGTACCCCGTTTCATTGCAGAGGACAATGGATCTCCTGTGGATATGCCTGTCCCAGAATACCCTGATGACATGGATGACGAGCTGATAAACATTCCCCAGGAGACCATTCAAGAGGTCCTTGAAACCCTCCAGACCTCACCTTCAGTCACAAGGAGGAGCACAGAACAATCAGCCATCGCAGAGGATCCACCCACCACCCCAATTGTAAGACCTGCCAGCTCCAATACAGCTGAGAACTCAGACGACACAGGTACCAGCTTTGAGAGAACTGTAGTTGGGGTACAGTGGGAGCTGGCCAAGGAGGTGTGGGTGGAGATGCAAACTATGGCAGCCAGCCTAGAGGGGGTGCGTTCGTGCATAATGTCATCTGCAGATCAGGCATCAACTATGCAAGCGCTAACATCTATCTTGCAGGAACAGCAAAAAAGCCTGAAGGAAATCAGCACAGCTGTAATACAGTTGACCCAACACCTACAACAGCAATCCTGTCAACGCGTGCACGAATGTAACATTGAACCCATCAGGGCCGACCTGGCTGCCTACCATCGTGATGTGGCTGCTATTCTCAAGAACAGCAGATCCTCCATGCAGCAGTATTGCCCTTAAGACCTTCACAGGTAGCAGCGACCGGGATGTCTTACACCACGTCTTCTAACACTGAGGTGTGTGTTGCCCCTTCACAACCACCACCATCAAGAACAGAGGAGGCAACACACACATCAGAAGAAGAAGACATGGAACAAATCACATTCACACAGAAAAGTACCCGGAAGCACTAGTCCCTGCCACATGGCCAACTATTACCAAGGTCCTGCGCTTTGTAACATGTCAATCTTACAACAACTCTACTTAATGACTGTTCTGCTTACCACTGTATATCTTGTCAGCCTGCCCAGTGATTGTCTCTCTCTTACTCATTGGCAAATCCTGTCCCTCTGCACTGTCTGAAACATCACCCCAGCATGTCAAAAGCATATCCGTAACCCCTTGTGTAGAATCACAATGTAAGATGTCACTCTAATAGACTCACAATCATGGACAATGTACATATAGCATTACCGAACTTTTCAATAAATAGCACTTACACAACAAATCTGTCTCTGGGTAATGTGACATATCAACTGTGCAGTAGATAACTGAAATGTGCCTACTGTCAAATTACGTAACTTGTCAATACAACTGTCCTGATATTATGTAGTCAGATAATTCTGCACAGTGCCCATGATTGCATCATATTCTGCCCATCCTGAAGGACATATCTGTTGAAGTGAGAAACCATACACCATCATGCTGTGTTGGACAGAATAATGCTTCCTCAAGGGATATCTAAGTCATCAAATAGTGGCTGCAAAATGTTGTCACCATGCAATACTAACACATATAACAGTGCACACAAATCTAAGCAAACACTACAAAAACTGCATGAATGAAGCTGTCTGAGTTTACGTACAAATAGGTACTCATGATGAACTGTGTCACAAATGACGTATGTGAGTCATGAAGACCAGAATACAAGAGTGCTTACGAGAACACATCTTATAAGGGTGTCCTTGATCATCACAATGCAGTCAGACCTAAAACTGTTCCCCCAATACTAAGTCTGGAAGCACTGTTTGTGACTTAGAAAACATACTTATCGACAGAAACACATTGCGATCCATATTAACTGTGATTGGTGGTTGCAACGAATGGTGGAAACTTTGCAAGGTAGCTCTGGGGTAGTTGCCAATCTTACAGCTCAGTTGGGATTTGTTTGTAGCATAGGACACGAATGTAATACAACAACATTCATGTACACTAATTCCAAACCCATGATCAAGTAGCATTTAACACATACTGTTAAGGGTTAACTATATATTTATTAAATGCTAATCACAGAAGAGGAAACAGAGGGAAAAGTCTTACCTACCCTAATCTACCCTGACTACTCATTACCCACAACTGTCCCTAACTAACCTAAGCTAAACTTATCACATGTAACAAAATGTTCTAAACATCCACCCCGCACCCCCCTTACGAGACGGGACACATGGAGGACAACACATACTAACCTAAACACATACTATCCTATACTAAACAAATATATATTTTTTTGTATTTTTTTTTTATTTTTATCAAACACACAAGAACCCCAACATAGCCCTACACCCACCCACCCACCCACACACGTAATAAGTAAAATAGAAACAATCAGGATACCCCACCCACTAACACTAACTAAACTAACAGCCTATACTAACCTAACACTAAGCCCCCTAAGCCCACTAATTATAAGAACAAGGAAAGAGGAGGGAGGGGAGGGAATCATGTCCATATCAAAAAGTCTATAGGTTGGCCCTCCGGAGGGTCCTCTTGGTGGACTTCACACGCCGGTTAATGTGGCGAACATCCCGGCTCAGATGGCTTAACTTTCGCAACACACGGTCCATCTTCCGTTCCATGTTGTGGGAATGCTGCAGGGTCAACAGATGGAGCTGGGGCAGTCTGGGTACAGGTGGAGGAGGTCTGTGTTGTGTGTGGAGCCAAGGCCAGTGGGCTGTCCTGCACCTGTAGCAATGCTGGGGCCTGGAAGTCCGGCAGATGTAGGGACAACAGTCCCAGCTGTGGGTGGGGCCACCTGGCTTGAAGTGGTGGTTGTGCTGGTAGTGGCTGTGGTGGGCAAAGTAGGGCCACCCTGTGGGAAGGCCCTACATGCCCCGGAGGCCCGTTCATGGCAGTATCGACGGGCCATCCTCCTGAACCCCGACTCCACCAGCAGGATGTGCTGGTATCTCATGGCCTGCCGCTGGAACTCACTGACCTGGTCTGGAGTCAAGTTTGCAGCTGTGAAGACAAATGCAAATAATCTACCTTAGGAACTGCATTGTGTGAAATGGCACAAGAAGTCAATCAGACAATACAACTACAGTACTTGTAACAGCTCATATCACAATACAGATCACTGAATGTCCCTGAGTAAGTAAATGGCAGGCCAGCCTACAAAGGTCACATCACACATAGCACATCCAAAACCTACAAGGTGGGTAACAACTGGCATTGACTTGCCATCTGAGTTCTGCCAGTTATCAGCTAACAATCATGCTGCATATCCTCCGTCAATACCTGGGCTACAAATGTCAGTGTACGGAATGCAAAACTAAAGCCACATGATCTGCAAGTTGTAACAGGACTTGCCAGTATAGTACCCATGTGCCAAACCTGAGTGTGTATACTAGGTTTCGACCAAACAGTCACTTATTCACATGTATGTGTAACATACTGGTAGCATCAGTCGTAGGTACCCTATTCACAAACCCATGCCTGTGCTTGAGGGTGGGGGGGTGGATAAACAACTATAAATTCCAAACAACATGGACACCGAGGAGTGTATAGAAAACTCCACACGTGCTTGGCTCTACACACACACACCACAGGTAAGGTCTATCAACAATTAGGAGTCTGCAGACCCTAGACCAATCATAGCGCCACACATGTCAGGAAATGCAGAGCTTGGTACACAACAAATACTTCCAGTAAGTCATGACTTACATCAGACACAGAGTTGCAAGAACACCCATGATCATGATTTGCATGCACACCTAGGCCATTGCACTCAAATTCCACATACTTGTAGCACTACATGTGGAAGTACATGCTGCTAGGAAGTTCTACCTACAGTTTAATAAGTACCTTGGTAAATAGGGAAGCAGAAGTCTGTTGGAAAGCAATTTGCTGTATCAATCTTGGAGAATGTGGGTCTGACAGGCTGACTAAATCTGAGCTGACTTCCAGTGCCACTCTTGTTGATATAAGTGTCATCTACATGACTCACCCCAGTACTCACTGTGGTGCCTACAGGAATGGCCTACAATCCCTAGATAATACAATAGGATACACATTGGCCAACTCAAAACATTTGAGAAACTGAAATACCACTCATGGAACAAGACAAATGATTGCCCAACGCATCACACCTTGCTATGCGTTCAACACACACAAGTCCATAACCATCAAACACAACACATAACAGACATATCAACACTTACTGGAGTGGTCGGGGTCCTCAAATGAAGCCACCTCTCCCACAGTGTAGGGTGCTGGTCCACCTGTAAGGCATGGAAGGAAGAAATGTTCTCAAAATCTGTGCACTGACCAACAATTTCATAAACATATACAATGTGTGGGCTGAATAAGGAAATGGCAGCCATTCAGACATGATGATACTGCATCTGATATATCACGGCCAACTTGTACATAGCATGGGTCTCCTGTGACAGTTACACACATATCTGCACACAAGCAGTGGCCCTAACTATGATGTGGTGGCAAACATGCCCCGTCATTAGGGACCAGAAAAAAATATGGAGTGTAATTGTCTCATCATGTGCATCCAAGAGAGACATCCAAAGCCTGGTTACTTGAGGACTGCATTACCAGTCAAACAGCCTATGTGGCCATGACACATTTATTACACATAGGTAAAATGTACAGAGGGACAGGGACTTTTGTAAGCCCTCATGTTGTTACAGTTTCTTCATTTGACGTGGCCCAGCTATGGTGATTCGCACCAACCATGGAGATGTGAACCCATGTGCATACCTTTGTACTGCCATCCCTAATTGGAATGTGGCACAACTAACTCCAAAAAACATTCTAAGATGTTAGCTGAGGTCACCTTACACCTTTTCAAGATGTTTTCAAATCCAGGTCTGATATGTATCCAAAAAGATAAAGGACCACAATAATCCCTAACATTCATAGAACTTCCGTGAACGCTTTCCTTCCACACTCAACAGACTCACGTGAGACATATGTCTGGGCACTTTGCTATCATCAATTGACGTGAAGCCAGCACTCATTTTCTGCATCATGTAGTGATTCTAAAGTCAGTCTAGCTATTGCGTCAACAAAGTTAGCCAATATGTTAGTACAACTTTACTTCTCTGGAAAATGTGGCCTATATAGAATTTGATTGGCTCCTATTTTGTTGGTTGTCTGACACAAAAGGCAGCACCAATTTACTTCACGGAAAAGTATCCTGTAAGTTTGCTGAGCACGTGCTACCTCACAGCTAGCAATTGTGATCCTTCCCATAGTGCATCAATTACCCAGTATGTTTCCCCAGCATTACACACAGTCAGCATCTTAGCTGGCAGATATTGTACAAATCATCTGATGTCACTACAGAGCATTTAATTGTGCACATTTACATGATTAGTACTCACCAACAGTGCCACCAATCACGATGCCCAGGTGGTCCAAGAGATCCTGCTCCCTGGTGATGAGGTCAGCCCACCGGTGCTTCAGCTGGTGATCACTCCTCTGGCTGGCATACACACGCTGCAGGTGATGCAGCACCTTTCCCCACCGGATTCTGCGCACCTCGGTGTGATACCTCTGTATCACCCTGCCCCCTGCCTCGATCATCAGTGGCAAGAAATGGCACACAAGCCATATGAAGCCCCCCAACTCCTCTTCACCCATCCTGCCAAGACGTGACCTACCAGACATTGTAGAAATGTGAAAGGGAAGAGGGGTTAAAGAAATAGAAAGGGGAAAAGGGGGAAAGTAGTGGTACAAATACAGAAGAAAAGTAAACTTAACCACTAAAAGATCCCAACTATCCCCAAACTACCACTACCCACAACAGACTCCCACAAACATCAAAAACACTAGAAAAATTGCAAATGTACACAAAACACCTTAGGACAGTATACACCAACAATATTTATTTCACAAATTGACAATAGAGACAGCGCACAGGACACAAAAGCTCAAAATCAATGGACACCACTCTCTACACAGCCACACAGTCTAGAAGAATCACAGACTACAAAGTGAAAGTGAAAGTACACCCACTGTACATGATCTGTAAACAGGATATCCTATTACATCACTTCCTGAATAAAATGTCCGCCCTTTTTCGCGTTATGCATCATATTTTTTTCACGCATACAGTTTGTGCGTCTTTTTTTTCGACGCACAGATGTGAAAATCAGCCCGCATCCAAATAATAGTAAATAGCCTGTACAATTATCTGGATGCTGCCTAATTTTCACTCCTGTGCGTCAATAAAAATGATGCAAATTCTGTATTGGTGTACAAAAAATTACGCATAACGCTAGCAACGTCAACATTTCAATGCATGAACTGGTTTTGGGCTTTTTTTCTGTTTTTATGTTATGTTACATTTGGGACACATCAGAGATAGCCTGATGGCACCCACTATGGTGTCGTGGTGTTTGTTCACATGTGTGACATCATACTGCAGCGGACCATGATCCGCTACTTCCTTCACAGTTTTTTCACGGTTGGCTGACGCACTAGATGGCCATATGTGTGGCCTACATATATGTATTGCACAAATTGGGCATGTTTGGCATCAGAAGAGGATAGCAATGTGACACACAGATGTACAATACCTAAATGCCTTTGGCTCAATGTGTGTGCTGTGGCAAGTAATGTAATTGTTGACCTAGTGTGTGTATCACGTGATGCATTATTGCACATATGCTTGTATGAATGTGAAGTCCATGTGTCCAAACCTTAGATGCAAGTCATTGTGGAAATGAGAGAGGACATGTGTTAGTCATAAATGTAGCAACATCCGTTATGTGCACTTCCAAGATTTAGGGTAACGTAGACACCGCATATGACAAAGCATGCACCAGATAGATGTCAGACGCTTGTTCATGTCAATGGTCCACATTTTCAACATCTTATGTCCTAGAGTTTTGGTAACAGCTTCCTAGGCACTAGTCGGTGAATCCCACAGTGATTCATACACATGCATTAAGGAAGTGGGTACCATGTTGTTTGCCCAGACAGACAAAGGTGAACCACAAATGTATGATGACACCACAGTTGAGGTCATATAACTGAGCCACAACTCTCAAGTGGCTGTGGTGGACCAGTAGACGAGGCAGCACATGTCCATATATTTCCAGTAATCAATGGCACATAGGTGTCTTGTTCATGTGTGTGGTCCAATGTTGATACTGTATATTTTTGGGGGTGGAATTTGTCACAGTTAGGTCCAGGACTCATCATGAGTCAGTGGAAGCTATTCCTGTATCTACTGAGTATCCTTTGTTGATCAATGTGAGTAAAGTGGATGTGGACATAAGAACCTACATGGGGATGGTCCCACCCTGTCACTAACGACGTGTAATGAGACAGTCAACAGGGCAACCTTGGTGTGCTGAGTGAGATAATGTCTCAGGTGTCATGTTCCGGCAGGTGTATTACAACATTTGTACACAGGTTAGCCTCTGCAATTCCCACTGCATCTGGGAACATCAAAGCCTCTGTGCTGATTATTCTCGCAGCTATTCACCACACACGGCCCATCAATATGTTGTGAGCAATGTAATTCTGTGTGTGAACTGTCAGGGTCCTGATATGTGTGGATTTTTCATGGACATTATCAGAGGTTGCTGGTTCTGCTGAAGGCCCCGCACCCAATCCCTGCATACGGCCCTGGGACACTGTCACACGTTGTCATTCATGCATAAATGAGACCCAGACAAGGGATGGGCCATGAATTTTGGTTTTCACAGAGGATTTAACTCATATGGTACAGTTAAAAGGCAGATGATGCTATACAATGTATTTGGGTATACATTGAAGAAGCACATGCCCAAATACCCCCTGATGAATGAGAGGATTGCTAATGCAAGTGTGGTACATATGTAGACACAGGGATACTTTAGTGTGACGCACAGACAGATGCCAGTCAGGCTGACAGAATCAGGGTGAATCAGGATCCAGCAATTTGACAAGTTACATAATCAGTGGTCTGACTAAGACAGTTTGGAGGACGAACTAGACAGTTGACATGTCAAACTGTATATGTCCTGTGTTTTTGAAGGTGACAAATGAACCCAAGGGCTGTGTTACACGGCTTAATTAGTATCAATGCTTAACGGTGTATTTGACAAAATGGCAACTCCTATGCTGTTCCAGGCATCAGTAGGGGCAGTTCTTGTTGAAATGGGTGGTGTACATGGAGGTGATCACAGGTGTGGGCTGCATCTGTTTCTCACAAGTCCTGTACGTGAGATTTGCATTCTAATGGCCAACAGACATTTTCACACAGGAAGCAATCTACAGGTGCTAACAGGGATTGGAAACTAGAAGCCAGTGTATTAATTGACCTGATGTCCATGCAGTCAGATGTTCTATGACAATGGCATACCATAGGAAAGGGTGTAGCACACTGGATTGCTATTGAAAAGCTGTGTGTGTAGAGGAGAGAATATCAGGGTACACATCTTAGTATTCCAGGGACCTCTTCAGACAGGTGGGTTGTGACCAGGTGCATGGGTGTGTTGGGATTTAGGAAATGGGCTGACGTGTACATGGAATGTCATGTGCACAATGCAGCTCATATGTGTGGCACTTGTGCTGTCTATGTACTGCTTCTATGGAACTCTGGTCACAGATAGTCCTTGCAAATATTGGATGCAGTTGGACTTACTGCTGTCAAGGGTCTGGTCAGACATTCCTGTTACTGATGCAAAAGCACATCAACTGCCTCATGTGTGAGGCTTGTTTTCCCCTTATTGAGTGATGGTGTCTTAGTTGTGTGCCATATGCTGCGTTGGACCATGATTTCAACATGTATGTATGAAATAGGTGTGGTCCTCTGCTATTGCCCTTCAAAGGTGAAATGTACATGATATATGTAATTTACAGTGTGTGTGTATGTGACCATTGTATGATATGCATCACATTAGCTCTGGGATTTTCAGTGTCCTAATCGGTATATCAGCAATGCTCCATGAGACAACACTCTTATTCTGATAGTTACAGATGAAGGTGTGCAAAAATGAATAGCCAAACGATGATATGGTGATTATTATAGGTGTTTATTTACATTAGTTCATAAAGTGGTGATGGTGATTATATTTAAAAGAAATTGTTCACGATATGTTGATGCCTGCGTAAACCAGCGGCCGTGTTCTGTTGTTCCCCCTCATGTTGCAGGCCACCATCCTCCTCTTCCTCCTCTTCAGGCATGTGTGGCTCGGGTTCCAGGAGGGGAATGTTCTATTTTATGCAAATGTTGTGCAGAATAGCACATGTTAGGATGATCTTATAAACCATCTCCGGGGAATATAGGAGGCTACCACCAGTGATGTCGAGGCACCGGAACCTTGACTTGAGGATGCCGAAGGTCCTCTCGACTATGGTGCGTGTCCTCCTATGTGTGTCATTGTAGGCACGCTCTGCTGCAGTACTCGGGTTGCCAATAGGTGTCATTATCCATGGCTGGATGCCATACCCCTGATCAGCTGCAAGGGAAAATGAAGGGGATCGTGTTGATGTAGCTAGCCCTATTGAAATGACCTTTCATGGCAGTAGTTGTCTTGTATTGTCTGTGACTCTTTTGTGTTATTATGTCGCATCCTAGGCTTGTAGGATGTGCCATCTCCATTGTGTTGATTCCTTGGCTGAACAAGTGTTTGGCTGCTAACCGGTTGTCAGCAGTATGTTTTGGGATTTGCAGCACAGTGTGCCCACCCTAGCATTGTGACTTGTGATACAGGTGTCCCTGTGTCTTCACTGGGGGTGAGATGATAGTTCGATACACAGATTCATCTTGACAGTGTTGTTAACACGTTCATATCAATGTACCCTGGACATCCCATACCTTTAGACTTATGCAATGGATTAATGTAAACGTCATTGGGACACTTACAATTTGCAAGGTGACATTTAGACAACCCACTCCACACGTTGTGATCTTTGATGTCTTAACATTGGACTGTTCACTAATTTCGGATGTGTGACAGGTTCAATGGTGACCTAAGAAACATGCCTAGCGGTGTCACGACCTCAGTGTGTTCCTGTCGACATGTTGCTGTTGTGGAGAATGTGTTGTGTGTCCTAGAGGGTTGCTGTGCAGTGTGTATATAAGTAGGTTTCTGTACTTACCAACAAGTAGTCCATTGCCATACCGTCCATCCTGGAAGTGTTCATTGATGGTGCAGTGACGGAAGATGAATGAGTCATGGACACTCCCAGGATATTTAGCCACGATGTTGGTGATCAATCCTTGGTGATCGACAATGGCCTGCACATTGATGGAATGTGTGTGCTTCCTGTTGCGGTAGAGGTGTTCAGTTGCAGCAGGTGGCACAAGGCGTACATGTGTGCAGTCGATGGCACCAAGGACGTGTGGGAAGCCACTAATGAGGTAGAATCCCTGTTTTGTTTCCTGCTGCTTCTGCAGTGTGTTAGGGAAGCAGATGTGGCGGGTGTAAGTCCAATGATGGCCTCCAGTACTATGGGCAAAAAGGCTGAGAATGATGGTTGTGATATTCCGGCAACCAGGGCACCAGTTGTTTGAAAAGAGCCACTTGCCAGCATGTGAAGTACGGCAAGCAGCTTGGTTTCTGTTGGGATGGTGCGGGGTGTCAGCAAAGTGGGTGCCAACTGCGGCTCAATGTTGCGCAGCAGCTGCTGAATGGCCTGCCAGTTCAACCTGTACCTCTGGATGATGTTGTGTTCCCTGAGGCCATGAAGGGTTGTTCTGGGGCGGAATATCCTCTCCTGCCTTCTGCGCTGCCTTTGGGGCCCCTGCTGGTGTTGTGGTAGCTGCTGTTGTAGCTGCTAGGCTCTGCGTCTGCGTGCACGCTGGATAAGAATCCCCTCCATGTCTCCCTTTTGCTGCTCTGCTGCTCTGCTGTTGCTTCTGTGTGTTCTGATTAAATATAGGTGTGTTTGCCCCATTTTAACGCCTGCCCTGACCCAGGCGTTAAATTTTGACGCAAATCGGGCTGTGCGTCATTTTCCAGCTCCGCCTCCCGACCGTGCGTCATTTTTGCCCCAAAGCATAAATACGACGCACGGCCGTTTAAGTCATTTTTTGGACGGGAACGCCTACCTTGCATATAATTAACGCAAGGCGGGTTGCCGCATCCCAAAAATTATGCATACAGCGGAATTTTGTAATCTCCGGGCTCGGCTGTCAAAGTTTAAATATGGGGCAAGGTTTGCACTGAATGTGCGTCAAAATTTTTGACGCACATTCGGCGCAGACAGAGTATAAATATGCCCCTTTGTCTCTATCTAGCTCGGCGGGGATAGCACTATGCTGATCCTATGCTTAAAAACTTTGCTAGATAAACAGACATTTGAGGTGAGCAAATCTAGAGTTTTGTTGGTGTTGTAGAGTGCTCCTTATCGGAGCTGTTCTCCACCTAAATTTGGGAACTACTCAGAGTTATCACCTATATTTTGCATAATTTAAGTGTCACTCTAACCCTGAAAGGGTCTTGTTTTGATATATATATATATATATATATATATATATATATATATATATATATACATATATATATATATATATATATATATATATATATATATATATATATATATATATTATCACAATGACAAATGAATGGAATCCAACTGTCTGAGCACCGACAAGACTAAAGTTGTGATCTTTGGGGAAAGCTCCTCTCTATGTGACTCTACCTGGTGGGAGGCAGAGCTAGGGCTTACTCCTTCCCCATGCCAAGTACCTCGGGATCGACTGCAAACTTGACAGCACGGCCCAAGTCAACACAATCACTGACTCATGCTTCCACACCCTGATGATGGGAAGGAAAATGTTCACATGGCTCCCAACCATCTCCCCGAAACCATAACCCATACTCTCATCACCAGCAAACTAGACTACAAGAACACCCTCTGCTGGGATCAACAAGCACCTCATCAGTAGGCTGAAGAACAACCAGAACCTGGAGGCCAGAATCACTGGCAACCTCAAAGAAATATGTGTTGGGAAAATTGAAAGGAATAAATAGCAAGTCTTCCTAGTGCGAAGATGTCAAGGCCGGGTGTAGTAACAGGAACCTACTTAACCCCTTCCCCGCCAGGGACGTAATGGTTACGTCCATGGCAGCGCCCGTGTGGCGCCATGGACGTAACCATTACGTCCTGAATGCTGCCCTCGGGAGAAGCGCTAGCGCTCCTCCCGAGGGCCGCCCCCCCACCCCCCCTAGGTCAGGGCTGACAGGGGAATCCCTTCCCCTTCAACCCCCGACCCCCCCACCCCCCCTGTGACATCAGCGCACGAGCGCGCGCTGACAATCACACAACCTCCCCCATCGCGCTGGAAGCAGAGCTTCCAGCGCGATCGAAAGAGAAATGCTCAGCATTTCTCTTTCGATCACGTGGGGGAGGCCCAGAGGGGCTTCAAAGGGAAGGAAATGTATTTCCTTCCTTTTGAAGTCTCTCCGAGGGTTTCAAAAGCCGGATTGCTTGCAATCCGGCTTTTGAAACCCCACTAGACACCAGGGATTTTTTTTTTTTTATATGTAATTGACAGAAGGGAGCGACCCCTTGGGCAAGGGTCGCTCCCAGGGGGTCATTTTTTTTTAAGGCCTTTTCTGCCCCCCCCTGGGGGCAGATCGGCCTAATAATAGGCCGACCTGCCCCCAGGGGGGGCAGAAACCTCTAGACACCAGGGATACTTTTGTTTTTTTTGTTTTTTGATTTGTTTTCTTTTGTGTTTTAGGTGTGGGATGCGACCCCTTAGGCAAGGGTCGCTCCCATAGGGGGGAAATTATATTTAGGCCATTTCTGCCCCCTTTGGGGGCAGATTGGCTTATTTTTATGAGGCGAATCTGCCCCCAAGGGGGGCAGAAACCACTAGACACCAGGGAGTTTTTTTTGTTTGTTTGTTTTTCACGTAAGGGGAGCGACCCCTTAGGCAAGGGTCGTTCCCATGGGGGGCAAATTTATTTTAGGCCATTTCTGCCCCCCATGGGGGCAGATCAGCCTATTTTTATTAGGCCGATCTGCCCATACGGGGGGCAGAAACCACTAGGCACCAGGGATTTTTGTTGTTGTTGTGTTTTACAGATCCCCTGGAGGGGCAAATTGTATTTAGGCCATTTCTGCCCGCTTTGGGGGCAGATCGGACGATTTTAGGTCAATCTGCCCCCAAGGGGGGCAGAAACCACTAGGCACCAGGGATCTTTTTTTTGCGCCGTCACGCAAGGGGAGCGACCTTGTAGGCAAGGGTCGCTCCCCGGGGGGGGAGGTGAAGGGGGGCAAATTTATTTTAGGCCATTTCTGCCCCCCTGGGGGCAGATCGGCCTATTGGTATTAGGCCGATCTGCCCACAGGGGGGGCAGAAACCTCTAGGCGCCTGGGCAAATAGTTTTTTTGTGTTTTTTTTTTGTTTGTTTGTTTTTTTAGAGATGGGGAGCGACGCATTAGGCAAGGGTCGCTCCCCTGGGGGGCAAATTGTATTTAGACCATTTCTGCCCCCCTTGGGGGCAGATTGGCCGATTGTAGGTCAATCTGCCCCCAAGGGGGGCAGAAACCACTAGGCACCAGGGATCTTTTTTTTGCGCCGTCACGCAAGGGGAGTGACCTTGTAGGCAAGGGTCGCTCCCCGGGGGGCGGGGGGGTGAGGGGGGCAAATTTATTTTAGGCCATTTCTGCCCCCCCTGGGGGCAAATCGGCCTATTAGTATTAGGCCGATCTGCCCACAGGGGGGGCAGAAACCTCTAGGCGCCTGGGCAAATAGTTTTTTGTGGTTTTTTTTTTGTTTGTTTGTTTTTTTAGAGATGGGGAGCGACGCATTAGGCAAGGGTCGCTCCCCTGGGGGGCAAATTGTATTTAGACCATTTCTGCCCCCCTTGGGGGCAGATTGGCCGATTGTAGGTCAATCTGCCCCCAAGGGGGGCAGAAACCACTAGGCACCAGGGATCTTTTTTTTGCGCCGTCACGCAAGGGGAGCGACCTTGCAGGCAAGGGTCGCTCCCCGGGGGGGGGGGGTGGGGGGGCAAATTTATTTTAGGCGCCAGGGTAATTTTTTTTTTGTGGGGTTTTTTTTTTTGTTTGTTTGTTTTTTTAGAGATGGGGAGCGACGCATTAGGCAAGGGTCGCTCCCCTGGGGGGCAAATTGTATTTAGACCATTTCTGCCCCCCTTGGGGGCAGATTGGCCGATTGTAGGTCAATCTGCCCCCAAGGGGGGCAGAAACCACTAGGCACGAGGGATCTTTTTTTTGCGCCGTCACACAAGGGGAGCAACCTTGCAGGCAAGGGTCGCTCCCCGGGGGGGGGGTGGGGGGGCAAATTTATTTTAGGCCATTTCTGCCCCCCTGGGGGCAGATCGGCCTATTGGTATTAGGCCGATCTGCCCCCGGGGGGGCAGAAACCTTTAGGCGCCAGGGCAAAAAAAAATTTGTCTGGGTTTTTTTTTTTTTGTTTTGTTTTTTTAGAGATGGGGAGCGACGCTTTAGGCAAGGGTCGCTCCCCTGGGGGGCAAATTGTATTTAGACCATTTCTGCCCCCCTTGGGGGCAGATTGGCCGATTGTAGGTCAATCTGCCCCCAAGGGGGACAGAAACCACTAGGCACCGGGGATTTTTTTTTTTGCACCAATGTCAAGCAGGGGGAGCGACCCCATAGGCAAGGGTCGCTCCCGGGGGGGCAGGGGGGTTGGGGGGTGGGGGACAAATTTATTTTAGGCCATTTCTGCCCCCCCTGGGCCCGGCTGAGATAGAGGCCAAAATCCACAGGTAGGCACTGTTTTCTATGAAAAAATTTGATGTGTCAACGTTGTGTTTTGGGTCATTTCCTGTCACGGGCGCTAGGTCTACCCACACCAGTGAGGTATCATTTTTATCGGGAGACTTGGGGGAACGCTAGGTGGAAGGAAATTTGTGGCTCTTCTCAGATTCCAGAACTTTCTGTCACTGAAATGTGAGGAAAACATGTTTTTTTAGCCAAATTTTGAGGTTTGCAAAGGATTCTGCGTAACAGAACCTGGTCAGAGCCCCACAATTCACCCCATCTTGGATTCCCCTGGGTTTCTAGTTTTCAAAAATGCGCTGGTTTGCTAGGTTTCCCCAGGTGCCGGCTGAGCTAGAGGTCAAAATCCACAGGTAGGCCCTGTTTTCTATGAAAAAATGTGATGTGTCCAGGTTGTGTTTTGGGCCATTTCCTGTCGCGGGCGCTAGGCCTACCCACACAAGTGAGGTATCATTTTTATGGGGAGACTTGGGGGAACGCTGGGTGGAAGGAAATTTGTGGCTCCTCTCAGATTCCAGAACTTTCTGTCACCAAAATGTGAGGAAAATGTGTTTTTTTAGCCAAAATTTGAGGTTTGCAAAGGATTCTGGGTAACAGAACCTGGTCCGATCCCCACAAGTCACCCCATCTTGGATTCCCCTAGGTCTCTAGTTTTAAAAAATGCACAGGTTTGGTAGGTTTCCCTAGGTGCCGGCTGAGCTAGAGGCCAAAATCTACAAGTAGGCACTTTGCAAAAAACAGCTCTGTTTTCTGTGATGTGTCCACGTTGTGTTTTGGGGCATATCCTGTCGCGGGCGCTGGGCCTAACCACTCAAGTGAGGTACCATTTTTATCGGGAGACTTGGGGGAACGCTGGGTAGAAGGAAATTTGTGGCTCCTCTCAGATTCCAGAACTTTCTGACACAGAAATGTGAGGAACATGTGTTTTTTTAGCCAAATTTTGAGGTTTGCAAAGGATTCTGGGTAACAGAACCTGGTCCGAGCCCCGCAAGTCACCCCTCCTTGGATTCCCCTAGGTCTCTAGTTTTCAGAAATGCGCAGGTTTGGTAGGTTTCCCTAGGTGCCGGCTGAGCTAGAGGCCAAAATCTACAGGTAGGCACTTCGCAAAAAACACCTCTGTTGTCTTCCAAAAATTTGGATGTGTCCACGTTGCGCTTTGGGGCGTTTCCTGTCGCGGGCGCTAGGCCTACCCACACAAGTGAGGTATCATTTTTATCGGGAGACTTGGGGGAACGCTGGGTGAAAGGAAATTTTTGGCTCCTCTCAGATTCCAGAACTTTCTGCCACAGAAATGTGAGGAACATGTGTTTTTTTAGCCAAATTTTGAGGTTTGCACAGGATTCTGGGTAACAGAACCTGGTCCGAGCCCCGCAAGTCACCCCTCCTTGGATTCCCCTAGGTCTCTAGTTTTCAGAAATGCACAGGTTTGGTAGGTTTCCATAGGTGCCGGCTGAGCTAGAGGCCAAAATCTACAGGTAGGCACTTCGCAAAAAACACCTCTGTTTTCTTCCAAAAATTTGGATGTGTCCACGTTGCGCTTTGGGGCGTTTCCTGTCGCGGGCGCTAGGCCTACCCACACAAGTGAGGTATCATTTTTATCGGGAGACTTGGGGGAACGCTGGGTGGAAGGAAATTTGTGGCTCCTCTCAGATTCCAGAACTTTCTGACACAGAAATGCGAGGAACATGTGTTTTTTTAGCCAAATTTTGAGGTTTGCAAAGGATTCTGGGTAACAGAACCTGGTCCGAGCCCCGCAAGTCACCCCTCCTTGGATTCCCCTAGGTCTCTAGTTTTCAGAAATGCACAGGTTTGGTAGGTTTCCCTAGGTGCCGGCTGAGCTAGAGGCCAAAATCTACAGGTAGGCACTTCGCAAAAAACACCTCTGTTGTCTTCCAAAAATTTGGATGTGTCCACGTTGCGCTTTGGGGTGTTTCCTGTCGCGGGCGCTAGGCCTACCCACACAAGTGAGGTATCATTTTTATCGGGAGACTTGGGGGAACGCTCGGTGAAAGGAAATGTTTGGCTCCTCTCAGATTCCAGAACTTTCTGCCACAGAAATGTGAGGAACATGTGTTTTTTTAGCCAAATTTTGAGGTTTGCACAGGATTCTGGGTAACAGAACCTGGTCCGAGCCCCGCAAGTCACCCCTCCTTGGATTCCCCTAGGTCTCTAGTTTTCAGAAATGCACAGGTTTGGTAGGTTTCCCTAGGTGCCGGCTGAGCTAGAGGCCAAAATCTACAGGTAGGCACTTCGCAAAAAACACCTCTGTTGTCTTTCAAAAATTTGGATGTGTCCACGTTGCGCTTTGGGGCGTTTCCTGTCGCGGGCGCTAGGCCTACCCACACAAGTGAGGTATCATTTTTATCGGGAGACTTGGGGGAACGCTGGGTGGAAGGAAATTTGTGGCTCCTCTCAGATTCCAGAACTTTCTGACACAGAAATGCGAGGAACATGTGTTTTTTTAGCCAAATTTTGAGGTTTGCAAAGGATTCTGGGTAACAGAACCTGGTCCGAGCCCCGCAAGTCACCCCTCCTTGGATTCCCCTAGGTCTCTAGTTTTCAGAAATGCACAGGTTTGGTAGGTTTCCCTAGGTGCCGGCTGAGCTAGAGGCCAAAATCTACAGGTAGGCACTTCGCAAAAAACACCTCTGTTGTCTTCCAAAAATTTGGATGTGTCCACGTTGCGCTTTGGGGCGTTTCCTGTCGCGGGCGCTAGGCCTACCCACACAAGTGAGGTATCATTTTTATCGGGAGACTTGGGGGAACGCTGGGTGAAAGGAAATTTTTGGCTCCTCTCAGATTCCAGAACTTTCTGCCACAGAAATGTGAGGAACATGTGTTTTTTTAGCCAAATTTTGAGGTTTGCACAGGATTCTGGGTAACAGGACCTGGTCCGAGCCCCGCAAGTCACCCCTCCTTGGATTCCCCTAGGTCTCTAGTTTTCAGAAATGCACAGGTTTGGTAGGTTTCCCTAGGTGCCGGCTGAGCTAGAGGCCAAAATCTACAGGTAGGCACTTCGCAAAAAACAACTCAGTTTTCTTCCAAAAATTTGGATGTGTCCACGTTGCGCTTTGGGGCGTTTCCTGTCGCGGGCGCTAGGCCTACCCACACAAGTGAGGTATCATTTTTATCGGGAGACTTGGGGGAACGCTGGGTGGAAGGAAATTTGTGGCTCCTCTCAGATTCCAGAACTTTCTGACACAGAAATGTGAGGAACATGTGTTTTTTTAGCCAGATTTTGAGGTTTGCAAAGGATTCTGGGTAACAGAACCTGGTCCGAGCCCCGCAAGTCACCCCTCCTTGGATTCCCCTAGGTCTCTAGTTTTCAGAAATGCACAGGTTTGGTAGGTTTCCCTAGGTGCAGGCTGAGCTAGAGGCCAAAATCTACAGGTAGGCACTTCTCAAAAAATACCTCTGTTGTCTTCCAAAAATTTGGATGTGTCCACGTTGCGCTTTGGGGCGTTTCCTGTCGCGGGCGCTAGGCCTACCCACACAAGTGAGGTATCATTTTTATCGGGAGACTTGGGGGAACGCTGGGTGAAAGGAAATTTTTGGCTCCTCTCAGATTCCAGAACTTTCTGCCACAGAAATGTGAGGAACATGTGTTTTTTTAGCCAAATTTTGAAGTTTGCACAGGATTCTGTGTAACAGAACCTGGTCCGAGCCCCGCAAGTCACCCCTCCTTGGATTCCCCTAGGTCTCTAGTTTTCAGAAATGCACAGGTTTGGTAGGTTTCCCTAGGTGCCGGCTGAGCTAGAGGCCAAAATCTACAGGTAGGCACTTCGCAAAAAACAGCTCTGTTGTCTTCCAAAAATGTGGATGTGTCCACGTTGCGCTTTGGGGCGTTTCCTGTCGCGGGCGCTAGGCCTACCCACACAAGTGAGGTATCATTTTTATCGGGAGACTTGGGGGAACGCTGGGTGAAAGGAAATTTTTGGCTCCTCTCAGATTCCAGAACTTTCTGCCACAGAAATGTGAGGAACATGTGTTTTTTTAGCCAAATTTTGAGGTTTGCAGAGGATTCTGGGTAACAGAACCTGGTCCGAGCCCCGCAAGTCACCCCTCCTTGGATTCCCCTAGGTCTCTAGTTTTCAGAAATGCACAGGTTTGGTAGGTTTCCCTAGGTGCCGGCTGAGCTAGAGGCCAAAATCTACAGGTAGGCACTTCGCAAAAAACACCTCTGTTTTCTTCCAAAAATTTGGATGTGTCCACGTTGCGCTTTGGGGCGTTTCCTGTCGCGGGCGCTAGGCCTACCCACACAAGTGAGGTATCATTTTTATCGGGAGACTTGGGGGAACGCTGGGTGGAAGGAAATTTGTGGCTCCTCTCAGATTCCAGAACTTTCTGACACAGAAATGTGAGGAACATGTGTTTTTTTAGCCAAATTTTGAGGTTTGCAAAGGATTCTGGGTAACAGAACCTGGTCCGAGCCCCGCAAGTCACCCCTCCTTGGATTCCCCTAGGTCTCTAGTTTTCAGAAATGCACAGGTTTGGTAGGTTTCCCTAGGTGCCGGCTGAGCTAGAGGCCAAAATCTACAGGTAGGCACTTCGCAAAAAACACCTCTGTTTTCTTCCAAAAATTTGGATGTGTCCACGTTGCGCTTTGGGGCGTTTCCTGTCGCGGGCGCTAGGCCTACCCACACAAGTGAGGTATCATTTTTATCGGGAGACTTGGGGGAACGCTGGGTGGGAGGAAATTTGTGGCTCCTCTCAGATTCCAGAACTTTCTGACACAGAAATGCGAGGAACATGTGTTTTTTTAGCCAGATTTTGAGGTTTGCAAAGGATTCTGGGTAACAGAACCTGGTCCGAGCCCCGCAAGTCACCCCTCCTTGGATTCCCCTAGGTCTCTAGTTTTCAGAAATGCACAGGTTTGGTAGGTTTCCCTAGGTGCAGGCTGAGCTAGAGGCCAAAATCTACAGGTAGGCACTTCGCAAAAAATACCTCTGTTGTCTTCCAAAAATTTGGATGTGTCCACGTTGCGCTTTGGGGCATTTCCTGTCGCGGGCGCTAGGCCTACCCACACAAGTGAGGTATCATTTTTATCGGGAGACTTGGGGGAACGCTGGGTGAAAGGAAATTTTTGGCTCCTCTCAGATTCCAGAACTTTCTGCCACAGAAATGTGAGGAACATGTGTTTTTTTAGCCAAATTTTGAGGTTTGCACAGGATTCTGTGTAACAGAACCTGGTCCGAGCCCCGCAAGTCACCCCTCCTTGGATTCCCCTAGGTCTCTAGTTTTCAGAAATGCACAGGTTCGGTAGGTTTCCCTAGGTGCCGGCTGAGCTAGAGGCCAAAATTTACAGGTAGGCACTTCGTAAAAAACACCTCTGTTGTCTTCCAAAAATTTGGATGTGTCCACGTTGCGCTTTGGGGCGTTTCCTGTCGCGGGCGCTAGGCCTACCCACACAAGTGAGGTATCATTTTTATCGGGAGACTTGGGGGAACGCTGGGTGAAAGGAAATTTTTGGCTCCTCTCAGATTCCAGAACTTTCTGCCACAGAAATGTGAGGAACATGTGTTTTTTTAGCCAAATTTTGAGGTTTGCAGAGGATTCTGGGTAACAGAACCTGGTCCGAGCCCCGCAAGTCACCCCTCCTTGGATTCCCCTAGGTCTCTAGTTTTCAGAAATGCACAGGTTTGGTAGGTTTCCCTAGGTGCCGGCTGAGCTAGAGGTCAAAATCTACAGGTAGGCACTTCGCAAAAAACACCTCTGTTTTCTTCCAAAAATTTGGATGTGTCCACGTTGCGCTTTGGGGCGTTTCCTGTCGCGGGCGCTAGTCCTACCCACACAAGTGAGGTATCATTTTTATCGGGAGACTTGGGGGAACGCTGGGTGGAAGGAAATTTTTGGCTCCTCTCAGATTCCAGAACTTTCTGCCACAGAAATGTGAGGAACATGTGTTTTTTTAGCCAAATTTTGAGGTTTGCAGAGGATTCTGGGTAACAGAACCTGGTCCGAGCCCCGCAAGTCACCCCTCCTTGGATTCCCCTAGGTCTCTAGTTTTCAGAAATGCACAGGTTTGGTAGGTTTCCCTAGGTGCCGGCTGAGCTAGAGGCCAAAATCTACAGGTAGGCACTTCGCAAAAAACACCTCTGTTTTCTTCCAAAAATTTGGATGTGTCCACGTTGCGCTTTGGGGCGTTTCCTGTCGCGGGCGCTAGGCCTACCCACACAAGTGAGGTATCATTTTTATCGGGAGACTTGGGGGAACGCTGGGTGGAAGGAAATTTGTGGCTCCTCTCAGATTCCAGAACTTTCTGACACAGAAATGCGAGGAACATGTGTTTTTTTAGCCAAATTTTGAGGTTTGCAAAGGATTCTGGGTAACAGAACCTGGTCCGAGCCCCGCAAGTCACCCCTCCTTGGATTCCCCTAGGTCTCTAGTTTTCAGAAATGCACAGGTTTGGTAGGTTTCCCTAGGTGCCGGCTGAGCTAGAGGCCAAAATCTACAGGTAGGCACTTCGCAAAAAACACCTCTGTTGTCTTCCAAAAATTTGGATGTGTCCACGTTGCGCTTTGCGGCGTTTCCTGTCGCGGGCGCTAGGCCTACCCACACAAGTGAGGTATCATTTTTATCGGGAGACTTGGGGGAACGCTCGGTGAAAGGAAATTTTTGGCTCCTCTCAGATTCCAGAACTTTCTGCCACAGAAATGTGAGGAACATGTGTTTTTTTAGCCAAATTTTGAGGTTTGCACAGGATTCTGGGTAACAGAACCTGGTCCGAGCCCCGCAAGTCACCCCTCCTTGGATTCCCCTAGGTCTCTAGTTTTCAGAAATGCACAGGTTTGGTAGGTTTCCCTAGATGCCGGCTGAGCTAGAGGCCAAAATCTACAGGTAGGCACTTCGCAAAAAACACCTCTGTTGTCTTTCAAAAATTTGGATGTGTCCACGTTGCGCTTTGGGGCGTTTCCTGTCGCGGGCGCTAGGCCTACCCACACAAGTGAGGTATCATTTTTATCGGGAGACTTGGGGGAACGCTGGGTGGAAGGAAATTTGTGGCTCCTCTCAGATTCCAGAACTTTCTGACACAGAAATGCGAGGAACATGTGTTTTTTTAGCCAAATTTTGAGGTTTGCAAAGGATTCTGGGTAACAGAACCTGGTCCGAGCCCCGCAAGTCACCCCTCCTTGGATTCCCCTAGGTCTCTAGTTTTCAGAAATGCACAGGTTTGGTAGGTTTCCCTAGGTGCCGGCTGAGCTAGAGGCCAAAATCTACAGGTAGGCACTTCGCAAAAAACACCTCTGTTGTCTTCCAAAAATTTGGATGTGTCCACGTTGCGCTTTGGGGCGTTTCCTGTCGCGGGCGCTAGGCCTACCCACACAAGTGAGGTATCATTTTTATCGGGAGACTTGGGGGAACGCTGGGTGAAAGGAAATTTTTGGCTCCTCTCAGATTCCAGAACTTTCTGCCACAGAAATGTGAGGAACATGTGTTTTTTTAGCCAAATTTTGAGGTTTGCACAGGATTCTGGGTAACAGAACCTGGTCCGAGCCCCGCAAGTCACCCCTCCTTGGATTCCCCTAGGTCTCTAGTTTTCAGAAATGCACAGGTTTGGTAGGTTTCCCTAGGTGCCGGCTGAGCTAGAGGCCAAAATCTACAGGTAGGCACTTCGCAAAAAACAACTCAGTTTTCTTCCAAAAATTTGGATGTGTCCACGTTGCGCTTTGGGGCGTTTCCTGTCGCGGGCGCTAGGCCTACCCACACAAGTGAGGTATCATTTTTATCGGGAGACTTGGGGGAACGCTGGGTGGAAGGAAATTTGTGGCTCCTCTCAGATTCCAGAACTTTCTGACACAGAAATGTGAGGAACATGTGTTTTTTTAGCCAGATTTTGAGGTTTGCAAAGGATTCTGGGTAACAGAACCTGGTCCGAGCCCCGCAAGTCACCCCTCCTTGGATTCCCCTAGGTCTCTAGTTTTCAGAAATGCACAGGTTTGGTAGGTTTCCCTAGGTGCAGGCTGAGCTAGAGGCCAAAATCTACAGGTAGGCACTTCTCAAAAAATACCTCTGTTGTCTTCCAAAAATTTGGATGTGTCCACGTTGCGCTTTGGGGCGTTTCCTGTCGCGGGCGCTAGGCCTACCCACACAAGTGAGGTATCATTTTTATCGGGAGACTTGGGGGAACGCTGGGTGAAAGGAAATTTTTGGCTCCTCTCAGATTCCAGAACTTTCTGCCACAGAAATGTGAGGAACATGTGTTTTTTTAGCCAAATTTTGAAGTTTGCACAGGATTCTGTGTAACAGAACCTGGTCCGAGCCCCGCAAGTCACCCCTCCTTGGATTCCCCTAGGTCTCTAGTTTTCAGAAATGCACAGGTTTGGTAGGTTTCCCTAGGTGCCGGCTGAGCTAGAGGCCAAAATCTACAGGTAGGCACTTCGCAAAAAACACCTCTGTTGTCTTCCAAAAATGTGGATGTGTCCACGTTGCGCTTTGGGGCGTTTCCTGTCGCGGGCGCTAGGCCTACCCACACAAGTGAGGTATCATTTTTATCGGGAGACTTGGGGGAACGCTGGGTGAAAGGACATTTTTGGCTCCTCTCAGATTCCAGAACTTTCTGCCACAGAAATGTGAGGCACATGTGTTTTTTTAGCCAAATTTTGAGGTTTGCAGAGGATTCTGGGTAACAGAACCTGGTCCGAGCCCCGCAAGTCACCCCTCCTTGGATTCCCCTAGGTCTCTAGTTTTCAGAAATGCACAGGTTTGGTAGGTTTCCCTAGGTGCCGGCTGAGCTAGAGGCCAAAATCTACAGGTAGGCACTTCGCAAAAAACACCTCTGTTTTCTTCCAAAAATTTGGATGTGTCCACGTTGCGCTTTGGGGCGTTTCCTGTCGCGGGCGCTAGGCCTACCCACACAAGTGAGGTATCATTTTTATCGGGAGACTTGGGGGAACGCTGGGTGGAAGGAAATTTGTGGCTCCTCTCAGATTCCAGAACTTTCTGACACAGAAATGTGAGGAACATGTGTTTTTTTAGCCAAATTTTGAGGTTTGCAAAGGATTCTGGGTAACAGAACCTGGTCCGAGCCCCGCAAGTCACCCCTCCTTGGATTCCCCTAGGTCTCTAGTTTTCAGAAATGCACAGGTTTGGTAGGTTTCCCTAGGTGCCGGCTGAGCTAGAGGCCAAAATCTACAGGTAGGCACTTCGCAAAAAACACCTCTGTTTTCTTCCAAAAATTTGGATGTGTCCACGTTGCGCTTTGGGGCGTTTCCTGTCGCGGGCGCTAGGCCTACCCACACAAGTGAGGTATCATTTTTATCGGGAGACTTGGGGGAACGCTGGGTGGGAGGAAATTTGTGGCTCCTCTCAGATTCCAGAACTTTCTGACACAGAAATGCGAGGAACATGTGTTTTTTTAGCCAGATTTTGAGGTTTGCAAAGGATTCTGGGTAACAGAACCTGGTCCGAGCCCCGCAAGTCACCCCTCCTTGGATTCCCCTAGGTCTCTAGTTTTCAGAAATGCACAGGTTTGGTAGGTTTCCCTAGGTGCAGGCTGAGCTAGAGGCCAAAATCTACAGGTAGGCACTTCGCAAAAAATACCTCTGTTGTCTTCCAAAAATTTGGATGTGTCCACGTTGCGCTTTGGGGCATTTCCTGTCGCGGGCGCTAGGCCTACCCACACAAGTGAGGTATCATTTTTATCGGGAGACTTGGGGGAACGCTGGGTGAAAGGAAATTTTTGGCTCCTCTCAGATTCCAGAACTTTCTGCCACAGAAATGTGAGGAACATGTGTTTTTTTAGCCAAATTTTGAGGTTTGCACAGGATTCTGTGTAACAGAACCTGGTCCGAGCCCCGCAAGTCACCCCTCCTTGGATTCCCCTAGGTCTCTAGTTTTCAGAAATGCACAGGTTTGGTAGGTTTCCCTAGGTGCCGGCTGAGCTAGAGGCCAAAATTTACAGGTAGGCACTTCGCAAAAAACACCTCTGTTGTCTTCCAAAAATTTGGATGTGTCCACGTTGCGCTTTGGGGCGTTTCCTGTCGCGGGCGCTAGGCCTACCCACACAAGTGAGGTATCATTTTTATCGGGAGACTTGGGGGAACGCTGGGTGAAAGGAAATTTTTGGCTCCTCTCAGATTCCAGAACTTTCTGCCACAGAAATGTGAGGAACATGTGTTTTTTTAGCCAAATTTTGAGGTTTGCAGAGGATTCTGGGTAACAGAACCTGGTCCGAGCCCCGCAAGTCACCCCTCCTTGGATTCCCCTAGGTCTCTAGTTTTCAGAAATGCACAGGTTTGGTAGGTTTCCCTAGGTGCCGGCTGAGCTAGAGGCCAAAATCTACAGGTAGGCACTTCGCAAAAAACACCTCTGTTTTCTTCCAAAAATTTGGATGTGTCCACGTTGCGCTTTGGGGCGTTTCCTGTCGCGGGCGCTAGTCCTACCCACACAAGTGAGGTATCATTTTTATCGGGAGACTTGGGGGAACGCTGGGTGGAAGGAAATTTGTGGCTCCTCTCAGATTCCAGAACTTTCTGACACAGAAATGTGAGGAACATGTGTTTTTTTAGCCAAATTTTGAGGTTTGCAAAGGATTCTGGGTAACAGAACCTGGTCCGAGCCCCGCAAGTCACCCCTCCTTGGATTCCACTAGGTCTCTAGTTTTCAGAAATGCACAGGTTTGGTAGGTTTCCCTAGGTGCAGGCTGAGCTAGAGGCCAAAATCTACAGGTAGGCACTTCGCAAAAAACACCTCTGTTTTCTTCCAAAAATTTGGATGTGTCCACGTTGCGCTTTGGGGCGTTTCCTGTCGCGGGCGCTAGGCCTACCCACACAAGTGAGGTATCATTTTTATCGGGAGACTTGGGGGAACGCTGGGTGGAAGGAAATTTGTCACTCCTCTCAGATTCCAGAACTTTCTGACACAGAAATGCGAGGAACATGTGTTTTTTTAGCCAAATTTTGAGGTTTGCAAAGGATTCTGGGTAACAGAACCTGGTCCGAGCCCCGCAAGTCACCCCTCCTTGGATTCCCCTAGGTCTCTAGTTTTCAGAAATGCACAGGTTTGGTAGGTTTCCCTAGGTGCCGGCTGAGCTAGAGGCCAAAATCTACAGGTAGGCACTTCGCAAAAAACACCTCTGTTGTCTTCCAAAAATTTGGATGTGTCCACGTTGCGCTTTGGGGCGTTTCCTGTCGCGGGCGCTAGGCCTACCCACACAAGTGAGGTATCATTTTTATCGGGAGACTTGGGGGAACGCTGGGTGAAAGGAAATTTTTGGCTCCTCTCAGATTCCAGAACTTTCTGCCACAGAAATGTGAGGAACATGTGTTTTTTTAGCCAAGTTTTGAGGTTTGCAGAGGATTCTGGGTAACAGAACCTGGTCCGAGCCCCGCAAGTCACCCCTCCTTGGATTCCCCTAGGTCTCTAGTTTTCAGAAATGCACAGGTTTGGTAGGTTTCCCTAGGTGCCGGCTGAGCTAGAGGCCAAAATCTACAGGTAGGCACTTCGCAAAAAACAACTCAGTTTTCTTCCAAAAATTTGGATGTGTCCACGTTGCGCTTTGGGGCGTTTCCTGTCGCGGGCGCTAGGCCTACCCACACAAGTGAGGTATCATTTTTATCGGGAGACTTGGGGGAACGCTGGGTGGAAGGAAATTTGTGGGTCCTCTCAGATTCCAGAACTTTCTGACACAGAAATGTGAGGAACATGTGTTTTTTTAGCCAGATTTTGAGGTTTGCAAAGGATTCTGGGTAACAGAACCTGGTCCGAGCCCCGCAAGTCACCCCTCCTTGGATTCCCCTAGGTCTCTAGTTTTCAGAAATGCACAGGTTTGGTAGGTTTCCCTAGGTGCAGGCTGAGCTAGAGGCCAAAATCTACAGGTAGGCACTTCGCAAAAAATACCTCTGTTGTCTTCCAAAAATTTGGATGTGTCCACGTTGCGCTTTGGGGCGTTTCCTGTCGCGGGCGCTAGGCCTACCCACACAAGTGAGGTATCATTTTTATCGGGAGACTTGGGGGAACGCTGGGTGAAAGGAAATTTTTGGCTCCTCTCAGATTCCAGAACTTTCTGCCACAGAAATGTGAGGAACATGTGTTTTTTTAGCCAAATTTTGAAGTTTGCACAGGATTCTGTGTAACAGAACCTGGTCCGAGCCCCGCAAGTCACCCCTCCTTGGATTCCCCTAGGTCTCTAGTTTTCAGAAATGCACAGGTTTGGTAGGTTTCCCTAGGTGCCGGCTGAGCTAGAGGCCAAAATTTACAGGTAGGCACTTCGCAAAAAACACCTCTGTTGTCTTCCAAAAATTTGGATGTGTCCACATTGCGCTTTGGGGCGTTTCCTGTCGCGGGCGCTAGGCCTACCCACACAAGTGAGGTATCATTTTTATCGGGAGACTTGGGGGAACGCTGGGTGAAAGGAAATTTTTGGCTCCTCTCAGATTCCAGAACTTTCTGCCACAGAAATGTGAGGAACATGTGTTTTTTTAGCCAAATTTTGAGGTTTGCACAGGATTCTGGGTAACAGAACCTGGTCTGAGCCCCGCAAGTCACCCCTCCTTGGATTCCCCTAGGTCTCTAGTTTTCAGAAATGCACAGGTTTGGTAGGTTTCCCTAGGTGCCGGCTGAGCTAGAGGCCAAAATCTACAGGTAGGCACTTCGCAAAAAACACCTCAGTTTTCTTCCAAAAATTTGGATGTGTCCACGTTGCGCTTTGGGGCGTTTCCTGTCGCGGGCGCTAGGCCTACCCACACAAGTGAGGTATCATTTTTATCGGGAGACTTGGGGGAACGCTGGGTGGAAGGAAATTTGTCACTCCTCTCAGATTCCAGAACTTTCTGACACAGAAATGCGAGGAACATGTGTTTTTTTAGCCAAATTTTGAGGTTTGCAAAGGATTCTGGGTAACAGAACCTGGTCCGAGCCCCGCAAGTCACCCCTCCTTGGATTCCCCTAGGTCTCTAGTTTTCAGAAATGCACAGGTTTGGTAGGTTTCCCTAGGTGCCGGCTGAGCTAGAGGCCAAAATCTACAGGTAGGCACTTCGCAAAAAACACCTCTGTTGTCTTCCAAAAATTTGGATGTGTCCACGTTGCGCTTTGGGGCGTTTCCTGTCGCGGGCGCTAGGCCTACCCACACAAGTGAGGTATCATTTTTATCGGGAGACTTGGGGGAACGCTGGGTGAAAGGAAATTTTTGGCTCCTCTCAGATTCCAGAACTTTCTGCCACAGAAATGTGAGGAACATGTGTTTTTTTAGCCAAGTTTTGAGGTTTGCAGAGGATTCTGGGTAACAGAACCTGGTCCGAGCCCCGCAAGTCACCCCTCCTTGGATTCCCCTAGGTCTCTAGTTTTCAGAAATGCACAGGTTTGGTAGGTTTCCCTAGGTGCCGGCTGAGCTAGAGGCCAAAATCTACAGGTAGGCACTTCGCAAAAAACAACTCAGTTTTCTTCCAAAAATTTGGATGTGTCCACGTTGCGCTTTGGGGCGTTTCCTGTCGCGGGCGCTAGGCCTACCCACACAAGTGAGGTATCATTTTTATCGGGAGACTTGGGGGAACGCTGGGTGGAAGGAAATTTGTGGGTCCTCTCAGATTCCAGAACTTTCTGACACAGAAATGTGAGGAACATGTGTTTTTTTAGCCAGATTTTGAGGTTTGCAAAGGATTCTGGGTAACAGAACCTGGTCCGAGCCCCGCAAGTCACCCCTCCTTGGATTCCCCTAGGTCTCTAGTTTTCAGAAATGCACAGGTTTGGTAGGTTTCCCTAGGTGCAGGCTGAGCTAGAGGCCAAAATCTACAGGTAGGCACTTCGCAAAAAATACCTCTGTTGTCTTCCAAAAATTTGGATGTGTCCACGTTGCGCTTTGGGGCGTTTCCTGTCGCGGGCGCTAGGCCTACCCACACAAGTGAGGTATCATTTTTATCGGGAGACTTGGGGGAACGCTGGGTGAAAGGAAATTTTTGGCTCCTCTCAGATTCCAGAACTTTCTGCCACAGAAATGTGAGGAACATGTGTTTTTTTAGCCAAATTTTGAAGTTTGCACAGGATTCTGTGTAACAGAACCTGGTCCGAGCCCCGCAAGTCACCCCTCCTTGGATTCCCCTAGGTCTCTAGTTTTCAGAAATGCACAGGTTTGGTAGGTTTCCCTAGGTGCCGGCTGAGCTAGAGGCCAAAATTTACAGGTAGGCACTTCGCAAAAAACACCTCTGTTGTCTTCCAAAAATTTGGATGTGTCCACATTGCGCTTTGGGGCGTTTCCTGTCGCGGGCGCTAGGCCTACCCACACAAGTGAGGTATCATTTTTATCGGGAGACTTGGGGGAACGCTGGGTGAAAGGAAATTTTTGGCTCCTCTCAGATTCCAGAACTTTCTGCCACAGAAATGTGAGGAACATGTGTTTTTTTAGCCAAATTTTGAGGTTTGCACAGGATTCTGGGTAACAGAACCTGGTCTGAGCCCCGCAAGTCACCCCTCCTTGGATTCCCCTAGGTCTCTAGTTTTCAGAAATGCACAGGTTTGGTAGGTTTCCCTAGGTGCCGGCTGAGCTAGAGGCCAAAATCTACAGGTAGGCACTTCGCAAAAAACACCTCAGTTTTCTTCCAAAAATTTGGATGTGTCCACGTTGCGCTTTGGGGCGTTTCCTGTCGCGGGCGCTAGGCCTACCCACACAAGTGAGGTATCATTTTTATCGGGAGACTTGGGGGAACGCTGGGTGGAAGGAAATTTGTGGCTCCTCTCAGATTCCAGAACTTTCTGACACAGAAATGTGAGGAACATGTGTTTTTTTAGCAAAATTTTGAGGTTTGCAAAGGATTCTGGGTAACAGAACCTGGTCCGAGCCCCGCAAGTCACCCCTCCTTGGATTCCCCTAGGTCTCTAGTTTTCAGAAAAGCACAGGTTTGGTAGGTTTCCCTAGGTGCCGGCTGAGCTAGAGGCCAAAATCTACAGGTAGGCACTTCGCAAAAAACACCTCTGTTGTCTTCCAAAAATTTGGATGTGTCCACGTTGCGCTTTGGGGCGTTTCCTGTCGCGGGCGCTAGGCCTACCCACACAAGTGAGGTATAATTTTTATCGGGAGACTTGGGGGAACGCTGGGTGAAAGGAAATTTGTGGCTCCTCTCAGATTCCAGAACTTTCTGCCACAGAAATGTGAGGAACATGTGTTTTTTTAGCCAAATTTTGAGGTTTGCAAAGGATTCTGGGTAACAGAACCTGGTCCGAGCCCCGCAAGTCACCCCTCCTTGGATTCCCCTAGGTCTCTAGTTTTCAGAAATGCACAGGTTTGGTAGGTTTCCCTAGGTGCCGGCTGAGCTAGAGGCCAAAATCTACAGGTAGGCACTTCGCAAAAAACACCTCTGTTTTCTTCCAAAAATTTGGATGTGTCCACGTTGCGCTTTGGGGCGTTTCCTGTCGCGGGCGCTAGGCCTACCCACACAAGTGAGGTATCATTTTTATCGGGAGACTTGGGGGAACATAGATTAGCAAAATAAGTGTTATTGCCCCTTGTCTTTCTCTACATTTTTTCCTTCCAAATATAGGAGAGTGTGTAAAAAAGACATCTATTTGAGAAAAGCCCTGTAATTCACATGCTTGTATGGTCACCCCGGAATTCAGAGATGTGCAAATAACCACTGCTCCTCAACACCTTATCTTGTGCCCTTTTTGGAAATACAAAGGTTTTCTTGATAGCAATTTTTTACTCTTTATATTTCAGCAAATGAATTGCTGTATACCCGGTATAGAATGAAAACGCACGTCAGGGTGCAGCTCATTTATTGGCTCTGGGTTCCTCGGGTTCTTGATGAACCTACAAGCCCTATATATCCCCGCAACCAGAGGAGTCCAGCAGACGTAACGGTATATTGCTTTCGATAATCTGACATTGCAGGGAAAAGTTACAGAGTAAAACGTAGAGAAACATTTATGTTTTTTTCACCTAAATTTCAATATTTTTATTTTTCAGTTGTTATTTTCTGTAGGAAACCCTTGTAGGATCTACACAAATGACCCCTTGCTGAATTCAGAATTTTGTCTACATTTCAGAAATGTTTAGGTTTCTGGGATCCAGCATTGGTTTCATGCCCATTTCTGTCACTGACTGGAAGGAGGCTGAAAGCACAAAAAATTGCAAAAATGGGGTATGTCCCAGAAAAATGCCAAAATTGTGTTGAAAAATTGGGTTTTCTGATTCAAGTCTGCCTGTTCCTGAAAGCTGGGAAGCTGCTGAGTTTAGCACCGCAAACCCTTTGTTGATGCCATTTTCAGGGGAAAAACCACAAGCCTTCTTCTGCAGCCACTTTTTCCAATTTTTTTGAAAAAAACAAAATTTTCCCGGTATTTTGGCAAATTTCTTGGCCTCTTTCAGGGGAACCCACAAAGTCTGGGTACCTCCAGAATCCCTAGGATGTTGGAAAAAAAGGACGCAAATTTGGCTTGGTTAGCTTATGTGGACAAAAAGTTATGCGGGCCTAAGCGCGAACTGCCCCAAATAGGCAAAAAAAGGCCTGGCACAGGAGGGGGAAAAGGCCTGGCAGCGAAGGGGTTAAACTAGCACTACCATTACAATCTGCTTGCTATCCAGGTGTTTGTGTTGACGTTTGGCCTGCTGGAAATTTTGAAGGTTGAGACTGGTGAGTATAGCCATCAGCTCTTACTCTCCAATAACTCTCTATATTCTCTTTATGCCTGTTAGGAAGATGATATTATGTAAATCTAGGGCTTGTAGGTTACATCCAGCGTTGACAAAAATTATAAGGGAATTACAATAAAATCCTCACTGTAAACCCCCACACCATCATTCATTAACAGCGAGCTATTTCAGAGTAAAAACTCGTTGTTGGAGCCTGGTTAAAAGGATGAACTTTCAGGAGCGTACACATGATCTAGAAACAATGGATTTCGTTAAATCCTAGCAAACAGGGAGGATAAAGCATCGTGGGGTGCACTAAAGCCCAGGGGCGTAATGTGTAAAGATACCCTTCCCACCACCGCCTCCCCCACAGCCCCGCAGAATGTGATTTAAGGCCCTCGCGTATATCTCTCACAGAAATGTCAAGGCTTTACGCTGAATTGGAGACCCCTGAAGGATGTCGTCTTTGCACCGCACGGGCTGCGGGGGTCTGTGTTACACCCCTGCGAGGTTTCATTCTGTCTGCAATTTAAACCGCACGGGTTCCTTTTATTGTAACCTTCTGTGACTTGAGGGATCGTTTGATAAATGACTACACCGAGCGTGACCTCCGTAATGGTTGAGAAAGTAAGGCCACCGCTGGTGCCGCATGGATATTTTTACTCGGTGGGCGTAAATGTCTGGCATTTTAATTTTTGAGTGTTTATGCGGGCACGACACTAATTTAAGCATCGTGCCGCCTTTGAGCTAGGTATAGAAATGAGCACTTTATCCCGTTAACATTGGCGGGTGATGCTTCATTTGCATAAGTAATGAGCCTGCCGAGTGAATACTGTTTTTGAGTTTAGCCTTCTTAACACACATTGACTTAAGCTGTTTTGGATTGATTGGGGCCCGATCATTTATGCTTGATTGCTCTTGTCCTATCCCTGTAGAACCTCACATGGGGGTTTCTGTGTGCTGTACACATGTGATACATTTACATCTAGCTTTGGCAATACAGTGAGTTTTTTAAGTCTCTTTTCTTCCATCCTATGTTTTATTTATTTGTCTTTGATTCTTCCCTATAAATGATTTGTAGGGCTCCACTCCAGGACCTGAGTTTAGGGGCTTCGCAAGACACTTGCAGGTAAGCTGCACTCTAAGGCCCGTATTTTTACTTTTTTAGCGCTGCATTTACGCCTCTTTTTGATGCAAAAAAGGTTCAAACTTACAAAATACAATTGTATTTTGCAAGTTTGCTCCGCTTTTACGTCAAAAAATGACGCAAATGCGGCGCTAAAGAAGTATAAATATGGGTCTAAGCTTCTTGCTTTTTTCCCTGAACTGAAGTGGCACACCGTTCATTCACCAAATCCTATAGTGTTATACCCTTACATGGCGGAGGGCAGTGCTTGAAATGGAAAAATAAAGTTCAGGTACCTGCTTGTTTCGGAGAAGTGCCGGTACTCGCCATTTAAAAGTATTATGTTTTTCTTGAGAAGTGCAGGTACTCTCCCTCTCAAAATAAAAAAGTTCCGGTACTCAGTTCCGGTCAGTACGGCCCATTTAAAGCACTGGTGGAGGGGTATCTGTGGTATGGGTGGCAGTGGTAGGGATGTGATGCCTGGTGATCTTTGTTCACTACAGCCTCTTAAGGTTGGCCTAGCTGTTATGTTCTGTTTAAAGATTTGCACATCTTTTCTTACAGGTGTCTCTCAGTGTATCCCCACTTTTTCCTCCACTGTTTGGATTCTAACAAGGACCACCGGACGGTTTTATATACACTGTATTTTATTCTTAATTTTGTTTTTTAAGCACTAATTTGAGCAGAAGTACTATCACTATAGATCGTGATGAATGCCACAACACCTCTTTAGAGGGTTGTAGGCAGAAACATGTCCTCTCCTAATGACACAAATAAACTTATTTAATCCCTCCTGCGTTGTCCAGTTTTTAAATTCAGGCCCAGGGCCTCACTAATGAAGCTCCTTGCCTACTCTGTAGTCAGTTTTTGTTAGAATTTGGGTCTTTGGTTGACAGTCAGGTTACCCCCTGTTCAAGCAAGGACCCCCACTCTAGTCAGGGTAAAAGAGAATCACCCTCAGCTAACCCCTGCATACCCCCTTGGTAGCTTGGCAGAGCAGTAGGTTTAACTTCAGATTGCTAGGTGTAAAGTATTTGTACGAACACACACAGTAACTTAATGAAAACACTACAAAATGACACAACACCAGTTTAGAAAAATAGGAAATATTTATCTTAACAAAACAAGACCAAAACGAAAACAATCTGACATACACAAGTCACGTTATGATTTTTTAAAGATTAAATTAAAAAATAGCGCTTAGAAACACGAAATGCTTTGATGAGGTGTTAACACAGCGTCGTGACAGAGTCGTTCCCAACAAGCCGACACCAGCGGCTCCGGACACAGAGTCGCGTAGACCCCCAGGTACAGAACCTTTGGTGAAGAGTGAAAACAAGCAGATGCGCAAAGTCGGGGATCACGGCGTCTGTGCGAACCGTTGAATCCGCGCACTTCGAACAGCGTCTGTCACGACGTGGTGCGACGACTTCCACGGAGTCGCAGACTTCAGCGGGGCTGCAGCGGTGTCGGGCCTGCGAAGGTCGTCGCGTTCCAGCGGAGATCACGGAGTCTGTTGCAGGCGGCGTCACCGGATTCAGCAGCGGCGCTGGTCCGAAGTCATCCGAAGTCGATTTCCTTGGATTTCCACCAGCTTTCCTTTCAAGGACCCAGGGACTGGATAGGGCACCACTTGTCAGAGTAGGAGTCTCTCCAGAGACTCCAGGTGCTGGCAGAGAGAAGTCTTTGCTGTCCCTGAGACTTCAAAAAACAGGAGGCAAGCTCTAAATCAAGCCCTTGGAGATTTCTTCATAAGATGGAAGGCATACAAAGTCCAGTCTTTGCCCTCTTACTCTTGCAGACGCAGCAACTGCAGGATAGCTCCACAAAGCACAGTCACAGGCAGGGCAGCACTTCTCAGCTCTTCTCTAAGCAGAGGTTCCTCTTGATGTCCAGAAGTGATCTAAAGTCTGTGTTTTTGGGTGACCTTCTTATTCCCAATTTCTCCTTTAAAGTAGGCCTACTTCAAAGTAAAGTCTCTTTTGAATGTGAAATCCTGCCTTGCCCAGCCCAGGCCCCAGACACTCACCAGGGGGTCGGAGACTGCATTGTGTGAGGACAGGCACAGCCCTTTCAGGTGTTAGTGACCACTTCTCTCCTCCCTCCTATCACAGATGGCTCATCAGGAAATGCAGACTACACCCCAGCTCCTTTTGTGTCACTGTCTAGTGTGAGGTGCAGCCAGCCCAACTGTCAAACTGACCCAGACAGGGAATCCACAAACAGGCAGAGTCACAGAAATGGTATAAGCAAGAAAATGCTCACTTTCTAAAAGTGGCATTTTCAAACGCACAATCTTAAAATCAACTTTACTAAAATATGTTTTTTTTTTTATTGTGAGCTAAGAGACCCCACACTCCACATGTCCATCCGTTCCCAAAGGGAATCTACACTTTAATCAGATTTAAAGGTAGCCCCCATGTTAACTTATTAGAGGGGCAGCCCTTGCAATAGTGAAAAACGAATTTAGCAATATTTCACTGTCAGGACATATAAAACACATTACTATATGTCCTATCTTAACCATACACTGCACCCTGCCCATGGGGCTACCTAGGGTCTGCCTTAGGGGTGCCTTACATGTAAGAAAAGGGAAGGTTTGGGCCTGGCAAGTGGGTATACTTGCCAAGTCGAATTTAAAGTTAAAACTGCACACACAGACACTGCAGTGGCAGGTCTGAGACATGATTACAGAGCTACTTATGTGGGTGGCACAACCAGTGCTGCAGGCCCACTAGTAGCATTTGATTTACAGGCCCTGGCACCTCTATTGCACTTTACTAGGGACTTACTGGTAAATCAAATATGCCAATCATTGATAAACCAATCACATACAATTTACACAGAGAGCATATGCACGTTAGCACTGGTTAGCAGTGGTAAAGTGCTCAGAGTTCAAAAGCCAACAGCAACAGGTCAGCAACAAATAGGAGGCAGGAGGCAAAAAGATTGGGGATGACCCTGCATAAGCAAAAAAGTCCAACAGTTTTATTTTCACACATTTTTTTCTTTGTTTATTCTCTGTTGACTTCACCACTCTGTGCTCGTTATTGGGCATTTACTATACTTCTTTAACATATAGAGCTCCTCCCTCTTAGTGATGATGTTGTAGCTCATACCGTGACTAAGCATCACAGTGTGAGGAGGTTCCTGATTTTTATTTTTATTTTTTATCTTTACCTTGTTATAGACCCATGAGTTTTTTTGTGCTCCACCCTTGCTCAAACCACGAACTCAGATTAAGTAGGGTGAGTTCTGGATGAGAAAGGGATCCCTGGGAGGGAGCCTAGCTGGATGAACCAGAGTGGATTGGGGAGAAAAGATGTGTAGACTCTTCCCTCGCCGGCTCTGACAGAAGCGAAAATCCACTTGTTTCTAATTCATTTCACTTTGGATTGCCCAGTTCCCATTTCCTCGCTCACGTGTTTTTGTGATTGTAGGGGATACCGTGTTCCCCAATAGAAAAATATAGTTGCTTCGTAAAGAAAAGTCAAGGTAACTTTCATGGGTAGAACAAGGACGAGTCTTTTGGGTCACACATACGACAGGCACAGCATACGACTCTCAAACTGTACATCTATGTCTGTCAACATACGCCCTTGAGAATATTTACTAAGCTGCTCTATCAAAACGATGTAACTCACCACAGTCATAAGTGTTTTACTAAAACGAGATTTATTTAAAAAAACGGTTACGCTTGCGTTGCCAACGCTAAATTTATTAAATTGCTTCGTTTATAGTTTGCTTTAAATCGGTCAGTTTAGGTTTATGAAAAATATTACGTTCTAAATTAACTTTAGGATTATTTCCTCCTCTCCCTTCTCCGCCATGTGCTTTGTTTCTTCACCCTGTGCAGATAGGGATGATTAGTGCTCCCTCATACACTTTCTGCAAGTCTGGAACTTCCAGATGTAACTTGTGAGCAAATAAAGTAACAAATGTGCTCACGATTTTTTCTGAATACCAACAAGATTACTCATGAGTTTGCGTACTTCGCATTGGCATCACAGTTTCCTCTGTCAATCCTTTGTCAAGTCCCCCAAAGATGCCCCCAAGTGACTCTCGAAAGGCAAAGAATGCAATTCATATAAAATAAATCCAAGGTTTGTAAAGCGTGCAAACCCTCCTCAGGATCTCACGCCCCTATATTGTAGGCACAAGGAGATTACGTGATTTGCCCAGAATCACAGGATGTTGAGGGGATGCCGAGAGTCGAACGTTGTCCCCCAGCTCGGAGGCAGTTAGGACACAACGATATGGCAACAAGTTCACACACTGAGGTCAGCGACTAACACCAGAGCCATATTTTCTCTGCACTTAAAAAAACGGATATTTTAAATCAGGAAGGATTTCCCCAAAATAATAATTCTAAACAGTCACAGTAGTTTACTTGGCCCTGGGCGACTTCTCAGCTCATAACTTTTAACTCTTATTTCTGTAAGTCACACACATTCCCGTTAAACAATGGGTAATTTACTCCTCTTACTCAAGGGAGGGTTTGTGACTGAACAAGCCAGAGCATGGTACACATACGAGTAGAAGTAAGTTACATCTGGACTAGACTACTAAAATGTACCTGGAAGTTTGTGAATTCCTTCTACAAAGCACCTTGAGAGAGTTAAGCCTTCCAGTGGAATGTTGCGTACGTCTTGGTCTGCCCACCACAGGGAGTGGCAGACACTGGAATTTCTGCTCCCACAAGCAGAGGGCACAGGAAGGAAAGCCACTCGGGTACTCGCATGTACTGCTTACTTAGATATTACGTCATATTCACTTCAACCATGAGAGAGGCAAAGTATCTGCTTCATTGCAGAATCTGCCGTTGTACTCCACTTAGGGCCTTATTCTCACTCCGGAAGAATCCTCATCCAGGGACAAATGGAGGTTGGATAAATGAGATTCCAAGATGCGCGGGCATTACCTCACCCTCTGGGCTTTCCACACATGCTTTTTGCCAGGTGAAAGCTACTGGAGTGTGTTTGGGGAAAACCACATTATACGCATGTTTCAGCATATCAGGATCTGGAAAGAAATCGGTATTATCGCAGCATTCCCCTAATTGTTATGTGCAGAACTCAGGCGGGTGCGGTAATACTGCATCCACAGCATACTATGCCCTGAGTTCTCGGTATCAGCCGGGTGCTGTACTGCGTCAGCATAGAATTGCAATGCAGGTTTCAGAATTAGACCCTTGAAAGCCAGGCCGCATATCACATCTGGAATGCACCATTTAGGCTGGAATGGGCAGGGCGTACCATTGAGGCCGCACCACCGGGAAACACACTGCAACATCCTCTGGAGGGCAGCGGCTAAACACAAGCAATCTATTGGCGCTGGATGGCGAAGCGATTCTCTAGGCTTGTGCTTCACAAGGCAGCAAAGTAAGGATTTAAAATTACAGAGAAGCATTGGCAAAGCCAATAGGTTTGGTCTCAGCGAGACTGCGATTATTTTATTATTTCTTCATGCATATTACACGTTTTGAAAGTAAACGAAGGGCATGCGTCCACACACTGAAGAAGTAAAACCTCACCCATAACAAAAATAAAGATTAATCATGAAATGAAATTAGAGCATGCCCACTAGCCTGGCACTGAATTGAACTATATTTTGGGCGGATGTGCACACGGTGCAAAAACATATCGCTCACGCTGAAAAGAGTCGATGGTTGCTATATGTTTCGGTGAGTGTATGCAAAATGTGAAGGACACTTAGAGTTGCCAGGGGATGAATAGGGATAAAGACCCTTGTATGTATATATCTTTATACGCATTTATAAAATTATTACCTAAACTAGACCTAAGTACCCAAAATTTATTTTAAGCGTTCTAGAGGGCACCGGTGGAGTTGAGAAAGGGTAGTCTGGTGTTCTGCGTCTGCCAGTTAGAGAACATTTGTAATATTTCACAACTTAAATTGTCTAAAAAATCGATGGCTTTTGCTGCACGGCCAATGGCTAATTTGGTCCATTTAGGAAAATATGTTGGATACCGGAATACACCTCCAAATCTCCCTGTAGAGGGCGGTAATGTACGGGTCTGCTTACTCGGCTAGTAAAACAGTTTTAATGCTGCTTTAATTTTCAGTTCAACCCAGACCTGTTATCAAGACAAAGGGCAACATCTCACCCACAACCTCTAACTCTCTAGGTTCCCGGAAGGCAAATGGACTCCGATGATATCTGTCCCTGTCGCTCCTGCCAGGAAAAGCTGAGCTGTGGGGACGCGGCATCACTCACCTCCTTGTATACCTTTGCCTGCGTGAACCCATTTACCAACTTGTGAAATGAGTAAACACTGAAGGGCTGAGCGGCTTAAGGAAGAATGAACACACGGGTTGCCAGAGCACGGCGTTTCCCTGTGTGCTCCCCCTCACCCCACCCCACTGGGTTATAGCGGGCCTGTTTAAAAGCGGTGTCAGGTTACCCGAGCCGGGAAGCTCGAGAGACAGCTCCGCAACTTCCAAGAGACATTGCCAGCAGCATGGAGACTCGGACCGGCCACCTGCCCCTGCTCCTGCTCGCCCTCGCGGCCCTGTCCCACTGCGAACCACTGTAAGTACCACAACTGGAGACCCTCGACCTGTCCCTGCCCTTCTTCGCTGCCCTGTCCCAGTGCCAGATACAGGAAGTATTACTCCGGATCCTCAGCCTGCTCTTCCTCACTGCCTTCCCTGTCCGGCCCCACTGCGAGCCACTGTAAGTAAAACTACCGGGGACCCTCTACCCACCCCAGCTCTTCTTCACTGCCCTGTCCCATTGCGAGCAATTGTAAGCCCCTGCTCCACTGTCCTGTCTCACTGCCAATTTCAGTCAGACCTGCAGGACAATCCCTGTCTCATTGGTTCATGGGCTCTGACAATCCTTCTATCCGAAACAGTAACCTTAACTAGGGTATCGGCAACACTTGACACTACAGCGACTTGGAACGGCAGGCAGGTGTGAAGCGCTATATAAAACGAAGCGCTCTATTACAGTCTATCATCTATGGAGGATCGTTAAAAGGAGCGATTATGGTCTGTGACAAAATAGGAAAAAAAAAAGATATATTTGCTCGGATTCTGACAGAGCCCTATAAAGGCCCCTCTACAAAGGCACTTAAAACAGTATTGAAATGCAACAGATAACTGACTGCGCTCGAGAGCGAACCTCATTTCTCAAGCGAAAACCGTAATCAATAAAAATGTTTAGACAAAAAAAAATGCTTACTATTAATGCCGGTCTATGCTGCCCATCTTGTCATACTTATCCGAGCCTAATGAAGAACTATATTCACATATATTGGTATCATTCTATGCAATTGTTGACGGGTGATACCGTTAAAACAATTTACATCTTTTTATTCTTTTCCTAAACGTTTTAACATATTGTGACTGTAATAAGGTTATATTTACGGTTAGACCTGTCAGTAACCTGTCAGCTCTTGGCGTGGTTTATCCTCTATCTTTTTGGCTTCCCACCTCCTGTTTTGATCCTGTGCTGAATTTCATTTTTGCTGGTTTTAGGACTCTGGGCACTTTACCATTTCTGACCAGTGCTAAATTGCAAGTGCTCTTTGTTTAAATTATATTAGTGATTAGTTTATCCATAATTGGCATATTTGATTTGCTAATAAGTCCTTCCTATAGTGCATTATGTGTGCCCAAGGCCTGTAAATCAAATGCTACTAGTGGGCCAGCAGCACTGATTGTGCCACACACATGAGTGGCCCTGTAAACATGTCTCAGACCTGCCAATGCAGTATCTGTGTGCAGTTTTAAACTGCCATTTCGACCTGGCAAGTGCACCCACTGGCCAGACCCAAACCTTCAATTTTACTACATGTAAGACACCCCTAAGGTAGGCCCAAGGCAGTCCCATGGACAAGGTGCAATGTATTTAGAAGGTAGTACATGTACTGGTGTGTTTTAGATGTCCTGTTTCTCCCATAGGGATTGCCTTGAAATATCTTTTAAGTGTAATTTCCCATTGGGATCAGATAGAGATAGAGGGACCAATTCACAAAGGTAAACTTAGATGTTTGGTATCTTTAGGTACGCACTCGGGTGCGGACCTAAAGCTACTACTCATAAATGGCCTTTGTGAATTCCCAAAGTCGTAAACCTAGACATTTGGTCTAAGTTTGGCTTTGTGAATCAGTCCCATGGAGTTTGGGGTCTCTGAACTCACAACTTAAAAATACATCTTTTGGTGAAGTTGGTTTTTACATTGAAAGTTTGAAAATGCCACTTTTCGAAAGTGGGCCTTTTCTTGCTTAACCATTCTGTGCCTCTGCCTGTCTGTGGAATACACTTCTGGGTCAGGATAACAGTTGGGTTGTTTGTGAATGCACTCAAGACAGTCACACAAAGGGAGCTGAGGTGTGCCCTTCATACCCTGATGGGTGTTCCCGAGCTAGAGTGGTGGGATGAGCTGACCCTTGCACCTGAATAGGGCTGTGCTTGTCCTTACACAAAGCAGTCTCCAACCCCCTGGAATGTGTCTGGGGCCAGGGCAGGGAAAGGCAGGGTCTTGTGCACTACAAAACCTTTCCTTTGAAGTTTGCCTACTTCAAAGGCAGAAATGAGTATAAGTACTGGACCCCTAAGGCCACAACTTTAGAATCCTTCTGGACTGAGGACGTTCTGCCAGGTAGAAGAGCTGAATGCTGTAGAAGAAACCAAATACATCGACTCCAGAGCGACTTCGGTACCGGCACCGCTGTCCAACTCTGTGCCGATGCCTGCACCAGAGCTGTGGTCCCTGCTGAGTGCAACAACCGTGAGAGATGCCGCAGGACAGATGCTACTGCAGTGCCTCTGAAGTCCTGCCACACCGTGAGTCCTGAGTGCCATGTCCCTGACGTCTGGCACACCTGAGTCCACTGCAGCATCTTTGGCCCCTTGATGTGATCGCGACACCTCAAAGTCAACACCTTGCTTCTTGACCAGATGGATTCATGGACCCTGCCGGATAATAAGAAACCAATGCCTTGCCACCCATGCTGCATCACCTCCCCTGCAACCGCAAGGAACCAACGTCTCACCTCCTCTGCCTAGCAGTAAGGAACAAACACCTCAACTCTCCGGTAGCAGTAATGAACCAATACCGTCCCAGCTTCAGCGACGCCTCACGTCCCCGACTCTGTGCAACGTCTTTGTTTCATAATTTCTAAAGGTATTGTGCCTGGGATCTGTGCGACTCCCTGACTGACCTACACTCCCTCTCGAGTGGCGTTGGACTTTTGGGAACAACTCCGTCAAGACATTGTGATATCCCCAGTTGGAGCTATTGTGTTTCTAAGCGCTTTACTAAGATTTAGGGCCCTATTACAAGTCTGGCGTTCACAAGGCCGCCAGACTCGCGGTGGCGGTTGGACTGCCATAACTGTGGCAGTCCGACCACCACTTTACAACCCTGGAGGTCTGACCGCCAAAAGACCGCCATCTCTGCCAGGATCATTGCTCACAACGGAATGACATTGGTCATGGTTGTAATCAGCCACGTCAGCGCTGAAGTCGGCACTGCAGTGCTGATTACAACCATGTTCTCTGCCAGCCTTTTCATGGTGGTTCAACTGCCCACAAAGGCTGGCGGAGAACAAGTGCACGGGGCCACAGACAGGCCCATGGTATGGGCAGTGCAGCACCCCCCTCCCAGCACCGTTGGAATGCGCACAGGCTGGTGTGCAGACTTTGCGCATTCTGAGGGTGCTAGGGAGTCCCCTTGTGCGACGGCATTGAACTCAGCTCCATGTGGAGCCGAGCCCAATGTCACTGCACGTTTTCCACTGGGCTGACCGGTGGAAACCTTGGTTTTCTCCAGTCAGCCCAGTGGAAAACTCGTAATGGAACCAGTGGGGAGCCCACCAGCACTATGGCGGTCTCCTCATCAGGAGTTTGGGGGTCAGGTTTTTCTGACCACCAAGCTCGTAATCAGCCCCTAAAGCTTTGAAAATTTGTATCTTTGCTTGTGTATGTTGTATTTTTGTTGTTTTGGTCTTGTTTTACTCAGATAAATATTGGCTATTTTACTAAAAAGGTGTGGAGTACTTTTGTGGTGTTGTCACTGTGTTACTGTGTGTGTGTATACAAATACTTTACACATTGCCTCTGAGATAAGCCTGACTGCTTGTGCCAAGCTACCAAGGGGGTGAGCAGGGGTTATCTTAGCTGTGTGACTCCCTTACCCTGACTAGAGTGAGGGTCCCTACTTGGACAGGGTGCAAACCACTGCCAACTACAGACGCCATTTCTAACATTTACACAATGCTATTTATAATCTTTCACTTTAATGACTTCATTGATTATAATATGGCTAGAGTGGGCGCACTCTTAATAAAAAGGTTTTTTTTAAAATTTATGTAGGCCCAGTGACCACTTACATATTAATACTGCAATGTTATTAACAGGCTACACGGGAAAAATTAACTGAATCTGCTTGCACTAAGATTATGAGGAAATCATTACTGGAAGCCTCAGTTCTCAATATACAATCTGTAGGATAGACCCTTATAAATCAAGAGATGAATGTCTTGGGATAATCAGTCAGGATTTGTCATGATATGGTTAATGTTTATTGTACATGAGTGTAATTGTGCAGTAGATTCTTGATCTAGTTGTGTCAGAAGTTTTGGCGATTTAGGATTTTTGGGCTAATTAATGTTGTATGGCTTCCCGTTGTGAGGCACTTGTCATATATAAGAGCCCACAAACAAGTATGGTATCTCGAGGCTCTGCTTCGCACAGTGGAAGGGGCATATTTATACTTTTTGATGCAAAACTGTACTAACGCAGTTTTGCATCAAAAAGATTTGCACCGGCTTGCGCCATTCCTGAGCGCCAGCCGGGCACCATAATTACGGAATGGCGCAAGCCGGTGCAAAGCGTGGGCTAGAGTAAAAAAAAATTACGTTAGCCGGGTGGGAGTGGTGGTATGGGAGAAATGGGTTTTGCCCCCAAAAATGACGTTAGGGTGGTTAGAGGCAAAAAAAATGCCTCTAGCCATCCTAGTGTCATTTTCTGATGCAAAACCATCCATACAACATGACTCCTGCCTTAGAAAAGACATGAGTCATCCCCCCACCCCAGTGGCCAGCACAGAGGACCAGTGTCCCCTGGACATGGCCATTGCACCCTGTGCAATGCAGGGGGGCCCCAAGTTGGGCCCCCAATGGCACTTTAATAAAAAAAAATACTTAGCTATGCTTACCCTGTTACCTGGGATGGAGTCCTCCATACTCCACTGTCCCTCTGGTGGGGTTGGGGGTGCTCCTGAGGCTTGAGGAGGGCACCTGTGGACCCATTCCATGGTGTTTAATGATGAAAATGGGTCAACAGGTCCCCTAACGCCTGGTCTGACCCAGGCCTTAAATAATGGTGCAAAGCAAGCTTAGCTTAGGGATAAATATGCAGCTATAGGGTTAGCATCATTTTTTAGATAGGAACGCCTACCTTGCATCTAATTAACGCAAGGTAGGTTCACTGATCTAAAAAATGGTGCAAGCTCCAATATTTTCACGTTAGAAGGGTCTAACGTCAAAATATAAATATGGAGGTATTTTTGCACCGAATTTGCGTAAACAAATGATGCAAATTCAGCGCAAATGGGGTATAAATATGCCCAACAAAGTCTTGTACTGGCTTTGAATACATTAGCATATACAGGTTGCACGTGAGAACTAGGCATATTCTGTCAGTTTACTGTGTTAACTGCACCTCTGTGTACTTTTTATGGAAATGCAGAGATAAAACCAGCACACTTCATGACATTTTACTTACATTTGAAGTGTACACATGAACCATGCACCTTTTGTGCGAGCATCAATACAGACTGCATATTTTCTATAACTACACTCACACATACTGTGCATATTTTGTGCTGGAATGTATACTGTTAAAATACATTCTCCCTATGCATAGACAATGACTATGCACAGACTGTAAGAAAATATGCAGCCCATGCAGCTTTTCTCTATGAGTTTCTGAAAGGCATTTATCCTTTCTTCATACCCTGACACACACAAGCACAATGTGTGGTTTCCGCATACACATCTATTGACAATTCCCATTTTCTGAAAGGATATATAACATTAACTTGTTTGAATATAGAGCTTCATACTTCACTTCTGCCATTGCCAAGCGCAATAGAAAATTCCCGTTTTCTGTGTGGTACCATCAGATATGTTGCCTTTTGCTGGATCCTATATTTTGTCTGGTTTTAGAACTCTGTGCACTTTACCACTCCTGATCAGTAGTGAAATGCCTCTTCTTGCCCTTTTGATGGGTCAAAGCATCCCTTTTAAATATTAATACCTCACCCCTATGTAGGCCTTGTCACCCACAAAGCAGGGTGCATGGTGTCTGAAAGTAGGATATGTAGAAATATAATGTTAAAACATCATTACAGTAAATAGTACACAAAAGCAATTTTTCACTGTGGCAGTCTTAGCTGCCCTATGTAGACAGCCGGAGTACAGATTAAAAATCCTAATACTGTATCTTGGGAATGGGGATAGTTAGAAAAATAATGAAACAGACATTTTTAATATTTCTTACAAATTCAATTCAATCGCGAAAATAGGTTTTAACAAATATATTAACCCCCCTTAGTTGCTAGGCCTCCCTCCGTCTCCTCCCACCCCCACATCTCCTCCCCCCCCAGTGCTGAGCCCTTTTATGGCTATTTGGCGTAGTTTGTGCTTAGGCCTTCATAACTTTTTGTCCACATAAGCTATCCATGCCAAATTTGTATTCTTTTCCAACATCCTAGGGATTCTAAAGGTACCCAGAGTTTGTGGGTTTCCCTGGAGTAGGCCAAGAAATTAGCCAAAATACAGCTAACATTTCATTTTTTTCAGAAAAATGGGAAGAAAGGGCTGCAGAAGAAAGCATGTGGTTTTTTCAATGAAAACAGCATCAACAAAAGGTTTGTGGTGCTAAAATCACCATCTTCCCAGATTTCAGGAACAGCCAGACTTTAATCAGAAAAACACATTTTTCACACATTTTTCAACACAATTTTGACATTTTACTGGGACATACCCCATTTTTACTATTTTTTGTGCTTTCAGCCTCCTTCCAGTTAGTGATAGAAATGGGTGTGAAACCAATGCTGGATCCCAGAACGCTAAACATTTCTGAAAAGTAGACAAAATTCTGAATTCAGCAAGGGGTAATTTGTGTAGATCCTACAAGGGTTTCCTACAGAAAATAACAGCTTAAATAAAAAAATATTGAAATTGAGGTAAAAAGAGCCATTTCTGTCCACGTTTTCTTCTATAACTTTTTCCAGCTATGGCACATTTTTGAAAGCAATATGTTGTTAAGTCTGCTGGACTCTTCTGGTTGCGGGAACCTATAGGGCTTGTAGGTTCATCAAGAACCCTAGATACCCAGAGACCATAAATGAGCTGCACCTTGCAATGGGTTTTCATTCTATACCGGGTATACAGCAATTCATTTGGTGAAATATAAAGAGTGAAAAATAGGTATCAAGGAAACCTTTGTATTTCCAAAATGGGCACAAGATAAGGTGTTGAGAAGCAGTGGTTATTTGCACATGGTGAAGTTGGATTTAATATTACTATTCTAGAAATGCCACTTTTAGAAAGTGAGCATTTCTTTGCACTTAAATCTTCCTGTGCCTTACAATCCACGTCTGGCTGGGCTTAGTTGACAGCTCCTTGTGCATTCACTCAGACACACCCCAAACACAGGGTACTCAGCCTCACTTGCATACATCTGCATTTTGAATGGGCCTTCCTGGGCTGGGAGGGTGGAGGGCCTGCTCTCACACAAAGGACTGCCACACCCCCTACTGGGACCCTGGCAGACAGGACTGAACTGAAAGAGGACCTGGTGCACTTCTTAGCCACTCTTTGAAATCTCCCCCACTTCAAAGGCACATTTGGGTATAAAACAGGGCCTCTGCCCTACCTCATCAGACACTGCCAAGAAGAACTGCCTGGCTGCTCAAAGGACTCACCTGTCTGCTTTCTACAAAGGACTGCTGCCTTGCTGTTGGCCTGCTGCCTTGCTGAACTCTTGTCTGGCTGTGAAAGTGCTCTACAAGGGCTTGGATAGAGCTTGCCTCCTGTTCCCTGAAGTCTCAGGACCAAAAAGACTTCTCTTTTTCACTTGGACGCTCCGTGCGCCGAAAATTTCGACGCACAGCTTGTTCCGCGGTGAGAAAAACGCCGCACACCGACGCTGATCGACGCGACGCCTTCGGGACGACCGGAACTTCGGCGCACGGCTTCACAAGGACAACGCAGTCCGACCTCTAGAGGAGAAATCGACGCGACACCTGCCGTGAGATCGTAATTTCGACGCGCAGCTCCGCAGAACGACGCGCAGCCGGAAAACAAGCAGGAAAATCCACGCACAGACCCAGGACATCTGGTAATCCCCGCGATCCACAGAAAGAGACTGTCCACGTGCCGGAAAACGACGCACGACTTCCCCACGTGAAAAATAACGACGCAAGTCCGTGTGTGCTGAGGAGAAATCGACGCACACACCCTTTTTCCACGTATCTCTTCTTCTGTGGCCCTCTGAGGAGATTTTCCACTCCAAACCAGGTACTTTGTGCGTGAAAGAGACTTTGTTTGCTTTTTAAAGACTTAAGACACTTTATATCACTTTCCAGTGATATCTCTACAAATTCACATTGCAACTTTATTTCGTTTTGACCTACAATTATCCTGATAAATATTATATATTTTTCTAAACACTGTGTGGTGTATTTTTGTGGTGCTATATGGTGGTATTGTATGATTTATTGCACAAATACTTTACACATTGCCTTCTAAGTTAAGCCTGACTGCTCGTGCCAAGCTACCAAAGGGTGGGCACAGGATAATCTTGGATTGTGTGTGACTTACCCTGACTAGAGTGAGGGCTTTTGCTTGGACAGGGGGTAACCTGACTGCCAACCAGAAACCCCATTTCTAACATTGGTGATCAGCAGTGAGGATAGGACTTGTATTTGTGCAGTGACATACAGTAGCTAAGTATTTCACTACCTACCCACAGTTGAAGGTCAACTTGATTTTTATCACTTTTTGCAAATTCGTTTTTTCCAGACAATTTTCAAAAACTAAATCCTCACTCAACATGTCTCTGACTGGGTCTCAGATAGGAGACTTTGACCTAGTCCTGTTGGATACATATACGGTCAAACAACTAAAAGGATTCTGCAGGGCAATGAGGGTACCCACCCAAGGGGCCTCCAAAAAGGAGGGCTTTCAAGTGGCGCTGAGGGCCTGGGCAGAAGCCCATTTAGAAGAGGATGATGAGGAAGAGGAGCCAGAAAATGGCCCTTCAGAGGATTTGTCACTATCTGTGGATGGTGTTACCACTGCAATTGTGCCCCCTTCCAGACCAGGGAGCAGTGTCTCTGTGCAAAGCCTGACCGCAGAGGAAAGGAGAGAGGAAAGGGAGTTCCAATTGCAAATGGCAAAACTGAAAATTGAGGCTCAACAGGAGGAAAGAAGGGCAGAGAGAGAAGCCAAGCAAGCTGAGGCTGAAAGAGCAGCCAAACAGATTGAAGCTGAAAGAGCTGAAGCTGCAGCTGAGAGAGCCTTGGCTGAAAAGAAACTGTTATTGGCTCATGAACTGAGTCTCAAGGAGCTGGATCTCAAGGCAAAGCAGTCTGAATCCAGCAATAATGGTGGCAGCATACTGACAGGACCTGCTGGAGAAAAGAAGGTTTGTATACCCAAAAATGTGGTGCCCAGTTTTGTGGTGGGAGATGACATAGATAAATGGTTAGCTGCTTATGAAGTTGCACTAATGGCTCATGAGGTTCCTGAAGGGCAATGGGGGGTAGCTATGTGGGGTTATGTACCGCCATTGGGGAGGGACACACTTCTCACATTGGATCAACCTGATCAAAACACATACCCACTTCAGAAAGCCACTTTACTTGCCAAGTTTGGGCTGACCCCTGAGGGATACCGTCAGAGGTTCAGGGACAGCACCAAACAAACCACACAAACATGGGTAGATTTCTTTGACTTCTCCAGTAAGGCACTGAATGGATGGATGCGGGGCAACAAAGTAGATGATTATAAAGGTTTATATGACTTGATTCTGAGAGAGCATATGCTTAATACTACTTATACAGAGTTGCGCCAGCACTTAGTGGATAGTAAGCTGACTGATCCCAGGAAGCTTGCTGAGGAGGCGGACCTCTGGGTTAGCACCAGAGTGTCCAAGAAGGTACCTGGGGGGGACACCCACAAAGGGGGTCAGGGTTCCCAACAGAAGAAAGAGGGGGGAGATAAACTTACAGATAAGGAACTCTCCAAAGGCCCCCAAAAGAATTCCCAGGGAGGGGGTGGCAACCCTTCCTTTTCCAGATTTGGGAAAAAGCCAGGAACATATGATAGGTCAGGAAAATCAAACCCCAAATGCATGGAGTGTTACCAGTACGGTCACTATAAAGGCGACCCCCAGTGCTCCAAGAGAGCACCGTCCACTACCGGACAGACACCTGGGTTGACTAGTGTAGCGCTCGGGGGGGAGATGGACCCAGATAGCTTTGGGGAACAGGTAGAGATTTCCCTAGTGTCCCTGGGAGAAGGAGAAATGGTGCCCAAAGCCCACATGCCCCAAAATACTTCCAAGTACAGGCAGTGGGTCACCATTGATGGGCAGAAGGTGGAGGCTCTGCGTGACACAGGAGCCAGTATGACTACTATCAAGAGTCAGCTGGTGTCAACAGAGCAGATAGTCCCTAATACATTCCACCAGGTCATAGTCGCTGACAATCGTGAGAGTCACTTACCGGTGGCTCTGGTTCCCTTTGAGTGGGGGGGGGGTCTCTGGTACTCTGAAAGTAGCTGTGAGTCCTGCCATGCCTGTAGATTGTCTGTTAGGCAATGATCTTGAGCATACTGCTTGGAAAGAAGTGGAGCTCAGATCTCACCTGGAGATGTTAGGGTTACCTGAGTGGGTCTGCATGACCACACAGTCCATGGCTGACTGAGAGGGAAGTCAAGGGCGTCTGGAGCCTGGAACAATGGCCCAGAGAGCTGCCAAGAGGAGGGGCAAGGGGCGCGGGAAACCGGCCCCAGAAGTTCCCGCAGTGGTTGACGGGCCTCCTGAGGAGGAGGCTCCCGAGCCAACTGGGGAAGACATTGCCACCCTAGGTGACCTACCTGAGCTTGCTGGCTGGCAAGTTGAGGGTGGACCCACCAGGGAGGAATTCTGCAAGGCGCAGAAAGAATGTCCCACTCTGGAGGGTCTGAGGAATCAAGCCTCAGACCAGGCGGCAGGTGAAGCCTCTGGCGATCACCACATATATTGGGAGAATGATCTCCTCTACAGTGAGCCTAAGGTTCCGGCCTTTGGGGCAGCGCGTACGCTGGTGGTCCCCCAGTGTTACCGAACCTTCATACTGGGTCTGGCTCACGACATTCCCCTGGCAGGATATTTGGGGCAAGGCAAGACCTTTGACAGGCTTGTCACCCACATTTATTGGCCCAGAATAAGGACAAACTCAGATAAGTTCTGTAGATCTTGTCCTACCTGCCAGGCCAGTGGTAAAGCAGGAAAAAGGGTTAAAACCCCCCTGATTCCACTTCCTGTCGTTGGCACCCCCTTTGAAAGGGTGGGCATCGACATTGTTGGACCATTGGACCCCAAAACTGCCTTAGGCAACAGGTTCATCCTGGTTTTGGTGGACCATGCCTCCCGTGACCCAGAGGCAATCCCTCTGAGGACCGTAACTGCACCGGTGGTGACCAGAACTCTGATGGGGATATTTACCCGTGTGGGATTCCCAAAGGAGATACTGTCTGACAGAGGCACTAACTTCATGTCTGCATACATGAAGTCTCTGTGGGATGCGTGTGGTGTAACCTACAAGTTCACCACACCCTATCACCCCCAGTCTAATGGTCTTGTGGAGAGATTCAACAAGACCTTGAAAGGCATGATTGGTGGCCTCCCTGAGGCCATGAGGCGTAAGTGGGACGTCCTCTTACCATGCCTTCTCTTTGCTTACAGAGAGGTCCCCCAGAGGGGGGTGGGGTTCAGTCCCTTTGAGCTTCTCTATGGGTACCCTGTCAGGGGACCCTTAAGCATTGTCAAGGAGGGGTTGGAGAAAGCTCCAAAGACACCCCCTCAGGATGTGGTCAGCTACATGTTGGCCCTCCGCAACCAGATGACCCGCTTCTGGAAAGAGGCCCAAAGTAACCTTGAGGCCAGTCAAGAGGTAATGAAACGCTGGTATGACCAGAAGGCCACCCTGGTAGAGTTTCAACCTGGAGACAAAGTGTGGGTAATGGAGCCAGTAGAGCCTAGAGCTCTCCAGGACTGCCGGTCTGGCCCATTTGAAGTAAAGGAGCGGAAAGGGGAGGCCACTTACCTAGTGGACCTCCAAACCCCTAGGAACCCCCTAAGGGTGCTCCATGTTAACCGACTAAAGGCTCATTTTGAGAGGTCTGAGGTCAACATGCCTCTGGTCACAGATGAAGGAATGGAAGAGGAGAGTGAGCCTCTCCCCGACCTCCTCTCTGCCCAAGAGGGTGATGGGTCAGTGAAAGGGGTCATTCTTTCTGACTTCCTGACTCTAAACCAGAAAGGAGACTGCTATGAGCTGTTGGAGCAGTTCTCCCCCCTGTTCTCCCTTACTCCTGGACTGAACCACCTCTGTGTTCATGACATTGACACCGGTGACAGTCTCCCTGTGAAGAACAAAATTTACAGATTATCGGATAAGGTGAAGGCCAGCATCAAGGAGGAGGTCTCCAAGATGTTAGCTCTAAGGGTTATCGAGAAATCCAGTAGTCCCTGGCCCAGCCCAGTGGTGTTGGTCCCTAAGGCTACTGCCCCAGGTGCGAAGCCAGAACTCCGGTTCTGTGTGGACTACCGGGGTCTCAACTCAGTCACACGGACTGATGCTCACCCCATCCCCAAACTGATGAGCTCGTTGACAGGCTGGGCGCTGCCAAGTTCCTGAGTACGTTTGATCTTACTTCAGGGTACTGGCAGATCGCCCTGACTGAGGGGGCTAAAGAAAGATCCGCATTTTCAACCCCTGATGGCCATTACCAATTCCGGGTGGTGCCGTTTGGATTGAAAAATGCCCCCACTACCTTCCAACGGTTGGTTAGCGGGGTCCTAGCTGGCAAGGATGCCTTCTGTGCAGCCTACCTGGATGACATAGCTGTCTACAGTTCCAGCTGGGAGGAACACCTGCTCCACCTCAAGGAGGTGCTTCAGGCCCTGCAACAGGCAGGCCTGCCCATCAAGGCTAGTAAGTGCCAGATTGGGCAGGGTTCCGTGGTGTACTTGGCACACCTAGTAGGTGGTGGCAAGGTGCAGCCACTCCAGGCCAAGATTGAAACTATCAAGGCCTGGCACCCACCTAGAACTCAGACTGAGGTGAGAGCCTTTTTAGGCCTCACAGGATACTACCGCAGATTTGTCAAGGGCTATGGTACCATTGTGTCACCCGGGACCCGGGACATCTGGTAATCCCCGCGATCCACAGAAAGAGACTGTCCACGCGCCGGAAAACGACGCACGACTTCCCCGCGTGAAAAATAACGACGCAAGTCTGTGTGTGCTGAGGAGAAATCGACGCACACACCCTTTTTCCACGTATCTCTTCTTCTGTGGCCCTCTGAGGAGATTTTCCACTCCAAACCAGGTACGTTGTGCGTGAAAGAGACTTTGTTTGCTTTTTAAAGACTTAAGACACTTTGGGGGTTATTACAACTTTGGAGGAGGTGTTAATCCGTCCCAAAAGTGACGGTAAAGTGACAGATATACCACCAGCCGTATTACGAGTCCATTATATCCTATGGAACTCGTAATACGGCTGGTGGTATATCCATCACTTTACCGTCACTTTTGGGACGCATTAACACCTCCTCCAAAGTTGTAATAACCCCCTTTATATCACTTTCCAGTGATATCTCTACAAATTCACATTTCAACTTTATTTCGTTTTGACCTACAATTATCCTGATAAATATTATATATTTTTCTAAACACTGTGTGGTGTATTTTTGTGGTGCTATATGGTGGTATTGTATGATTTATTGCACAAATACTTTACACATTGCCTTCTAAGTTAAGCCTGACTGCTCGTGCCAAGCTACCAGAGGGTGGCACAGGATAATCTTGGATTGTGTGTGACTTACCCTGACTAGAGTGAGGGCTTTTGCTTGGACAGGGGGTAACCTGACTGCCAACCAGAAACCCCATTTCTAACAATGGTGATTTTAGCACCACAACCCGTTTGTTGATGCCATTTTCAGGGGAAAAAACACAAGCCTCCTTCTGCATCCCTTTTTCCCCATTTTAAAAAAAAACAACGAAATTCTCGCTGTATTTTGGCTAATTTCTTGGTCTCCTTCAGGGGAACCCATAAAGTCTGGGTACCTCTAGAATCCCTAGGATGTTGGAAAAAATGTCTCAAATTTGGCGTGGGTAGCTTATGTGGACAAAAAGTTATAAGGGCCTAAGCGCAAACTGCCCAAAACAGCCAAAAAAAGGCTTGGCAACTGAGGGGGAAAAAGCCTGGCAGCGAAGGGCTGAAGGTGTAAATGCCATTAATGTTGAACCTTGAACATGGGTGGGTTCACCCTGTTGGTTTTGTTGGTTTTCAGCAAAAATATATCTAAATTATCTTCTGACCATAATATCATGATCAAAATATTGTGACTACAAAAGTATAGTGGACCAAAATGTCAAAGTGAAGTGTATCATTTTTTAATTGTTTTACTGTAATATTGAAGTTTAAAATATTGTTTACCTTAATATCATTTTTATTATGATATTGTATTGTGTATTTTTATTTTAAAATGTATTGTTCCTTTTTGTAAAATTATTGTAATGCACATCGTTTAGGGTTGTGGATTTATTGGGTGATTGGGTGGGCAGTGTTTTTTCAAATGCATTTATTAATGTTGACTATTTCTCTAAATTTTGTTTGATCTTTTAATTCGTATTCATTTAAATGTTGAATATATGTTTAACTTTAGTATTGAATGTAAATTTTGTTGGGTTTAGTGGGTTTAGTGGGAGAGTGGGTGGATAGTGTTTGATTACATTTAATTAATTAATGTGATAATTATGTTATATATTTGAATTGCTAATTATTTAATATATTTTTACACTATGAATTATATTTGAGTTTATATGATTTAAAAATGTATTTTCATTATTGTTAGTTGATTCAAATGTTATTTGAAAATATTATTATATGCTTAAATGTAAACAGTTTTATACATTTGGACTGTGGGATCTATTGGTGGGTAGGATGGTTAGTTGTTAAATTAAACATCTATACATTCAGCCAAATTTGCAATTGCAATAGCAATTAGTTGTAATTGCAAAAAATATTTCATATAATTTTAAAACCTATTTTTTAAAAGGGGTCGGTATTGTCTGACTCTAGCAGAGTAGGTTTTTAATATAAAAATGTATTCTGCAATAAAGTAGACATATATACATATGTTAAAATATTAGGACTAACAGATATTCAATATCATCAGTTTTTGAGTTATTGAGTTATATTTTTGCTTTGTGGATGAGTCTGGGGTATACTGTTTATTAAAAAATGTTATGCTTATCTTTTAAAATAATATTTTGTTATTTTAAAAATGATATTTCAAAAAATATATGGACTTTCCTGAACATTTTTAGACTAGAGAAAAGATAGTACATTCGATCCATTCAATGCATATATTTTCCCCAATGGTTGTTGTCCTCAAGGTAGAATAGTAAATCTCCCTCACCATCAATATAAACATTTTCCCCAGTGTTTGCTAGACTGGAGTTAGGATAGTAAATCTGACCCCTCAGTGCTTACACTTTCCCCATGGGATGTTGCACTGGCATTAGAGTTGGAAATGTTACCATCCCCCCTCAATGTATGCACTTTTTCCAACATTTGTTAGTATAATGTTTGCAGTTTTCTTATTTTTGTTTGGATTGAAGTTTGAATAGTACATTTGACCACCCCTATGTAAGCATTTTCCTAAACATTTGTTAGACTGGACTCAGAATAGTATATTCAATTTACCTCCCCCTATTATATTTGTATTTTTCATTACATTTGTAAGATTGCACTTTCAGTGGTGTATTGAAATGCTTTCATATAAAGCTGGTGCTGCCAAGACATTTGATTTTATTTAAATATATTAGCCAGCCCTCTTCATCCATTTGTCTGTTGTTGCATAATTTACATTTCTCTTCCATTTACTACACCTTACAGCATGGGTGAGTGAGTCAGCCATCTTCAGTCACAGGCTAAAGTATCACTGAGTGAAGAGATTCTGCTCTTCACAATGTGCACATCCATGTCAGAGACTACTGAGGCAATGCGTGATTCCTGGAGTCAAAATTATTATTTTGCTTGTAGCCAGTTTTTTAGGGGCGAACGCAAAGCGCTCTATCCTGTGTAGTAATCTCTCTTTGGGCTTCCAACCATGTTCATATCATGTCAGTGACTTTAATTGGTTTGTGGGCTTGCCTTTTAAAATCCACTTGCTCTCATTTGTGAAAGGCATGCATACGTCACGCCTTTTCCGGTGTTTAGCCCACCTACACAGCACCAGGAAACTACTAAAAACATACGAGGCTCGATGTTTTCAGCATGTTTTCCGGGCTACTTTATCTGTTTATTTTCCACGCAATGCAATCACGCTGGGGTTTACATAGCGCAATCAAGCTCGTTTTTTCTGTTTTAAATTTCAGCACAATCGTGCTGCACTTTACATAGTGCGATCGTGCTGCGATTTTCTTTTCTTTTAATTTGTGTGGCAAGAAAAGTCCGGTTAGGAGTTTACAACGTTAATAGCTCTAACTCAAGCAAATGCGAGGTCCGTTGCATTGAGAATACTTGTTTATATTGTCAAGGCCCAGGCAGCACCTTCAACAAAAAGCACGGCAAAGCAAAACAAGCTGTGACAAAACAAAACAACCAACACCAGGCCTTTTGGCTAATGGCTTTGCCAATGCTTGTTTTTTAGTTTTTTAAGATTGGTGTTAGAGAGTATTCTTTACCTAATTCTGTATTTTTTTATAGAATATATTGAGGATATTTTAGTTGAAGGTATATATTTATAAATAAAGTGTGTTTTTTAAAAATGTTTTATAGTATTGTGTTTAAATATGAGATAAATATTAGAATTAGTGTGTATTTTTAAAACTGTTCTTTAATGATTTAATATGCACATAAATCTACATGCATATATATATATATATATATATATATATATATATATATATATATATATACTTTTATATTTTATTATTTAGGTTCAATACTATATCATGCATTTAATATTTGCTATTAGGAAAATATATTTATTTGAGTTCATAATTTGATATTAGATGGTTTATATTACTTGTTCAATTTATTTTAAAAATAGACATATGTATGAATTCAAATGTATGTTCTTTCAATAAAACTCTTCCGGTTTTAATGTTATATATTTTTTAAATATATATTGTATTTAACTAATGAATTACAATATTAGCTTAATTTACATATATATACTTACTTGTATAGTGTCAATATTTTGGTTCACAATATTTTTGTAACAACTGTGTTTGTACAAGGTTTCCATAGAGCATTTATCCTTCTTTAACCATTCCCACCTCATGCCCATTCACATGTCCTATCGCTGAAAGATGTTTTATATTTTTTACTTTTTTTTGTAAAAGCTGCTGTTCGGCAGGGTTACTCCCAAATCTCCATTACATCTTTCCACTACTTTTTTGCAGTCCTATATCCTTCTTCATACTGTATTCTCTGTCTTTCTTCATTCCAACTGGTTTTATTTTTGTGGGAGCAATCATCAACCCCTTCCTTCATTCATTTTCAAAACGTGTTTATTTTCCCACTTCCCCACACTTCTCCTTCATTTGACTTTTTTGTGGAAATTCTGTTCCTTTCACTCATTCCTCCTCTTAACCATCTCTCTCTCTAGCGTCTCTCTATGTTTGTCTCATTACCTCTTTTTGCTTTTTTAGTAATACTATGCATCCTAAAGAGAATTTCATTTGGAAACCATATTTTATTATCTTTTAGTGGATTTCTGTAAGTATATTTTTATTATCTTTTTTTAACTGTACTTACTTTTTTCTTTTATTTTTGACTAAACTTTATGTTAATTTGTTTTTACACTAAATTATGTTTTAATTATTTGGTTTCTCAGGAACTCATTTCTAACATTTCGCTTCTCAATGAGTTTACATACTCAGGCCCATATTTACCAAGCCCTTGCATTGCCATAGTGCCATGATAGCGATGCAAGGGGCAAAATGCAATGCAAGGGCTTAAGTGATAGTTACTAAGCCATGCAAAGCCACCTTGCAAATCCTGAATTGCATTGGGCAATAGGCTTAGAGGAACACAATGTAGCACTATGTGCTACTTTACATCAAGGAGGCACACGCTGCATTTTGATGCTATTCCTTAGTTACTAACCTTGTCAGCAAGGGATGCGATGTAATGTTATGTTATGCTATGTTAATAGCATTTATAGAGCACATTGTTGCCCCAGCAACAGCATCCACAAATTACCCCTCTTCAAGGCAGGCATACGTTTGGAGAAAACATTTATCAAGTATTCACCCCCACTCACAGATCTGGGTTTAATCCATCAATTCTTTTGCTCACCACGCCACCCCAGTTTGTACTCAACCATATGCAAATCAGTCTTGACCCTGTTCGTCATCAGAACAGTCCAGCCCGAACTGCCAGGGCACGTCGTCCCTGGACTGGAATCAAGCATCCTGGGTATCGTTTCAGGGTATCACCCCTCCTCAGCTGGTGAGCTTGAATCCAGTGGCACAGCAAGCAAGGGACCCACATCTGGGCATACTCTGGCCACTTAGGGTGACTTTAGCAACATAAAAGGATGATGGTTGGAGTGCTGAAACTTGTTAAACACTCACCCCCAGTCACAGATCTGGGTTTAATCCATTGTTCTTTTGCTCACCATGCCACCCCAATTTGGACCCAGCCATATGCAAATCAGTCTTGGCCCTGTTCCCCAAGGAAATAGTCCTGCCCGAACTACCAGGCCTGGTCCTCATATATATATGTTTCTGATCTGAAAAGCGTCATGCACTCCCTGACTGTTGCAAATACCAGGTAGAGAAGTGATGTGGTCTATATGTTTTGAAGTCCATTGTCCATGTTTTAATGGCTTTGTCCTATCAACGCGATGCAATGATTTAAAAGGACTGTGAGCATTCAGCTTCCGATGGCATTGACAAAGGCCAATATCTGAAACACGTTTGCCTGATTCTTTATTTCTCTGAATTGGTTGTGGCTCAATATACGTATCAATATTGTCAACACTCTTGGAGTGTGTGACACTTTTCTGCTCAGAAACAAGTACTATGTGAGACCGTGCTCAGAGGACATGGCACCAATGTGCTTGTTGTGTGGCAGCTTCAGCGGCACTTTTCAAAAACTTTCATATACAAAACAGTGAACTACATTGTATTTTAAATTTCTTTACATATTTCATTAAAAAAAGTATATGGAGTACCACGCTAATCCACACAAATGTCTGCACTACTTATAAAAAGATTGAACTTAAATTTGTTAAAAAATGTAGAAATACACTGTACACACTATGGCCCTCATTATGACATTGGCGGTGACTGTAAAAGCGGCGTTAATACCGCCAACAGCCTGGCGGTAATTACTGCCAAATTATGACCATGGCGGTGTTACCTCCCATAGACAGGGAATGTACCACACCAACCACCAGGGCTTGAACACCACTGACCACAGCGGTAGCCATTAACAGCCATGCAGAAACCAAGGTACACCCACCATATTATGACATAGCAAACTGCCAGGATTTCCGGGGCAGTACCAATGCCAGCAAAAGCCTGGCGGAAACACTGCGCGCAAGAGGAAAGACTCAACTTCAGGGACACATAGGAGACCGCCGCTGCCATGGAACCGGAACGCCAAGTCTTCCCGATGCTCTTCTACGCCATGGCCCTCCTGGAACACCAACACCGATGAAGACGGCAATGGTGAGTACAGCCGCCTAGCACATAAGGGAGGAAGGTAGGAAAAGGAGAGTGACACACACACGCACAACACACATCATTCACACTCACACCATACACAGAACCAGCTACAGAGTAAAACCAATGTCACAGGACCCACGTCTAATTAAAACAAGGACAACATTGAGATTTAATGAACACTGTAATTTGATGCCAACAGCCACCATATTGTCCATTCGAAACCAAATGCAGGCGTCAATGTCCAGAAAGGGCCAATGTCCATTCCAAAGTACAAAAGGCCCACATGGCCACAGGGAGCAGTCCAAGGTCCAACTTGACTCCTGACACAATCCGGAATTCACTGTGCAGGGGCATCATGTTGGAAATGGAAGGCACCTCGGGGGAAAGGGAGGGTTTGGGGGGCACTTCAGCTTAAATAGGAAACATGCCCACTGGTTCTGGAGGGGGCTCCTTGCCCAATTGTCACTGGTGGGGAGTCTAAGGCCGCAGTCTCTGAAATGGGGAACATGCCCACTGGTTCTGGAGGGGGCTCCTTGCACAACAGTCCCTGGAGGGTGCCTATATGTCCTCTGCTCGAGGTGGGGGATGCTATGCCTCTGCTGGAGGTGAGGGCTGCTGTGCCTCTGCTGGAGGTAAGGGCTGATGTGCCTCTGCTGAAGGTGAGGGCTCCTTGCCCACTGCCGGTGGAGGTGTAACCATGGCTGCCTCTGCTGGAGGTGAGGGCTCCTTCTCCACTGCTGGTGGAGGTGTAACCCTGGTTGCCTCTGCTGTAGGTGGGGGCTCCTTGCCCTCTGCTGTTGGAGGGCACCTCGTGCCTCTCTTTGGTGGTGGAGTGGGGACCTTCCCTTTCTTTGGTGGTGGAGGGTGCTCTATGTGTCCCCTCTTGTGACAGGTCCCCTTGGCCTTTGACATGTCACTTGTGTCCTTGCCTCCAGGACTAGGAGGTGCCTCCAATGTCCCCGTCTCATGTCCCTTTGTTTTCACCACCCAATTCCTCCATTTCTGAGGCAGAGGTGTGCTCACAGTAGGAGTGGCAGCCATCACACTCTGGGGCCCCTTTGTGCCAGCAGCTGATGATTTGATGGGAGCAGTGGCAGACTGTTTGGCTGGGGTGCTGTGCTGGGTGATTGGGACCCTGCACTTAAGGGCAGGATGGAGGAGTGGAGGGGGAGGGAAGAGGTCAAGATGTGCAAGAAAAAGCTTCTTAGGAATGTTGGGGTGGCATGTGGGAGTGGAGGTTGAGGGAGTGGTTGTCGGAATGTGTACATCTGCTGGACTTGGGTGCAGGTGCATGGGCAATGTACGTGTGTGAGGTGGATGGCTGTTGGGAGTCTGAGTGCATGGGTTTGATTCTCTCAGAAGGGGGGCAGACAAGGCGGGAGAGTACAAAGGGGATGTGTGGATGGATGTTGTGGAGGTGTCTGCAAGTGAGGTGTGTGTGCTGCTTGATGTGCTGATGGTGGCTGTTGATGCAGTGCATGCAGGTGAGTGCAGATGTGACTGTGAGGGAGGAGGAGGAGTAGGAGGGGGAGACAGTGGAGGCAGTGGATGTTGTTGTGTGTGCAACTGTCTGTTGTTTGTGTAAGTGCTTGTGGCCTGAAGTGTGTTGCCTGTATTTGACTGTGCTACTCTTGTATGATGTTTTGTGTGCATGCCTGTCTGTATGTGTGCATGGGATCGGTTCGGTTGTTGAGGAGACTGGGAAGTGGTAGTTGGAGGGGGGACGGTAGGTACAGGGACAGTGGCTGCCAGCAGAGAGGAGGCCAGAGCTTGAAACGATCTCTGTAGGGCCGCCAACCCACTGTGGATGCCACCAGGTATACATCTGGGATGCCAGCCCCTGGATGGCATTCATTATTGTTGATTGCCCTGCAGAAATGGATCTCAGGAGGTCCATAGCCTCCTCACTGAGGGCAGCAGGGCTCACTGGGGCAGGGCCTGAGATGCCTGGGGCGAAGGAGATGCCCATCCTCCTGGGTGAGCGGGCACGGGCAGCTCAGTGGGGCGCTACTGGGAGGGCGGTGCTGGTACGGGGGTGGCAGCTGTACCCATAACTGGGGTGGTTCCAGAGGTGTCCACCATGACCATGGAGCTCTCATCAGAGGAGGAATCAGAATCAGTGTTGTCACCTCCTGTCTCTGACGTGGTGCTCCCCTCACCCTCCGTCCCACTGGTGCCCTCTGCGCCGGTGGACTCTGCCTCCTGGGTCCTGTGGGTACAGCTCCCTCAGTCACCGGTGCCCCTGCTCCTCTACCAGATGATGCTAATGCACACATGGACAGCACAACAGAATAAAATAGGGGGAGGAGGGAGAAAGGGAGCATTGGGTAAATTACAGCACCAACATCACAGGTGGCATACACATTACCATCACACACAGGGATCAGGATTGAGCACAAAGCATTGCAGTGGCATTCCATTGGCTAGGTACCACAGTGAGATGGGAACCAAATACCACCAACTGCACCCCTCCTGGGACCCACTAAGCCCTGTCTGACATGGAATGCCACTTACCTAGGTCACAAGATTTTGCTATACACCCATTTACCTTGAGCTGGACCAGGCAGCAATGTCTAAGCTGGCATTAAGGGGCATCCACTAACTGAAACCAACCACCAGGATCCCATGCCAGGCAACAGAAATGGTTGTCACGCTATCTGTACTCACCCCCTTGTGGCTGCTTTGCTGCCCTCAAGCACCCATCCAGCTCTGGTTAGGCCACCGCCAGTATGCGGGCCATCAGGGGGATCAGGTTCCAATGGGCACCCTGCCCTCGTTGGGAGGCCATCCCCAGCTGGGCCTAAGCAGTCTTCCGACCCCAGTGTCTCAGGGCCTCCCACCTTTTCCTGCAGTGGGTCCTCCACCTGCCATAGACCTCTATGGTCCGCACCTCCTTGGCGAAGGCACGCCACAATCCCTTCTTCTGATGGGCATTGACCTGCAGAGGTAATACAGACAGGAGAACACCATTAATCATACAATCCAGCCTGTCACACATATGGCCCGCAAATTACATTTCCATCTCCATTGGCACACACATCACCCGGAGCCCTGCTTGTACACTACCACCAGACATACCCCACACCTTGTTGCATACATCGTCCCCATGGTGTACTCACCTGTTGGTTTAGAGGCCCTACAATTGTCCATACAGGGGTAGGACCCCATCCACCAGGTGCTCTAACTCCTCCGAAGTGAAGGCAGGGGATCTTTCCCCTGTCACACGGGCCATGGCAGGATCCAGACACAGGTCCTAGCAGCACACGTAGTGTAGGTGTTGTCCTGTGGAAAGTCAGGAATCAAGTGAGGTTATAGATAAAAAATGGTGGTCACGTCCGTGGCGGTGTACACCGTCACTGCCGCCGGTGATCCCCATTGGACACTGTACTCTAGCCACTTTAGCCAATGAGGATGAGCACGGCGGTGCAAGACCGCCTTCCGCCATGACGCCCAACGCCGGTGGAGTTACATCACTTCCACCTGTCCATACTTACAGGACAGGCGGTCGCCATTTTATGGTGGTGGACCACAGTCAGAAATTGGAAACTGCGTCATTGCTATGAATTGTACATACATTGCCATTCACATTGTCCGATTACATACATGCTCAGTTACACTGGGGTGGTGGTTCCATCGTTCAGTTTGTGACACCCTTCTCACTCTTGTGTCCCCTAGATACCTACCATTTACATTGTGAGGAATAGGAGGAGGAGGTAAGACCCCGTGCACAGACCCCTTGTGGACTTGGCTACACTGGAGGACTGGCATATAACACTGACCTATAGACTGGACAGGGCCACAATCACAGAGCTGTGTACTCAATAGGAGCCTGATCTGATATCAGCTATCCATCATCCCACTGGGATCCCCCCTCTTGTGCAAGTTCTATCAGTGCTCCATTTCCTGGCAACTGGTTTTTTCCAAGTGATAGTAGGATTGGCAGCAGGAATGTCACAGCCAATGTTCTCAATAGTGTTGGCAAGGGTTTTGTCTGCCTTGTTCCAACCAATGTGCAGCACATAGCTTTTCCCCAAGTGGAAGATTTGGCCACTGTGAAGGCTGGATTCTATGCAACAGGACATGTTCCTAATATTATTGGGGCAATTGACGGAACACATATTGCATTTGCCCCCCCGCTACAATGAACAGGTGTTCAGGAATCAGAAGAGTTTCCACTCACTCAATGTGCAAATGGTGTGCCTGGTGGACTAGTACATCTCCCAAGTCACTGCCAAGCATCCTGGGTTGGTGTATGACACCTTCGTACTGAGGAATAGCAGCATCCCAAATGTGATGGCGCAATTACAGAGGCACATGGTGTGTATAATAGGTGAACCTGAGTCCCCACCCAATATATGTCAGTGTATGCCTTCTGGAGTCATCCCCATACCATTGTGTATGGCTAATGTTTGTCCCTCAATTTTTGCAGGTGGCTCTGGCTACCCAAACAGGTCGTGGCTCCTGACCCCTGTGAGGAATGCTGTATAATCTGTATAATGATGCACCTGGACGAACCAGGCGGATCATAGAACGTACACTCGGCCTCCTGAAGGCCAGGTTCAGATGCCTCCATCTGACAGGTGGATCCCTGGGCTACTCCCCTAAGAAGGTCTGCCAGATAGTTGTAGTATGCTGGATGTTTCACAACCTGGCCCTCAGACGACATGTGCCTTATCTGCAGGAGGAGGAGATTGGAAATGCCCCTATGGCAGCGGTGGACTCTGAGGACAGTGAGGATGAGGAGCCAGAGGATCAGGATGTGGACAGCAGAACATCAGCAATACGGCAGTACTTCCAATGACACACAGGTAAGACAGTGGAACTAACCATTCCTGTAATTATTTATGTTTTCAGTGTGGCTGTAGCAGGATGGCAGTCACTTCCTTTACATCTCAACAAACTGTCACCTATGCCTTCTCAATTTGCAGATGTTGGTGTTATTACAGCTGTGTACTGATGTGATGACTACAGAGAGATACAGCTCATTATTTGTATACCATACCAAAGTTCATGTCAATCGCACAAGATGTAACTGTTAACATAATTGCACATTTTCATCACATACAGCACTATCACTAAAGTTGTGTCCAAGGGTGTTTATTGTAGTGCAACTTATAGAAGGAATAGTGTAATGGAATGGGGTGATGGTGAAGGTAAGTCCAGGGTCTTGGTCAAGTCTGTTTGTAGCACAGGTCCCATGTCCAAGGGGCTCTAGGAAGGGGAGCAATGGCAGTTCAAAGTGGACAAGGTGAGATAGTGGAACACAAGGAGGACCTTCAGGAGGGTCTTATTTCCTGGCCGTGGTCTTGGACTTGGCAAGTGTCTCTGGCATCTGTCTGGGTCGCAGGGAACGTTTACGGGGTGGTTGAACTTCTGCAGGGGGAGGGGTGCTGGTGGCCTGTGTGTCCTGTGGCATGGCCTCCTGTCCACTAGCTGCAGCAGATGTGGTGGGCTGTTCAGTTGACTGGCTAGTGGAAGAGGCCCGCTAGTGTGCTGTATATTCCCTCATGATGTTGCACATATCAGCTAGCACCCCTGCTATGGAGACCATGGTGGTGATGAGGACCTGCAAATCTTTCATGATCTCCTGATGTTGTACCTCCTGCAGCCTCTGGTTCTCCTGCATGTTGTTAAGAATCTGGCCCATCTTGTCCTGGGATTGTTGGTAAGCCCCCAGGACATTAGTGAGTGCATCCTGGACAGTCGGTTCCCTGTCCTTCCCCAGCGCACAGCTGTCTTCCGAGTGTCCCTGTCCCCCTGTGCCTCTGTCCCTTGAACGGTGTGCCCACTGCCACTGACCCCAGAACACTGATTGTCTTGGCTGTGAGGTGTGTACTGGGATCCCTGTACGGGTAGGCACACTGCTGATTGACGTGTCCTGGGGACATAGGTGTGGGGATATTGGGTGGGTGCTGTGGTGTTAAATACTGAGGGGGGAGGCTCTGTGGTGGACCGGGAGTGGGCAGGGGTGGCAGACTGACCAGTAGTCCCCGATGGGCCAGGTAGTTCATCCGGATCCAGAAGTCCAGAGTTACTGTCATCACTGGGGGCATCTATCTTCTGTTGGGGGACTGGCTAGTTGTGGCACCTCCTCGCTGCCAGGATTGGCTGGGGCACGTGAGGGGATGTAAGTGATGTATTATGCTTCATGTCTGTGACATATTGTACATCCCTAGCCTCCCCAATATCGTTGCTGTTGCCCTGCCACCTTTGTTTGTGTATGGTGATATATTGTGGGATTGTTAGTTCTCCATGCTGTGCATGCATTGGTGGGGGTTGTACATGCAGGGCAGGGAGGGCTGTAAATGCATTGGTATGGCATGCAGGGCTTGGCATTGGGGTTAGTCAAATGTGTAGGTGCACTGTGTGGGAGTGATGGGAGTCTGGGTGAGGGGGTGAGATGGCATGCAGGTCTGGGAGTGATAGGTAGTAAGTATTGACTCACCAGTGTCCAGTCCTCCGTACTACTCCAGTGGATCCCTCAAGATGCAGTATTGCCAAAACTTGCTCCTCCCATGCTGTCAGCTGTGGGGGAGGAAGTGGGGATCCACCGCCAGTCCTCTAAATGGCAAGCTGGTGCCTTGCTGCCATGAAACGTACCTTCCTCTGTAAGTTGTTCCATCTCTTCCTGATGTCGTCCCTTGTTCTTGGATGCTGTCCATTGGCGTTCACCCTGTCCACGATTCTCCGCCAAAGCTCCATCTTCCTGACAATGGAGATTTTACTGTACCTGTGCTCCAAACAGCTGTGGCTCTACCCTGACTATTTCCTCCACCATGACCCCAACTCCTCATCTGTGAAATGGCGGGGGCCTTTGTGGGGACATGGGTGTTGTGTGGTGTGTGTTGTGCAATGCATGTTGAATAATGTGGTGGGGCGTGGGGTGCGTGACGGATGGATGGGTGGGTGTTAATGGTGTGTGTAGTTGTCGCTGTGATTTGCGTGGCTATCTCTTGGTTATTTTTCGTGTTCGTAAACGGTTGTGGGTAATGTGGGTGTGTGTTTTATAGTGCAGTGGATGGGTGGGTGTGTATCCGTGTCAGGTGTATGATTTTAGTTTTGGCCAATGTTGTTTTATTTTGTATTTGGGTAGCCATTCTGACCACACCGGTGTGTACCGCCAATGGTTTACCGCTGTTGAATGTCCGCCATGGTGATTCATGGATCATAATGTGGTGGGCGTTGTTTTGTTGGCGTAATGGTTTGGGTGTTCGTACCGACACTTTAACACTAACACTTTGGTCTGGCGGATATGTGTTTGTGGCAGTATTCTGTCAGTTTTGTGTGTGTGTGTCATAATATGATGAATGGATGTTTGCCTCTGCAACGGTATGTTCACGGCCGTCACCGCAGCAGTAAGCGGGATTTACCCTCAATGACGTAATGTGGGCCTATATGTCACTAAGATACTGCCACATTACATCTACATTCATTCACACACTTTCACGCTACATCTGTTTAAAATTCTACACTCAATTCTACACCACTCCACTCTATGCCACTCCACTCTGTGCTACTCCACTCTATGCTATTCCACTTTACACCACGTCACTCTCCAGCATATGCCACTCCACTCTACACTAATCCGCTCTACACCATTCAGCTCTACCTCACTGCACTCTACTCCACTCCACCCTACAGTACTCCACTGTTCACTAGTACACTCTACACCACTCTACTATATGACAATACAGTCTACGCCACTCCAGTGTTTGCCCCACTGCTATTGCCCCTCCAATCTATGCCACTCTGCTCTACATTATCTTACTATATGCAACTCCACTCAATGCTACCACACTCTACGCCTCTCAGGTCTATGTCACTCCACAATATACCACTCCATTATGTTACACTCTCCTGTATGCTAGTACACTCATCACTCCACTCTACACTACTCCAGGTTACACCACTGCAATTTACACCACTCTACTCTACGCTACTCCACTCTACACTATTTCACTGTATGCCACTTCACTCTACGCTATTCCACTATGTCGCTCCACTGTATGTCACTCTACTGTATGCCACTACATTCAATGCTAATCCATTCTAAACCACTCCACTCTACACTACCAAACTGTATGTCACTGCACTCTATGCGACTACTCACTATGATGGTCCACTCAACTCCACTCCACTCTACACCACTCCACTCCACGCTATTACACTGATTGCCACTACACTCTACCCCACTCCATCGATGCTGTTATACTGTACCTCACTCCACTCTGCCCACTCCACTCTACCCAACTTCAGTCTTCCCCATTCCAGCCTACACCACTCCACTGTATGCCATCCCACTCTATGCAACAGTACTCTTTGCCACTCCACTCTATACTATTTCACTCTATGCTACGCCTCTCTTCACTACTCCACTGCACATTACTCCACCTTATGCTATTTCACTGTATGCCACTCCACTCTATGCCACTCCACTCTACCATAGTCCACTCTACACCATTTCACTGTACGTTTTTCAACTCTACCCCATTCCAGTCTATTCCACTACACGCTACGCCACTACACTATGCGCTGTTCCACTGTATGCCACTAAACTGTATCTCATTCCAGTCAAACCCAATCCCTTCTACACTACTTTACATTATGCTATTCCATTCTATGCCATTCCACTCTCTGCCACTCCACTCTACGCCACTTCACTGTGCGCTATTCCAATGTATGGCACTCCACTCTACCACACTACACTCTACGCCACTTCAATCTCCATCACTCCACTGTACTCTATTCCACTCTATGCTACGCTATACCATTCCAATCTACATCACTGCACTGTACTACACTATACTGTAGATTCTGTACATTTTACACTCTATGCCACTCCACTGTACACTATTCCTCTGTAGGATACTCCACTCTAACCACTCCACTATATGCTATTCCACTCTACAGTATTCACTCTATACTACTCCAATTCTATGCCACTCCGCTGTACCACACTGCACTTTACACCACTCCACTATATGCTCTTGTACTGTACACCACTCCACCATGTCACACTCCTTTACACACTACTTCACTGTACACTATTCTACTGTACACCACTCCAATGTACTCCACTCTGGTCCAGTCTAGACCACTCCACTGTACTCCACTAGACTCTATACAACTCCACTCATCACTGTTTCTTTGTACACAACTCCACTGTACACCACTCCATTCTATGGTTTCCAAGACACTCCACTGTACGCCACTCCATTGTACGATATTCCATTCTATGCTGCTTCACTTTACACCACTCCACTTTATGTCACTCCCCTCTATGCCACCCCACTGTACACCACTCCACTGTGCACCACTCCACTCTGCGACAACACTGTACGCTATTTCACTCTACACCACTCCAGTCTGTGCCACTGTAATGTACTCCACTTTACGTTAGTGCACGGTACACTATTTCACTGCATGCCACTCCACTCTACCCTAATGCACAATATGTCACTCCAGTCTATGACACTCCACTGTATGCAACTACACTCAGTGCTAATTCACTGTACACCTCTCCACTCTATGCTATTACACGGTACACGACTAACCTCTTCCCTTCTCCATTCTATGCCACTCCGGTCTTCACCACTCCAGTCCACACCACTCCACTGTATGCCTCTCCACCTTAAACCTCTCAACTCTGCGTTATTCCACTATAACCAACTCTACTCTACGCTACTCCTCTCTATGTTATTTCACTCTATGCCACTTCACTCTATGCTGCTCCAATGTACACTACTCCACTGCATGCTACTCCATTATACACCACTCCAACTGTATGCCACTCCACTCTACGCCACTCTACTCTACGGCACTCCACTGTACGACACTCCAATCTGCACCACCCCATTCTATGCTATTCCACTCTATGCCACTCCATTCTATGCCACTCCAGTCTACATTAGTATACTGTATGCCACTCCACTATTCCACTCTATGCCACTGAACTGTACCTCACTTCACTCTACACCTCTGCATTCTACACCACTCCACTCTAAGCCACTTGTCTTTAAACTATTCCATGCTGCCCTGTTCCACTCTACACCACTCCACTCTAAACCACTCCACTGTACGCTATTCCATTGTAAGCCACTCCACTCTATGCCACTCCACTCTACATCACGTCACTGTACGCTATTCCACTCTATGCCACTCTACACCAATCTATGTCACTACTGTTTACCTCACTGAACTGCATGCTGCTATACTGTATGCTATTACACTCTACACCACTCCTCTTTATGGCACTCCACTGTACACTGTTCTACTGTATGCCAGTTCACTCTACGCCACTCCACTCCAGTGTGTGCTATTCCTCTGTACGTCACTCCACTCTACGCTACTCCACTGTATGCTGTTTCACCCTGTGGCACTCCACTGTATGCTACTCCACTGTACACCACTACACTGCCGTTCCACTCCATGTCATACGTCACTCAGCTGTATCCTATTCCATTGTACACCACTCAATTCTATGCTACGCTACCATACGCCACTCCACTCTATCACACTGCACTATACACACCTTCACTATACTCTATTCCACTGTATGCTACTCAAATTTACTCCACTCTAGTCTATAGCATTCCATTGTATGCCACTACACTCTACACTGTTTCAGTGTTTGCAAATCTACTCTATACCACTCCACTTTTTGCTTTTCACTCTACAACACTCCACTGTAAGCCACTCCATTGTACGATATTACACTCTACTCCACTCCACTTTGCACAACCCCACTGCACACCACTTTACTATACATCACTCCACTGTATGACAACTGACTGTACGCTATCCCACTTGCGACACCATTCCAGTCTATGCCACTGCAATGTACGCACTCTACTCTACGCTATTCGACTCTACACTATTCCACTATTCCACTGTATGCCACTCCACTCTACGCTATTACACTATATGCCCCTCCAGTCTACAGTACTCCACTGTATGCAACAACACTCACCATTAATCCACTCTATAGCACTACATCCTATGCTACTACATTGCATGCCCTTGCACTCTATGCTACTACACTCTATGCCACTCTACTCTACACCACTTCACTCTATACTACTACACTGTACGCAACTCTACTGTACCCCACTCCTCTCTACTCTGTTTCACTCTATGCCACTCCACAATACTCGACTGTACATTACTCTATTGTTTGCTATTCTACTGTACGTCACACTACTGTATGCCAATCCGCTCTATGCCACTCCACTGTACTCCACTCCACTCTACCACACCCGACTCTACACCACTCCACTCTATGCCACTCAATTCTATGCCATTCAGTCTATGCCACTCCACTCTACGCTATTCCCGTCTACACAACTAAACTGTACCTCACTCCAATCTACGCCTCTCCATTCTGCAGCACTCCACTCTGCTGTACACTATTCCACTCTGAGCCATTCCACTCTAAGCCACTCCACTCCATGCCACTCCACTCTATGCTATTCCACTGTATGTCACTCCACTCTACCACAGTCCACTCTATGCCACTCCACTCTACATCACTCCATTGTATGCTAGTCCACTGTAAGTCACTCTGCACAATTTCAATCTAAGGCACCACACTGTACCACACTCCACTCAACGCCACTCTACTGTATGCTATTCCACTTTATGCATTCCACTCTATACCACTCCACTGTACACCACTACACTTTATTCTATTCCACTAAATGCAACTCCACTTTACCACATTCCACTCTACACCACTCCACTGTATGCCATTCTACTCTATGCCAGTACACTCTAAGCTTCTCTGGTCTACGCCACACCACTCTACACCACTACACCGCACCTTACTCCACCATCCTCCACTTCACTCTATGCCACTCTAATGTATGCTATTCCACTGTACACTGTACGCCCCTCCACTCTACGCCATTTCACTCAATGCCACTTCACTGTACTCCACTCCGGTCTAGACCTCTTGACTGTACACCACTCCACTCTACACTTTTTCACTGTATGCAACTCCACTCTGCACCACTCCATTCTCTGCTATTCCACTGTACGCTATTCCACTGTACGCTAGTCCATTGTACCATGTTCTACTCTATGTCACTCCACTTTTCTCCACTCCACTCTATGCCACTACATGCCAATCAACTTTACGCTATTCCACCGTACGCCGCTCCACTTTACGCTATGCTGCACTACTCCACTCTATGCAATGCCACTCTGTGCCACTCCACTCTGTGCTATTCCACTCTACACCACTCCACTCCACTGTATGATATTGCACTGTACGCCACTCCCTTTTCTGCCACTCCACTCTGTCACTCAAATACTATATTATGCCACTGTACTCTACATCACACCACTGTACGCCATTCCACTGTATACCACTCTACACTATGGCAGTTTACATCACTACACTGTACCTCACTCCACTCTGCCACACTCCACTCTATGCCACTCTACTGTACACTATTCCACTCAACGCCATTGCACTCTATGCCACTCCACTCTACGTCACTCCACTCTATGCTCTTCCACTGTACGCCACTCCACTCTGCGACACTCCACTCTACACCACTCCACCATATGCTTTTCCACTCTATGCCACTCCACTCGATGCCACTTCAGTCTATGCTACGCCACTCTACACCACTACACTTTACTTCACTCCGATCTATGCAACTCTACTGTACACTATTCCACTGTCTGCCACTCCACTCTATGCTGTTCCACTGTACTTCAATCCACTCTACCACACTCCAAAGTACACCACTTCGCAGTATTGTATTTGACTATATACCACTCCGTTGTGCTCCACTCCATTCTAAATCATGCTACTGAATGCCACTACACTGTACATCACTCGACTTTACACTGTTTCACTGTATGCAACTTCACTCTACACCACTCCACTCTACACTATTCCACTCAACACCACACCACTGTATGCAACTCCATTGTACGATATTCCACTCTATGCCACTCCACTTTATGTCACTCCACTCTATACCTATCCACTCTACTCTATTCCACTGTACACCACTCCACTCTACGCCACTCCAGTCTATGCTAATCCACTGTATGCCACTCCACTCTATGCTCTAGGCTATTGCAGTGCATGCAACTTCATTCTACACCACTCCACTTTATGCTACTTCACTTTATGCCACTCCAAGCCACTCTACACTATTCCACTATATGCTACTTCACTCTATGCTACTCCATTCTACGCCACTCCACTGTAGAATATTGCTTTGCATGCCACTCCACTTTATGCCACTCCACTCTACGCCACTCCACTATGTGCTATTCCACTCTATACCACTCCACTCTACGCTATTCCACTGTACTCCATGCACTCTACCTCACTCCACTCTACGCTACTACACTCTACGCTATTCCACTCTACTCTACTCCACTCTCCGCTATAACAATGTACATGACTACACTATGCCCAACTCCACACTACTCCACTTTACAAACACTCGACTGCACACTATTCCATTCTACGTCACTTCTACACTACTCCTATGTGTATCCTGCAGAAAGTGGCCGTTACTATTGTTCCTGTTCTCAAGCTCTCCCTAGCTCTCGGGTTTATCCCCCAGAAATAGAAACACACAATAGTGAAGACCTTTCTTAAGAAAGCCAACTTGGACCCCTTAATTTAAGCAACTTCAGGCCAATTTTCCTTCTACCTCGAGTCTCCTAATTGCTGGAGAAAAATGTTAATAAGCACCTCTCAGGCTTTCTCGAATCACAGTCACTGTTACATCCTACTCAGATGGGCTTTCGCCCTTTACACAATACAGAAACAGCAAATGTGGTGCTGGTCGAGAAGCTCAGAAATATCTTAGACCAGGGACATTCAACTGCTCTCATTCTACTTGACCTCAGTGCAGCCTTTGACAATGTAGATCATTCCATCCTTTTGCAGAGGATCTCCAGTGTTGGTGTCACTGATGCAGCTTTTAATTGGCTTGCCTCTTTTCTGCAGAATCATCTTTTTTAGGTCCAGGATCAGGCTTTTCTCTCAGCCAGCTTCCTGTCATGCTGTGGGGAGCCAGAAGGCTCCTTTCTGAGCCCTACTTTATTTAATATCTATGTGCAACCCCTAGCTGAGATTTTCAGGTGCATGGGCTTTCGCTGGTGTCTAATGCAGACGACTTGCAGCTGGTTAAGTCTATCTCCCATGACGGTCATTCTAGTCAATCTCCTCTATCTTCATGTTCAGGAGGTTGCCTGTTGGATGTCAAACTGTAAACTCAACTGAAGCTCAACTAGGACACAACAGAGATTATGGTGTTGGGCAACAACTTCAGCTACCCTATCTCAAGTCCTCCACCGGACTATCTCTGTTGTCTGTCTAGTCCTCAAGAGTCAATAAAGAGCCTTGGTATATGGTTTGATACAGGTCTGACTATGTGTCAGCATGCCACAAAGCTTGCCGCCAGCTGCTTTGGCATCCTGAAAATGCTGCAAATGGTCCTCCATCTCCTCCCTGCTACGGCTAGACGGGTAGACATGCAGGCCCTGGTGCTAGCTCGGCTTGATTATGGGAATGCCTTGTTCCTAGGCTCTCCTTGCTATGTCACCAGGAAGCTGCAGATGGTACAAAATGCTGCTGCATGGTTTCTGATGAATATCCCTAAACACGTCAGCTTTCAAGGGAGTGCGAGACCTACATTGGCTCTCGGTGGTAAGCCGCGTTTAGTTCAAGACTCTCTGCATGATGCACAGGGCTGTTAATAACAAAGGTCCTGTTCTCCTCCACACTCTCGCTCCTCCATATCTTCTAGAGAGACCCCTCCGTTCATGTTCTGCCCATCTACTGAAGGTGCTCAGGGTCTGTAGGCTGCGATGGGGTGGTCGGTCCACCTCTCACTATGCTACTCCACTCTACATTATTTCACTGCATGCCCTCTACTGTACTCTATCCCACTGCATGCCACTCCACTCTATGCCACGTCCGTCTATGCCACTCCATGGTACCCTATTCCAGTGTATGCCACTCCTCTCTATTCCCACTCTACTCTACACCACTCTACTGTATGCTATTCAACTCTGCCTCTCCACTGTATGCCACTCCAGTCACCGGCACTCCACTGTACTCCACTCTATCCTAATCCACTCTGTGACACTCCAGTCTATGCCACTCCGCTGTGCACCACTCCATTCTATGCTATTCCACTGTACGACACTTCACTCTAACCAACTAAATCCAAGTGACTCCACTGTACTCCGCTCAACTACACTGTACTCTACTCAACTACAGTTTACGCCCTCGACTCCACCACACTATACTCCACTCTCCGTAAGTCCCTTTATGTTGCTCCACCCAAATTGACTCTACTCTACTCTATGAGACACTACTGTACTCTACTACTGCACTCCACTGGAGGCTACTCTATGTCACTCAACTCTATGAGAGTTTATGTCACTTCCCTCTATCATACTGTACCTCACCCTGCTGTACTCCATTCCATTCAACTGTACAACACTGTAATACACTCTGTGGGACTCTACTCAACAACACTTTCTGACCCTCTACAACACACCAGTCCATTCCACTGTACAACACACCACTGCACTCTAAAACTTTACTGCACTGTATGCTACACCAATTCATTCTACTCATCTCCACTCTACTCCACTTCACTCAGTGACTCTACACTCAACGACATTACACTGTACAATACTCTTCTCCACTCTTCTGTATGACACTCACTTTAATGACACTCCACTAGACGACGCTGGACTCTACCATTTACCCTATGATTTAAAACACATTTTTATTAAAATATAACATTAAAATTAAATGAAAAAAACAATGGTTGAACCTTATTTATAGTTAGGAAAACTTTATTTTTTCTATATAAACCAAACTTAAACTAATCAAAAATTCGAACGTTATATTTATACCTTAAATTTATAATTTACGCACCATTTTCTTCTTCTTCTTATATCTTGTGCTCCGATATACAGAGCGTAGTCAACATGGTAGCAACACTACATCAACTATAACTCCTGTCTTCTTCATGCATTGCTTATACCCTTCAATTCAAAACTAATAGCAATTCAATTTGGAATGGAACAGAAAGGAAACAAATGGGTAGGCAGTACAAAGTTCAAAAATATCCATACATTTGATAACCAAAAAAGGAAATGGGGGACTTCTATACAAGTACTCTTTGACAAAAGTATTTTAAACATGATGGGAAATCAAAATGCATAGCAATTTCTGCATGTGAAAAATTGCAAATATCAAATAATCGGATGTTCTACGGAAGATAAGATGGAAGTAAAAGGATCTACTTTAGTTGTTGTGTATACCTTCTATCCGCAGAAATTATCCAGCTCTGAGATCTGAGCAGTATAAAACATAGGCCAGAAATCAGTCAACTCAATGCTTACCCATGTAGCCAGAAACTCTATGGAGACAGTAAAATGGCAGCTGACGGCAGGCCAGCTTTCTGCCTGCGCTCACCTCCCATGAACCTCTACAGAACTGAGGAAGGCATGGGAATGAGGGGTGTGTTCTTGCCCCACAAACCGCCTCCTCTTCTGACAGTCTAGGGTATCCATAATTTCTTGCGGGGTATTGTAGTTTGTGCTGGTAACAACTCCCACTGAACAGTTGTCAGGTGGTGCTTGCTTTTTACTCTTAGATCAAGAGCATAGAGCACAATTTAGGAAAAAGAGGGAATGTGCCTTGGGTGGTGGAGGAAGGAGTCAGGATGCTAAATATCACAGGGCACTTTTACTTTTATTTTATGCAACACGACGCAGCAAGGAAACGTCATGCTGTGTTGCGTGAAAAGGAGAAAAAGGGAGAGAGTAGAAATGCTCTCTCTTTACAAAGATATGGAGCATTCCTGCTCTCTCCTTTCTCTGGTGAACTACGTACTGCCTAGCTCCAAAGCAAGCACCCTTGCAACACAGTGCAAGGGTGTCTGAAATACAGGCAGGATTGTTTTTGTGCAGGATGGAAAACCTATCTCACAGAAGAACAACCCTTACAGACAGATTCCTCCTTCTACATGTGCTGCAGATATCTGTCTTCAGTTGAGCAGCATCTGGAGTTGCGGTGGCTCAGGTAATGGTGGAGGTTAAAGATGAACTTGCTTACTGTTGTCCTCTTGAAAATGCATTGTCAGTCCAAGGTACTTCTATAGGGTCCTCAGAAGGTTGTTTCTCCCACAGCCCATCGCAATATAATCGTTCTCTGCCTCCTTCAAAGATGAGTCCCATATTTTTTTCAAACCAGGTGATGCACATGCCTGGTCACTTCCTGACTCACAACCATTCCCTGGTATTTGCTGTCACTGATTGCTTACCATGGTTTGTGCTTAGCAATTCCTGGGATGTTCAACTGTATTCTGGTGGTCCTGGGACATTCTACTGCTTTCATTTCCATGCCTGGGGCATTCAGTTTTTTACTCTCACTATCATCGCTCTTCTCTGAGCCCTTGACGAGCATTATGTGGAACCCTGGGTTCTAAAGTTCAGCATTTGCTTTTGGAAGGGGAAATGCATGCTGATTATTGGGACTATCATCTTATCTGCCCTTTGGCTTTCTTCAGAAACATTCACAGCAGATGCAAGGCATAACTTTGGTTCTGATGGAGAACATATTTCTATTGCAGTTTTAGAGGATTCTTCTTGCAAAGACTTGTTTATCTCTAGTTTGGATTCCTCTATTGGAGTTCACAAAATGGATTGTGCATTTTCCCTTGTAGAAGCTTGTTATGAGACTCAATATTGACCACCAACTCGGCTCTTAACAATGCAACACAGCTCAGATCATGGTTTCCCTCAATTATCATGCAGTAAAGTCACATTGACCCCCAGGGAAGAGATCGGGGTGGCCTGTAAGATCTGCTGACTCAAGGCAAGTTTATTGAAAACTCAGTATTCAGAAGTGAATGGAAAAGGAAGAATCAGTTGAAGCTTCGATGCCCAGCATTTAACTACTTTCCTAATGTCATAAAGCATCTCCCTCTTCTTATTACTTTGTAAGAAAGCCTTTAGATAAAAGAGATGGAGACCCCTCCCTCACTCCTTTTTCAGAGTGCTGAAACATTTAAGAGAAGTTCCTCCTCATCATTTACACCTGCAGGATTCACCATCACCTGACGAGTCATTAAGTTACTGCAAAAGACGCCTGCAGAGTTGTCTGTTGGATGATATGAAGCATTGCTGGAGAAGCTATCAAACCTGTGAAATCTGCAGAAATGACATGTTTGACATGGCAGGACTCACTGGGAAAGAGTTAGGCTTAGAGCTTCAGCTAAGTTTCTCATTAGTTTCACAGTACTCATCAACGAGCACTGTTTTAGTGACCCACAATTTGTAATCCAGAAATTCAGAAATCTTCTACTGGTCATTATTCTTTGGGATGCTGGGCCTCTAAAACATATAAGGTGGTGGCTTGGCTCATTGTGCACATCCAAGATGTAAGATATGCCCATTCTCGTCCTTGCCTGGTGACATAATAGGTTCAAATGCGCTTGGGTGCCTACCCGTCCAAGCATCCTACTTTTTGGACCACTCATACCAATACATTCACATCACAAAGTATCATGTGGTTCTTTTCCACTTAAAATGTGTCAGATATCTTTTTTGCCTCAATCCTTACAGAGACCTCTATTCAAGCCTTTGTAAGGCAATCCTGTGAGCCTCCTTCCAAAGATGTTTTACATTTTGGTAGCTATTACCTAGAGTAAGTTTTTGGGCAGGCTACAATTTTCAGAGTGGACTTAAAAAGCCAGTGCCCCTCGCCTCCTACCTGAATATGGACAATAATTGCCAATGCTTCTGAGTAAGCAGGGAGGGATCTAACAAACACGATTAAAGGGGAGATATCTCCTTCCAGGATTTAGGTTGAGAAAGTGTTTACGTTGGAAATTTGAAAAGCGGCAACTGATTTGGTATTATTTCAATCAGAATTATGGTTTATATATGGGGGTAAAAAAAATGTGTCCCTTTGGTTTGGCAGCTGTTGAGCAGGACTGATAAGGTACTTGTTATCAAGACAACATCCAATAATATTTGCTGATGCCTGTTTCATGGGTGGTCTCGTGCTTTGACCCCAACAGCTCTAGTATTCTTGCCTTTGAGGCCTTTGGGAGACCTTAATGATGCCCCATGCTGGGAGGGTTCCCCTGTGGGGGGACATTATGGGGCTTCCTTTACTTTAGATTTTTTCCCATTTTTTTATGTTGATTTATTCTTGAACAGATTTACCATTTTAAATTGCTTTTCAGATTCTACTTCACTGAAGTTAATTCAAAGTAATGACATCGCTTTAGTTTCATTATTAGACTCCGATGGAGGCTGTAAATCAAGGTTGATATTTCGCTGTAAGCGTGTGATGAACTTGGTTTTCCAAAATGCTGACTTTCTGCAATGTCAGGGTATTGACGTGGTTCCTTTTCTAGGCTCTAGTGATACTGGGGTGGGTGATAAGAGGGGTGGGGAAAAGTTTTTAGATAGGCCCACAGACTGCTATCCAGTATCTGAGTCCGACAATCAGCCTGGTTATCATGAGTTTAGGCCCTTAAAGTCTCTTCAGCTCCGAATGATAGGCAGTTGTTTGTGCGGGTGATACGGGCTATCCCTGACCAAAGTGCTTCTGATTTGGATGGGTGGAGTTGGCTTCCGGGCGTCTTGAGTCAGGCACGGAGGTACTGACCTCTATCCAGCTACTTTAACTAGCGCAGGCCTAAATATTATTTCTTGGAATTTAGAAGGTCTAAAATATGCGAAGAAAAAATGATTGTCCCTTAGATCCCTCAAACCCGACTTGATTTGTCTTCAGGAGACATGGGCCCTCATTACAACTTTGGCGGGCGGCGGAGGCCGCCCGCCAAAGTTGCGCGTCGTGAATACCGCACCGCGGTCGGAAGACCGCGGCGGGTATTCAGAGTTTTCCCATGGGCTGGCGGCCGGCCGCCGAAAGGCCGACCGCCAGCCCAGGGGAAAACGACCTTCCCACCATGAAGCCGGCTCGTAATCGAGCCGGCGGAGTGGGAAGGTGCGACGGGTGCTACTGCACCCGTCGCGTATTTCACTGTCTGCTATGCAGACAGTGAAATACATTTTGGGGCCCTCTTACGGGGGCCCCTGCAGTGCCCATGCCGTTGGCATGGGCACTGCAGGGGCCCCCAGGGGCCCCGCGACTCCCCCTCCCGCCATCCGGTTCCCGGCGGGAGAACCGCCAGGAACTGGATGGCGGGAGGGGGAGTCGGAATCCCCAAGCCGGCGCAGCAAGCTGCGCCGGCTTGGAGGATTCCTTGGGGGCAGCGGGAAACCGGCGGGAGACCGCCGGTTTCCCTTCTCTGACCGCGGCTAAGCCGCCGCGGTCAGAATGCCCCGCGGGGCACCGCCGGCCTGTCGGCGGTGCTCCCGCGTGCCGCGGCCCTGGCGGTTCTATACCGAAGGGTCGTAATGAGGGCCATGGTCTGATAGAGATCTATTGTGGGATGATTATTATGTTATCGGTTGCAAGGCTACCCCCTCGAAGAGGGGGCATGCCAAGGGAGGTGTGGCCTGTCTGTTGCCAAATAGACTTAAGTGGAATTGTGACTGTATTAAAGGCCCCAGTAACCTTTTATTTGCTTTATCTCTCCAGTTGCAAAATAGCACGGGTTTTACCTCTCTGCTATTGGTAAATGCATACATCCTGCCTGATTCATACTACGATGCTTTGCTACTAAAGGTTTTTGCCTATATAAAAATGCTATAGCTATTGAGTCTCTTTAGGAAGTTGGCTCTGTATATACTATCTCAAAGTGAAAGATAGTGTGCACAGAGGTTGATAGTGGCAAAACTAGATAATACTAATGCTCTGTTTTGTGGTAGTGTGATCGAGCAGTAGACTTATCAGAGGGTAGTGTTAAGCATTTGTTGTATACACACAGGCAATAAATGAGGACACACACTCAAAGACTTAACTCCAGGCCAATAGGTTTTTATATAGAAAAATATTATTTTCTTAATTTATTTTAGAACCACAAGATTCAGAATTTAGGTAAGTACATAAATTGTAAGGTACTTGGCACAGGTAAGTATGGAACTTTGAATTAAAACAGTAATGTACACAGTTTTGGCAAAAATGGCAAGTAGCTATTTTAAAAGTGGACACTGCAAAAATCAACAGTTCCTGGGGGAGGTAAGTATTGGTTAGTTTCTCAGGTAAGTAAAGCACATACAAGTTCAGTCTCCTGGGCATAGGCAGCCCACCGTTGGGAGTTCAAGTCAACCCCAAACACCCAGCACCAGCAACACAGGGCTGGTCAGGTGCAGAGGTCAAAGTAGGACCCAAATAGCATAGGCGCCTATGGAGAACAGGGGTGTTCCGGTTCCAGTCTGCTAACAGGTGAGTACCCTCGTCCTCGGGGAAAAGCCCACGGGGTTTTTGTAGAGCACTGGGGGGGGTCCCAAACAGGCACACAAAATACACCCTCAGCGGCACGGGGCGTCCGGGTGCAGTGTGCAAAGTAGGTGTCGGGTTGTAGATAGGACTCAATGGAGAGACCCGGGGGTCACTCTGGCGATACAGGCAGGGCACAGGGTGGCTTCTCCGGCCACTCACTGACTGGGGTAGGATGAGGGCCGCCTGCTGGTCACTCCTGCACTGGTAGTTGGTTACTCTCGGGCCTGAGGGCTGCGGGTGCAGTGCTTCTTCCAGGCGTTGGCTTCCTTTGTTACCGGGCAGTCGCGGTCAGGGGGAGCCACTGGATCCTCTCTGCAGGCGTTGCTGTGGGGGTGCAGGGAGGTCATCTTAGCATGTCCACGTTGTTGGAGTCACCTGGGGGGCCTCTCCGCAGTGTTGGTTCTTCTGGACATGAGCACCGGGCATCAGGTGCAGAGTGTGGAGACTTACGCTTCCAGAGTGAGGTTGGAGTCTCTTTAAAGATGGTTTCTTTGTTGCAGTTTTGGACAGAGCAGCTGTCCACAGGAGTTTCTTGGTCCTTTAGGTGCAGGTCAGTCCTCTGAGTCCTCAGAGGTCGCTGTTCCCGCTGGATGCGTCGCTGTGCAGGTTCTCTGGAGACTGGAGTCTGGAGACAGGCCGGTAGGGCTGGGGCCAAGTCAGTTGTTGTCTCTGTCGTCTCTGCTGGGCTTTCAGGTCAGCAGTCCTTCTTCTTGTTTCAGGCTGCAGGAATTTGATTTCCTGGGTTCAGGGTCACCCCTAAATACTCAATTTAGGGGTGTGTTTAGGTCTGGGGGGCCACCCTCTTTGTGCCTCCTCCCTTTAGGAAGGGGGGCACTTCCCTAAACCTATTGGGGAGAACCCTCCAAAACAAGATGGAGGATTTCCTAAGGCAGAGGTCAACTCAGCTCAGGACACCATAGGGGCTGTCCTGACTGGTGGGTGACTCTTCCTTGTTTTTCTCATTATCTCTTCCGGACTTGCCACCAAAAGTGGGGGCTGGGCCCGAAGGGGCGGGCATCTCCTTTAGCTGGAGTGCCCTGGGCTGCTGTAACACCAGGCTTGAGCCTTTGAGGCTCACCGCCAGGTGTTACAGTTCCTGCAAGGGGAGGGGAGATGCACTGCCACCCAGTACAGGCTTTGTTCCTGGCTACAGAGTGACAAAGGCACTCACCCCATGTGGCTAGAAACCCATTTGCATGTGGCAGGCTGGCAGAAACTGGTCAGCCTAGCACTAGTAGTTGGACTGAAATACAGGGGGCATCTCTAAGATGCCCTCTGTGTGCATTTCTCAATAAACCCACACTGGCATCAGTGTGGATTTATTGTGCTGAGAAGCTTGATACCAAACTTCCCAGTATTCAGTGTAGCCATTGTGGAACTGTGGAGTTCATGTGTGACAAACTCCCAGAGCATATACTCTTTTTGGCTACCCTGCACTTACAATTTCTAAGAATTGGCTTAGAAGTTGTAGGGGCATAGTGCTAATGCAACTGTTCTCTCATCTGTTGTATAGTGCACCATGACTCAGGGCTGTAAGACCTGCTAGAGGGGTGACTTGGGCATGGCACTCTAAGGGGAGTGCCATGTCGACTTAGTAATTTTCTCCCCAGCAGAACACTCAAGCTGTGAGGCAGTGTGCATGTGCTGAGTGAGGGGTCTCCAGGGTGGCATAATACATGCTGCAGCCCTTAGAGACCTTCCTTGGCCACATGGCCCTTGGTACCAGGGGTACCAGTTACAAGGGACTTATCTGTGTGCCAGGGCAGTGTCAATTGTGGAGACAAAGGTACATTTTAGGGAAAGAACACTGGTGCTGGGGCCTGGTTAGCAGGATCCCTGCACACTTTCAATCATAACTCGCATAAAAAAAAGCAAAAAGTTAGGGAGTAACCATGCCATGAGAGGCATTTTCCTATTGTCTCCTCCTTTGATAGTCTTGGTAGGTGGTCTAAACTGTAAGATATCTAACCATGCCATATCGCAAGTTTGCGTGGTTGAGTGAGACAGCCTTGTGAATTCCTGCTTTCCTCTTCCCTTCATCGATTAGAACAAATAAAAGAGGGAAACTCTTGCTTAATCTCCTCATGGAAAGTGACTGTATTATTGCAAATTGAAGACCTCTATCTGACTCTCCTGCCTCCTTTACTCATCTTGCTCCAGGGGGAAAGACAATTTTAGATAGTGTGATATTGTGGTATTGTGCTTACTCCTTGTTACTTGACTTAAAGGTAATAAACACTTTGGTTAGTGATCATAACCCTGTCTTATTCACTTTAGATTTGAATGCGTTAATGACGGGGGTTCAGGAGTTGGATGGGATAATCCCAGTCTTTGATAAAAAGACAGGAAGGACCCAGTGGGATCTTAGAAGGTTGTTAGGTGTTAGGGAGTAGCTGGAATCTGCGGTAGTGGTCATGGATACCTGGGAGGGGAATGAACTGCAAAATTTGAGAAATGTATGAATCAGTTGTTAATCAACTCTCCCCTGAGCACCCCTAAAAGTAGTCAGAGGATTGTTTCGCGTCCTCTACTCGTTTTAAATAGGTAAATGAACAGTTTGGTTTGGGAACAGTATTTAGACTACTCATCCATAAGAAACGGCATTGTTGTTCTACTAACAAAGAAACAGAAGCGTATGAAGTTACGCATTGCAAGAAAATGCTTATAATAAGCTTTGGATTTTTCTCAGGGAAGCAGCAGTAACGGGTCAAGTTTGAATCCTCTTGGGGAGGGGGGATAGAGCCTCATCATCCGAGATGCCTACTTTGAATGGATTAAAGCTGGGATGCCTCTTGGCTCCTTTGCTCTTTTCCTTATACATCTCGGATTTGCCCTCCTTTTTATCTCAGAGTCAGGGTTTTCAACCTGTAATAAGCGGACGCTTTGTCTGTTGTTTACTGTATGCTGTTGATATTATTATTTGTGATCTAACTCCTAAAGGACTACAGAACCATCTTCAATCTTTGTTACAGTTCTCTGAGTCCCACTTTTTCAAGATTAACGTTTCAAAGAGCAAGATTTTAAGCTTCCATGGTAACAAGAAAGTTACATTTTCTAATTTCCATTGGGCATTAGGTAACCAAAAACAGGAAATTGTGAACTCATATACCTTTTGAGGGAAAATTGAATGCAGGAATCTTAGCGACGCAGCCCACATTACCTCTAATAAATCTAAAGCTGATGCTCAAGTAAGAGGTTTGGGGGCGTTGTATATGGCCACAGTAAGAAGGTATTTTCCCCATCTCTTAGCGGTCTACCAAGCTAAGATCCCCGCTTATCTTCTTTATGGTTTGTAATTCATAGATTCCTCCAAATCGAGGTTTCTGAATCTTTTGGAGGGTAAGATCCTCAGAAAGCTCTTATCTGTAAATACAGCTGTGTTGTTGGCTACTCTAAGGCTGGAATTGGGCCTAAGAAGTGTGTTTGCCCAGGGACTAGCCATTTCCCTTATGAAGGCTGAGGATAGTACTCTGAGGGCCTTACTGCAAAAAGAAATCTTTGTGGAAAATAATGTCTTTAGGTATACCTTCTCTAAGAACCTTACGTACACCATAGAAATGCTTGAGGTAGAGTTCAATCAGGTTTTGGCTATCCCTTTCCCGCAATTGAAAAGCAGATGAAAACAGGCAACATGGTCTTCAAGTTATCGATTGGACTGAGAGAGTTGTGCAAAAAGAAAATCGCTCTCTTATTTACCAAAATCCTTAGTAGCAAAAAAAGTACAACCTTATGTAATATGGAACTTACCATGTGGGGTGAGGCGTTTTGGTTGCTTCTGCGTTTGGGATGGTTACCTTTAAATGTTATGTAAGCAAAATGGTATGACTCAACTAAAGAGTGCAATGTTTGTTCCGCTGAAACTCAAGACTTAAATCATGTTCTATTTGTCTGTCCTTCCCTCGCCCCCTATCAGCGTAAATGGCTAAGACCCATCTGCCTTCAGCTCTCTCTGATGTCGGTACCTGAGTTTTTCCAAGCCTGGAATGTCCCCCCAAATGAACTGTTTTGTCATAGAGTTTTTAATTTAAAAAAAATGTTTTTTACAATTTATTTTAAAGATATGCATAATGGCACTTTATGGGTGGACGGAGAAAGATATGGGAGCACGGTGTTACGATCAGTGGTTCAAGGTAACCTCAATTGTGTGAGATTAATTGACCAAATTGCACTTTTGTTATATTTGTATACTTCAGGCAGTTGTTCAATGTTACGTGTACATATTTTAGATATCTTTTGTGCCTTTTGTTCATGTATGTACGTTTTGTCATTGTTTCATTACGTGGACCTCGTTTAGAGTTCCTAAACATAAATAAATAAAATTGAATTGAATTGAGTATTACTTTAAGCTGATGATTCCTGTGGGACCAGTGGCATTTTTGGTATGCTTAGGGGATCAATTAAAGTCAGGAAACACAGCTAACAAAACACTCTTGTGGCTGGGGCTGTACCCCTGACCCACCAGCTGTTGTCAGATGTCTGATTTGAAGTTGGCCATTCTGCAGACATTTTTTTCCCACACTGTTCTCTAGGAAAACATAGGAGTTGCTTTTGGCGCAAAGGTATCTGACAGTAGGTCTGCCATGCCACACTGATATGGCAGGCCTATTGTCCATTATGAAAACAGAAAGCCGGGTAGATCAACGTTGGGATATTTAAGTACTTATCTCACCAGGATCACCATGGCAAAGATGATTCCATCATGATCCCAGAGAGAAAGGAGACCAGTAGAAAGGATGCCAGGAAGCCATTACAAACTGGTCGTTCTCTCTGATGCAGTTTCCTCCAGCGTCTAATCCGCCATAAAAGATTTCACAACTTCAAAACTCATGGTGGCTCTGCCATTAAGAACTCAATCTTTGCCACACTCTAAGTTAGATGGGAGAACAAAAAGATGCAAGGATGTGGTGAGGCAGTAGGGGGCAGGCAATGCTTAAATTACTTACCAGTTATCTGAATTACACCGAGCTCCATGTTCTTTTTCCCTTTACATGCTGCCCATCCACCAGCTCTCAGATCTGGAGAGCTCTGACTTCTAGTTGGAAGCTCAGTAGCTACAAGTGAGTGTATGGTTAGGAACAGTGGTTCCTAACCTTTTGACTTCTGTAGACTCCCACTTTATCATGACTGGAACCCAGGGACCCCACTGAATTATTACTGGAATGTGGGGACCCCCTCACTGAATCATTACTGGAAGCCAAGGATCCTGGCCTAAACATTGTTGATGATTTGAAATGCAAAACAATATGCAAAAATATACAGAAACGAGCATTCATCAAACACATGCACAAATGATAACACATTTTATTTAATTTTCAAACAAATATAAATTTTAAAAAAGCATAATAATAGGAAGGTTTGAGCTTTTTTAAATTCAACTGAAGCCAAAAATTGGCAATACTGTATTCAGTTTTTATGCGCCTGCACTGATCCCACAAATCAATCAGAGGATACTAATTTAATTTTTAGCCTCCAATTTCCAATTCCTTGACTTAAAAAAATTTCATTGTACATTTAACCGCTTTTTTATATACACTTTAATAATCTGTTAATAGTATTTAATTTTCTAAGCAGTCACAGACCCCCTGAAGATGCCTCGCAGACCCCCAGGGGTCCCCGGACCACAGGTTGGAAACCACTGAGTAGGAGGATTTTTATGTGGGTCTTCCATGGACCAGGAAAAGCCGTAAAGGGAACACATGTGGTAGACAGTGCAGACAAGGATGTGCCTTTCTTGGATATTTGGGCTCATCTCATTCAGCAACTTATGGGGAACGGATGATGGACTATGGAGGAATGAACAGGGCAGCTCTGCATTGCACAAGAGCAGTGATGAGAGAAAGAGGGCCTTATTTACAAGAACTGACACATCGGCATTGATGCGTCAGTTTTCTTGTGCCTGCTGCTTACGACACCATGAATGCACTGTATTTACAACACAGGGCTCAATGGCGTAAGAATTCACGAATGCGTTAAAAATGTTGACGCATCTTTTGGCGCTAAAGTAACTCATTGCTGGAATTGGTCATAAAACTGACGCAAGTCCAGCAATGCATCAGAACACAGAGGCAAGTCCCATGTTAAAAATCCGGTATCAATCCTTATTGAGGAGGCATAGGGATTTTGATGTAGTCAAGTCGTAGAGTGGCGCAGTGAAAAGTTGTAAATTTCCCTGCAATAGTTCGACGTGGCTTTTAACGTGCGAAAACCTATCCTACATACATTATACCTGGCACAGGTATAATTTGACTCAGGCCTCTGCAAAGTGACACATTAGGCCCAATGCGTCAGTTTGTAAATATGGAGTAGTGTGGAGCATTGTTTGTGCTGCTGCAGTGTCAAAAAAAGTACGCTGCTGCAGCACAAATCTCCTTGTAAATATGGGCCTGAGTGAGACTATATTACGGGTTATGAAAAGAAGCATTGGAGACTGAATATAACTGAATGAAAGTGTTTGCAAAAAGTAATTAAAACAAGGTATGATCAAGAAAATTGTACAATTGTCTTCCTTTAAAGTTCTTCTACTTCTGGTGTTATTCTTGAAAGTGGTACTCGTTAAGAATATATCACACTATTTACTTTTTTACTGACCATTTCCTTAGTCAACAACTGTAAATATGAGGAAATTTCACAATTCACAACTCTGATTATTACTTCAATACTGCACATACTCCTTTGACATCGTGGAATAACAACAAAATAATGCTTCTCGTCATAGATACAATCTCATATCACCGAATGTGCTCCGGGTAGACAGCGAGGAGACAGTTGTCCTTGAAGCCCATGGACACAATGGCAAAGTTGAGGCTGAAGTCAAGGTGTACGATTTCCCACAAAAGAAACGTGTACTTTACAGCACCCCCCGAGTCTCGTTGAATCCAGAAAACAGCTATTTGGGCACAACTGTAATAAAAGTAAGTATATTTCGCTAGCTGGCTACTCAAGTCACTGAATACGTGAAACTTTCTTGTAATAAAACACAAAAGAGTAAATGAGATTTTAAGAGAGTGGGATGGACAGAGAGTGGGGAAATAGTAATGGCAATGAAAATGTGAATACATAAGTTAATTCCTGTAAGTACAGTTCTCCATATTGGTAACGTGCATAGCTTGACATTCTTGAAACATTAAGACGATGCCTGGTCAGTGACTTAAAGATTCTGCAGGGAAATGCAACATTTCACAGCCACACTACCATTACTGTGGAGTTGAAAATACAAGGGGGCAGATTTAAGAGTCCTTGCGCCACATAGATCCCGGAGACCGCCTTCAAGCCCTCACCCCAACACCAGCTACACGCAGACCGGCAATCTTATTTGTTGGAAGAAGTTTTATTACAAATTCTTGTCATGATATTTTTATCACACATATCTGAACCATAAATCACTTCAAGTAAACTTCAGTCATATTACAAAACAGAAATCACTTCCATAAGATATATTCGGTAACCATAAATCATTAACTTATGGCAGGATCCCTTCCTGTCCTGAACCACCATTGGACCACACAAGTGAACCGTACCTCACCTGTATCCCTACGGGGGGTGGTTGCCCTGACTACACCATTCCTTGTCCACACGCTCAGGGTTCCGCTCCCCCTCCAAACACCAATCTGCCTAGGGGTGTAACGGGGCGGCCAGGAGCGTGAGCCCCATGGCCACCCCAGCGATCTGGGCTCCCTACCCCTTAATCTGGTGTGTACATCCTCAGGTTGGCTCAGGACTTCAGGATTCTATCTCTGGTGTTATCCCGGGGTTCCAGCCTTGGGGACCCCTCTGTTGCTTCTGGTTACTTTAATACCTCACTTTCTGCCACAAGGGCAACCAGGGCCCCAAAGGTCCTTCACCCTCCCCACCCGCAAACAGGCTGCGAGCGAAAAAAACCATGTCGGAAATAAACTGGTCAGTACCTGCATCAGAAAAGTGCACCATATCCTTGTGAAACATGCTAGGGCCCTTCAAAAGTCTGTGCAGGTTGTTCCATAACCGTCCCGGGCCTGGGCATAGTCTGGCCATTTCTGCATTGAGTCTACGCACCAAGACATTGATTGTTCTTGACTTAATTCCTGGGCCCCACCTGCGCGAGGCATCATGTGAGACACAGCAAAGACCGTATTCGGGTATTGTTTTGCTAACTTCGTGATTTCCAGAAATATCGTTTCTCTCTGTGCCTTGCATCCCATGCGCACCAAATCATTACTTCCTAGGTGAATAATGATGAGATCCGGGAACTGGAGTCCCTCGAACCCTCTGGTGAATGCAACGAGCTGTTGAAGCTATGCGATTCCCGTTCCGCGAAGCCCGCACCATCGGAAAGCCACGCCTTGGTCTGCCGCCGGATTCGGCTCACGGAGCTGTTGCACCCTGTAGGCTGCCCGTCAAACAAACGAATGCCCCAAGACCCACACCACATGTGGTGCCATTGAACTGAAATGAAAGGAAAATTGCATGAGGAGACCATACGTAAGTAACCGGCTTAAAGAGGAAGTATTGATTAGACCAATTTGGGCCTGATGTACCATTTATAACAATTAGATGACCAGCGACCAATGCACTTCACCTCGGTCACTGGCAACCCAGCGCTGGCTGCTAACGTAGCTGCCCCAATCTGGAATGAATGGGGGGAGCATCCCAGTGGGTCCACCCCAACTGCCCTAAGCGATACCTTGAAAACCTCAGAGAATTGGTAGCGAGATAGACATTCCCCGTTAGCATGAATAAACAATGCGGTAGACTCTGCAGGCGGCCGGACAAACAGTTAGGCTCTTGCTAGTCTCACAGGGCAGAGGGGTGACCCGTTAGCCGCGCTGAGTGTGATGCGAGCCCCTTTTTTAAGCTGGTCCTTTTTTGACTTACGCAGCACTATTGTTAATAACTTTGGACTGACCAGCACGTCTACCCTCTGCAACCCCCCTGCATGATTGCTCCTGGAAGAGCCCACTAGTTCCCCGTGTGCGGAATGCACCATAAAAGGCTACCGCGAAGGCTGCTGCAAATAAAACTGACTCATAATGAGAGAAACACACAGCGGGAAGACTGTGCAAAAGGTTCCCTAATAATACTGCTGTTATCGGGTGCCTTGAGTCTGCCTTAGTAGTGTCCTCTCTAGCCCAAACGGCTACTGCCTGCTTAATGTGAAAGGTGTTTAGCTGAGACTTCATGTTCCTGATTCTTGCGAAAAAATGGATTGCGGCCAGGTAAGCTTTCACGCAAGAAACTGGTCTACCCCTGTCCCTCAAATACTGTAAAAAGGCACATATAGCTGATTCGGAAAACAAGACTGACATTTTTTGTGACTTCAAGAACAGCCTGTACTGGAGAAAAGCTCTCTCATATGCCCCTTTGGTACGTGCTGCCAGAGATGTTGCTACTAAGACTGGGAGGGCGGGACACCAATCTTCCACAGAGATGCCGGGAACTCCGTCATCTTCTCCGCTGCCTGGGGGTGATACCACCGAAAGTCCTGCATCAACGAGCGAGATAGGGCATCAGCGGCATTGTTATATACCCCCGGTACATGTTTAGTAGCTCGAAATGTAATGTTGCATTATAAGCAGGTTAAAATCAAGTGTTTAAGGAGGCAGAGTACCAATCGGCATGTAGCCCTTTGTCTATTGATTGCCTCCACCACAGCCATGTTATCTGACCAGAAAATTATTGACCTATCCTTAAATTTCGCATCCCAAATGGTGACCGCAACAATGATAGGGAACAGTTCCAAAAAGGCTATATTCTTTGTGATGCCCTTGTTAACCCAGTCCGTTGACCAATCCGCCCTGCACCATAAGGGCCCCAAAATTGCGCCAACACCCATGCTGCCTGCTGCATCCGTAAATAACCCTAAAGTGGGGCTTGAGACCGCCGGATAAGGCCAAATTTCTGCACAGTTAAAATCCTTCAGAAAAACCTCCCACAACCTTAAGTCATTCTTGACTTCACCAGACAACCGGGTGTGATGGTGCTTCTTGGACAAACCAGCCATTGATCTAGAGATGGACCTTGAAAAAGGGCAAGCCATTGGAATAATTCTTAGAGCGAAATTCAGCTGTCCCACCAGAACCTGCAACTGGTGCAGGGTGACTTTTTTTCTGAAATAACACAACTTTAATGGAATCCTTGAATACCTGTAGCTTATCCATAGGCAGGCAACACTCCCCAGCCACAGAGTCAATCCCTAGGAAAGTAATGCATGTGGCGGGCCCTTCTGTCTTCTCAGGAGCCAAAGGAACCCTAAAGTCCTTAAACATAGCGATCCGGGCCTGGAGGGCCCATCCGCACTTACCCGACCTAGGAGGGCCCAATACCAAGAAATCATCCAAATAATGTATCACATCCAGGTGCCCGGTGTGATTTGAGAAGATCCACTGCAGGAAGGTGCTAAACTGCTCAAAATAGCTGCATGACACACTACAACCGATGGGCATGCACTTATCATAGAAGTAATTTCCCAGGAATTGGAAACCTAGTAGATGGTAATCTTCAGGATGAACAGGGAGAAGTCTGAAGGCTGATTCTATGTCTGTTTTTGCTAACAAAGCATCATGGCCCAAGGCCCTCAACTTTTCCAAGGCCTAGTCAACAGTCGCATAGGGGACCGAGCAAAGCTGTGGATCGATAGACTCATTCACAGATGCTCCGCGAGGAACAGACAGATTATGAATTAACCTGAACTGGCCAGGCTCCTTCTTAAGAACAACCCCCAAAGGAGAACAAATCAAAACCTTCTAAAGGCGGGTAAGGGAAAGGGCCTGTCAATCTACCCAAGGTACATTCTTTTAATAACTTTCTTGCCACTACTCCCGGGTTCCTTATTGCGGATACTAAATTCCTGCAGTGGTCAACGGGAGGTACACTGGTGGCAGGAATTCTAAAACCAAACGAAAAACCATGTGCTAGTAATTCGGAAGACCCTTTCACAGGATAAGCCTGTAACCAAGGGAGCAGTGCGTCAATCTTAATGGGAGATGGCAAAGGAGATTTAATTACTGGGCTTATTCCCATCTCTGCCTTTCTCTTTGGATTTTTTGATGCACTTAAACTCTGGGTGAGAGGGATGCCCACAAAAGGAACAGTTGTGTCTGAATTTGCAAGACCCAGCGGGGTGCAAACATGTCTTCCTATTGAATGCCCAGCATGACCCTTTCATATCGCTTGAGTATTGTGAACGAAAGGGCTGCCTTCCAGGCAATTTGTTGTTTACGCATTCTAACCAGACGTTTACCTCTGTCTGGTCCCAACCAATGGATGGGCCTTCTACCTTTGCCCAACGGAAATCCCTTACGTGTTCCAACCAGGAGGATCCTCCATAAATGTGGTGTGCCTTCAATATTTTGATTGAATAACAAATCATGCCAATACTCAAATCAGGTTTCTTTTCAAGCATCACTGACATAAATACATTGAAACTGAACAACCAATTAGTAATGTTCTCCTCCACCCTGGGTTTTTTGTCACCAGATGAAGACGCTTTGACTTCTTTGTCTTTGCTCTCTACCTCCCTCCTTTTTGCCCTGTTTAGAGAAAAAATGTCGACAAATTCCCCTTTCCAAATCTTTTCTTTTACTTCAGCACTCACATGTGCCGCAAGCATACCTGGCCTTGACAGCAGTGCGTCGATGCCTGACCCTTCCGTTGACAAATTATCTTTTGCTGAAGCGTTGTTAGTCTCATTCAACCTATTTTTATCCAAAGGGGTAGCAGGAGTCACAGCGCCTTGTGCTGGAGTGACACTCAGGCTACCGGCTGCTGCCTGCAAAGGTATAATACTACATGCCGCTAACAACGCATCTACCTGGTGTTTCAGTTCTGCCACTGAATTCTGCAAAGAATCATTGGGAATCCAAGGAGTTGTAGGCAGCGGGGTTACTAGCTGGGACATTAATAGTCGCTAGTAACCTAGACACCGCCAACAAGGCTTGCATGGTCGGGTCCTGCGCCTGTGTGCGTACCTGAGGGGTAGGGGATACCGAGGGTAGTGCTGCTGGTGCTGGTATCATTGGTACGGGTGATGGTGGGACTACCGGCCCTAGTGAAGGCGCAGACAGAGAGGCCAACGATTTACGTATATCAGCTAACACCTCAGCCACCCCCTGTCCCGGTGTCGTGATCGCATTTTCACCCCCCACATGATGTTCAGGCGCAGTGCTCGAGGAGGGAACCAAAGTCTCGGGCATAGGAGACTGCTCGGGGGAAGTAACAACTGTAGGAGAGGACTGTGGGGCTGGAGCCCTCCCTTTATTCCTGCACTTTGCTGGGGGAAACACAGCACGTTGAGCTACATGAGACCGCCTAGGACGACTACTACTAGCCCCAATGTCATCATTATCAGACGCTGCATCGCCACTGTCTGAATCTCCATTACCTAATTTCGCAAGAACCAGCTTCAAAAGCTGGGATAATTCTGGGTCCCTCCCCTTTCTTTTGCCTGTACTAGCCCTGTTGGACGGCATGACTAAGAAGACCATTAACACGTACACCAAAGCCAAGATTAAATGATTATTATTTTTTTAATTACTCTTTCACGACTAGTTACCCTGGGCTAGCACAGAATACCCTGTAAAAGAGTGCCCACTATTAACACGTAAGCAGTTGGTGGAGTCGCTAAGGACACCTTCCTAAACCTTAACAATGTATACAAAATGCATTAGTTCTTTTCCTGTAATTGAAACACCCAACCTATAACAAAGTTAATCATCAGAACCAAAGTTAATCATTAAAACCAAACATTATGCACAGGAGTCATTACAAAAACAAGAATCCAGAATAATAGTTAATCATCAAAACCAAAGTTCGTCATCAAATAATATTGCACAACTTCTAAACAGTAATAGCAGCAACACAAAATTCACAAATGGTAACTCACACAGTTCCTATGTGATTGCACAACTTCTACACAGTAATAGCAGCAACAAAAAATTCAAAAGTGTTAAAACACACAGGGCCATATATACGAACACTTTTTCCCATAGACACAGAATGGGTAAAAACCTTTGCTACATCTGGCCCACAGTTCCTAGGTGAGTCTTGCGTTACAGCAAAACACTGAGCCCCCTAAATCTTGATACTAAATTACCCAACCCAGAGCGTTAAGATAAAAATGGGGACAACAAGCCAAGCAAATCACCACGCTACAATGAGTAGCCTAGTGGGTCTTGCATCTCTCATTAATGCCCGGTTTGCTGGTGGCAAAATTTAATGAGGCACACTGCATTTAAATGAAGGATTTATTGCCCCGAGAAGGAAAAAGAAATGCGGGAAACTACTGGGACCCAATGCGACGCCGGGTTAACGAAGTACACAGCCGCAATCCGTAAATATTATAAAAACGGAACCAAACCGTTATCCGATATGTGCCACCAGCCACCGCTCCCCACTTACGTGCAGCAACCTCCGAAAACCTGATCCTCCGGCTCCTCTGCCACTCCCGACGATAACGGGACTCCAAGCGGCTCGCGAATGGAACTCAGGAACTTCGAACTGCGAACCGTCACCCAGTTCAGCCGCCACGATGTAAGAAGGCTGAGCCTTCCTGGGGGGGCGCTTATGTAGCCCCCCACTGGCACGCGGCGGCTGGAACTGGACGGTGGCTGATGCAGCCGAAACGTTCCATTTCCTAGAGTGCCGACCGCACACCTCGCGAGGTGTGGGAGCGGAAGTAACAGGCCAGCCCATCACACAACTAGTGCGAAGGGGTTCTAGGGTCACGGTGGCCCCGTTTCCTAAGGGGGCGCGCCCCCCCTCTTGGTGGGGGGTGCCTTTCCCTTAGCGTTATTTCTTTAACCCGAATGTGGCCCAGCACATAGATATTGCGTAGACATGGTGGCCTTAGAGGGGGCGCTATGGGGAACAAGGAAAGTGTGTTGCACTGGGTGCTGCAGCACTTTCCTTAAATTAGGCTCAGGGTGGGCTAATCATTATGAGAACAATTTAGAAATGTTAAATGGATGAAATTAGGGGTACAAACGAGGTATAACGGTGCAACTATTCTATACCAAAGCTGGTTTATTTTCATTAATTAGTTTGCTAAATAAACATGACAATGTTTAGCAAGTGCAACTTTTTAAATAGGTTCAAAAATAGTATTCATTATTTGATATTAAGTGTCTGGAAATACTTTAACTTTTTATTAACATTTTGAACTCTTCTGAAAATGAGTAGACTTTAGGAATTTCAAAGTGGTTTGAAGTTGTGAGTTAAAAAAAGGTCCAAATGTTATTTAGGGATGGTAAAGGGATATGACTGTTAGTTAAAGTTTTTAAAAGTAACTTAGGAGTTGAAAAGGTTAGAACTGTTAACTAAAGTGCATTTGAATGATTTGACAGGAAAAACAAGCTGTGGTAAGAAACACCAAGTGGACCACTAGCAGTCCCTAGTATGGGCCTTGATAAAAACATGTTTTACCTTCCATGAAAATTCTAAGGCCCTGATTTATACTTTTTGACCAAACCTGCATTAGCGCAGGTTTGCGTCAAAAAGTATACCGCCGGCTAGCGTCATTCCTGGACGCCAGATGGGCATCATATTTAAGCTATGACGCTAGCTGGAGGTTAGGCCCAGTTAGCGTCAAAATTATTGACGCTAACCGGGTGGGTTAGGCGTAGGGGAAACTGGAGGTTGTGCGTGAAAGAATGGCTCTAATAGGGTTAGAGTAAAAAAAATGTCTCTAACCTGATTAGCGTATTTATTTCCACACACAACCCCCATGGACATGACTCCTGTCTAAATAAAGACAGAAGCCATGCCCCCCAGCCCAATGGCCATGACCAGGGGACTTAAGACCCTGGGCATGGCCATTGGGCACAGTGCCATGTACGGGGGCCCAAGTTAGGCACCCAATGGCACATTTAAAAAAAAAAAATACATACCTGGACTTTCCTGGGATGGGTCCCCCCATCCTCTGGTGTCTTCCAGGTGTGGGTGCGGGTGGGTGGGGGTGTCCCAGGGGGCAGGGAAGGGCACCTGTGGGCTGTTTACATGGTCTCTGACCATGGAAAAAGGCACACAGGTCCCCTAACGCTACCCTGACTCAGACGTTAAATAATGGTGCTAAGCAGGCTTAGCGCCAGTATTTAAGGCCCTCCTCCTCCTGTGTATGATTTTTGCACGGGAGGATAAATAAGGCTCTAGGGCCTTTGAGTAATTTTTTGCCCGGGAATGCCTACCTTGCATCTCATTGACACAAGGTAGCTTTCCGCAGGCAAAAAATGACTTTAACTCCAATATTTTGGCGCTAGACATGTCTAGCGCCAAAATATAAATATGGAGTTAAGTTTGCAACGGATTTGCGTAAAAAAACAAAATGACGCAAATCCGGCACAAACAGAGTATAAATATGCCTCTAAAACTCCTAATAAGGTTTGAGGGCAAGGGATAGAGGCTGAAAGCACTAAAGACAATATTTATGAGGATCAACCTCAGAGAAATATCAGGGCATATTTATACTCTGGTTGCGCCGGAATTGCGTCGTTTTTTTTTACGCAAATCCGACGCAAAACTAACTCCATATTTATACTTTGGCGTTAGACCCGTCTAGCGCCAAAGATCTTGGAGTTTGCGTCATTTTTTAGCGTGGACACCTTCCTTGCGTTAATGATATGCAAGGTAGGCATTCCCTTCTAAAAAATGACTCCGAGGCATGTGCGCCGTATTTATACTCCCGGGCAAAAATGACGCCCGGGAGTGGGCGGGTCAAAAAAAATGACGTCCAGCCGATTTAGTGTCATTTTTTAGCGCCTGGTCAGGGCAGGCGTTAAGGGACCTGTGGGCTCGGAAGGAGCCCAGAGGTGCCCTCCCATGCCCCCAGGGACACCCCCTGCCACCCTTGCCCACCCCAGGAGGACACCCAAGGATGGAGGGACCCATCCCAGGGAACTTAAGGTAAGTTCAGGTAAGTATTTTTTTCTTTTTTTTTTGTGGCATAGGGGGGCCTGATTTGTGCCCCCCTACATGCCACTATGCCCAATGGCCATGCCCAGGGGACAGCAGTCCCCTGGGCATGGCCATTGGGCAAGGGGGCATGACTCCTGTCTTTGGCGCTTTGGAATGGCGTTAGCCGGCGTTAAATTTTTTGACGCACAACTGCGTTGGCGCAGTTGTGCGCTAAAAAGTATAAATACGGCCCATCATCTACAGGGATCCCACATCATGAGATCCTTGATGTGTACCTTAAAGGGAGAAGCTGGGGTACTGATATCTTCGACATAGAAAACGTAAAATGGCATAAATGAAAAGGAAATGCTCTGCAAAAAATACACCAGTTCCCTCATTTTCCTAGCGTCTCCAGAAATAGAACAGGGAGCCTGAAAGGAGAGGGACGTTTTGAGGTAGGGACCTGGGATGCGCTTTGCCCGGCCCTCTTTTGTTAAAGAACGAGATCCATGCTATTCAGAGGTTCCCTGAGGACTGTAATTAACACTATTGTAGTTTGGATAAAAATTATGTTACGTCGTCCAGAAAGACATCCCATGTTGTCGCGTAGGCTCTCATTATTCTAATGAGACTACTGGATTTTGAACTACAGAATTGCTTGCGGTGTGGGAGACTGAGTCTGACCCACTACAGGTGACACCTGTCACTCCAATCCAGGTTCTGCTCTGGCTAACTAGCAGTGCCTCATCTCTACTCAAGGGCAGGGATGATAGGGCAGCCAAGCACATGACATAACTGATTTCTCAGGGAACCCGTGGTCACTCAGATCACACATGTTTCTCTCAGTTACATTGGTCTCATATACACAATGACAAAAAGAGGCAGTATAGGTTTCAATATTGCTTTAATAAAGTGACTGCATTTTAGATAGTAAAGCGTGGGACTGCAATAACCAGGACGATACAGCATGACAAGATTAAAATTGTGACAAGGAGAGTAAAGCATAGAAATAACGCTCCCATGTTGTCACTAGAATCAATAGGCTAATTCCTACTTAGGCTATAATAGAGCACAGTGTGTAAAGCTCTAATTCTGCCCTTCAGATTCCCCTGGGAAGACATCATGCCCCATACCTGAGCAAAGGCCTGAAGTCTGAATAAGCAGCAGTAGCGAAGCGTTGAGCAATCAGCATACAATTGTGGTTCTCTGGCTGGAATCTCCCTCTAGCGTGTAAGGGACAGGGAAGTGCTTTTATAATAAAACAGCTGATGTTCTGAGAAAGTGTCCCTACTTAAGGATGTGTGTTTTCTATGAATGTCAGAGACAAAACTCTACAGCACGTTCACCGGCAAACTATCTTACTGCAGCCTTGGAGGAAGCACAGAGTGAGCAAGAATGTCCTGTTTGAGAACAGAGTGCTGGCATAGACGAAAACAGTTAGATAGAGAGAAAATAAAACAAGACTGTAAAAGTGGCTATTGTAATAATAAAACGAAGCCGACTAAAATATATCTGGGTTAAAGTGCACAGTGGCAGGCCTAATATGTTAAAATGACACGCATGGAGCTATAACTAAAATGGCTATATAACAATGTGAAGAATCCTTTCTATTTTTTCTGTAACAGTGGTCATATGACAAAACTATTTCTGACATTAATTGGGATATTTTTAAATTTCAAGATTCCAGCAGCCCAGCTGAATAAGGATTTGAAAATCAATCAGTATGTGATCATCGAAGCTACTATGAATCACATTAAACTGGAGAAGGAGGTGCTAGTGTCAGTTAACACTGGGTACATCTTCATTCAGACAGACAAAACAATCTACACACCAGGATCTAGAGGTAAAATAATAACTTTTCATTGTGTGGTTACGTGCACTGCTTGATAGGTCTTCACCTTTATTTCATACCTGCAGAATTCATTTTGCTTACAGTACACACTTAGTATTTTATCTTCTTTCTCCCAACAGTGCTTTATCGACTCTTCACTGCTGGACACAGCTTGGAACCAACCTTTCAAGCAGTACATGTGGAGCTTGTGGTAACAAATCCTTTTTATCCGCTAAGTAATCACCCCTGTCTCAAGGAGATGAATGTCTGAAGTTTCAGTTTCTTATCATCTTCATTTACATGAAGAGTATCTAAAGTATGTCCAGTAGTGTTGGATCCATGCCAGATTTTCAGAGTATCCACATAAGAAAAATGTGCAATGAATCTAAATTGTAATCAATTACACAGTGACTGGTTACCTTGAAATCCTTACAAGGATCTGGCCCTCTAGCACCTATGCTGATTACCCTTATTTTAGACCACAAACAAAGATGCCTTTTCACACAGGTCAGTAGTACAGCAATCACACTTTTTGACTTGTTGGCTTATCGGACTCCTCCCAGAGCAAGCAATCATTAGTACTCATGTGGGATCCCTCACACTTTTAGTAATGAGAGTACATAAAATAAAACAAAAAAAAACATATCTTTTAACATTATAATTTGAAATTACACCGACAAAGTCAACATGGGTCCTTGCAACATTGTCCTTTAAGTCCACAAATGACTCACAAATCCATGCACTAGACTCAGCTACCTAAGGTGTCTTGTTTTCCAGTTAATGAAACCAGTCGTCCTCGCACAACTGAGTAAAATTTGGTGATGGCACCCTTGATGGTGAGCCATTATTTGTGGCAATAAATATTTTTCTTCTTCTTTACTGGATAAATTAATTCATACAATTTCCTGTAACAAATTGAAAACTGGATTGTATTTGAATGGTCCAAAAGTTTTGTGGCAGCTGAGGTTCAAAATGATCCCAGACAACAAAGTCTGCATCTGAAAGGCAAGATCACACCTGCTTCCTTCATTGCATCTTTAGTATGAAATCTTCATAATCAATTACAACCATAATGGTACAAGCCCAAGCACATCCAGTTATGGACGAAAGTCTAGTAAAGTAATTTTTATGGGCAACCTAAACTATAAAAAATCTGTAACTTTCCCATCAATCTGGATAATAGTGCATGCAACCAGTATGTACTGATGACGTCTGTTACTGCATCAGACCTTACTAAGTAAACTTACAAGGGAGAAGCAAATAGTTTGATGAACCTTTTGACTCGCTTTGAGATTTTCCCATCATATATCCTGTAAGTGCAGATCAATAACAATCAATAGCATTAGTAATCAATAAGTCAGTAATTATCACACACCATGACCTTGCAGTCATAAATAACCACACCTTTATGTAAAAGTTAGAATATTTATTTCCCTATATTAACAATGCTAATGTCACATAAGATAATCTCAAAATCAAATGATAAACATACAGAAACACACTGGCTGTCCGAAGCGGCAAAAGAATCGCAATCTAATCAAAGCTTGAGCTAGAACACATTCGAAAGTTACAGTGCAAATTAATAACAAGAACAACTGCACAAACGATATTACATACATTTAGTTTTAGCAAAGAAAAGACTCAGCTGTTATTTCATATAGCGAACTTCATCAGTGAGCTCCCTCACTAACACCAGATTAGAATTAGCATGTTGGGCTTCATGCAAAACAATTTAGTCAACACAAATTTGGAAAAACGTCTAGCTGTGGCTCTATCAAAATTAGCAGTTGGAACCTAGAAACAAAAGCAAATAGATATAACAAACAATGTCATAATCATTATACCTATTCTCAGTTTAGATCAGCAAGCTGTGACAGTCTCCGTCCTCAGGACATCAGTCTGGTCGGCAAGGCATCAGCATTCAGCATCAATGTTCAGAAAAGGCAAAGTCTTTTAAGCAGCAAAGTTAAGCATGTCTCTTCTCAAGACGATCAAGAAAGTAATGGCGGTATGGCAAATGGAAAATGGGCAAAGGGTCTTTTGGCACGATAGAATAATGGGAAAATGTGCTGTCTTCCCCCAGTGCAGTCTGGGTTAGTTAGATTTCCTAAAACTACTTCCCACATCCTAATTGGTTCAAGAATCGTATGTTCACACTTTGTCCAATAAAACTAAAACTTCAAATCTACATTACTACTAGTACATGGTTCACATGTCGATGATTGGCTCCTCTTGTCCCGCTCCCATCATTCGTCTCGTCAGGTAACAATATTGTTGCAGCTTATACTCCAGTCAGAGTCTCCATTTTATTCTGCTGGGATAGTGAGTCTTACACACATTACATAAAACATTGTTGCATTAGCTAGTACAGCATCTTCTTGCAAGCAGTTCTCATGAGATAGATTTTTAGCTACAAACACATGGACAGTATAGTGGAAAATCACAATTTATTTCTCTAAGCAAACGTTATAAAACACCTAAGAAATGCAACTTGACATGAAGCCGGGCAACTAGGCCAGGATCTCCGCTAAGTTAAGGCCTACGATTAATAAAGCTAATACATAATGCATAACCCTTAATATGACATATTACTACATTAATCAAACATAAGGTCAACATTTCATTTTTATAAGCCATTAAAAAGTACACTTTGGGAACAATGGTGGCCACTCAGGTGGGCGCACTTTCAAATGCGTCCATTATTTTTCTCTATATTATTACATTTTCTACGCAAATTTCAACAATCAAATTACATGAATATTCGTTAATAATTTCATTAAAAACTCAGCGTTAACACATCTAGCGCAGCAATTTACACATTTAGAGTAATAGGAATCTCTCTCAAAAAAGTTGCAGCTGCAGCTTTACTACTGGTCAAATGCCAAAAATCATCTGTCAGCTGCTTAAAAACAAATACTGTTGCACCATCTTTTGTAAGGGAACCTATTCAAATTCACTATCATTGGTATTCTTGCAGATAAGCATAGAATATATCTGTCTATACGTGGGATTCTGGGATACTCACCACAAAGAGATAAATCTCTTGAAATACATGTTACATTTAGGATTCCAAGTTCACAGAAACGAAAATATTGCTAATTTATCAGCATTTTTATATCCTCTCCAATAAGAGTTTCAAATACTTCTCTTAAAATCCCTACTAAAAATGTAACAATCTGGACATCCTTTAATGCAGTGCATCTAAATTGGCATATCCCTCTATAATTTTACAGCATGTATTGGACATTACTGCAAGAATTGTTAAGGCACTTCCTGACAATAGCTTGAATAAAATATTGTCATTCTCTAAAGGATTCAATGGAAAAGCTACTTGTTTTACAGATCACATCCCAAATTGGACTACAAACCTGTAAAAAAGCAACTCATCCAATTAGTTTCCTTCTTCTACTTCCAAGAACAAGTAGCGTTGTATTTCCATTGGCTGACCACATAAATATTATGGCTGCATGGGGAACACAATCCATTGACATGCCTTTAATTAAACTTTGCAGATCTGAATTGATGGTAAATATTGTACATAATTCTATGTGCCCATATCTGGAAGATGTGTAGTTCATCAGTAAATTTAAAATATTTAACAGCATCTAATACTTAATTTCTGTGCAGATTCAATAGGATGTGTTTTAAATACTGCATTTGGAACGTTTGAATATGGCCAATTATACATTTCTTAATCTAGTTGTAAGAGCAAGATAAAAATCAAAAGGAAATTATATTTTCTCTCCTTAACCTTAGTTTTCCTTACATCCTCAAAGCCTTTTGTGAATAAACACTATGAGTTTTTTAAAAATAGCCAGAGCAAAATTCTTCTCAAAGCTTTAAAGCGCACAGACTCAACTTGGGCAGATTCCAAGACCAAAGAATCCACCAGGTAGCATTTCATGTTTTTATAATTTTGAGATATGCTGTAAACACAATGCTTACTAAAAAGGATTTTAAAACTTTATTGCAATAAAAACAGTGTTATTTATCAAAAACAGAGGAATTTATACAACTACTATACCGGATCATATTACTTCACAGTCCTAATATGTGTCACTGTGTCGGCCACAATTCATTTTGAAGGACAAGCCAATTTTACAGTTCTTTATGAATTTTAAGATTATGCACATGACGAAGAACTAAAAGTACAAGTGTGCTACTTTTAAGTATGGCATCTTCACTCACATGCCTACACACATAATCCAATGACAACATTTTGCTCTAAGTCACAGTGTCAACGTCCTTTCAATGGAGGTTCTGGTTGTTTGCCCCTGCTTATCTTCCCTTTGTCAAAGAAAGTAGCAGGAAGGCTGATGCAGCCAATTTGCTGCTTCAAGAAGTGAATAATTAAAGTTTTGCTTAAATCTATATTTAGAATTTCCACAGAAACATAAAACAATGTTAATGGAAGTGCATGTGAATACCTCAAGGATAACAGGACTATAAAGGATGCATAGACAATTTACAGTTCCAGGATTCTAGATTGCAGTGTTAACCAAGAAGAGGTCCAGCCATACCCGATCATATGCAAACCATATGTGATCATTTCATAACATGGCAGCAGTTTATAGGAGAAGGGAGCTATTAACTCTTCAAGACATTCCCATTCAGGAACCCTCCCATACTATTCAGTGAGGTGTGAGAAACAACAAATAAACTAAAAGTAATACACAACAATTTTAAAGTAATAAGTAATATAAATGTACACAATAATATCACAGCAATAGCATAAATATCTTATAAAATATGAAACCATCACAAATACATTTTGTAATTCAAGAACCATTTTGGAGAATTACGTGTGTGTTCCTAACACATCTTGCGTGGAATTGGTGGATTATTGTCACAAACCTTTTTGTGACCTTAGTCAAAATCTTTTGTGTGACTTGTCAATAATTTTGTCCCTTTTTTATAGTTCCATACATTATCATCACTCAGCAGTACTGTATGTGGGTTTACTTCTCTCACCTGTAAGGAAAATCTTGATAACCCTTTCCTTCCTTGGCATCCACTTCTTACACGCACCCAGTCACCTAGTGCCAAACCTGATTCGATTTGAAGAATTGTCTTGAATAAAAACTACAAAAGCATACAGTACAAGTATTAAGTGCAATGCAGATATACAGTAAAATGCAAGAGACAAGATATATAGGAAACATTTTAAAAAGATGAATAGCGGAGAAAATAATCTTTAATAATATATGTAAATAGAAAAAAATAACATTTCAATACTAAGCATCTTTTGAATTATTAATGTGTATCACTGACCATGAAAAACTAGAAATTCTGCAACAAATAACAGCAGTGGACAGTTGTTGTAGATACAAAAGAGCAGGATGGCATTGCTTAAAATTCAGCTTACAAAGAATTGAAAGATAAATTGTCTGCAAAGTGTATTGTAACAGGGGCAGAAAAAGGTAGCATGCAACATACCTTTCCGAGAAACATTGTCACAGGGGCAATTAATTAAAACATCTTACCAGTCATTATCAACAGGGAAGGTGACAAGGCAATGAAATATGTCCATTTTAAAATGAGTTAACACAAGTCTGTTCTGGCAATGCTTAACAAAAGTAAGGTAGGGTTGCAAGGCATTATTAGAAAGGAGCATCTGGTTTTTAGGAACACTAGGGGCTTGATTCACAAAGGTAAACTTAGACCAAAAGTCTAAGTTTAGACCTAAACTGCAACTTTACTACGAGTAAAGTTAGACTTTTGGTCTAAGTTTAAACTTTTGGTGTAAGTTTAGACCAAAAGTCTAAACTTAGACCTAAAGTCTAACTTTACTACAAGTATAGTTAGACGTTAGGTATAAGTTTAGAGCAAAAGTCCAAACTTAGACCGTAAGTCTAACTTTACTCTGAGTAAAGTTAGACTTAAGGTGTGAATTTAGACTTTTGGTGTACGTTTACCTTTGTGAAACAGGCTCTAGGTTTGATAATCTCATGTGACAATTTACATTTTTCTAGTAAAGATAAACATTGTTTCTTTAAATCGTTCTACTAAAAAGTTGTAATGCTTCTGGGGTTGTAAAGTATTCAGTTCCCCACACAAATTTTCTAAAATAATTAATACCCCACCAACAAGCCAATGCTTCACACTCAATGGTAGAGTATAATAAGTCCACATCCAGCAATGGTCTCGAACCGTAAGCAATGATGACCTCTCTTCCATCTCTGAACTGAGTCAAAACTGCACCCAGGTCCACACTGCTGGTGGTTGTGCAAATTACACTTATGTCACGTGTGTCAAATGGTATGAATGTAGGGGCAGATGCTATACACTTTTTAAACTTGGCAAATTTACTCCTGCACGCCTCACACCACTTGAACATGGAATTTTCCAGCATCAATTTCCTCATACATACAGTCTTATCTGCAAACATAGGTATAAAACTAGAATAATACTCTGCCAACCAAAGGAACGGATGTAGCTAATCCTTGTTCTATGGAGATGAGGCAACCTGAATGTCTTTCACCAATTCACTATTTTGGTTTAGGTGATATGCCATTTTTACCACACCAATGACTAGATACTCCACACCTTTCACACCAATCTTACATTTCTTCAATTTGATTGTTAACATACTTTTCTGCAAGATACTCAATACCTTATCTAATGCTTTATAATGAGTTTAGTTTCCTTGTCTTTGCCAAAGACAAGAATATCCTCTTGGAAATAATTCACATCTTGGAATAATTGATGCATTGCTCTTTGGAAGATGACTTATGCCAGTCCAAATGGTGTGCTCATAAACGATATGCCTCCTCAGATGTGATAAAGGATGTGAACAAATTTTATGATAAGCTTGTGACAAATCGAATGTGAAGGATAGTTTTGCCCTTTTAGCTGTATTTCACCAATATTTGGTAGTGGGTGCATGTCTACCCAGATTGCTGCATTTAAATCATGGAGATCAACACATATTTGCAAACTTCCATTGGCTTTTCTAGCCGGAACAATGGGAGCTAACCACTCTGATGCTTCAATTTCTTGAACAATATTCTCATCAGACAACCTACGCAGTTCTTTCCTAGAAGGTTGCCTCATTTTAAGTGGTACGGAACGTACTTTGTGTACCTTGGGAATCACCCATACTTCAATACAATTTTGTGTGTGAAACATTTGAGCAAGCCTAACTCTTCCTTAGAATGTCTGGGAACTCTTCCTCCCACCTCACTTCCAGACAAAGCATTTATGTTAGGCTCTGCCCCAAATCGTATAAACAGTTCTCTTTGTTGTGGCCAACTCAACAAACAGGAACCATCCTTAGCAATGTATTCTTTCAATTGTGTTGTGATGCCCTAAAATCCCAAAGTACCGTCAAAATACCTCACCAGTTCGATAGGCTTGTTGCCACATGCCACCTACGCTGGGCACAAAACTCAATTAGGAAATCTAAGAAACTGATCTTCCCCAACCAAAGTATACAGGCACCAGAGTGAGCCATAGCTTGCACTTCCACACAACTCAATAATTTGGTGCATAAAGGGTTTACTTTGCATAATACAGTTCCCAATTCACTAATCTATAATAAACAAGGCTCTAGAATATTGTCTGTTTTATCCACTCCCACAACTGCAACTGGATTACTGCACTTTGCAAGAAAATTCAGACTTTTACCCTTGCACATCCTTGCAAAATTACCTGTTAATAAGCATTTCCTGCACACTAGACCAACAGCAGAAAAGTGTCATCAGTTGTGAATTGACCTTTCAGCCTTTTATAACATATTGTGGATCCGATTTATATCTTGGCGGTATGTATATGGCGAAGGAGAACACAGAGTGCCAAGGTGTGGGTCCGCCTGCTAAATGTAAAAGCGAATCTTAGGTTTAATCACGGTGGAGACAATTCTATCTCTGCCATGATTAAACTCCTTTGAAGGCCTTGTGTAGTAAGGGCCGTTGGATCAACATTTAAATTAGATGGGCAGAATTAGAGGTCAGTTTTCACTGCCTGTCACCGCCGGGAAAAGGCTGGCAGCTAGAGGCAGTGAAAACTGCTAAATGCTCCCCTCGCCATGGGAGAGCACTCTCATGGCAAGAGGAGCATTTGAATTTTAATTTCTTCTGGATTATTTTTTTTTAAATAAAAAAGAAAACTGTTTTGGTGCAGGGCTCTATCATGTTAATGGAGCCCTGCACCAAACTGTAAAGAATATTGACATGATCCGTGAGGGATGTTCCTGCCATTGCTTTAGATATGACCACCAGCTTGGTAGTTATTTCTAAATTTGGCTGGCAGCACCTTCATCATGACATCAGAGTGTTTTACTCTGTTCCCTGATAGAGAAATGTGCTGCTCAATGAAGTATAAATTAGGCCCTATGTCCTTGACCATAAGCAGACTTATATTCCTTTAACCCATCATCATGATTCTCTGCCCTATTTACAATATCAATTGCTTTTTGTAAAGTCAGATTTTTCTGAATTTAGTAATTTTCCTTTGGTTCTTGTTGTTCACTTTCTGCAGTAATTGGTCTTCTAACTTGTCATCAAGGAAGCTTTTATAGTTACGAGTCAAAGCAAACGAATGTATATCCACCATGAAGTTGTCTATTAATTCACCCGGTTGTTGATTTCTTTTTAGAAAACGTGAATTTTTCTACTACTTCATTTATTTTCTTGCCACAGTTTATGTCTAACTGTTGCATGGCCATCTCAAATTATCCATTTACTCTTCCTCAACCTCTATAACTTGAAGTGATGGTAGATGCTTCAGAATCTGTCAGCCTTCAGCTCCAAGACAATGTTTAAGCATAGCCAATTCATGTGGAGTGGTAGAAATATTCCCAACTATGGTCACTACATAGCTCGCAAACCCTTACTTCCAATCCTCTCATTATACCACAGAGTCACCAGGATTGTTTATGAAAGGCGCCCGTGCAATTACCCCGTCCATTTTGCTTGAGCTGTTAGGGATAATTGTTCAATTAACATAAACTGTTGCCCTCAATTGCTGGTCAAAAGTTATTTGTTTTAATTTTTTTAGCTTCTAGTACTACATATATCATTCCACTGATATTTTTATTTGTATATGCATACATTTTTAAGTCACTGGTGGGCCAGTGAATTATTTGCTAAATTCTGCAGGTAGCCCATCCATATCTGGCGCCCTGACATCTGGAAGACTTTTAATCACAGATGTAATTTCCTCTACTGGAAATGGTTGACTTAGGTTTCTTTGGGTAACTTGTTGAGCCAAGCTAGGACTATCTCATCTAAATAATCTACATGTGTAGTCGGCTGACCTAGTATTGAATCTTAAAGGTTTGAATAGTAAGATGTGAATCCTTGCATTATAGTCTCATATTCCAGAAGGGGAGCACCACCGTCTTCTTTGATATGGATGATATTGACCCAGTGTTGCTTAATAAGGGTAGCTAAGGATTTGCCAGTACGTTCTCCCTCCACAATTCTTTGTGCTTCAGCATGTTTACCTAGGAACTTGATCTCTCTTAGTAATACCTTGCTAAACTCAGTGTTGTTTGTTTCTCTCTAATAGCAGCTAATGCTGCAGGATCCAATTTCAATATCCACCATTTGACGTCACTTTCAAGAGAGGCCATGTGGTTTCTTAGTGATTATGACATTATGTTTAGCCATAAATAGCCAACAGACTGCAACTTTGAATGCTTCACATACCGTGCTTATGCCATAGAGCCATCATTCCAGAAAACATTCCTGACGAATCTCGGTACCAAGTAGATTATCTCTAAGTGCATCCCTTGATGGCCTCCATATTTTGGGTGCTATCCAGAAGGGTGCAGCTTCAGCAGGGCAGGGGAATAGACGATTGTGGGTTCTTGCTAAGTGTTGCACATCTATAGTCCACAAGCTGAAGTCACAGCTGGAGAGCCAGTAGTCCAAAACTTGATAACATGTCATGAGGAGGAGTAGTATGTCATCTTGCGTAGACAGGTGTTGCAGTTGGTTTAGGTCAATTAAAGGTTGATCTGCTTTTTTGTTGCAACTGCAGCTAGAATGTTTCTGGCGATACTTGGTGATCTGTCTAAGTGTGACATTAATGCAACATTAAAATCTCTCCCAAATGATCATTTTAGGGGATAGTGAGGACACCACTGCCCACAAAGAATTGTAGATCACCAATATCAGGGCCATAGGCCTTGATAGGGTTGTGGTCCTGCTGACTTTAATGCCCTGTAGTATTACAAATATTCCCTGATTATCCTTGACTGTATGTCAATGCTGAACTGGGATTTCCTATTTATTATTATTGAGAGAACTCTGGCATATGAAGAGTATGATGGACTATACCAATATGTTGCCCATCTACCTATCCGGGCCTTCAGAGTAAGCTTGGTAAGGTGGGTTTTCAACAAGAATGGCACTGCGACATCATGTCTATGTAAATATGCAAACACTTGACATGTCTTGCATGGGTTATTTTGACCTCTGATGTTCCACGTTAGGAATGGGTGCAGAGGACTCATTATTGTAGTATGGGTTTACATTTTTGTGTGTGCACTTAGGTATTAGAATCTGGAGTGCTTTCTCAATAGCACATGCACATCCTGTTAGATTAGTCAGCAGAGTAAGGGGTGAGGTATTTAGTAACATCAAGCTGAACAGTCCCTGTAACCCTCCCATCACCCACACCAGCAACTGCAAACCACCAGTGAACAATCCACCCATCTTTAAAAAAGAAACTAAGTTAAAGAAAGCACAGCCCAACTGAAACTGAAAGTGAAGCATACTATATCAGAGTGGGTGTTTCCCATGGGGAGTGACAAGAGTGCCCACTTAGGTCCCTACATTTACTTTGGAGACACCCTGGAACACTATTGATGGGCTTAATGGCAAGCTGAGTTGTTATACCAATTATGTCCTTAATTTTAGTATGGTAGATAATATATTAGTTTATTTATGGCTCACCGTGCTTCTGTTTCCTCCTAGTCAGGGTGGTTTAGTCAGGTTAGATACCCTGATAGTCTATTAGTGTGCCATTCAGGGTAGCTGGACAGGTCCACAGTCTCATCAGGGCACAACCTGTGATGTTTGTGACCAGACTTGTTGATTTAATTCAGGAATAATGATGCTAATTGATATGTGGAGAAGACATGTTTTTTTCAGTTTATGGTAAATCTTGAGGTGCATTCTATATAGCATATCATAATTTATTCCCACCTTCTGCATTTTTTCCTAAATTGGATGGTATTCTACACACATAGCATGAAGTCTATGAATATCGCAATGTTGTAGCCTTGGTAATTCCAGGATTTATTTTGTGGGCCCTTCTCAGCACTGCATAACAATCACTGTAATTTAGTAATTCGTCTAATATAGGACATGCAGGCGCCTACGGTTGAAGCTTAGGCTTCAATGAGTGATGTGCTTGTTCTACGACCATTAGCTACAAAGGGTGTTGTCAGCATGTTGTCCACAAACAGTTGCATCCTGCTGTAGCTTTGGGAATGTTCAGTATGTGCAGATTGTTATGCCTGGATCTTGCTTTAAGGTCCTTGATTTCTGCCTTGATCGCTGAGAGGACTTTCTCTACATCCAGCCATATTTGATGCTTCTGTTTCAGGCCATCCCCAATATCAAAGATGTGATGTTCTGTAGTTTCCAACCTGGCCACATGTTTGTCTATTTAGGTGGCATTGTCATCAGTCCAGTGGTTTAGAGTGTTACTTTTGTCATTGATGGACAGGAGGCTCTGTTGCATTGCTTGAAGAAAGATTTTCACATCTGGGTATGGTTCAGGGTCACAGTGGCCAGAGCTCTGAGGTTGGATCTGCCCACCCACCAGTTTGCTTATGTATTTTGCTTCAAAGAGCAGCCTGGACTGCTTATTGTCAGATTTGCCGATGCTCCATACATTCAATGATCCACGTCATCGCGAATGTCATCTTAGCAGTTGTTGGAAGCTGGCTCTTTATATGGTATATTAAAATGAGATATACCATGTAAAGGGTCAAGGTGTTCCCTTACCTAGTGGACAGGGACTTGCTCTAGCAATCCCAAGGTGCTCTCCTTAAGGAGTAGTGTGGTTGAGCAGCCTTAGGCTTATCAGAGAGGAGTGTTAGACATCTGCAAATACACACACAGTCAATAAATGAGACACACGACTCAATAAAGAGATTCACACCAATTTACAAAAATAGCTGGTATCTTTATATATGTTTTGGCACCAGAATCGATACGATCAGGTAAGTTTGTTTTTCAAGTAAAATCTTTACTGTTTAGAAAAGTCAACACAGTGCAATTCTTGGAAGATGCAATGTTAATCTAGGGGGGAAAAACAAATACGGCAAACAGGTGAGGTACAGCGTCTTAGGGGACCAATCTTCTGGACTTAAGGTATGTATTGGGCAAAGGTCAAACCCACACCAACAGGTCACACCCAAGGGCACTGTGGCAGCTAGATGCAGAGGTGCAGTAGGACGTTAGGTACCCAATGTTAGTCAGTGGGGATCGGTCCAGTTGAAACCAGAATGCAGGTTAGGACTGGGAGTCCAGTCGGGGTGAGCCATCAAGTGGGCTCAGTTTTTACGATGCTTGGGTACATAGTGATACCAGTGATCCTCTTCTCCTCGGTCTGGGGCATCCGGGTGCAGATGATTCTTGGACCGCTGGGTCTCTGTCACCGGTGGTGGTCGCAGTGGAGGGGACCCACAGAAATAGGCTGTAGGTGTGGGCTGGGGGACCAGTCCGGCTCAACCAATAAGTGGGCTCAAGCCTCATGAGCCTGGGGGACGCAGGGATACCAGTGGTCCTCTTCTCTTTGGTCCGGGGCATCCAGGTGCAGATGTGCAGTGGACTATAGGGTCTCTGTCACTAGAGGTGGTCGCGGTTGAGAGGGGCCTGCACAAAGAGGCTGCAGGCGTAGGTGTTAAGGTCGGAGTGGGGAAACCCCTGTTGGACTTTGGCTCTCATTACCAGCTTGGCAGGTGGCGGAGGCTGCCCACCCAACTCTTACCGCCTTCAGGCCGCCTGTGCGGCCTGAACCCTGCCGGCCCTATTAGGAGCTCACCACAGGGCTGGCGTGCGTAAACAGTGTTTCCGACGGCCGGCCCTGCGGTAAACAGGGCCTTAACATTGACGCTGGCTAATGGAGCCAGCACCAATGTGGTGGTGTGGCAGGTGTAGCAGCACCCATCACGCATTCCACTGCCCGTAATTAGGGCAGTGGAATACGCAACAGGGCTTTGCTTAGGAGCATCAGCACTGCCCATGGAAAGTGCATGGGCAGTGCTGGGGCCCCCAGGGCCCCTCCGACGCCCCTATTCTGCCAGACTTTTCATGGCAGTGTAAACTGCCATGGAAAGGCTGGTGGTATGGAGACTCGTAATCCCCAGGACGGTGCTGCAAGCAGTGCCACCCTGGCGTATGACAACCACCGGGACCGCCAGGCTGCCAGCTGTTGGCAGCCTGGTGGTGTCAGTGGTCCAACTGTGGCAGCTCTGCTGCAGCCATAATGTAGAGGTCCCACTTCCAGCCTGTTGACGGCGGGACCGCCACTGCGAGTCTGGTGGTCATGCAACCGCCATATTCGTAATGGGGGTCTTTGGAGAGGCTGGGGACCATGCTGGCATAGGTGGACCACTTCATCTCGGGCTAGAGGGCATGGGTGCAGTGGTGACGTCTGGTATTGGGTTTTGGCAGTCCGGAGTCCTTTTCAGTGCAGTGCAAATGTGCAGGGAAGTCAGCAGGCAGACTGGAGCCGAGCCTATCACTGGTCTCCAGTTCCTACCTTTTGTGTCTCTGGAGTGTCCATCATCTTCAGGTCAGCAGGATCTGATTTCCTGGTGCCAGGGACTCCCCTAAATACTGAATGTAGAGGTGTTTCAGGGAGTGTAGGGTAGTTGCCAATTGGCTACTTACCCCTGTGGTCACTACATCCCCTCTATAACCACTTCCTGTGGAAAGTGGGCATAACCCCATCCCAGAGTTCATTGTTCTGCCATCACCAAGATGGAAGAGTTTCAAAAATTATGTCCAACTCAGGCCGCTCACCTTAGGGGTGGGTCTGACCTGAGAGGTGGGCACGCCTACCTGACTACTAATTTTCCCGCCTGTCCAGGTGCCAAATGGGCCCTAGGGCAAGGGGGTCAGCATTCTTTCCTTTGAGGAAGCCAGATCTACATATCAAGGGCGGTGGGTTTCTTTAAAGCCCCCGGCCTTTGAATGCAGATTTGCAGGTCATCCTGTTGGGTGGTGTGTTACAACACCTCTGGCAGAGCAGGCTTTGTTTTTGTCCGCCCGATAGCAAAGGCCTTCACCCTTGTCTGTCAGAACTGTGACTGGTGGTGGCAGGCTAGTTAGAACTAGTCAGTTAGCACATGTGTAGTGGGAGTTTGTTTAGGGGGCAACTCGAAGGTGCCCTCTGGGAGCATGTATAAATAAATCGATCACTGGTATCAGTGAGGGTTTATTAATATGAGATATTTGATACCAAACATCTCTATTTTCAGTGAAGCCATCATGTAGCAAGGGAACTCATACTGAGCAGTGTCCAGCACATGTACTTGAAATGGCTTCTCTGTTCCCTCACTATGTCAGAGAATCGATAAAGGCATAGCAGAGGCTTATCTGCTCTTGCAGAAATGTCCCCACAGGTAATATAATGTACCCTGCCTTTGGCTGTAAGGCCTGATGAAAGGATGACTTACATATATTGCATGCAGTGTGAGGAGACATGGCACACAGGCTGGTTTTCACTTTAAGCTGCACCAAGACATGCAGCCTGTAGTGGCAGTGTGCGTGTGCTAGGTGAGGGGTCCCTAAAGGTGGCACACTACATGCTGCAGCCCTTTGGAACCTCTTTGTTACCCAAGCCCTAGGTACCAAGGATACAATTTACTAGGGACTTACAAGGGTGTCTAAGGTATGGTCAATTGGGGACCTGGTTAACAGGAACCCAGTGCACTTTTAGTCAAATCTGTATCAGATACCAGGCAAAATGTGGGGGTGACCATGTCAGAAATGGGCACGTTTCTTCAGCAGTTACTTGCCTTATTGTCTGCCCTACCTTATGGTAGGTAAAGTGTTCAAGCACTCACTCCTGCAGCCTATTGTAGAAGGAATCTGGATGACATTTCCAGATTCACCATGTATGTGCAGATAGCAGAAGCCATTAGAATAGTCTACAGCTGATCCCATCTTTGAGGTGTTATCAGGGGCAGCTGGTTAGTGAAAGACATCAGAGATACAGCCAAAGGCATCTTGGATGCCTTTCACATGGTCCTGCCCAACACCCACCTAAGTAGGGGCACATGCAGACCCTTTCAGTTTATAGGGACATCTGAGACCTTACCATGTCATTGGGAGGCTATAGCAGTACAGGTCATCTCAGGCAGTAATAGACCGCATAGTGTCTCACACAAGTGTGGCTCACTGGAGGGAAAAGGGGTGGGGCGGCTCAGTGCATGGCAGGGAGGGTGGGGGGACCCAAAAAAAACAACAATAATAAAAATAAAATGTACCTTTTTCCCGCACTGCTCCATCTGCTCTGCTCTGCTCTGTTGCTGCGAGCACAGGCTCCCAGCCTGCCTTGTGGCCAATCCTGACACTGCCCAAAGCAGAGTTAGGATTGGCTGGGAGCCTGTGCATGTTCTCTCCAGCCTGGCAACACAGTGCAGGGATGGAGAGAGCACAGTGTGCATGTGTGTTTGGCCGGCTGTGCACTCTCCCTCCACCTCTGTCAAACCTGTGACCCACCCACATTTATAGAAAAATATAATAAACTGAGTTTATTATGTTTTTACAATAGAAATTTGGAAGCTGAGGCTGTTGGCGGGGGGGGGGGGGCGCGGTTGATGTTCTTCCGCCCTAGAGGAGGAGCCGCCCCTGGTCTCACAGAATTAAAAATGCACCATGTACTCTTTGTGTCCTCATTTTTTGGTGATATGCCAGCCTACCGACCGAGGAGCATAGGCGTGCACCACAGGGCCTGGTACTGCAGATGGTGTGCAGGGTTCACCCAGGCCACCTTATGATGCCCCCGCATATTTTTCTTCGCTCAAGGCTCACGACACCTCAGGCCCTCATGGGTCAGTCTTTCCACCGGGCCGCATTGGGTTGTTAATTCATTAGGTCCAATACAGGTAGTGGGTAAGGAGATACATGCTCACACTGCCAGGCCTTCTTCCCATCCACCACCAAAGGGCCTCCACTTACAAAGCCCATCACCCTCTTCTCACAGGCACCTGAGGCGATCTGCTTGGTTGCCAACATCTTCGCTCAGCTGCTCCGGCGTCTCAAACACCACTTTGAGTTCTGGATACTCCCTCACCATCAAACTATGCAGCTCCACACCACAGATTCCTTGAGAGCTCTGTTACATCAGAACACAGGCTTTCTGCGCTTGCACAGCCCTAAGGCGAGAGATTTAGCAGATGATTCTCTCTTGCCCTTGTGATTGGCAAGTCAGGAATAACTGTAATTGCTTTTATTAAAATTAAAATGAACTGACCACGTGCAGAGAATTTCAAGAGTTCAATTATCAAACACTCCTCTGTTAGTAGGACTCTCATGCTTATGAATTAAACATGAGTTACCTATGAACCCTGACAACAATGTACAAATATAATAAAAAAAGCTTTATAAATGATGCTATTAGTGTTAATGTGGCGATGAAGATCCAATGATGGAGAACAAGGACGTACTCTGTTAAGACATGTTTTCTTGGTCCACTTCCATCTTGTTCACATTTCCATGGTTTAACAATTCCATAACTAGGCATTGGGGCCTGGAAGGGATAACAGCATCAGCAAAAGCCAATCATCCAACAACAGCTTATGAAGAACAACTTGCTCAATCTCTGTATCTGTACAAGAAAAAGTGAATAAGTCATCTTGCCACACCAGTTTGCAAAGTTAAGTGTCACTTTAGAAGTCTGGCATTTTTGGTAAGGGATCTTGTCCTGAAGTAAACAGATTTGCGTCTTTCCTTAGTAAGATCATAAGAGAATTGCAATCGTTTTTTAATCGAATTTTTCCCCATTGGAGAGCTCAGAATTTGATTTCAGTCCACTGTTAACCCACATAACTCCGGAACAAATAAATCCTAGAAAGATAAATTGATCTGCCTACATCAAATCACGTCAGAGCTCCAAACTCTGATGTGAAGGTTTTTCTCAGCATGAGTTGAGCAGCAAAACAAAGGAGAGCTCAGGAAAGTATCTCCGAGCTGTTGTATGGCATTGAAATGACCTTTGGCAGAATAGAAGGAAGGGTATGGCAAAACGCTATTTGTGAATACAATGCATGGTAACAACTGGATGATAAGTAGAGGGTGATGCCTGGAGAACAGCTGTTACTGGGATGATGGAAGAATTATCATAGGTTCACAATAAACTACAGTGAAATATGTCGGCATTTTAAATACCCATGGAACATTATTACCTTGACATTGTATGATTCCCTTTCAGAACCCTGATGGCATAGTGGTGGAGAAACATCTATTTTCTGACCGAAGTGGGATATTGTCTAAGAACTATGTGATACCTGACATTGTGAAGTAAGTGAAAATATACAAAACAAAAAAATTAAAGGTTGACCAAAACAACTCATTAAGCTGAAATGTATGTTTTCTGCATAATAGGGACTGGAGTATTATTGGCTGCACATTTCACAGCCGTAAACATTACCTTGATTATTATTTTTAGTCCTAGGTCTTCCTCTTTCACAAGCGAAGGAAAAATCATGGTGTCACTGGCAGAATTGAGACAGCCCTCTAAGAAAGACTTTCCGTTAGAAATCTGAAGGCCGACAATCCGCAGTGCACCTTTCAGCATGCAACTCCTTCACCTCTTAGTTTGACCGATGTGCACCCTGACAGAGATTGGGTGAGGGCTGTCATTGGTAAATCTGTAAAAAATATAAGTGTGGATCCCAAAGCTTTTCTTAAGAGCCAGCCTCAAAAGGCCGGGTTTGCTGCATATCAAGGCTGTCTAGTCTTGATTCAAACTCATACCGCTTAAATTCCACTCTCCTGCACTTCATAGCTCTCTATCTCACTCTTTCAGGTTCTTCTTCATGGGACGGACTGGCTGTAGTACGCATCAAATGTTTTCCCAAGAGGCTGGAAGGGTGGGGACTGGTTTTGCATCAGTGGGGGACAGTTTTGTTACTGGGGGCCAGTTTGCAGCAGTGATGCAATTTCGGCTCCCAGTAACAAATGCAGCAGTGCTTCACGCTTGCACCCCTTCTCCCACAGGAGGGCTATGGGGGGGACTTGTCCGACGAAGTTGCCAGGGATGCTTTTGGTTCCCAGTCTGGCCCTAATCATTCCTACTTCCTCCCTTTGTCACTGTGTCCCTTGAATTTTCTTTCTCCTTTCTTTTCAGCCTTTCTCTCTCTTGTTCTGGGTAGGTTTGCTGATGAAAAGTAAGAGTCTGTCCCCGTAAATGACTACCGGTGCCCTCCACCCGCAAGCACTGGCACATTTATGTTTGGAAAGAGTGCTAAATTGACTAAGGGACTGATCTAGAGTTCAGTGGACGGGTTACTCCATCACAAAAGTGACTGATATCCTGTCTGCCCTATTATAACTCCATTATATCTAATAGCCTGTGCAATAGTGCAGACAGGATATCCGTCACATTTGTTATGGAATAACCGACCCACTGAGCTCTGAATAAGACCCTAAAACATCAAATGGAAATACCAATTCTAGCCACCCAAGTACAAACTGAAAAGGTACTTACATGTAACCTTATTTTGCCATAATGGATTTCTTCATTTAATCATCCTAAATATAAACAAGTTTCCTCTGTGCAGAACGTCAGAACATTTTGGCCATTTTCACTGGCTCAGTAGGAAAACCACATCCTGAATTACCAAAAGCACAGAGGATGGCAATTTCCAAGTATGATATTCAGGTTTTTATCTGCAGGGTCTGGAATTAATGCTGGAAAGTACTGCAGTTTTATGCCATGTGTAAGTCATTTTTCTGTGAATATATTTCACTAGGTTTTCACTGGTGAAATGTGCCTGGAGAAAAAACTCAAAAGCTCGGTTTAACTATGCAACTCATAATCCTGAATGATACACAAACTCCTATGTCTGCCCTGATTGAGATTTCTTCTAAAGTTGTCACCAGGGTTGTGGATGTGTGATCTCCTAAACTAGGCTTAGGTGACATGTGATAGGACAGTGACATCTACTACACTCAGAGGTCGACTCAAATCTTTTGACTCAGACAAGAGTAATACGATCATCAAATCAAATAATAAGAACCAATAGCAGTGAACAACAACAATATGCAATGAGCCAGTAATTTACACACACCATGACCTATGTAGCCATGAATCACTACACCAGTTTAGTACATTTATTTGCCCTTATATTAACAATGTTGAAGTCATGTAAATACACAAAACCAGATGATAGCAATATAGAAACAACACAGGTTGTCCAAAATGTTTGAAGAATCTTAGTCTGACAAGAGCAATCACCATTAAACACTCTAAAACAATTATACAAAATAACAACAGAATTAATTGAGAAATAGCACATATTTCATTAATTGTGCAGTTGAATAAATCATAATCATAATCAAATAATAAACATTCAATTTAATTACTGGGTAGGACATCCTTGCTTCTACTTCTAATTCGAAATGCATGTGTGGGGGCTGGGCTTTGGCACATGCAAAACTAAAATAAGACAAAAAATAATTTGGAAAACATCTAAACTATGGCGCTAGTAAAAATGAGGTTGGATTTCTAAGGAAAAACCTGCAAAGAAAAACAAATGCACATTGATTATACCTCTCCTAAAAGAGACAGCAGTTAGCAGAGTCTTCGTCAGCAGAGCACAGGAACAGCAGATCTTCAGCGATCGACATCAGGAACATGAAAAGGGCAACAGTTCATTAGAATTGGGCATAAGATATCTGAACTGTTAGAATCATAGCCCATGTTTATGCCCCAACCCATCAAGGAAGCATTTATAATGACTGACTGGAGGGACGAAAGGTACTCACTCCCTTCAATATAAATTCCTTTTCTGGTGCCACCAGGAGAGAATTTCCATATATGTGGTTGTTGCATTCAGCCTTTTCTCCAGGCTTCAGGATGTTTGGCACTGCTGATCTTCTAGGCATTCCTCTAGATGTCTGATGTCTAGGCATCAGGAAGACACTGACCGGAAACAAGACAAGGCCTATCCTGCCTGCTGGTGAGTATTAATTAGTTTGAAAGAAAAGACATTTCTGGTGGCTAAAAGATAACCCCTTATAAAGGACAAAGTTCTGTGATCCAGGTGTCCAGCACGCCACACAAAAACTGAACCCTCTGCACTGGTTACCAGGCACATATTCTACTGTTCATCTGGAGTCCCAGATTCTGGATAACGTCACAGTGTCCGTTGATACTGAACAGGCGTAGCAGGGGGATTAAAAAAATAATAAAAGTTTTAAAAAAGAGCACTTACCTATTCCGTAGGGAGATAGGTTCCGTCTCTCCTCTGTCCTCATCCTCTTCCTGACTGCTGGCAGCACACAAGCTCCCAGACTCCCCCTAAGCCAATCACGATGTTGCTGTCACCAGCATGACAGCAGTGTTGTGATTGGTCTGAGCGGCCTGGTTCGGCGCTCAGACAGGTAGTGGGAGCTGTGCACGTTCTCCTCCAGGCTGTGCAATACAGGCGGTGGGGAATTGCTAAGTGCTCATGTCTATTTGGCCAGCCTAGCATGGGCACACTTATGGTGCACATACCCCTCCTCCCTGTGACACACCCAGCCCTGCCCTGCCCTAACCTGGCTCCGGATGAAAAATAAAATTATAATAATAACATTGTGTTATTATCATTTTATTTTTAATTTTTCTGCACTGCTCAAAGCATTGGGGCAACGCACCTCGACCTTAGAGAAGGAGCCGCCGCTGTAGTGTCACACACAGCTCATATAAAAAAAACATGCAGCAAGTTTGCGTGAGAGCTCACTTTCAGAAGCTAGTCATCTAAGCATAGGATAAATATTTCTATTTCGATTAATGAGCTGCTACCACCACGGTGCATTGGATAAAACACAGGGTGTTCTCCGTTCATAAACCAGCTATATTTTTTATTTATCCTACGACTACGTTCCATTACCTTGATCTTTTCTAAGTTTACCATCAGACCATTTTGTTTTGAGTAGTTTGCTAGCCCTCCCAGTAGTCTTTGAAGCCTGACCTGCGTTTGGCTTATCAGAGCCACATCATCTGCGTATAGCAGATTTGATATAGTTATCTGCCCTAATCTTGGTGCACGTGAGTTTACTGTTTTTAGTTCTTGTGATAGGTCTGCTAAAACAAATTAAAGAGATAGGGTACCAGGACACAGCATGGTTTTAGTCCTTGAAAGGTATCTATTTTTCTTGACAAGACAGACCCGTCCCCTAGCCGTATCCTCACCAAGTATCAGTGTACAGGAGCTGTATTGCTTTAAGAAGACCGGATGGGATGCCCAATACTGTGAGCTTCCTCCATAGTAAATTTCAATTTACCTGAGTCAAAGGCTGATTTAAAATCAATTTGTTTATCCATGAACAAAGATAATGCTAATATATTTGTTTCTGTTCCTACTCCTTGTGTGAATCCACCTTGATTTAGTGGGACAATCTTTCAATCCATTGTCCATTCTCTTAATTCACTTAGAAGTAGGCTAGAAAAATACTTTGCTTCTATATCTTGTAATGTAATTAATTGGTAACTTTCTGGTGCATCTCTGTTACCTTTCTTATAAACAGGGTTTATTATAGAACCCCACCATGAATCTGGTACTATCTGCTGTTGTGGCACACAGTTATAAACTGTGGTTAATACTGGTATCCATAAATCTGTATTTGACAGATACAAGGCTTGAGGAAGGCCATTTGGTCCTGGAGCACCGTCCTTTCTGGATTTTAATACGATTTTACTTATTTGATTCTCCTGGAAGCTATCTATAATGCTGTCGTTGGTTTCTATGCCCCCCTTCCTGGTGTCTTCACTTTTAGGCTTTTCCTCTCTTGGCCCTATTACTGATGGTTTAAATATTTCATTTAAAAATTGGAATCATGTCTGTTCGGCTATAATGGAATTTACTACTGGTCTTTGAGGCCGATTTATTCTGTTTACAGTTTTCCAGAACTGCCTTGCATTTATTTGTTTTGCCAGAAATAGCATCTTTGCCCAGAACTCCTCATTTCTTTCCATTTTTTCTTCCCAGACCTGTCTTTGCAAACGTTTATTTACTTTACAGAAGATATGCTGTAAATCTTTATTTTGTGGGTCTTTCCTAATGTACCTTTGCAGTTTGTTCCTTTCTTTCCTTAACTTCTGAACAAGAATGGCTAATTTTATTCTTCCCCGCGTCTCCTCAACTAGTCTTCCCCGCGGGCCCTTATGGGGCTTCTTTGCAATTCCCTTTTCTCTTATACTATATAGGAAGACCTCCCACTTTTTAACTTTATTGCCATATCTATTTGCTAGGGTTTCTTTTACTAGAGTTTCGGCCATCTCTTTTACTTGGGCATTCACTTCACTAGACCATATTAACCTGTATTCTGTATTCTTGCATTTTTTAGAAAAACAATCATTGCTGCTGTTTATTGAAACAGTGAATTCCAATTCGATTTCCTAGAAAAATGAAAATTATTTTTGTCTTAAATAACCATTTTGAAATCTACACTTTTGGAGGAAATGAGATTTGTCTTTATTAAAAGTTTTCCTGATTGCCAAACATAGTAATATTCTAAAGTGTGTGAATATTATTGAAGAGTGCATGAATGAGAGCTACTGTTTCATTTTCTGTAAATGTATCTGACCGTTAGAGTAAACCTTTGCATATTAGGTTAAGGCTGTGGTAAAATCAAAGAATTTTCATCTTTACACCATTTTGAAGATCTGTCCCTTTTTGGAACATGAGCAAAGGAAACTCCTGGCAAAGGCTGTTGTTTTATCCCGAATACCATACAGAATGGTTGCCTACCTAAACATTTCAAGTAGGTTCAAATAGTCAATAAAACACATAAAATAATCACATAAAATAAGAATACCAATATAAAAATTGCAAATAGCAGTACAGTAAGGTGCCTACATATATAAAACATTGAAAGAGCTGCTCTAGAGGCATAACAAAACACCAAATCAATTATAAATTGCGTTCATCAAGGCTTTCAGGAATGTACACACTTTTGGGACAATGACTATCATCATATTAGAATGACTGGGAAGGTGCAAGTAGCAGTTACATGTAAAACATAATTCAGCCCTTTTTCCTAAGTAACCATACAGCATGGAGATACCGACTAACTCCAAAGACAGTAACTTGTCCTAAATATGTGCATAACATCCTATAGGCCTCCAATAATCTCTCACTCCTATGTTATTACTTAGGCATTTAAGTCAAGTTTCCACACTTTTTAGTACTTAGGGCAAAAAAATAAGATATATTCAATGTCCTCATTAGTGTAGTTGCAAAACTGGCATTCTACCGTCATTAGTGGATGGGATATCCATTTACACACGAATTTGTTAACTACTAAGGTTCCCATTCTAAATTTAACGAAAAGTATACAGGCTATGGGGGGTTGAATTTAATCTAAGTAAGATTCTTTCACCGGGGATGGCTTGTGGGCTAAAGCGTCCTCCACCCTACTCCCTGACTTGGCCTTGCAATGATATTCAATGACGTTCCTCTCCCAGAATACTGTTTTAACTCTATGCAATAATCTCCCAGACCTAGGTCGGTAAGATGATGCTTTACAAACTTAAACCTGGGAATTAGGTGTACTTTACTCAAACTCAAAATTTCTTTCACAACCAATATATAGTGGTGTAGCTCGTTAGTAGGCCACAACCTGACCCAATATAAAAGGGGTCTTAGCATTGCCAGATCACCCACCTTTTTAAGCCCTATATCACAGAATAGTTTTGTAATAGGGATGCTTTGTGGCAAAGAAAAGAGAGATCGTATACAATTATTTTCTTTAGTGGTCAAGCCTCTGACTTTGGAAGCCCCCCAAACTTCTGCCCTGTAGAGAGCAGCAGCCTGGGCCTTTCCCTATGTATGTCCACTGCAGGGGAGATAGATTTTAGAGGGGGTTGCCTTGACTCTCTTACTAATTGCAGAGGCAGAATGTACCAACACCAGTTCAGTTTTTTCAGTATTGGAGTTCCAGGTTCTACATTTATCGATTCTAATCCCTAAATAGTCAAATCTATCTACTAGCTGTAAGGGTTCACTGTTCATGATAAAATTCACTGTACGAGCTATGTGTGGATTAAGAATCATGATTTTAGTTTTAGAGCTGTTGCCCTCTAGACTACGTATATCACAGAACTCAGCAAATTTGTTTAGGAGGTTTAAAAATCCACTTGGCTTTTGTGACAAGAGAGTGTCGTCGGCGAAGAGCAAGGTGTGAATGAAGGAGACAGATAGCCTTGTTAATCATGAATCTACTCACTCAGCGTTTTAATAACGTCCTTTATATATAAGAAGAGTGTTGGCATGAGGACGCACCCTTGCCGCACTCATTGCTGCACTCCTTGCTGCACCAGGATACGTTCTGTCAAATTTCCACTCATCCCCATCTTGAGTCAATCAGGAACTTGAGCAGTAGTATTATTGTGAAGTTTTTTGAGAACATCCAACAAATTGGGTTCAATGCTCATTTTGGCTAGAGCTGCCAGGAACTATATCAAAGGCCGACCTTAAGGAAATATTTCAAGTAAATTATTGTAAAACTTACAGACATTCCAATACAGACTCACCTGGCTTATTTTGTGTCAGAGAAAATGATCAGACAGCATAAAAATGCCAGCAGTTATGCTGCCTGTCATTATCTCATCAGATTAATTTCATATGTATATGCCCAATGCAGGAACGTATTAAGGTTCCAGAACTCAACCACTTTGCACACATTACTACATTTCAGGAACATGCAAGACTCTATTGCTCCAGCAATAATCAGACTTTTGTTCCCTGTCTTTTTAAAACCATACTGAAATAATTTTTCACTTTTAAAACATAGGGAGATTTTGATATTCCCTGGGAATATATAGGATGGCGGATATTTGTACTTCATTTACTTTAATTGAGTTTTAGGTTTTTATTAGCTGAACGTGTTTAAAATATTTGTGAAATATTTGCTTTTTTTCTATTGTTTTTCTATTTGCATCATATATATTTTATTGTTGGCAAGTTTTGTCTTGGTATTGATGTAAGTGTTTTGAAGCAATGTTTTGAGACAATTTCACAAGCAAACATCATGGACTTCATTGCCCCACTAGTCCTCAATCCAGCGCAATCATCCTCCTAAGACCTTCAGTTTCCATCTAGAAGACCGGATCGACCCCAACTGAGCCGCTCTCCCAGGCAGCCTCCTAGGACTAGACCAGCACATCACAGATGCCGCCCACGCTTCCGGGCACATCCTGGAACCCATCTTCACATCCTTCAACAACATCATGATCAACACACCCAGGTCTGTCACCTGGACCGACCACGCCATAGTCAGTTTCATAATTAACATCCACCAACACAGAAGAACCCCCACAGCATACCCACATCTACAAAGCACTCCACAAAACAGACCCACCTACCAGAACAGTGGCATTAATTGCCACCAACCTTCCAGACACCTCAGCTCTACTGCATCAAACTCACACTAGCACATACCCCAAGCAATCACAAAAGTAAATCAAGGGGTCACACCTACTCATGCATAGCTTCTAAAGCCTGAAATGAGATACCTCAACACATCGAACCCCTTCCTCCTCCTTTCTTGAATACCACAAGAAGCTGAAGACCTGGCTCTTCGAGTGGGCCTCAAATACCTAACACATGCTCCTGGATACCCTCGCAGGTGATTAGTGGGCTATAAAGATCAGATAACATAACAAGCAGACCGCAATTTGCATTGTTGAATTGTTTGAATAACAAAAAAAATAAAGTAAGAAGCCAAACTCTCTGTCACAGCTGTTTTCTTTAACTTTAGACTAACCTTTCCATGTCTTTTATAGTCTGGGATTTTGGAAGATTGTTGCAAAGTATGAGAATGCACCTCAGGAGACCTATAGCACAGAGTTTGAAGTTAAAGAATACGGTAAATAAATTTTGTTTATTTCTGCTGTAAATGTGAAAGACTAGTAACCATCAGCTTTAGGGTGTTTATAGCATTAGTTGTTGCACGCTGTCCAGATATACAGTATGTCATTCAAATCACAGAACTCCACATATCAATTTTTCAGTTGCTGTTTTTACTGGGTTAACCAAACTGCCCCAAATATTTGCTGAAAGGCATCTTTACCACATTGTCACAATACCATAAATAATGTTGCTAAATTACTTGCATTGATTTAGGTACAAATTGGACACACGCTGTCTGACTATCTGTTTTTCTGTTTATTGTGTTTCTCTTGATACATGGTTGCTTACATAATGACCACTCTGGCAATGCATGTATTTAAATATACTTGGATATGTCCTAATACCTTGATGAAAATCTACTTACTGTGATACCGTGGAGACACATGCTCACAAGCTGGTTTATGTTATCAATTTGTAATGGATCATGAGAAAATTGAGGGTGGGGAACTAAGCATGTACGGTAATATGAAGGTGCTGTTATACAAGTAACTGTAACTCGTACCCTAAGGTAACTATAACTTGCGCCTTTGCCATGCACAGCTAATTATTCCACATATTATGCCATTGATGAGATCTTGTATGGCATCTTTGATATCACTGCAACATTTGCAATAACATTATTGATAAGAAAACTGTGCATGTCAAGGGTGCGAGTTATAGTTACCTTAGGGCGCGAGTTATAGTTACTTGAAAGAACTCTAACTACAGCTGCTGAATTTCTATGGTTTTGTACGAGTAAATTCAGAACCTAACTATAACATCCTTGTAACCTGTGTTTTTTTCAGTGAATGTCAATGTTTTTTTTTTAACGTAAAGTAATTTTAAATACTATATGTAATTCCAATCCCCAGTACGCACAGCCAAAAGCCATGCGTGGCAAGGGTTAGTCCAAGGCCTTGCCTTGCAGCCAGGCCTTACAGCCAAGCCCTTATCACTAACCATCCCCACGCCAAGCATAGCTTTTGGCTGTGCGCAGCGCAGATTGGCCACAGCACCTGTATCTGTCAGTGGATGTGTGAGTGGATGCGTGAGTGCCTGAGTGGGTCTGAAAGTGGGTGTGAGTCCATGAGTGGGTCTGAATGGGTTCATGAGTGTCTGAGTGGGTGTGTGAGTGTGCATCTGAGCCTCTGAGTGCATGTATGAGTGAAAGAATTAGTGTATGAATGAGTCTGTGTTTTTTCTTTCAATTTTTTTGAATAATTCACAGAAATTCAGGAAAATTCACGAATTTTCACGAATATCGTGCACCATGATGTAAAATTATATTGAACCTATAATTTGCCCCTAAATCACACCTATATCACACCCTTGCGGTCAGAGTACCTTCACCCTGACCACTTATGCCACTTTCAATTTGAAGTTTCAGCCCCAGGGACCATATCCCATGAAATAAAATGGCAGTTGCATGTTTCTAGTCAGGTAGCGGTCAGCCAATGGCAACTCTTCTTTTTGCACGCGTATTTGTGAAATTTTTTTAATTTCTCAAAATATTCAATGCCAGAGATATACACATTTATTTGCCCTTAAATATCTCCTAAACTGCTGAACAGATTTACCAAAAATAACAAAAAGCCCAATCTGCGTACCAGTAGCTAGCTTTCTGCCTGTAGCAAGCTTTCTGTCAGTGTTTCAGACTGTAGACGTGTTGACAGGTCCTATGGAAAACGCGAGGTTTTTGAGGCCCCTTTTTCTCAGCCCACTCTTGACATCTCACCCCAAAACTTCCTGAGAGTCAGCGGGTAACTTTTTGTTGGAAAATTTTGTCAAGATTCGTTAAACGGTGCCAACGATATAGGCAAGTCAAAAAAGTGTTTTTTCTATGGAATCATAGGCCTAACTTTAACTACCTACTGGCGACATGAAATTGTCCTACCTCTGGAAAGACTGCTCAAGCACGTCTCCTTCTTCCTTCCTCTTAACATCGTCATTTTCAGATGTCCACTTACATCAAGTTTGCTGGTAGGAAGAGAGGTAAAGACGGAGGTTGAGTTTGGTACAGCTGCAGCATCTGCTTTTTTGTGTGACAGAATGGAGGCATGGGTTGAACATAGAGGTATCAGTGGAAACTGGGTAAGTTGCCCCTCATCATAGCCTGTATACCCTTAGCATGATCTGTGAAAGTTGGGATATTTATAATGCAGAGAGTTCACCAAAGCATGATGGTGCTACAATTTCTAGAACGTGCTGCATACATGTTCACTGAACAGGGTTTTGAAATATATATACTTCAGATGTTTCCTAAAAAAGAGAGGTTTGTTTGGCGTGAATATAAAACAGTGAGGAATACCAGTTCTTTGTGGCTGCCCTGTAGTTGCAATGCGAGAGCCAGGAACACAAACTGAAAGAAACTTCGCTGAATACAGGACTCTATTATATGCATGCAAGAAAGTATTCTTAGATTCCTGGTACACTGAATTATGAACTACAATCATAGATTTGAAAATAAGTGGGAATAAATTAGAAGCTTGGAGGACAGTATCCTGTCCGTCAGGGTGGCTGAGGCCATTACATCTGCCACCGTGAAAGACTATTGCCTGCCGAACTTAGAGATCACCACTGGTCTAGCGTTGACTTCAGTACCTTTGTCACAGATCAATATTATTGTTCCATAAATCCAATATATGACTTTGAGCAAAAGCCGAACTAACTTTGCAAAGGACAGAATTTAATGTCGGCTTGTTGTACAAATTATGTTCTAGTATTTAAAGTTTTTTGCAGTTATTAGAGAGTTTGCAGTTGCCCAGATACAGATGTTTTTTGTAAATTTATCAGTCATGCATGAATCAAGGATTATAAAATAAAAAAATAAAACATCTAAAGTTGATCGGGGAAAAATCTATTTACTGATTTGCAACGGAGCTGAGATAGGTACAGGGCACCTTATGCCGGCCTGCAGTGAGACGGCATGGCAGGCGGCAGTTTGTTCCAGGATGTGGACAGGCGGGGACAGGCTTACCTTTGGCACGCCTTCTGCGCGGTCATACACCAGCCTGATTAAATACCTACTACTGGCTCATCTCATGAATACCGGAATGCAATCCTTAGAGTTTTGGAACTAAACCCCATAAAGATGGCCATAATAGCCGACACAAAAGAAAGCACTGATTTTGAGATGCCTAGCGAGCCAAAGCTAAGAGCAAAAACAAACTTGCTTCCGACATGGAAGAGGTGTTGATGTTAGTTTTAAAGTACAGAGTATCATTCTAAAAATTCAGAATTATCAATGTCCAATTGGTGCCGGATAAAATAAAGACTACTTTATTAAAATATTGTTTAAAAATCAGATTGTAATAGCAGCACAAACATAAAGTGGTTTACAAATAGTAAATCTCTGCAGATAGTTGTCAGCACTGAGGTAGCAGTAGCGAGATTCTCCAGAGTGCGATCACACAGCAGCTTTAAATATCTACTGTTGGCACTTAAGGACTGGTGCACAAATCTTCGAGAATGTTAGGTAACCCCCCAAAAAGGGGGCCTCCGCTGCGGAAATTAGGAAAGGACTGCTCTGGAGTGGCCTAGGGAGCCCAAACTAAGGGGAACACAAATGTGTCTCCTACACAACACAACAGCGATGCAGCCCTGCGAAGTGCTGCGCATCTCGTGTTAGATTAACCCGCATTATTATTTCTGCATCCCCACAAGGACTGACTATTATCACACAAATGCGTGGCGCTCAGAAAGTCTGTCATAATTAAATACGTCAAATAAATAAAGAAGGTAGTGTAGAAGTCTCTGCTGTTTACATTACATGTGACAGATAGGGTATTGAGAAATAACTAGATACAATAAAGTCAACCTCTACCTTCAGTGACCTTCACTGTTACCATGGAAAGTGAATTAGTGGCTCGCACTCCTTTGAACAGTGGATTAATTGGGTTTGAGTACACAGCACAGATCACTAACTTGTAGTCTGAAAAAGGCCGCAGGTGCACATCGCACGTAACTATTCCTTGGCAAATAGCCTTACAAAACTATTGACCTCACTGTATATCAAGAATCACCTACTGTTTTGCCTACCCTCCACCCCTAAATGTCCCTGCACAATACCCCCAACTTGACTAGCCAACACTATATGTATAGCCTACAGCCTGAACTAACCTCACGTCCTCAAACTGTACACCTTTAACTTTCTGCCTTCTGCAATTATAAACTGACTCCCACTCACACTGCTTCACCCATCCCAATAACAGTAAAACAGATTTAAACCGTGAAAACCTGTCGGCCACCCAGAAAAGCTCCCCTACCCAAGTTTTTCTGCCCCCCCACTCTCTTAATCACCCTCCCCGATTGCTTACTGAACTCTATGTAACTCAGTGCCTAAAGTCTCTGACAAAGCCACACAGACGTTTCTACTATCTCCATGTATGGCAAATTTTTAACCTTACACTTCTTGCTTTCCTTTTTTCTTCGTCCTTCTCATCCTTCTCATCCTTGTCCTTAGATTGCCCTGCCTCTTTCTGCTCTGGTTTGTCACTGTCTTTCACCCCATTGTCCTCCACCACCTTACTTTTATCTGTCAGCACCTTCTATCCCTCCCCAGCCAGCTTTTCTTCAACCTTCCCTTGCACCGTTTGAATTTCCTTGTCCGTGACACGTGCATTTTGGTAACCTCATCATTGCCTCCTGAAGTGTGCCATTCACGTCTCTCCCACTCCCATCGACACTAGAATGGTTTGTTCGTTCCACAGCACCTGCCAGCCTGGCTTTAAGGTCAGTGCCTGTACCAAAGCTTGCTGCCCTGCAAGGCTCCTGTTATCTGTGGCTTTCCCAAGAGTTCTCTCAACCATCTTCGCACAAACTGCATCCTTCAACACACAAGCAGAAGCTGGAATACCTCGCTCTTGCCCTCTCTTCCCATGCCCTGCCACTGACTCTTATATATATATACTTTATTCGACCATGGGTCATAAAAGTTACACATTAAATTATACAAAGAAGGTGCATTTGTTCCATTATACTTTCACACTGGCATAAAATAGAGTTTAGAATAAAAATAGCTTCTATAGGCCATGGCCTACTATAGTCCACCATTGTTCCCGATACATAACTTAACATTTAGATGCCAAGGTTTCTGAACATCTGCTTCATAGTGTTAAAAATAATACAAATATTTAAGGCTCTTAAAACAATATGAGATGGTTTCAGATTCAAGTTTCCCAGGTGGTACCATCACCAAGATAAGTGCAAGCTATCAGGCCCATGATTTAAGCTTTAGAGTGCTGAGTTGATGTTACATAATAGTACAGTTTCTTGGTAGTTTAAGTGGCATACTTTAGTAAGGGCGCCTGCAACCGGCACAATCGTATAGGCAAATTTAGGCACTGTCAAGTCATTAAAAACACAAGCACAATGTAATAAAAGCTTATATAGTAACTTAAAATGGTTATCAGATTCATGTTAAAATGGCACTAATGCCAGACAAGTGCATAAAAATAGCTCTTTGCGGCTAACACTAGTGATACAGTAGCAGAACCACAAAATGATTACCCACGTATTATCTAAGAAAAATCTGTTCCAAAGCCCTGTCTAAACCACATGGTCAATAATTCATCATCATCATCATCATCATCAACTTTGTTCGATCCATGGCCATAAAAGCACATAAAACAAGATAATAAATAATTCTTAAGGAATAAATAAGTACACATCTTTAACTTGGTGTAAAAACATTAGGACAATAACTTGAATTGCACATGTGGCTCTAAAACTTATCTATAAAGGGATGGGACTTTGAATTACTTTTTGGAGACGGCATCGTATGCGCCAAGCTGTTGCTAGATACTTGCTTACTGAGAGAATTACATCGGTTGAATTATGGCTTTTTAGAACCCGTAGAACCAAAGAGCAGTTCTTGAATCCCATGTCCCTGCAAATATTGCGAATCCATTTTAAACGTGGAATCGCATAGGCTGGGCAGAAGAACATGAAATGCTCAATGGTTTCGAAAGTACTGCCACAGGCAGGGCATATATCGGGAAGATTAGTCGGCCCCCACCTATGAATCAGTGACAACAAGGGCAAAGAGCCAAAGCGAAACCTTGCATATAAGCTCTTGCCCTGCGAATCCGGTATCACATCCAAATAGGATTCAAACTTTGGGGACCATTTAATATCAATGAAGGAATTAGTTAAGCGACCATGGGATTTGTGAGTTATGTAGTTATCCTTAACATAAGACCAATAGGTTAACTTTAAAACGTTTTTGTGCCGTCTCTCTAATTTATGGGGATTATCCCAGTAATCGCCCAGACCCAATAGCCGGAGCCAATGGGCCACATGGCGAACCCAGGGAAGAGTATTAGCGTTTTGGCATTTCAATAGATCGAGTAGTGCGGTCTTGTATATATCTAGTTCGGGGGTTGTCCACAACCTAATCCAATAGAGGAGAGGTCTTAGAGTAGCTAGATCTGCTACTCGGCTTAACCCCAGATCTAGAAATAATGGGAGCAAGGGTGTGGTACGTGGACATGCAATTAAGGCCCTTGCAAAATTGTTTTCCCCCACACTGATCTTGTTACAGTTAGCGTAACCCCATACCTCCGCTCCGTACAGGGCTGCACTTTGAGCCTTAGCTGTATAAATTTTTATTGCTGGGGAAACTACTTTTGTAGAGGTGCTTTGATAAAAACGCAATATAGATGAGGCTCTGTGTTGTAGGAGCCCTGCACTTTTTGTAATCTGCTCTTCCCATAATAGTTTGTTAGTTAACCTAACTCCCAGGTAATCTATAGAGCTTACTTCCTTCAACAGTACTCCCTCAATATGGATGGAACATTTTTTCCTAGGTCCCTTAGATAACACCATCAGTTTAGTTTTGTTAATATTAACCTCCAACCCATGATCACTACAAAATTGGCTAAACCGGTCAACAAGGGTTTGCAACCCCATTGGTGTCTTAGAGATGAGAAGTGAGTCATCGGCGAAAAGCAAGATGGGAATTTTTTGTGTATTCAGGGAAGGGGCATCATTCTGGCCTATGGACACAGTCTTTACTACTTCATTAATAAATACGGTAAACAGTAGGGGGGCTAGCACACAACCTTGGCGAACTCCTCGTCTAATTGGGATCCGCTCTGTCAGTTCGCCTTGTTCACCCCACCTCACTTGGGCATAGGTGTTCTCATGTAGTCGTTTTAACAGGAGTAAAAGATCCTCTGGGACTCCCAATCTACCCAGCACTTCCCACAGCTTGGCTCTTGGGACCAGGTCAAAAGCCGATCGCAGGTCTATAAATACCACATACAGGCATTGCTTGGCCACAAGAACGTATTTCCAATGCAATATGGCTAATCGAAAGACCTGGTCTATCGTGCTAGTTTTTGCACGAAACCCTGCCTGTAAATGAGAGAGGATTTGGTGCTTCTCGACCCAGTTGATTAGCCTCTGCAAAATTTGTTTAGCAAATATTTTTTGTAGGTTGTCTATGAGGCTAATTGGCCTGTAGTTAGCTGGAAGATTAGCATTTCCTTTTTTATAAATGGGTATGATCTCTGCCCCCTTCCATGTATCTGGAATTAGCCCCCCTGCAGCTATGCTATTTGAGATGGCATTAATATACCAGGACCAAATGGATGGTTCCGATCTATAAAGATCTCCAGGGAGCTTGTCTGGTCCAGGTGCTTTGCCAGGTTTTAGGCTAATTATAGCCTCAAGGGTCTCTTCTATTTTAAAGATAAGGCAACCCTCGGGGACACACTGAGCCACCACTTGGAGGGCCATGCTGGAGTTTGATTCCAACAATTTAGTTGGAGAGTGGACCACATTAGTGTCCATTGGGCCTTCTGGTAGGGCATAAAGAGTAGTAAAATGCTCTACCCAGCTTTCTGGTTGAATATGGTTGCTGGGACAGCTCCTGCCTCCATTTTCTCTTTTGGACAGAAGTTCCCAGAAACGCTTGTTATTCTTCTCTCTGGAAGCATCTAATAGTTCCTGCCACAGGGAATCCTCCCACCGCTTTTTAGCGTTAGACAAGGTTACTTTGTATAGAGACCTGGCTTGTTTAATTTCCCCCTGGGAGCCAGACATTACTGCTACTCTTAACCCGGACTTGTCCTTTGAACACCTCTCATCAAACCATCCCTTGCGTGCCCCTGTCCCTTCATGTGGCTTAGACCGCTTTGTTTTATAAAAGAACCCCCGTAGCTGGGTAGTCATGCTGTCATGTATTTTGAGAATCGGAATATTCCCTACAGCCTGATCTTCATACTCAGCCAAACTATTTAAGAAAATCTGATATATTGCTCTGATGTGGTGGGGGTTGGACATCACTTTTGGCCAAGTAATCTTGGTAAATTTGTTGTTCCAGCAAGGTGGCGGAATTATTGTAGCATAGTTGTTGAGTGTTCTCCTGAACATTTCTCCAGAAAGGGTAAGGAGCAAGGGGAAATGGTCACTATCACATCTCACTTCTACTTTCATGTCTACCAAATGGGGCCACAGCCTAACATCAACCAGGAAATAATCGATAGTGCTTATCGACATGCCCCTTTTAAAAGTAGGTGCACTATTCATATCAGATGGAGTTCTACCATTACAGGCCCTAAGGCCATGGTTTAAACATAATGTGGCTAATTGCATGGCCACCCGAGATTTTTTACAAGGCCGGGTAATATATAATTGTGGGATCCCCCACTGCTCATCTTCTTCATCTGTTAAACCACTTATGAGAATAGAAGGCTCGAAGGTACAATTAAAATCTCCAGCTATGATTAGGATAGTTGAGGGGTCGAGGCTTCCTACAAATTCAGACAGAATAGCCAGGGTACGGGACTCGGAGCCATTTGGGACCGATCGTATATAAACATTAACAATAACAATTGATAATCTTCTGTTGAACGTAATACACATGGCTTTTAGATCTACAGAATCAATTTCAAAAAGCTTATGGTCGCACTGCAAGTTCTTGTTAACAAGTAATAGGAGCCCACCTTTTGCCCGACCCCTCCCCTTCTCTGAAGGTATAGCAGGTGCACTAAATGAGAGAAATCCATCAATATTAGTAGCATCCTCCGCCCAGGTTTCCTGAAACAAACCTATGTCTATTTTTTTAATAAAAGAGGCCCATTCATCATCATCTAATTTCTTTGCCAGGCCGGCAATGTTCCATGACATGAGTTCTAATGTACATTTGTCTTGATTTATCACCACGCTTGAGCATCCAGCCTCTACCGCGCTCGGGTCATTACTACAAATGTTTGATGATGGTGTTTTATCATCCCCCATCAAATGTGGGGCCTTGGGGCGGGCTATCACATTAGTTACTAGGTCAGTAGACAGTCATACAGGGTTAGGCAGCGGCCTGGGATTAGCTTCCTTCCGTGCAGCACCTCCACGGGAATTATTTAAACCATCGAAACTTGCCGGTCCCATGGCTGGTCCAGAATTATGTGGGTGTAACATGAATCTTATTCCCCCCCTGGTTGTTGCGTTATCCAAGTGGGTACGACAATCAAAGTCCATTAGTTGTGACACCATATGCTTGTCTTCAAGAAAAATAGTTATTGTGTCAAAATTGGTCCCTGTGATGCTGCATCTCTTGGCCGATATTATGTCAGAGCGAATAACAGAGAGACAACTTCGTCGGGAGCGTATCCAGTGTATGACTTTGTTGATCAGGGAAGCTTGGTTCTCAGCTAACCCTGGCGGTAGTTTTGGTACATTGGTCAAATAGATTTTATTAGTTCCCTGACTTGTAAGCAGGTCCTGGTCTTTATTAACTACACTCTTGATATTATAGCGAGAGAGAGTGATGTTATTATAGGGGATCTTGTGTGTCTTGCTAGGGGTTTGTGTAAAACTGGAATATTGGACAGTTTCCGGAGGGTCGAATCTGCTGGTCCTTCCTCTAGCTCTATCACTAGTTAAATTACTTGACCAATTACCTTGATGGTCTCTGTGTCTAGGTACGTTTGTAGACCTCCTTCTGGGCCTTGTAATGTCGATATTAGGATCACAATGGTAATCTTCCCTCTCTTGGAGAACTGACCCCCCTCTAGTGGGGAGACAGGAATTGTCCCTTAACTCCGTCCCCTTTATTGGGGCAGACAATGGGAAAGTTTCTTCCCCCCTGGCCTCCCCACAGACTTTACAAATCCCTCCACAAGCACGATTGCTCTTCATAAGATCTATTAGTACTAGAACCAATCCCTTAACTTGATCGACTCTCTGAAGAACTGTAGCCAGGTTGTCTCTACTAGCTGCTGGTTCTTTGCCTTCAGACTCAAACTGGGGGAACAAAGAGAAAACACTAGGATTGGGTGTTCCAACTGCTGGCTTGCACTTGGACATACTCGTGGGCACGGGCGGATCCTCTATTGTTAATAGAGGTTCAAAGCGATTTGTACAGACTAAACTAGGGACCACCTTGATCACCGGAGTCAGTGGTAGGAGAGTTGGTGTATGTGGTACATGCTGGAGACCCCACTGGGATACCGGAGGACTCAGTATGTTATGAGTGGGTTTTGGGAAGGGGCCCCTACAGTTATGCGGGCCCCCATCTCCATCAACCCCTTTTATGTTATCTATAGAATCCCTTAACCCCTTCTTTTTAAATAACTCTGGGATTTTCCTATCCTTAGGGGGGCCTCTCTTGGAGTTATTTGCCCCTATAGTTGTTTGTGTACCTAACATAGACTCAACTTCTTTAACTAGAAGGTCTATTTCATCCAGTGGGTTAGACCCATTGGGTGTACCTAGATTTGGGGGTCTACTTGGGCGTTTTTTTGCGATTTTAGTACCCTTGGATTGTGCTGGTAGGTCTATAGCCTTTCTTTTCCCCATATTGGGTAGATGCCCGTGAGATAAAATATATACAAGTACAATGGTAAAAGAAAAAAAAAAGAAAAAGAGAGGGAAGGCAGCTCCCTTTCTTATGAGTTCAGTGTCCTGTCACTGGAGTAACTGGCCCTGCCTCCGGTCTCAGGACGGGCGGAAAACAAAGTTTAAGGACTCCTGCCCTGGCTGCTCCTCCCCTCGAATGGCGCACTTCTATATAATTGATTAGTGGAGCCCTCCAAATTGCGTCCAAATTACAGTTACAGTGGGACAAGTTGGAGGAGGGACTAATCGAGGGAGGGCTTAGTAAAGAATAGGCTTCTCAATTCAGAGATGTAGAATAATGCTATAGTCTATACACTCAGACATAACAAGCTGATCTCTTACTGCAGGTGAAAGAGAGGGGGCCCAGCCCGGCCTCCTCCGGTCTCTGACGGGCTAAGGACGGGCCCGCCCTTGGCCCGGGCTTGGCCCGGGCGCCGCCCGCGCGCGTCCCGCGACGGCGGGAGCGCAACGAAAGTTTTAAAGGGCTCCTTGCCCTGCTGTCAGGCACCTCCTCCCGGCTCCTCCAATGCGCGTCCCGCGACGGCGGGAGCGCAACGAAAGTTTTAAAGGGCTCCTTGCCCTGCTGTCAGGCACCTCCTCCCGGCTCCTCCAATGCGCGTCCCGCGACGGCGGGAGCGCAACGAAAGTTTTAAAGGGCTCCTTGCCCTGCTGTCAGGCACCTCCTCCCGGCTCCTCCAATGCGCGTCCCGCCACTGACTCTTATCCCTTTCCAACAAGTCCACCAATTCCCTCTCACCCAGCTCATCCGCATCATAGTCAAGCATCAACTCGTCTCCAACCGTCTGATTTTCACACTGAACACCACCCGTACCGGGGATCTCTATATTTTAGACGCAGGTGTCCCACCAATTCTGCAATGACTGCCGTCCTGTGCTTTTTTTAGATGCCTCATCAGACCTTCCCAGTGCTGCTGCCAAAGAGGCCCCACCAGACCTTTCTCAGGATGATGAAGAGGCCTCACCAGACCTTCCTCACAATGATGAAGAGGCCCCAAAAGACCTTCCTTGCTCCATCATGCCACGGTCCACCACTTCTGTCAGGTGGGCCGCCAGGACTTGACTTCATCCTCGGAGTGCATGAGACACACTAGCCTCTCCCATTTCTGCATCAACCCCCTGTCCTGAAGCCAAATTGCCAGTGATTAGGTCCAGTGTGCTGAGACACCTCCTCCCTCGCCCCTTCACCTATCTGTCCTCCACCACCCACACTCAATGCCCCGGAATAGGAACCTCCTCCCTATTTCCTTGTTCCTTCTCCATCTTCCTGTGCTTTGACCTTTCCTAGCCTTGACCCCAAGTGCCTACTGTAGCCCCTTTCCCTTCCACTAGTTTCCTCTACACCTTTATCGGCCTCACCATAATTTCCATAAAACTAAAGGGGTCCTCAGGATCACTAGCATCCTCCCCCTCTTGCCTTTCTCTCACATCATTCCCCTCCTCATCACTCCATTCAAGCATGGTCCACACTATAGTAGGGCTCACCCTTAAAAGGGGTCACTGCTCCACCCCTCTCTCTACTAGACACCCCAACCTCACCCACCTCCCCCTTCACCCAAGTAGCCTGATGTGTGCCCCTCATTTGCTCCTGAACCTTGCCTGCCCACTCTGTGTGTGCTTGCTGCCACCTTAAATCCTTAGAAACCTGCATCATACCTATGTCCCTCTCTGGACTCCCCTACCTATTTCCTGCAGTCCCTGCTGTCTCCCACACCCCAGCTGTGTTTGCACTAGCCCCCAAGTGGCCATATGTTGACAGTGTGGCTCGTTCTCTCTTTTCCAATATAACCTTCTCCCTCACTCTCTTCCCATTGATGTGCTGAGCGCACTACAGGTGGACGATAAACTCCACTCCACCGGCGGAGTTTGTGGAGTTTTGGCCATTTCGCATTATGCATATAACATGGAGTTTCAGACAAATTTTGCCGACCGCTGCGTGGCAGAGATTTTTCTAGAGAGTGGTTAGCCAGCTGTAAGTTGACGAGCACAAGTGAGAATTTACATCACCTAGCTTGATTTCTGGGTGTTAGGAGGGCACCCAGTGAAATGTTCCCAATGCAGTCAGTCATGGGCAGTTGCGACCATTTGCATTGGAAAGTTGCTGCTCAAGTAGAAAATCTACTCAAGCAACAGTAAAACTGACTTGAGAAGCAGCACCTCTGGTGTGCCGTGTGGTGCTGTTCGTGTGGATTTCTGATTGCAGAACAAGCTCATGGTGCTAAAAATAGTGCGATGTACCGATTCTTACCTGCTTGTGAAACTCCATGGAATGATGCAGAGTTTTTTTATGTAACTCTGCGTTGTTCTGAGGAGTGAAACTCTGTGAATTCTGTCCACCCCTAGAGCACATCCCTGGCTGTGCGCATCTTACTGCCCCTGGCTTGCATGGCAGAATGTCTTCTGTTACTCCCTTGCGGCCTTTGAATTATTACTTTGCTCTGTATCACTCCACTGTGGGGGGCCCCATGAACACATCACTGAATTCCTAGGCTCCATTTAATTGCTCTGGCTGGCCAAGGCCCATAGGCAGAACCTAGATGTCCCCTTTGATGATGAGGACATGATCAAGGATATCTGCAGCATGCTCGGTGATGAGGCTCTGGGGCTGGACGGCCTTATAGCTAAATTTTACAAGACGTGCTGAGATACTGGCAACATGCCTGCGTGCAAAGTATGAGGAGGCCAAAATCTCCTAGGTTAAATGTACTTTAGAATCTCTATTCGGTTCATCTACTTTGTCTAAACCAACCAGAGATTTAGCCCATGACAAGATGTATCTTAAATAGACCTGACTATGATTAATGACAACTGCAAAACTCAAAAGTACATTTTACCTCATATAATACATTGCTCTGTGAGAAAATGTTTCCAACCTTGAGAAAGCCGTAGGCTAACTAACCGCTTAGGGGGCAAAACATGTCGACTGCCTTTTTATATCTGTGAAAACAGTTACATTGAATGTTTCAAGGAAACAACTGTTAACAAACAATACTCCTTGGATGAACCAACATTAGGAAATGGACTGATTCATTTCTTGGGTGGATCCACTTACTTTTTGTCTACAAGTTATAGAAATTGAGGCTAAGTAGGTCCAAACCTTTACCAGTTGATGTACCCAACCTTTACATGAAGGGTATTACACATCAAGCAGGGAGCGCTGGACCTTGGATGATACTGTCACAACTTCAACACATGGGCCTCTCTACATTGGGCATTCTCTATCCTGACTGGACTTTTCTTCCGCTGCAGAACATCAGGGAGAGAGCAGACAATATACCCTTAGACACTTTCCTCTACTATCGCTTGTGAAGTTCCTGCAGAGAAGCACAAACAGACTATCTTAAAGAAGCCCTTAGCCTCACAGCCCTGGATACTGCTCTCACCCTCCCCAAAAAGCTGATTACCCAATTGTACTTCACGATACAGAACAAGTCCCCCATCATTGTACCACCAGCGTATCTGACTTGACAGACCACCTTGGGCACTGGCGTATCTGATGATCAATTGAAATAGTGCTGCGCCCACATGGGCACCCTATCTCCCACCTATCAGCTGTACCTTATTCACATTAAATATTGGCACCACCTCTACTGCATACCAGTACAGCTGCGCTAGATGGGTTTACTGAGTGATTTTGGTTGTGCTAGGTGCAGGATTGAGGGGGCTGAATTGTTACACTTGGTGTGGTTTTGTCCTTGGACGGCTAGATACTGGACAGAAGTGTCCAACTGCATAACAGAGATTTAATTTGCCTGCTCCCAAATGTCTGATGGTGGTCCTGCTGGGCTTTATCATGGATGTACCTCCTGGCATTCGGAAGCTCGTGGCAATGCTGCTGATGCACTGGTGTGGGGGGGGGGGTTGCCCACGTGATCATGAATTTACACCATGAGGCCCCCTTTCTGTCAAGAATGACTGGAGCTGTACTGGGCCATTATGCCTGCCCCTCCAGGCCCAAACATGTGTAGGCTTCATCTGTCCTTTACTTGGCCTCTAGCGATACCTCATATGAGCCTGGTGGCCCAAGTTGAACCGGCCTGTTCTCCAGAAACTATGGTGCCTATCTCCTGCTACCACATATGCTATGCATATAGCTTACACCACTATGATCCAGCTGGCTTTTGCCTGGCACTCCCTACCAGGCCTATGTAACCATCAGACCACATGATCATCCTACTTCTGCCCCACCATGTACGTTGTCGGCATATCATTTTGTGCACTCTAAGCATGACACATACTTTATCTATTCTGTGAGAGTGACCCATCACATCTGCAATTATTGTGTTTGGTTATTGTATTTCCTTTAATAAAAAACTCAATAACTAAAATTCAAATAACAGTCCACTGTCTAAAGTCTATTACTTTTAATTCATGTGTTTCACAATAAATAATTCAGGCCTACTGACATTGTCATAACTTTTCATAGTAAACAGATTAAACCTATGAAACTTGGTACTCATTTTTCCAGTGAGCTTAGACTATAAGGTCTGTAGCCTTTACCAGTGGTTTAAGTCGAAAAAAATGAGCAACAGTAAGCCACTCTGTAAAGGACCATCACTGACATCTTTGGCCATTTATTTCTGGCTTGGAATATGTGTCAAAAGAGTAGGCACTTCAAATATTCCCCAAGCTTCTCAACCCACCATTTCTGATAATTACACTGTAGATTCTTTTACAGGTTAGGAATGTCCAGCTAGCAAAATAGTATGTTTGGTAATCACATAGTTGATTGTATTTTTTAAAGGGATAACAGAAAGCAACTGCAATATTTAAGTCTAGATACATTTAAACATTGCCAATTTCATTAAAAAAGTTGTGAAAAGTTCTGGGAGGTGGGGCTTCATTTAAGCACTGTAAGCAAGGCATTAAAAGGTTTGAAGACCACTGGCATATGCTAACAATTATCATGCATAGTCATACAATTACAAATATGTACAAATGTACAGTTGACAAAACAATATACCCTCCTCTACAAGGGCCTTAAAATGAATATCAAAATGAAAATCTTTTATCCCCAGGGTTTGTCAGAGGAAATGATGAACACCAAAAGCCCTGCCTAGTATGGTAATATGTGATATTTCATGTAAACATATACCCATATACAGCCTGTAACACAACATAATAATAATCCACTGTCAAAGGCTAGTGGATTTCACAAATGATTTTCACAATAAATAAGCCAAGCCAACTACCTATGTCATAATGTTACATAATAAATAGATCAGACCTATGGCTTCAGACATAACTTTCACCAGGGAATAAATCAGACCTGACACCTTCATCATTAGTTTGTTACCATAACCAAATCAAGCTTACTGCATTGAGCATATGATTTCCAGCGCGAACCACCATCAGACATTCAGTCACAACATTAGAAAAATACTAGGCCCCCTAACAGGGCCTACCAAGGTTTATCACAGTGCAAATCTTCTATTTCCACAGTTTGTCTGAGGAGGGAGTCAAAACTTAATCCCTTGTGAATAATGGAAAACTGTGAAATTCCAAGTAACAAAATATCTCTCTGCAGATGCTAATAGAGTAATAACAATCCACCCTTAAATGCATATTGACTTTAACATATCTTTCACAAAAATCAGGCCTACTGAGTTTACAGTAACTTCTCCTAGTAACCAGTTATAGCTCATACCCTTGGTCATTGACTTGCACCATACCTAACAGACCTGTGCTTCACTTTCACACATGGCAACCATAGCAGGAGAAACATCAAACTTATTTAATTACCTAGGAGAAGTTTAATACCATTTCAGTGGCATCAGTTTGACCTTGAAGGGCAATCTTCATCCATCAAAGTGCTCTGTGTGTGACCGAATAACCTTGCTAAATAAAAAAGTGTCTAGCTCAAGCAGCTGAATAAATAAACAAATAAATTAATAAAAAACATTTGTTTGGAAGTCAAGTTCTCTATTGTGAATGCACACAGGTTTTGACAAATCAAAAGCTGCACTCAGATAAACCAGCAGACCACAGTTCCTCTCTGTAGTATTCCTGAAAGGTCTTTTTATGATCACATAAGGTCTGGCAAAGGCTACACTCATAAGCTGGACCTAAAAAAGGTACAAATCATGAGACAAATCTTGAAAAAAACCTGCCAGGGTGTTGGATTAGACCACTAAAATGCCCAGAGTTAGCTGAAAAAACTGTTCTGTGGAGAATGATCAGAGCTCAGAAGAGACTCCATGCACCCCTGATGTGTGGTGAAAATCGTGCAAGGCTTCCCAACTTGGGATAAACACCACTTATTTCCTAACTCCCTTTCATGATAAACCATATCATTACAACTGCAAAACGGAATTTGCTGTGTATGTTTTGACATGCAGGTGCAACCTCATATACATTGGCAGTAACTCCTACAGGATATGAGAGCTATAGAATCCGCCAGCATATGAGAGCTAAGGAAAACATGGACCATAAGTATCGCGTGACAAGGCATTTTGCACAAGTACACAATAATGATGCAATGCAGTTGAGTTATTTTGTCATAGATGCGATCCCATACAGGAAGAAGGGAGACAATAGTGAAGCAGCATTGAGGCAACTGGAAATTAAATATATCTTAAATCTTGACTATAAAACAACAAATGGCCTTAATGTTGATGATGAATTATAGACTTCCATGTAATCTATTTGTCTGAATGGAATGAGCCACTTGTGGAACTAATAGACTGTATCCTCAAGATGTGATTTGATGTTAATTATACCGCTTCTAATCATCCTTATCCTTAGTTATACAAATTTTTATACTTTGTCATCAAATCATTGGATTTAGAACGTATATTGTTGCCTTTCATACTTCATAAAACATCAGCAATAGTCTACTTGGGCACAATTGGGTATCTATCATTGTGACCATGCTTTTGCTCACTTGGGCACTGTTGTGTATATATTATTGTGATTAAATCCCCACCCAGGGCACCCAGTGTGTAATAATGAGGACCGTGGGGGGAGTCTGAAGTTCCCCGCGGTCCCAGCCTCCTGCAGAAGCCAGCATTGCTCCCACATGTAGGGAGCCGCAAGAAATGCAGCTCCCTGCATGCAGGAGCAATCTTTCATCTTTTTGCCTGCCCACATGACAGAGGGCAGGGACACAGATAAAAACTGCTGAGGGAAGGAACTTCGGGAGATAGCAGAAGCTGGCCCTGGGGGTCGCAAGGGCCATTAATAACTCCAGGAAGGGGGGCCGCATGCCCCCTCCTTTAATTTGCATTGGGTGGCCTTGGGGCGGTGGTGGTACCCGAGGCTGTATATGGCCTGGAAGGGGGCCTGCCTGCCCCCCTTTACTGTTTTGATTATGTGTTTGGCCCCAGGAAGGTGGCAGTCCATGGGGCATAGGGGGTCCGCGTAGTACTCCTGCATATTTTTATATTTAGCCCCAGGAAAATGGTGGTCCCTGGGGCCCAGTAAAGCCCCAGGAGGGGGGTCCATGTGGCCCCCTCCATTGTTAAAATAAACCCCTGGGGACGTGGTGGTTCCCGGGGCACAAAAGAGCCCAGTAGAGGAGTGGCCGTGCAGCCCCCCTTCAATATAGTAGTAAAGCCCAGGGAGGTGGTGATCCCTAGGGCTCAAAAGAGCCCTAGGAGGGAAGCCCCATGCACCCCCTTCTTTTTTGTACCACATGCCCAGGGACCTGGCCCACCCGGGGGCTAAATTGTTAATAAGCGCGGGACACCGCACTTTTTTTTAAAATAAAAAAATGTTTTTGCTGAATTAGCAAATCCACAGCGGATTTCGGTGAAAATTCAAAATAAAAAAAAAGTTTTTTTGCCCTTGGTCCCAAGGGGACCCCAGCACCAAAGCTAGGGGGTCTGGGTATTCCTACCCTGTCCCCTTTTTTTTTTTAATCTTTCTGTTTGGGGCTGAGTTCAAGTCCCAAAATGGCTGCCAACACTTTCTGGTTGAAGTGATGGTAGCCAATCAGATCTCTGCACCAGATCAGAAGGATTTGCAAAGGGTTCGCGTCTCTAGATACACAAATTTGGTTTTCTTTTAATTTTAAAATCTCAAAAACTACTGAACGGATTTACACCAAATAACAAAAAGGGCTCTTTCCGGACCGAGAGCTACCCTTCTGCCAAATCTGGTGTATTTTCGCCCAGTGATTCATGTTGTAGTTATGTGTAAAATCCCTATGGGAAATTGCATGGGGATAATGCGTTTCGGTACCCCCCCCCCCATTTTATGGACCCTACTTGAAGAATCACCCCAAAACTTTCATGATGGCAACAAAGTTATTGGCAAAACAAAAAATTATTTTTCTATGGTAACTAAGTTCTAACGTTAACAATCTTCTTGATGATCGCCAGTAGTTATATATATATATATATATATATATATATATATATATATATATATATATATACATATATATATATATATATATATGTATATATATATATATATATATATATATATGAGAGAAAGAGGGGGGAAGGAAATTGATCAATGGAACGTAAAGTTCTAACTGAATGGCTCACTCTGATTTATATAATTACTGTATCCACCATTAGGGGTAAATCACTGATTCTGGGGAAGATGTTTTCAAATGCTATGACACTGAGGATGGATATTAACGATGAAAAGCTGATGTTTAGTAAATCTTCTTCTACAGCATGTATAATACCCAGAATCATTTCATAGGATAGCTTCCCATTATTAAGAAAAAGGAAACAAAAGTTTGTGGTCTTCATTGACTGGATGTGAGCATGGTAATGAAGCCAGCAGCTCGCAACAGCTGTTTCCGCCATGCACACGCTCAGAATAGATCAAATAAAAGACAAATGTATTATAAACTATGTAGACTTTTTCTCACTATCATCTTTAAAATTATTTCTAGTGCTACCCAGTTTTGAGGTGAAAGTAGAATGCGTGCAGAAATTTTACCACCTGGAGGACGGCGAGCTCAATATTCGCATCACTGCAAAGTGGGTCACATTTTATACTTTATTATTAAAAAATCAATTTTTGATGTAGTTTTGTTAATTAATATGTACACTGCCAATATACAATGGAGTTCTGATAAAGGGGTATTACTATGAATTTTGTCATACCATAGGCCAAGTGCAACACTCAACATATGACTCAAAAGGGCAAACTCCATTTGTGACAACCGGTGTGGGTACCAGGTGAAAGTACAAGAAAGGCAAGAACAGACAGTGCTGCAGCTCAAGTGGGGAGGAAAGAAAATATGAGGGACAGCATTTTTGTAAGGGGCAGGATGGGAGGCAAGTGCAGACAGAGTTGTAGGTTTCACTACCTCGGGGTTCAAGAAGAAGGCTGGCCCATAGCTTGAGTACTCTCTAGGAGTTGTAAAAGCCAAATGATTTATAAGGTGACATTTACCTTTGCTCATGAAGTAGGCTTTGTTATACCTCATGATCTCTTGAGTTTATTTATTTGTTAATGGGATTGGAAGCAAATACCTTTGTTATGTTTTGTTTTGTGAGATATTCTAAACAATGTTTTAATTAATCTAGTTCCCTATTAGGAGCCAAAATCTTTAGGGCCTGATTTAGAGTTTGGCAGATGGGTTACTAAGTCACAAACATGACGGATATCCTGCCCGCCAGATTACAATTTCCATAGGATATTATGGAATCATGATACGTCGGACGGGATACCTGTCATTGTTGTGACTCAGTAACCCCATCCGCCAAACTCTAAATCAGGCCCTTAATGTTTTATTTTGATTCCCTTTGGCCAAAAGTGAGTTGGCCACTCTATTTCCCAACACTTCCAAATTATGTAGAAGCTGAAGTCTGTAGATGGAAAATGGGAAACTTGAAAATGGCATTTATCAAGATGGACTGTAGGGCTTTTGCGGGAGAGGTGGGAGCTAACAGCTATGGTCTATAGGGGACATGAGCTAAATGCTTACTAAGAAAACACTAAAAGATGATTGATGGAATGTTGAACATTCTCAAACATTCACCACCTCAGTCACCGATCTTAGTTAACTCCATTGTGTTTTTGCTCACCATGCCACCCCAATTTGGACTCAGCCATATGCAGAGTAGTCATGACCCTGCTCCCCACGGGAACAGTCCAGCCCAAACTGCCAGGCCAAGTCCTCCCTGGACTGGAAACAAGCGTCCTGCGACCGATTTCAGGATATCACCCCTCATCAGCCAGGCTAGCTTGAATCCAGTGACACAGTGAACACAGGACCCACCTTTAGGCATCCCCTTCCAACCTTGGGCAAGCATAACAACACAAAAAGATGATGGACAAATGGTGACCATTGTCAAACATTCACCCCCAGTCCCAGATCTAGGTTAAATCCATGATTTGTTTGCTCACCAGGCCACCCTAGTTTGGACCCAGCCATATGGAAATCTGTCGTGACTTTGCTCTCTATGGGACCAGCCAGCCCAAACTGCCAGGCCAGATCCTCCCTATACCAGAAACAAGCATCCTGGGACTGGTTTGAGGATATCACCTCTCATCAGCCAAGCTATCTTAAATTCAATAGCACAGTGAGCACGGAACCCTCTTCTGGGCACACCCTTTCCACTTAGGGCGACTATAACAACATAAAAAGATGATGGATGGTATGCTGAACAATGTCAAACATTCATCCCTAGTCACAGATCTGGGTTAAAACCATTGTTTTTTTGCTCACCATGCTATCACAGTTTGGACCCAGACATATGCAAATCAGTCTTGACCCTGCTCCCCATGGGAACAGTCGGGTTGCCAGTATGGTTGGCAAAACAACCCAGCTCTGTGACTAGGGTTCAATATTTGCATTGTTCAGCATTCCATCCATCATTTGTTCTTTTTGCTTTTGTCAAGGCCTACTCCCAGATTACTCTTGGACTATGTTGGTGAGGAGCTTGATCCAAGTTGTTGGGTTAAAGGAAAGGCAGCACCCAACCGCTGCCTGATCCTGAAGAAATATATGTGCCCTATTACCATTATGATAGTCACACATATTACATCGAAGCATGCTAAAGTTGGAGCTTGTTGCAATCCCTAATTTATCTTTGAAGCATTTGTAAAGTTGCAGTGATACCTAAAAGTCGTTCACATACCATTGGTGCTCTACCTCATGGCCTGTGGTACGGCTGGGCAACTGAAATATAAACATGTTGAACAATAGCTGGACGAAAGGAATCTTGAGGGGCTATGAAAATAAGTTTCACCCTCCTCAAACTATGTTCTCCCAGCAAGCAGGGACCACTATCGTTTCAACATTATCAAGGTAACCCATTAAAGAGATAATGTGTGTATTTTTAGTGGGATTCATTTTCTAGTTTTACCCTAACTGCTAATGTTTGGGGATCATGCATAACACATAGGCCCTCATTCCAAACCTGGCGGTCATAGACCGCCAGGGTGGTTGTCCACGGAAGCACCGCCAACAGGCTGGCGGTGCTTCATGTGGTATTCCGACTGCGGCTGTAAAGCCGCGGTCGCCCAGCCGGGTCCGGCGGTTTCCCGCCGGATTAGCCCCGGCTGGGAGAATCCTCCATGGCGGCGCTGCAAGCAGCGCCGCCATGGGGATTCCGACCCCCTTGCCGCCAGCCTGTTTCTGGCGGTGTTCACCGCCAGAAACAGGATGGCGGGAACGGGTGTCCTGGGGCCCCTGGGGGCCCCTGCACTGCCCATGCCACTGGCATGGGCAGTGCAGGGGCCCCTAACAGGGCCCCAGCAAAATTTTCACTGTCTGCATAGCAGACAGTGAAAATCGCGACGGGTGCAACTGCACCCCTCGCACCCCTGCAACACCGCCGGCTCCATTCGGAGCCGGCTTCTGTGTTGCAGGGCCTTTCGCGCTGGGCCGGCGGGCGCTCTCTTGGCGGGCGCCCGCCGGCCCAGCGGTAAAGTCTGAATGGCCCCCGCGGTCTTTTGACCGCGGAGCGGTCATTTGGCGGCGTAAGTTTGGCGGGCGGCGACCGCCGCCCGCCAAACTTAGAATGACCCCCATAGTCTGAATGTGCAATCTTCAAGCCTAGATGTCAGATCATTGAGGTGATTGTGACTCCATTGTATCTAACTCCTCATCTAAGAAGGGTCAGTTGCACCAGGACATTTGCTTTATACACTACTATTTTTTCAAGTGGGAGTCAGCAAATGCCACATACAATGGATGTTACTCAATAGGTGCACTCTCCTCAATGGCTCCTGGTTTCCACTGCTGGTGTCACTCTCCATTCATCCAGGAAACAACAAGGAGCGGAGTTAGTAATTCATCAAACATTCCCTCCTTCCTAGAATGAAGTCTTGTTGTGGATCTCATTCCAGACTCCTTTTATCCAGAGAGTGGCCTTCTGGCTCCCAGAAGGGTATCTCTATCTTCAAATGTAAACCTTGTTTGGGGTTTTCTATGCCACCTTTCACCCTCTCCCCGTGCTTTTGAGAATAGCTAGTGTAACAATGAGGCGTGCCTTCACCTTCTTTGGATTTGCTACCAATGTGCTCCTTCCTGACTTGAATCCCATCTGTGTTGATGTCTGATGGACCCCACCCCCGTCTGCATTGTGCTTTTTCATGACATAACTGAATGCATCTTTTTTTGCAATGCCCAGTGAAAATATGAATTTGTTGACTGCTGTATTTTACTATGAGACTAAAGTTTGTTTCGGAGTAAAATCAGGTGAATTATGGCTATGGAGAGAAGTGCAATACTTCTATAGAATTTGGCAGGATGAACTTCTTAACTTAAGATTCCTACTGCGAGCTTGCAGTGTGGTTGGTAAGAAAAGTTACCAGCTCTATCAGAATTACGTTTCCCTCTTTGAACCCCAGACTCCTGCTGCTAAAAGCAGCCCATACCCCCCAGGTGAAAACCCCCCCAGGGATAATAAGGGATCCCAGCAGATTTGGGGCAGTAGTCTGGTATTCTTAAGTAGATTCTTCAGTGGGACCTCAAGGTCCCACTTGTAATTCCCAGTAGCCACTGGTATCAACAACTCCAGGATGCTGTAGTTACCAAGTAGAAATTTGTGGCACTCATAATGAGGTCTATAGAAATAAGAATTGCCGTGTAATTGTAGTAAAATGTCCTCTCATTACTACTTTATTAAAACTGTATGAAGAACATGTAATTATGTCAAACAGTTTTAGGGCAAATGGATATGGGTCAATATTAACTTAATTTGTATTTAGTTGTTTATATCGGTCCTATTACTTAAATATTAAGGAGACGTATGAAGTGGTGATCAAAATTAATTGGAAAATAAGCTGCGATGAAAGCCCAAAAGTTCTCTGGTCCTGTCCCATTTGGTGAACTGAATGGCACTATTTCATTCTCATGTTTTGCTATAGGTACCTGCACGGAAAACCTGTACAAGGCAATGCATATGTCCTCTTTGGAGTGCTTATAGAAAATGAAAAGAAAAATATACCAAGTTCACTGGAAAAGGTTCAGGTGAGGCTTTCTATTTTTCAAGACATTCTGGTCTATGTGAAAATAACTATAAAAAGCACATTCCCATCCCACGTAAGGGACAAGGTTTATCGAGAGACTACAAATTATTGGAATGATATTGGTTTAACGGAAAAGTTCAAATGCAGACTTGTTTTACACTATCATAAACATAAAGTGTGGTAAGAAAGTATTTAGTTAAAAAAAAAAACCTAAATGCTCGCTCAGAGGTAGCTGAAATTAATGTTGTTAAATGTAAAAGCCAAGGCAATATTTAAGGTTAAACAACTAGCATGGTTACAGGGGACGTGCTGTCAACAGGAGCACTGGCAACAAAAATTCCCCAGTGACTTGCCGCGACAGGCCCTCAGAAGCCTAAGGACAGGCACAAGTCATGGGCACAGAAACTGAATGAAGTGAAAGTTGGCATATGCTTGTTCATACACACAGTAAGTAGCTGGCCTGTCACACAGGCTCTGAATAGGCCTCTATTTCAGTAGTCTTCTTTGATACACTGTCTGTACTGGAGGTGTGTCTTATTTACATTCTGTTAGACCTGTCAGCCTTGGGGTGGTCTTCCCCCAAACGTCTTGCCTTCTTGCCTCCATTTGTTCTGGATTTTTGCTCTGTTTGCCTTGGGACATTTGTGCACTTTACCACTGCTAACCAGTGCTAAAGTGCATGCGTTCTCACCCTAAACATGGTTGGAGAGGCATTTACGTGATTGGCATATTTTATTTACTTGTAAGGCCCTTACACCATATACTCAGGGCCTGTAAATGAAATGCTACCAGTGGGCCTGCAGCACTTATTGTGCCACGCACTTAAGTAGCACCTTAAAACTTGTCCCAAGCCTGCCATTGCTGCGTGAAGGCAGTGTCCCACTGCCACATCGACTGGGCATTTCAAACCCCTTGCCAAACTTTAAACTCCTCTTTTATTACATATAAGTCACCCCTAAGGCAGACCCTTAGGGCAGGGTGCTTTGTAATTGAAAGGTAGGACATGTAGTTTTTAGTTTTACATGTCCTAGCAGTGAAAAACTCCCAATTTTGTTTTCTCACTACTGAGAGGCCTACCCCTCCCATACGGTAACATTCGTGATTCCTTATTATAATTAATAATTTGTAATACCTAAACCAGAGGTGGTAGATACATCATGTTTGGTACCTATGAACTTGCAATGATGAACCCTCTTTAATGATAAAATCAGATTTATCATCACAAGTTTGAAAATGCCACTTTTAAGAAGTTGGCATTTTCCTGCCCTTAGCCCCCTGTATCTGTAACCTGTCTTAGGTCACATGACTAGGTATAACTGACAGTTTGGACATTATGAATTCACCCCAGACAGTCACACAATAGGGGGATTAGCAGATCCTGAATGGGCCATTAACTGACTCGATGGGAGGAAGAGCTATGCACAGCTCCACATGCAGCTGAATGGGCTGAGCTCTGCTGCTACACAATAGGCTTAACAACCCTGCATTGTCAGCTATGAGCCAGGGAAGGGAGACAGGACATTTTTGGAACTCAGAAGACTCTTCTGGAGACCTCTCCCTACTTCTAGGGGCAGGGGCACCAGGGTATAAAACTGGGACTCTCAAACCTGCTCCTTGGTTCACTACTGGACCTGTGGAAGGACTCTCAGAGGACTGCCTGCTGCTATAACCTGCTGTGAGGTCTGCCAGACTGCTGCTGTGCCTGGAAGGACTGCTTTGCCGCCTGGAGCCTGCTTGGAACTTTAGGAGGCCAGTCCTGGTGTAGAGCCCTGCAGCACCACCTGCACCCATGACTTCAGAAGTGACTCTCAACGGCTAGTTTAGCTGGTCTCCAGTTCTGAGTCACAGGGACATAACAGGCTCCCACTGTCCTAAACCTGCACCTGCACCCAGCCTGAGGGAGTCTTGTGCCCCCAAGAGCACTCCATCATCTGCTGGCCCTTGGTTGTGGTGCTAAAGGTGCGCAGGTGGCCATTTTCTAAAACAGAGGACTTGCTAGTTTGAACCTTAAACTTAAAAAAATCATAACTCAGTTTCTACTAATTGGATTTTGAGGGTTTTGGTGTCAAATAATTTATTAAATTCTTTATTGTTTTGTGTTTTCACTGTGTTGTTGATTGTGTACTGCATACATGTTTAACACTTTGCCTCTAAGTTTAGTCTGACCACATTTTGTGTCAAGCTACCCAGGGTTCAGCACAGGTTAAATTACTGACTTTTTGTGGTTCGCCCTGCAAGGGATTGTGGCTGTTGCTTGACTAGAGGTCACACCCCAGTCAACAAACACCCCAATTTCTCGCACATTCAATTATTACATTCTCAAAGAAGGGCATTACATAACAGGGAGATGCCAAGGGTAGGTCGCTTCCCCTGCCGCTGCAGCTCCTCCAGCTCCTCCAGGTTCCTGAGTTCCTGAGACCCACCTCACAGTAAGTACCCCCCACCTCCCAGCCCCTCGCTCTGCCCCGCGCTACTCACCCTCTCTCCTGCTCCTGCTTCTTTTCTTCTTTTCTTCTTCTCTGTTCTTCCTCCTCACTCCTCGTCTGTAATCTTCTTCTGTACTCTTCTTTTCCCTGTCTTCTCTCTTCTTCTCTCTTCTTCTGTGTGCTTCTCAGCCTCTCCTGTCGCCTCTCTTCTTCCTCATCTTCTTCTGTGGTCTTCTGCCCTCTGTTCTTCGTTTTCTGTATCTTCTTCTGTGTTCTTCTGTGTTCTTCTGTGTTCTTCTGTGTTCTTCCGGTCTTCCTTTCTTCTGTTCTTCCGGTCTTCTGTTCTTCCGGTCTTCTGTTCTTCTGTTCTTCTGTTCTTCTGTTCTTCCGTTCTTCTGTCTTCTATCTTCTGCCTTCGGCTCTTCTGCCTCCTCCGTCTTCTTCTCCCCGCGCCTGCCCTCCTGCTTCATCCCCCTCCCTCACTCGCATCCCCCTCTCTATCTCCCCTATCTAACCCGTTCACTATCTACCTCCCTCACTCCTCCTATCTACCTATCTCTCTATCTCTCTATCCCACTATCTAACTCCCTCACTCTCCACCTCCTCCTATCTTCCTATCTCTCTATCTATTTCTCTATCTATCTATTTTCTCTATCTATTTCTCTATCTCTCCCCCCCCGCCACCCCCTCTATTACCTATCTTCCTATCCTCTCACTCTACCTCTCACCCTCACCCACCTCTACAACCCCCCCTCCCCTATCTTCACAACCCTACTCCTATCTTTCTCCCTAATCTCCTAAACCTCCTAACACTCACCCCCCTCCACCCTTAAACCCCCCTCCCCCAGCTCTTCTCACTCTACCTGTCCCCCCCTCCCTCGCGCTTTCCCGCCGCGACCTCCTGCACGCCCCCGCCCCCCAGCTCCCATTCGCCCCCAGCTGACCCCTCCCCCCCTCCTACCTCATATGGCGGCCGCTGCGCGACAGTGGTAGCGACCCTTGACCCAAGGGTAGGTCGCTCCCCCGGCCGCTGCAGCTCCTCCAGCTCCTCCAGGTTCCTGAGTTCCTGAGACCCACCTCACAGTAAGTACCCCCCACCTCCCAGCCCCTCGCTCTGCCCCGCGCTACTCACCCTCTCTCCTGCTCCTGCTTCTTTTCTTCTTTTCTTCTTTTCTTCTTCTCTGTTCTTCCTCCTCGCTCCTCGTCTGTAATCTTCTTCTGTACTCTTCTTTTCCCCGTCTTCTCTCTTCTTCTCTCTTCTTCTGTGTGCTTCTCAGCCTCTCCTGTCGCCTCTCTTCTTCCTCATCTTCTTCTGTGGTCTTCTGCCCTCTGTTCTTCATTTTCTGTATCTTCTTCTGTGTTCTTCTGTGTTCTTCTGTGTTCTTCCGGTCTTCCTTTCTTCTGTTCTTCTGTTTTTCCGTTCTTCCGTTCTTCTGTTCTTCTGTTCTTCTGTTCTTCTGTTCTTTCGTTCTTCTGTCTTCTATCTTCTGCCTTTGGCTCTTCTGCCTTCGGCTCTTCTGCCTCCTCCGTCTTCTTCTCCCCGCGCCTGCCCTCCTGCCTCATCCCCCTCCCTCACTCGCATCCCCCTCTCTATCTCCCCTATCTAACCCGTTCACTATCTACCTCCCTCACTCCTCCTATCTACCTATCTCTCTATCCCACTATCTAACTCCCTCACTCTCCACCTCCTCCTATCTTCCTATCTCTCTATCTATTTCTCTATCTATAGATTTCTCTATCTATCTATTTTCTCTATCTATTTCTCTATCTCTCCCCCCCTCCCGCCACCCCCTCTATTACCTATCTTCCTATCCTCTCACTCTACCTCTCACCCTCACCCACCTCTACAACCCCCCCTCCCCTATCTTCACAACCCTACTCCTATCTTTCTCCCTAATCTCCTAAACCTCCTAACACTCACCCCCCTCCACCCTTAAACCCTCCTCCCCCAGCTCTTCTCACTCTACCTGTCCCCCCCCTCCCTCGCGCTTTCCCGCCGCGACCTCCTGCACGCCCCCGCCGCCCAGCTCCCATTCACCCCCAGCTGACCCCTCCCCCCCCTCCTACCTCATATGGCGGCCGCTGCGCGACAGTGGTAGCGACCCTTGACCCAAGGGTAGGTCGCTCCCCCTGCCGCTGCAGCTCCTCCAGCTCCTCCAGGTTCCTGAGTTCCTGAGACCCACCTCACAGTAAGTACCCCCCACCTCCCAGCCCCTCGCTCTGCCCCACGCTACTCACCCTCTCTCCTGCTTCTTTTCTTCTTTTCTTCTTCTCTGTTCTTCCTCCTCGCTCCTCGTCTGTAATCTTCTTCTGTACTCTTCTTTTCCCCGTCTTCTCTCTTCTTCTCTCTTCTTCTGTGTGCTTCTCAGCCTCTCCTGTCGCCTCTCTTCTTCCTCATCTTCTTCTGTGGTCTTCTGCCCTCTGTTCTTCGTTTTCTGTATCTTCTTCTGTGTTCTTCTGTGTTCTTCTGTGTTCTTCCGGTCTTCCTTTCTTCTGTTCTTCTGTTCTTCTGTTCTTCCGGTCTTCTGTTCTTCTGTTCTTCTGTTCTTCTGTTCTTCCGTTCTTCTGGTCTTCTGTCTTCTATCTTCTGCCTTCGGCTCTTCTGCCTCCTCCGTCTTCTTCTCCCCGCGCCTGCCCTCCTGCTCCTGCCTCATCCCCCTCCCTCACTCGCATCCCCCTCTCTATCTCCCCTATCTAACCCGTTCACTATCTACCTCCCTCACTCCTCCTATCTACCTATCTCTCTATCTCTCTATCCCACTAACTCCCTCACTCTCCACCTCCTCCTATCTTCCTATCTCTCTATCTATTTCTCTATCTATCGATTTCTCTATCTATCTATTTTCTCTATCTATTTCTCTATCTCTCCCCCCTCCCACCACCCCCTCTATTACCTATCTTCCTATCCTCTCGCTCTACCTCTCACCCACCTCTACAACCCCCCCTCCCCTATCTTCACAACCCTACTCCTATCTTTCTCCCTAATCTCCTAAACCTCCTAACACTCACCCCCCTCCACCCTTAAACCCCCCTCCCCCAGCTCTTCTCACTCTACCTGTCCCCCCCTCCCTCGCGCTTTCCCGCTGCGACCTCCTGCACGCCCCCGCCCCCCAGCTCCCATTCGCCCCCAGCTGACCCCTCCCCCCGTCCTACCTCATATGGCGGACGCTGCGCGACCCTTGACCCAAGGGTAGGTCGCTCCCCCTGCCGCTGCAGCTCCTCCAGCTCCTCCAGGTTCCTGAGTTCCTGAGGCCCACCTCACAGTAAGTACCCCCCACCTCCCAGCCCCTCGCTCTGCCCCGCGCTACTCACCCTCTCTCCTGCTCCTGCTTCTTTTCTTCTTTTCTTCTTCTCTGTTCTTCCTCCTCGCTCCTCGTCTGTAATCTTCTTCTGTACTCTTCTTTTCCCCGTCTTCTCTCTTCTTCTCTCTTCTTCTGTGTGCTTCTCAGCCTCTCCTGTCGCCTCTCTTCTTCCTCATCTTCTTCTGTGGTCTTCTGCCCTCTGTTCTTCGTTTTCTGTATCTTCTTCTGTGTTCTTCTGTGTTCTTCCGGTCTTCCTTTCTTCTGTTCTTCTGTTCTTCTGTTCTTCCGTTCTTCCGTTCTTCTGGTCTTCTGTCTTCTATCTTCTGCCTTCGGCTCTTCTGCCTCCTCCGTCTTCTTCTCCCCGCGCCTGCCCTCCTGCCTCATCCCCCTCCCTCACTCGCATCCCCCTCTCTATCTCCCCTATCTAACCCGTTCACTATCTACCTCCCTCACTCCTCCTATCTACCTATCTCTCTATCTCTCTATCCCACTATCTAACTCCCTCACTCTCCACCTCCTCCTATCTTCCTATCTCTCTATCTATTTCTCTATCTATCGATTTCTCTATCTATTTTCTCTATCTATTTCTCTATCTCTCCCCTCCTCCCGCCACCCCCTCTATTACCTATCTTCCTATCCTCTCACTCTACCTTTCACCCTCACCCACCTCTACAACCCCCCCTCCCCTATCTTCACAACCCTACTCCTATCTTTCTCCCTAATCTCCTAAACCTCCTAACACTCACCCCCCTCCACCCTTAAACCCCCCTCCCTCGCGCTTTCCCGCCGCGACCTCCTGCACGCCCCCGCCCCCCAGCTCCCATTCGCCTCCAGCTGACCCCTCCCCCCCCTCCTACCTCATATGGCGGCCGCTGCGCGACAGTGGTAGCGACCCTTGACCCAAGGGTAGGTCGCTCCCCCTGCCGCTGCAGCTCCTCCAGCTCCTCCAGGTTCCTGAGTGCCTGAGACCCACCTCACAGTAAGTACCTCCCAGCCCCTCGCTCTGCCCCGCGCTACTCACCCTCTCTCCTGCTTCTTTTCTTCTTTTCTTCTTCTCTGTTCTTCCTCCTCGCTCCTCGTCTGTAATCTTCTTCTGTACTCTTCTTTTCCCTGTCTTCTCTCTTCTTCTCTCTTCTTCTGTGTGCTTCTCAGCCTCTCCTGTCGCCTCTCTTCTTCCTCATCTTCTTCTGTGGTCTTCTGCCCTCTGTTCTTCGTTTTCTGTATCTTCTTCTGTGTTCTTCTGTGTTCTTCTGTGTTCTTCCGGTCTTCCTTTCTTCTGTTCTTCTGTTCTTCTGTTCTTCCGGTCTTCTGTTCTTCTGTTCTTCTGTTCTTCCGTTCTTCTGGTCTTCTGTCTTCTATCTTCTGCCTTCGGCTCTTCTGCCTCCTCCGTCTTCTTCTCCCCGCGCCTGCTCTCCTGCTCCTGCCTCATCCCCTCCCTCACTCGCATCCCCCTCTCTATCTCCCCTATCTAACCCGTTCACTATCTACCTCCCTCACTCCTCCTATCTACCTATCTCTCTATCTCTCTATCCCACTATCTAACTCCCTCACTCTCCACCTCCTCCTATCTTGCTATCTCTCTATCTATTTCTAGATCTATCGATTTCTCTATCTATCTATTTTCTCTATCTATTTCTCTATCTCTCCCCCCCCTCCCGCCACCCCCTCTATTACCTATCTTCCTATCCTCTCACTCTACCTCTCACCCTCACCCACCTCTACAACCCCCCCTCCCCTATCATCACAACCCTACTCCTATCTTTCTCCCTAATCTCCTAAACCTCCTAACACTCACCCCCCTCCACCCTTAAACCCCCCTCCCCCAGCTCTTCTCACTCTACCTGTCCCCCCCCTCACGCTTTCCCGCCGCGACCTCCTGCACGCCCCCGCCCCCCAGCTCCCATTCGCCCCCAGCTGACCCCTCTCTCCCCCTCCTACCTCATATGGCGGCTGCTGCGCGACCGCGCCGCTGGTGCGCCGGAGGCGTGCCAGAGGCAAGCCCGTCTGCGCCCGTCCGCGCCTGGCCCGCGCCCAGCGCCACGACCCCTGGTCCCCAGCTCTCCCAAGCCCTGCTGATCCGCTACGAGCCCACCACCCTCCACGCCCTCAACCCAGGACGCTCCAACACCTGCTTCCAAGCTCACCCCAAACGCACCCATGGATCCTTCGCCTGCAACTCCTGCAAACGCATCTTCCACCACGCAACTACCACGACCACAAGCCCACGCGCCATCAACCACCTCAAGTGCATCCTAGTCAACGCTCGCTCCGTCCACAAACACGCCGTTGAACTATGGGACCTCCTGGACTCCACAGCACCGGACGTCGCCTTCATCACGGAGACCTGGATGAACGCCTCCTCTGCTCCAGACATCGCCACCGCCATCCCCAAAGGCTACAAGATCTCCAGGAAAGACCGCACCAACCAAGCAGGAGGAGGTATCGCCATCGTCTTCAAAGACTCCATCAGCGTCACCACCTCCACCGAAGACACCCCTTTCGCCGCTGAACATCTGCATTTTCAGATTCGCACCGACCCGAGGACCACCCTCAGAGGATCCCTCGTCTAGCGTCCTCCCGGACCACGCGCCCCTTTCAGCGACGCCATCGCCGACTTCATCTCCCCGCACGCCCTCGCCTCACCGGACTACATCCTCCTAGGCGACCTCAACTTCCATCTGGAACAAAACAACGACCCCAACACCACCACCCTGCTCGACAACCTCGCCAACCTCGGCCTCAAACAACTGGTGAACACCGCCACCCAAATCGCCGGACACACGCTCAACCCTATCTTCTCCGCCAGCAAACACGTCTTCTTCAGCCACACCTCCGCCCTACACTGGACCGACCACAGCTGCGTCCACTTCACATTCCGACGTGAGACCCACCACCTCCGCACTCAACCCATCCCTCGTCGACAGTGGAACAAGATCCCTGAAGAGCAACTCCTCTCCGCACTCGCCGCCAACCAACCCACCCTCACCACCGACCCCAACGACGCAGCCCTCAACCTCACAAACTGGATCTCCAACTGCGCAGACAACCTTGCTCCCCTCAAACGCACGCATCGACAGACCAACACCAAAAAACCTCTCTGGTTCTCTGACACCCTCAAAGAATCTAAGAAAACTTGTCGCGCCCTTGAGAAAGCCTGGCGCAAGGACCACACCGCTGACAACATGACCGACCTCAAGAACGCTACCCGCGAACACCACCACCTGATCCGCGCTGCCAAAAGGAACTTTTTCACCGACAGACTGGACAAAAACAGCCACAACAGCAGAGAACTCTTCAGCATCGTCAAGGAGTTCTCCAACCCCAGCGCCAACGCCAACGCCGTCACTCCCTCACAGGATTTGTGCGAATCCCTCGCCACTTTCTTCCATCGCAAGATCAGCGACCTCCACGACAGCTTCGAACACCAGACCCAACCAAACACCACCGAACCCGCATCCCCGGCCATCACCCTCAACAACTGGACCCACATCAACACGGAAGAAACCAAATCCATCATGAACTCTATCCACTCCGGCGCCCCTTCGGACCCCTGCCCGCACTTCATCTTTAACAAAGCCGACGACATCATCGCCCCGCACCTCCAGACCGTCATCAACTCTTCTTTTTCTTCTGCTACCTTCCCCGAATGCTGGAAACACGCCGAAGTCAACGCCCTACTAAAGAAACCTACGGCTGACCCGAGCGACCTGAAAAACCTCCGCCCCATCTCTCTTCTGCCTTTCCCAGCCAAAGTAATAGAGAAGACCGTCAACAAACAGCTGACCACCTTCCTGGAAGACAACAACCTGCTCGACCCCTCACAAACCGCATTCCGAACCAACCACAGCACTGAAACCGCCCTCATCTCAGTCACAGACGACATCAGAACCCTGATGGACAACAGTGAAACAGTCGCCCTCATTCTTCTCGACCTCTCGGCTGCCTTTGACACTGTCTGTCACCGCACCCTAATCACCCGCCTCCGCTCCACCGGGATCCAAGGCCAGGCCCTGGACTGGATTGCCTCCTTCCTCGCAAACCGTTCCCAAAGAGTTTACCTCCCTCCGTTTCGCTCAGAACCCACAGAGATCATCTGCGGCATACCTCAAGGCTCATCGCTCAGCCCGACACTCTTCAATGTCTACATGAGCCCCCTCGCCAACATCGTACGCAAGCACGACATCATCATCACCTCCTACGCCGACGACACCCAACTTATACTCTCCCTCACCAAGGACCCCGCCAGCGCCAAGACCAACCTACAAGAGGGTATGAAGGACGTCGCAGATTGGATGAGGCTCAGCCGCCTAAAGCTGAACTCTGAAAAAACGGAAGTCCTCATCCTCGGCAACACCCCGTCCGCCTGGGACGACTCCTGGTGGCCCACGGCCCTCGGCACCGCACCGACCCACACAGACCACGCCCGCAACCTCGGCTTCATCTTGGACCCTCTTCTCACCATGACCAAGCAAGTCAACGCCGTGTCCTCCGCCTGCTTCCTCACCCTCCGCATGCTCCGCAAGATCTTCCGCTGGATCCCCGCCAACACCAGAAAAACCGTGACCCACGCCCTCGTCACGAGCCGCCTGGACTACGGCAACACCCTCTACGCCGGGACCACAGCCAAACTCCAAAATCGCCTGCAACGCATTCAAAACGCCTCGGCCCGCCTCATCCTCGACGTACCCCGCAGCAGCCGCATCTCCGCACACCTGAGACACCTGCATTGGCTCCCAGTCAGCAAAAGGATCACCTTCCGACTTCTCACCCACGCACACAAAGCCCTCCACGACAAGGGACCGGAATACCTCAACAGACGCCTCAACTTCTACGTCCCCACCCGCCTCCTCCGCTCCTCTGGCCTCGCACTCGCTGCTGTCCCTCGCATCCGCTGCTCCACGGCGGGTGGGAGATCCTTCTCCTTCCTGGCGGCCAAGACCTGGAACTCCCTCCCCACCAGCCTCAGGACCACCCAGGACCACTCCTCTTTCCGGAGACTCCTAAAAACCTGGCTGTTCGAGCAGCGATAACCCCCCTTTTTCCCCTAGCGCCTTGAGACCCGCACGGGTGAGTAGCGCGATTTATAAATGTTAATGATTTGATTTGATTTGATCAACGTCAGCAAAATGATGCCAAAGCAACTAGAAAATGTGTTTATCCTATCAACATTACAGGAAACACTCAACAACCAGTCAACCCTGTGACCAAAACGATACTGATAAACTAAGCCTGATGAGGTGCGGGGGGGCTTCAATAAGTGGTGGGGCACGGAATGAGCAAGCATGCATGTCTGAACTGAAAAAGTGTCTTTCAGGGCTTTTCTAGTGGCATGGAAAGTTAGGGAAAATGGTTCATTTTAGTGTTCAAGTATCAAGAACTCTTACTACAAAAATGTAAAAAGGATTCAAATGGTGCATTTTACAGCTCTAACTCTAATACTCAAGTTCTTAATATTTCATGCCACTGGTCTCTCCATTGCCCTCTTAAGCTACACTCCCCCCAAAACCCACATTAAATCCAGTGGCTAGCCCTGCACCTTCTCTTTGCAGGGTGGAGCTCTGATAACATTTGCCCTAGGCCACAGTGGTCAGCTAACACATACAGCACTGCTGAACTGGCAATTCCCATCCCTCCTGATGTCTTTACATGGACTTGTGCCCAAGGGCAAGTAAGGAATCCTGCACTTATGCTACATGGAAAGATGGAAGTGCGTTTGAAAGATAATTGAAATGCTGTCACATGCCTGTTGCCACAGATACATGGTATGAAGACGTCTTACTGTATTATTGGTGCAGGCTAACCATACAAATCTGTCAGTGCCCACTTTGCCTGCCCTTGAATCAACTTCAGGCTAATTTTAATAGGAAACAGGAAAACATTAACAGTAAAGTAAATTAACAACAGTTGCCTCATAATTTAACCTACTACAAAAAATGCTGTTTTTTACATTCTATGTTTCAGTCTAGGAAATTATTTAGTAAATAAATAGTGCTGCCTCAAAATAACTTATCATTGATTGCTATCTTTCCCCAAAAGAGGAAAAAGCACTTGTAACAACTAAACAAAATGTTATCAAAATCAGCAGATGGTGACATCTTAACCATCAAAGCAGTAATTTAAACATGTTTCAGGACTTTGTGTTCATCCCGTCTCACCAGAATGTATAGATGATTACAGACAAAGGTAAATTTCCACTTACCAAGGACCTGGGAAATTATAAAAAGCATTTCAAATCTTGAAGTAATGAAGGGAGGCCTTGGTCCAGCTATTGTGCTAGTAGTGACCTCACCCCAGCCCCCTGGCACTGTCTGAGGCAGCCAGAGGGAGTGGGGCTGATCGACTGTGAAACGTCTGATGTTCCAGCATTCCTGCATTTCAGCCCCAAGGTCTGCCATGGGAAAACAAATGTTAATATCTGCCAGGCAGGAGGAGACCTAATCACTTTGTTAGCAATACGAGTGAGAAAAACAGCTTATTTTACACATACTGCTGCACGTGTTCTCCACTCCTTCAGACCAGTCTTCAAGGGTGGGGACAAACCGTTGGAGTCCCCCCCCCAACCTGGCACCTTCAGCACCATTCACTCCCACACTGCTACAATGATAGCCCTACCCCTGCCCATTTACTTGTATGGAGCTCTGCTGACTCAGCCCCGGGCCACAGCAATAGCGCCCCAGGGCAGAATTATGCTGCATTAGTAATAAAGGCCATGCCCACCTCACCTGACATCACCGACTGACTTGGACCCTGAAGGGGAGGCAATTGTCGACTGGCACAAAAGCAGTAGTGCCCGCTCCATTCTCTTTCCCTCCCTGCTTCCCTCTAAATGAACAGTCTCAGGTGTTTCACCACAAGCAACTGCTGCCCTTAGCACTCAACGTCTTGGTGTACCTTCTCTCTCCTTTTCCATGAATGGTGGGGCAAGGCCCCCCGTGCTGCTTACCCCAATCACCCTTGATGAGGTGCTGTTTAGGGGACACATAATAATTTGGGAGCGCAGGAGAAAGGAGGGAAAGGCGTGGGTGAAGATTTCCAACTGAGCAGTTGCTGTGACTCAATCATGGTTCTACTCTCTCAACCTACAGATTACTGATGGCGAAGGTGCTGGCAAACTCACCAAAGAAATGCTGCGCAGCAGGTTCCCTGAGTACAAAGAGCTCCTCGGCCAGTCGATCTACGTTACTGTCACAGTCCTGACGAATACAGGTAAGGAGCTAGTTTCCAACGTGCAAGAGATTCATTCCGAGAATTTCCGTGCTGGAGAATAATGACCCCTCAAACACACAAAGGGCGAAGGGAGAAATGATTGTAATAAACCTAATCATTGGCAATCCCTCGAGGTGGCATCCCAACCCAATGTTCTTTTGTCCACCATGCCCAATCAGGCCTAAACCGGACTTGGGTTGCTTGTGTTCTTGTTCAAAGATGAACTGGCATGGCAGTTCGGCTGGACTGTTCCTATTGGAGCAGTACCAAGACTGATTTGAACATGGTTGGGTTTAATCTGAGGTGGCATATGGGCAAAAGATAAATGGGTTGGAGTGCGATTGCCAGTGGTTAGACCTATTGCAATAATTTCTTCCATCACCTTTTTGTGTGTTTGAAAAATAGAACAATCAGACTTTCTACTTTTGTGTTGCGGGCGGTAACTAATTAAAGAATCGCAAAGAGCCATGCCATGCTGACTAAGGATAGAATAAAACGTTACTTACCTGTAATGGAAGCTCTGCAGTATAGAGTCATCAGTTCGTCACCATACCAACATAACAGGGTATCCAGCAAAATCCTGGAAAGCATTGTAAAATTATAATATTAATTAAAGATATAAAATACATTTACAGAGCTTGCTATTATTTAAAGGTCTCAGATACAGGTTGCATTGGGATTTTGGCACTTCCCCTTTAAGTTAGTAGCCATTCAATACCACTTAGGCCCTGCACCAGATCAATGAGCTCTGTTATTTTTGAAGAACCAGCATTTGTTCTACTATGTGATAGGGTGAGTGAGTTGCTTATAATCATTATTAATAGCTGCCTTTGGAGGAAAGGATATGTGCACTTATCTTTAATCCAAGATGAGTATTTTAATTAAATCTAGCAACATTACAATATTTCCAAAACATGTAAGATCCTGCAATTCTTTTTATAAAGTAAACTATCTGTTTGCAAAAATACATCATTATGGCTCTTGGGGCCTCATGTCTTTGTTACATAGTTTTCTTTTGGTCTGGGGTCTAGTCTGTGGTACTGTGCCATCTGTGGTTGTTTCTAGTGCTGCAGTGGGGGAGGATAAACTCGCTCCTGCAAAAATCTCTTGAACTCCCTTTACAGTGAGGCTGTGGAAACTCTTCTTTTGACGCCCACCGTTTTCAGTGTCATTTGCTGTCAAAATCCTGTTTAACTTTATCAAGGACACAAGTTCTGAACAAATTAAAAGAGAATGGCAGATCCAAATTAAATGCTCTGCATGCCATCCACCTTTAAGCCAATGAGTCTCAGCCATGACAGCCGTCTCAAAGAGACCCTTGACAATGCAAAAACATACCAGCGACACCTTCAGCAACAATATATTTTGGGATGGAGAATGGAGAGTTGGATAGCCACAGAAGGTCCATCCTTCAAGCACTGACTATACCGATGGCTTAGTGAATGCGGATTTCCTGCTCCTGAAACCCGGCAGAACGGGATGGGAAAACAATGATCTACAAAGATAAATAATGTGGCAAGTTTGCATTAGAAGTAGGTCAAATTAATACAGTAGTGCTATCTCCATCATGATTTGTACTACTGATATTCAATGTCCACCTAGGAAAGTGAAGAGCCACACACAAGAAGATCGTTGATAACTAGTAGTAGCAATGCATATGAATGTGTGGCTCAAAGTCAATACCTGCACAGGAGAAGCAAACATGTAGAATTAAATGTGGATCTTAGTATGCAGAATGAAGATTGTGATACATAGTTAGAATGCAATGCTTTGCTATATAACAATAATGTCAAGTATAAACATGGCCTATGGGGGATCAGAAGAAAAATGGGCTGATGTAAATGACCCACAGTCTCAGGATATCATAATAGCACTTTCAACTGCAGTAATCCTAGTTATGCATCTCTATGTACTGGTATTTTCTGTTGCTGCCTAATTAATATACATGAGGCAAATCAAAATTGTGACCCCCTGCAACTGACTGTAAATGACAAATGACGTGACCTGCAAGGGAGATCATACCACCATCCAGGTCATTCAATTTAAAAATGGAATGCTTTATTTTTTATGCAGCCTGATTTCCATAAAGGAAACTGGACAGTTTTTAGGTCGAAGCTTATCAGACTATCAGCCTATCAGCTGTCTGGTTTGCTAACGACATCTTGGGGACATTCTGAAACCTTCCTGGAATGTATTCCGCCCATTGTTTACCATTGGCTTTGTGGTATTTAACTCACATTTTCCATCTTCTATTAACTGGCTCTATTTGTTTTAGGCTGTCCAACTTGAGTTCATCCCTCCAATTGCCCAAACCTTGTTTACTATATTCTTTCATAAACTTGTGTTCTATAAGCAGGCCTTTAAATCTTGCTCGTATCTTGTCACATTTGCTGTGCATTCAAAGACAGAGGTGAAATGTCAGGCTGGGTCTACTAGGGAACCTATGGGCATATTTATACTCCATTTTCACCAAATTGGCGTCATTTATTTACGCAAATTCAGCGCAAAACTAAGTCCATATATATATTTTGAGGTTAGACACATCTAACGTAAAAATATTGGAGTTTGCACCATTTCTTAGATGCGTGAACCTACCTCTCGTCAATGAGATGAAAGGTAGGCGTTCCCATCTAAAAAATGGTGCTAAGCCCATATCCCCATATTTATCCCCCTGTGCTAAAATGACCCACGGGGGGAGGAGGGGCTAAATAATGGTGCAAAGCTTGCTTTTCACCATTATTTAACACTGGGTCAGACCAGGCGTTAGGGGACCTGTGGACTCATTTCCATGGTTAAACACCATGGAATGGTTCCACAGGTGCCCTTCTCAAGCCCCAGGAACACCCCCACCCACACCAAAGGGACACCAGAGGATGGGGGACCCATCCCAGGTAAGTAGGGTTACTATAGGTAGGTATTTGTTTTTTTTAAATTTAAGTGACATCAGGGGCCCTACTTGGGGCCCCCTGCATGGCACAGGGTGCAATGGGCATCCCCAGGGGACACTGGTCCCCTGTGCTGGCCGTTGGGGTGGTGGGCATGACTCCTGTATTTTCTAAGACAGGAGTCATGTGATATAGATGGTTTTGCATCAGAAAATGACAATTGCCTCTAACCAGCCTAACATAATTTTTTGGTGCAAAAACCCCTTCTCCCATACTGCCACCCTCACCCTGATAACGTTACTTTTATTGATGCTAGCCCACCCTTTGCACCGGCTTGCACCATTCCATAAATTCCAGGAATGGCGCAAGCCAGTGCTAAACATTTTGATGCAAAACTGCATTAGTGCAGTTTTGCATAAAAAAATATAATAATTCCCCTAGTGTTTACTTTTCATTCTCTGACCTGAAAGTGAGAGAACTTATCTGACAATACTGCTGAGAACCCATGTAAGAGGAGATGGTGTAGAATGTTTTTTTTTTCTAGCATGCAACAAACAAATTAATCGTGCTGATGTTTCAGAATACATCAGAATTAGTACAAATGAGTCACATGTTTTTGTAATTCTTAATTGTGGTGGCAACATATTTGAATATGATCAAAACCCATCAATACCCTAGGTGATGAAATTTGCTCACATTATCATTTGTGTGCAGTAAAACCGTCTTTCGGTGCAAGTATAATAGTAATTTCAATTGAGCATGTGTTGTCTGTAATGACAGTGTGCATATATAGTCCATACTACATCACTACACTTCACACTATGCCCTTCCCCTCTGTGCCATACGACTCCATTCTATGCCGCTCCACTCTATGATACATCATGTGACTCCACGCCTCTCCAATATACACCACTCATGCCAAGACATACCAAGCCATCCGCTCTATCTCCCTCCACTCCACACCACTTACCCCACTCCACTCCAATTTACCCCACTCCACTCTAATCTACCCCACCTAACCCAATCTACCCCACTCCACCCCATTCCAGTCTACCAACTCCATCCCTATATACCCCACACTACTCTATCCCACTCCACTCAAACTACTCCAATCTAAACTACCCCACTTTAAACTAACCCACCTCAATCTACCCCACTCCATTCCAATCTACCCCACTCCACTCCACTCCAATCCACTCTACTATAATCTACCCCACTCCAATCCACCCCTACCACACTTCACCCTAATCTACTATACTCCACTACAATCTACTCCTCTGGTCTCCAATCCATCCAACTCCACACCAGTCTACCCTACTCTAATCTACCCCACGCCAATTTACCCCACTCCAATCCATCCCAATCCACTATTCTCCACTCTTCCCCATTCTACTCCACCCTACCGTAATCTACCCTGCTCCATCCACATTGACCCCAATTCAATCTTCCCAACTCCTCCACTTCAATCTACCCCACCACAGCGTACCCCACACTTCCCCAATCTATTTCACTCACATGTACCCCACCCATCACAATCTACCCCACTCCAATCTACCCCACACCATCCCCACCGACCCAACACCCTCCAATCTACTCCACTCCCCAAACTACTCCATTCCACTGCAATCTACCCCATTCCAGACGACCCCAATCTACCATCACTCCATTCCAATCTACCCGACTATAATACACCAAATCTACCCACAGCAGTCTACTCCACTCCATTCCAATCTACCTGAAATCCACCCTCCTCCACTCTTCTCCAGTCTACCCCACTCCACTCTAACCTACCCCAATATATCCCATTCCACTCTTCTCCAATGTACCATGATCTACCCTATTCCAATTTACAGCACTCTGATCTACCCTAATCTACTCCATTCCAATCTACCCCAATCTATCCTACTCCACCCAAATCTACCGCAATTCAATCTACCCCAATCCATCGCACTCCATTCTGTGCCACTCTACCCCGACTCCTCTCTACCCCAGTCTACACCACTCCAATCTGCCCCAAACTGCCGCAATCCAATCTACCCCACCACACTCTACTAACTTTTAGCCATGCTGAACAGCAGTCACACTGCTGTACAACATGACTAAAAAACTTGCAGAGGCTAGACCTATTGGCTTTGCCAGTGCTTGTTTAAAAAATGTTTATGTTTTTGAAAACCTTCAGCAAGAGATGGCAGTGGTCCCTTGGACCTCTACCTACTCCTTCCAAAGTAGCCACCCTGACTTCCAAAGGGGAAGGATTCCACAGAGGACTTTTTCCCCTTTGCAAATCAGCTTCAACTGTAACTTGGAAGACGGTAACATCTAACTGGTTTGCGATCAAAATTGCAATTGCAAATCATTGATACATCTATTACTGATTTGCAATTATTTAGAAGGAGATCCCAAAACACCCAAAACATGCATCTTCCAAAGTGTGAATCAGAATGAAATCTGAACTTATTTTTCAATTCGGAAAAACTTTTCTGAATCACAAATGGATTTGACATTTAACTAAAAGTGATTTAGATGTCACCAACCCTGTAATGTAGGGGTTTGCAGAGCTTGTGGCTGTTAAATCACATAGGGGGTTATTCTAACTTTGGAGGAGGTGTTAATCCGTCCCAAAAGTGACGGAAAAGTGACGGATTTACCACCAGCCGTATTACGAGTCCATTATATCCTATGGAACTCGTAATACGGCTGGTAGTATATCCGTCACTTTACCGTCACTTTTGGGACGGATTAACACTTCTCCAAAGTTAGAATAACCCCCATAGTACATCCTGCCTCTACTTATGAACAGAGGGCCTGATTCACAAAGGTAAACTTAGACCAAAAGTCTAAGTTTAGACCTAAAGTCTAACTTTACTTGTAGTAAATTTAGACTTTTGGTCTAAGTTCACACTTTTGTCTTAGTTTAGACCAAAAGTCTAAACTTAGACCAAAAGTGTGACTTTACTACGAGTAAAGTTACACTTTTGGTCTGCGTTTAGACCAAAAGTCTAAACTTAGACTTTTGGTCTAAGTTTACCTTTGTGAATCGGGTGCAGAGTATGCAGCAGTAAGAACATTACATGGTAAGAACATAAGCGTCAGAACCTGGTTGATACTTAAAAATAGACTGTTTGACAGAGAAAAACAGTTATGGAATAAATGTCAATGAAAGATGGAAAAACAGGTGGCTGAAAAAGTGGAGCAAGAATGCAATATTAGGTGAAGCCAGAGCATCTAGGCTGCAGATAATAAATGAACAATGTGTGATTAACTGAGTGAAATAAAACTGATAGTAGTGAGAGGATTACATTTGATAAAGCTGCACATTTCTGAAATATAGTAGAAAAATACCAAGAGTTAACTGTCATAGAGGTAATCAATACAGAAGCAGAGAATATCATGAATGAAGATGAGGTTTAGCCACAGAGTTTGAATTAAAGAAACATAATGCACGTATTGCAAGAGATGATTTAGTTATTCAAGATTTAAAATTAAAGGATATTGAAATACAATATATAGACCTTGATTATGTACTGAAACAGGATGTGGTCCACTAAATGCCAATAGCCTGAGATGTTGTATTTACTAGGTGAGATAACTGCCTCCTCTTCGTAGGTTTGAAGGGCAAATGAGACATAACATGCAGGTTCTGTATTTATTGCACCGATATCCACAGGTGTTGGTGTTTAACCTCACCTTTATCCCAAATACAGTTTGGCACATTTACCCGTCTGAAATCTATTATGGGGTAAAATGGATTGTGTTGTAATCGTCACCCCACTTAGTATTCTGATTCAGTGCAAATCCATGTTTGTGTGGGAAATCAAAATTTTCTTCCACGCTTGGAATCAGGACCATGGAGTCAAAACAAAAGGAAATATAATGTAAATCTGAGTGTGAGCTTGAACTCTATTACTTGAAAATGAAGCAATAAGTACATCACATTACAGGCAAAGGGAAAAGAAAAATGTATTCACGGATACCAAAATACTCAAACTGCTTCTCCTGGGAAAGAAGTGTTACTGGAAAAACTAAGGCCCTCATTATGAGTGTGGCAGTCTCAAGGCGGCCACACTCGCGATGGCAGTTGGACCACTGCTGACCGCCCTAATATGACCGTGGCAGATGTGCCATGGTCCGACCGCCGGCACCGCCAGGTTGCCGCCTGCCGACAGCCAGGTGGTCTCGGCGGTCGGAATCTGCCAGGGCAGCGCTGCATGCAGCGCTGCCCTGGTGATTACGAGTCCCCTTTCCGCCAGCCTATGCATGGCGGTCTCACCGTCATGCAAAGGCTGGCGAAAAGGGGGCATCGGGAGCCCTATGGGGGCCTCTGCACTGCCCATGCACTTGACATGGGTGGAGAGGGGCCCCCATGGACAGCCCCATTGCGCATTTCACTGCCCGAATTACGGGCAGTGAAATGCGCGATGGGTGCTGTCGCACCAGACGCACCACAACATTGCCGCTGACTCGATTACGAGCCGGCGTCAATGTTGTGTTGAGTTTTCCGCTGGGCTAGCGGGCGGAAACACTGTTTTCGCCCGCTGGCCCAGCGGAAAACTTCTAATATGATGGGCAAAAGACCTCCATTACAGGCGGTCTTTTGCCTACAGCGGCTTCTGCGGTCCTGTGAAAGGATCACTGAAGTCGTAATGAGGCCCTAAATTCATTCACACTAAATGTAATAGAAACAACTGCAATTTAAGAGTGTCAGAGCCATTGCAGGCGAATGTCAGCACAGAGTGGTAAAATAAGTTAATATAAAAGAGAAGCAGAAGTGAATTGATAGTAGAAATATGAAAATAAAGAAATATGCAATGAAAGAAGAAGTACAATGAATAATTAGCATAATCCTAGGGAAATGCAGTTTTTATGCTTTGTCCTCAATATTTGTGGGTGACTGAGCCCTCAGCTAAACATCAGTTAAACTGGTCAAGGGTTTCAAACTACTTCCATTTTCATTCGCCTTCACATCTTCTTTTCACCAATGTGCCTCCCAGTGCCTTCCTATCTATCTTGGACCCCAGCCTCGATCACCCCCTACCCAATCCCTTGTGAGACTCTTGGACATATACCTCCTTCAATAGTCCAAACCCAGTAGAGTCTCCTTATGGTATGCTATAGCAAGTCAAAGAGCTACCACTAGACCTTGCGCTCCACCTCTGCTGCCACACCAGCTCTAACTGCAACCTGAGCAATATACAGACGATTTACTGGATTTATCAATTGTACGTTATCCAGCTAAGGAACAGATAGGCATAAAACCTCTTCCATCACTTCTTAATATAGCTGCCCAGCCAATGCCTAAACCAGTGGTAGTATCAACCAAAGGAATCTACAAAAGACCAACCTTCACACTCACTTAGAAGTATTGCACTTCAAAGCACCACAAATACCAACAATAAGCACCATTAGTACCTTCCCAAATGGCACTTCAGCTGGGTGAAGCAGCTGAAGGAGCACCTGAGAACTAAACTTCCACAAAGCTTGATTGCTGCTCACTACTCCCAGGGCAAGGCCTATCAACAGAAGAACACAGACTGGTAACCCAACCCTTTCATGCCATAGCAACACTCAATTGTCATGTATGCTTACCAATTTCAGACCAATAGGCAAAAACAGAAATCACATTCCTGTCATTGGCACACGCACCCCCACATGTCCACACACCTCCATCCACCCCCCACCCTTCCACGCACTTGCAAACATCACCCACCCAACCACACATATCCATACAAACACCCCACCTGCTCTCACACTGTCATACACACACCCCAACTTGCACTCACACATATGCACCCCCTCCGCATTCATGCACACCCCCTCCATGCACGCATAGATTCACAAACTCCCCCCTCCGCATATGCATACATGCACACCTCCCCCGCTCAACCGCACACTTGTACACATATACTCTCAACCGCACACTTGTACAAGCACCTCCCTCATCTGCATCCATCCAGACACCCCCACTCGCTTGTGCACAAACACGCACTTAAACATCCCCATTCGCACACATACATGCACTCAGACACCCCCATTTGCACACATACACGCATTCAGACACCCCCATTCGCACACATAATCGCACTCAGACAGATAGCACCACTCCTTTGCATACAAACACACACACTCGCACCCTGACACCCCCCCCCTCTCTGCTTCCATTTGGACAAACACACCCTCCACTCACACATACATACACACACACACACATCCACACCCATTCCGTTACACATACACGCACACGCCACACGCCACACACATGCACCCATCACCCCCCCTTTCAGATGGTCCACTTACCTGTTTCGGCGAGGTGGTTGGGAGGGGATGGGTCCTGGTGTCTTCCACGGCCAGCACCACACCGCTGTACAGGACACCGCTGTGCTGTATTAAGCATTGTAATACGGCAGGCAGAGTCCTGTTGGCGTGGCTGTGCTGGCAGTGGAACCTCCTCTCTTCCTCCATCGGCCAGGCCGACGGGGTCCGATTTCCATCTGTAAACGGTCCTGCAAAAAGACCGCCAAAGTCATGATGAGGGCCAAAGTATTGAACCTGTATGGGAATGTAATTAAAATTAAATCCAATAGGGACTTGTTAATGCCTATGATATCTACATGATAAAAATGCCCAAATTGCTGCAGGGAGGTAAAGAAACCCTGATTCATTTGTCAACAAAGCTAATCATGGGCTATGTCATAACAGAGGGTGCAAATCTGTAATTAGGGATGACATCATGCATGCCAGCCTCCACAGTATTAATGACTCTCAATTTGATTTTATAGGGCTGAAGCTCAAGAACCATAACATGTCGAAAGGTCTAATAGCAATGGAGTTGAGGTTTAGACCTGACGTAAAGTCGCAAATTAGACTTAAGCTTAATGCCCCTAAATCTCAAACAGAGCCTCTGTGGGCCCCCCGAGCCATGACCAGCCCTCCCATGGGGGGACAGAACCACCCGGCAACAAGGGGTCGAGTGGTGTAGGGAACCTCCAATGAGGCTTCCTCCCTCCCGCGACCTCTAGCAAAAAAAGTATGGGCCCGGTGGGGCGGGGAGCCTCTGATGAGGCTCTCTTCCCTGCCAGTCCTGGGGAGCAGAAATGAGGGCCCGTGGGGTGGGGAGCCTCGGATGATGCCTCCTCCCCACCCTTCTCCGCAGAAGGCTAACTCGCCTGCACCCGACCTCGTGCACGAGTCAGCTGCAGCCCGCTCGGGCCACATCGCTGAACAGGCCAAATGTGAGGCCTGTTGGTGCCCCAGGGGCACACCTCGGAATGTGCTTCGCCCCGGGGGCACGCTAGGACCTCACTCTGTGATGCCCTGGGGGTACTGGGGCAGCTCATCTTTGATGCGCTTGGAATTTTAAATGCCCGGGTCGCGGCAGTGATTCTCGAAGTAGCAAGACAATCGCTTTCAAGCACAAAACAAATAAAGCCAAAAGTGCTTGTAAGGCGCTTTAAGATAATTAAACAGAGCATTCTCCAGGCGCTATGTAATGAAGGTGAGTCGTTCCTCTTGCGCTTTGGCAGATGATGGCAGGGGGCACAGCACCCAGTCCATAGGGGACACAACAAGATAGAGCACAGGGCGGCAGGGCCCAGCAGCAGGCTAGCACAAGATGGGTGCAGGCAGTTGGCAGTTCCTCCTAGTGATCCAGCAGGTCACAGGTCAGCACAGCAGCAGGAGTCCAAGGCGGCTCCTGGTGAGTCCCTCCAGCAGCATTCAGTGTCCAGTTACAAGCAGGTTTAAGTTCCCAAGGTGCTCCCAAATTGTGGGAAAAGTCCCCGGTACTTATACTCAGTTTTGCAGTGGGTTAACAAAGGGTAAAGTATGTTCCAACCAGTTACAACTGGTTCTTGGTGTGCCCCCTCTCTGCTCCAGCACAGGCTCCAAACATCAGTTGGGGTAAACAAGCCCTTTGTGTGAGGCCAGGGCACAGCCTTTACAGATGCATGTGTGCCCTGCCTCCCCCTTTTCTCAGCCCAGAAAGACCATTTAAAATGCACCTTTGTGACACCTCCACCCTGTGTACAGGCTGTCTGAAAAGCATGCACAAAGCCCAACTATCACTCTGTCCAGGCGTGGATTGGAGTCAAGCTGCAAAACACGAGAGTCATAAGCACAGAGAAATGCTCACTTTCTAGAAGTGGTATTTCTGTAATGATAATAAAAACTCCACCTACACCAGTAAGCAGCATTTCTCACTACCTTTACAACCATACCAAACATGCCTACGCTACCCCTCATAAATCAGACAATACCCCCTAGACATAAGGCAGGGCATTTCCAATGCAATCCTATGAGAAGGCAGCATTCACAGCAGTCAAAACCCAAATAGGCTGTCACTACAGGCCACACAACCAGGCACATGTCCAGCCTTCTACATACATAACACCCTGCCCATAGGGCTAGCTAGGGCCTACCTTAGGGGTGACTTACATGTAGTAAAAGGGGACTTCTGGTCCTGGCAAGTAAATTTAGATGCAAGGTCCCTGTGGCAGTAAACTGTGCATGCAGGCCCTGCGGTAGCAGGTCTGAGACAGGTTTGAAAGGCTACTTTTATTGGTGGCACATACAGAGCTGCAGGCCCACTAGTAGCATTTAACTTACAGGTCCTGGATATAGAGATACCACTGTACAAGAGACTTACAGGTGAATTAAATATGCCAATTAGGTATAAGCCAATCTTACCAACTTTGGTAGGGAGAGCACCTGCAGTTTAGCACTGATCAGCAGTGATAAAGCACTCAGAGTCCTAGAGCCAACAGCAAGAGGTCAGAAAAATAGGCGGAAGGAGGCAAAAAGTCTGGGGATGAACCTGCAAAAAGGGCCAGGTCCAGCACTACCTCAAACTACGTTCTTGAAATGTGGCAGGAAATAGAGCTAAGCTATCTGACCTAAGTGAAGGGAGTTTATGCACCAACATCATATTATTTTCTTTCAGGAGACTTGGCCGTGGGGCCTAGAAACTGAACCGGATGAGAATGGGGAGAAGGAACTCTCTAGTGAGCAAGTAAATTCAAACTATAGAGAACAGGGAGTGGACACCGGAAAGAGAGAGGCCTTACATTTCACCTTGACCGAAACAGCAGCCTCTGTAAAATTAATGAAAAAAGAAAAGGCTTCTGGGCTGGATGGCATACCGGGCAATCTTTTTTTGTCATATCCTGAAGTTTGGGTTCCCTATCTTAACTTGCTAAGTAATGCCATCATATGTGGAAGCAAATTGCCACCTTCTTGACTTGGCGTGGCCATAATCTCTATTTACAAAAAGGGAAATAGAGGCTCACCTTCCAACTATCGACCTATAAGTCTATTGGATATTAGCCAAAAAAGATTTGGTGGGCAGGTCCTAGCAAGACTCAAACACGGGCTACTGACAGTAACATTCTTGAGGATACCCAGGCAGGATTCAGGAAAAAAATTAATACCCTTGACCAGGTCTTCCGCTTCATGGTAATGTGCTGGAAGTATGACACCCTGAAGAGGGATCATTTATATGCCGCCTTTATACATCTGAGGTTGGCGTTTGACCTGGTTCCGAGGGACAGCTTATGGAGTGTACTGGACGCCTATGGGATACCTGATGACCTTCTGTGGATTTTAAGAGTCCTTCATACGAACACTTACGCCAAGGTGAGGTGGAACAGGGGTGGCGACCTAACTGATAGGATCCCCGTTAAGCAGGGGTGTGTACTTGCCCCAATACTACTTTTTAGTCTTTGTATAAATGGGGCAGTTAAAAGTCTATCTGAATGTATTTATGACGCACCCAAGTTAGCTGGAGTACCTGTACCGTTCTTGATGTTCACAGACGACAATCTACTTATCTCAAGAACTCCCATGGGCCTTCGGGTGCAATTGAACTCTTTTGCTGCGGTTTGTAAAAAAAGGAGCCTGAAAATAAATCCACTTATAAAGAAATACATGGAAATTAATCCACACAGTTTCTTCAGAGCCAAAATGACAATTGAGGGTGCTCCAATAGAACAGGTCAAACATTTCGACCATCTAGGAATAAGAATGTTTGACACTATGACCTGGGGTCAGAAAATTGCGAAGAGCAAAATAGCCCTCAAGGCTACCGCAGGCAGTTGGTGTCACTGGCCCTTATAATTTATAGAACCACAGCGGTAGTAGCTGGCATTTTTGGGGAGGAGATATGGGGGTACGCTAATGCATCTGCTCTCACAGCTGCAGAGAATACATTTTTAAGGATTTGCTCAATTTACCTGTGAATACACTCCTAGTACCGCTCCCGTGGCGCTAGGGGCTCTTAAATATGCCCCTTAATCTCCTGCAATAGAAATGTTCACACCACCATAGCTGAAAACATCAAGATGCAGTGTGAACTGTTTAAAATGGGAGAAATTTGGAATTCGCCGGCAGAAGCTGCTAAGGCTGTTACCCTGAAACTTAAAAAGGTATATTGGGAAAACTTTTTGCTACAGACCTGGGCGGATCATAAAGATGGGAGCCTAACAGGGCAGTTCTTGAACTCTAAATGCTCACCTAAATTTGAAGATTACATGGATAGAATCTATCCTCCTTCAGAAAAATGCTTGTACGTGCAACTTAGATGTACTACAGTACCCCAAAGAACATTCACTTCTAATTGGGACAAGTCAGGTTGTTCTTCAGAGTATTGCCCCTTCTGTCTGTTGGTAAAAGAAACGGTAGACCACTTCCTCTTATTTTGCCCTAGCTACTCACTGCCACGTAAGAAATGGTTAATTGCAGTTTACAAGCTAGATGGTGTAAGGCACTACTGGAAGGCTCTAAGGGCCATATTTACAATGCCCTAGCACCACGTTGCACCACATTAACGTAATTATTTTTTACTTTAATGTGGCCCAACAATTCAGAAATCCCCGCGCCTTATTTACAGGGTGGCGCAATGCATGAATTGCACCACTCTGTAACCCTTTGCGCTACATTATGCCTGCGCCAGGAATAATGTATGCAAAGGAGGCATTCCCCGTTAGGAGAGCCAGAAAAATGGCATAAGGAAATCTATGAAATTTCCTTGTGCCATTTTTTACAGCACCTTTAACGCCTGCTCAAGAGAAGGCGTTAAAAGTGGGATTCCATTCTTTAGAATGGGGCCCTTTGTGCTCTGCAGAAGTAGCACCAATATTTTGGCACTACTCCTGCAGAGTACATCAATAGCCTCATGAAAAATGACACTATTGCCCCCTTCCCTGCCTCAGGCCCGCTCTAAATAGCCATGCTACTGCGAGGACTATTGTCCCCTTTAAGTCACTCTTTAAAATTCTTGGGGACAGATTTATGGAAAGTGGTGCTGCACCTAGAGCACCACTACTTTTCTTGAGCCCTTTAGCACCTCCCTAACACCGCCATGGTAGCGCAGTATTTAAAACAGGGCTCACCATGGCGGTAGTTGGGGTGACTACCGTCATCATTTTTTTACGCTAGTCCAGTGCTTTGCAGGATTAGCGTAAAAAATAATGACGCTCATCCTGCAAAGCACCCAGAGGCCCATTGTAATCAATGGGAGCCTCTTTTTAACACTTGCAACTATCAGGCATTACAAAATGCCAATAAAAGTGGCGCAAAGGAATCTCATAGATTCGTTTGCACCATTTTTATGACCCCTCTAGTGCAGGAATACCCCCCTTGCATAGTTTATGCCTGGCGTAGGCATAATGTGGCGCAAGGGGTTACAAAGTGGCACAATGCAAGCACTCTGCCACTCTGTAAATATGGCAGGGCGTTTTTGGCCTTGTGCCATATTTGTGTGAAAAAAATTATGCTAATGTGGCGCAAGGAGGTGCTATGGGCTCTTATATATGCCCCTTAATGTAGACAGTCAAAGTAGAAGTAGAATGAAATGAAAAGAGTCTTGATATTGTGAAGAAAGTATTAGAGATGGATGATTTTCAGTAAAGAGATGTCATTCGGCAATGCAAGTGGACTTACTACACAGCAATAATCAAAAAATTATTGTGAAATTGTTGTGTCTTTGGAGTACAACATTTGTAGTAGAGAAGGGCATGTTGTAGGACATTCGAATGCAAAATACCAGAATGAGTGGCTCTGTCAAGAAGTTTGTGCATAGAGTTGTTTCAAATAACTGAGCACATAGGTAGAAATTGGGATTGATTTGATTTAAGGTTGAATTAAAACAAACAACACAGGACTATTAAAAACTGATGTGTTAAAAATTAGAAAAAGTAATCAGTAGATAGAGTACAATGCTGGATATATGGTCACAAGGTAACAACGGAGATTCTGGAGACAGTGAGAAAAGCTATGATTGAGCTTCATAAGGAGGGAGCTGAGCATTCGATCTTGGAAGTGGAATGGTTAAAATACATTACTTCACAATATGGTGGTGCCGAGGGATGACTGTGCCACTTAAGTGGAATGAGTAGTGAAAGATTCACCTTATGGAGAAACACACGAAAATCACAAATTTGATAGTAGCGGCAAACAGTACTAACTCAAAAAGACTGGTTGTATGGTCTAATAATTCAATGCTAAGTGGTGGGGAATAGTATTGTCCCTATATTTTGAAATACAGGTAAATGGTATGCATTTTGATACCTAGAGAATTACATTGATTTATTGCAGTAGTCTCTTCTCCAACCTTATATGTTAAGCTCCAAAGAGGGTCATCTGTCCATCTCACCTTCCCACCTCCATCCTTCATTCGTGGCCACACCACTGGTCCTTCATTGTCCTAGTATTTTGTTGTTATGTATGTATGAAAAAATGTTAAAATGTCAATCAATATGATTTGTTAAATTACGTATGTATCTAGTCATAAATGTATTCCAATCTTGTGTGCTCTGCTCAAGAGATTGGCTAAAGGATTTTTGAATATCTCGTTATTTAGGTTGTCAAACATGAGTGTAACCTATAGCCCTAATGGATTCAAAAAGGGTATGTCCAGTGTACAAAGTACTATGGCCATGATAGTATTGGCACTTAGGAATCTCAAGGAGACATTTGAAGACTACAGCACAGCATTTTACGCTTTTCCCAGATTGTTGCTCTGGAAAAAGCTGTTGCTGACGCGGGCCTGGAGAGTAATTATGAATATTATAAGTGAGATAACTCTTTAGTGTGAGTCGAAATGGATGATACTGAGCTGAGGACAAAAGCAGCATGGCGAAAAGGATTTCAATATCGGTGCATATTAGCCAGTTAGTGTTAGGTTTGTGTGATTTAAATTACAAACTGGCACACAGGTATATCTTAGGTACCCTGGCTAAGCATGGGTTGGGTCTCCTAGGAATGGTTTGGAACATATGTCAATTGGCTTGCGACTAGTACTAAACAGTTCATATGACCAAGCAGTTTGTAATAAATTAACAGTAAATCTCAGGAAAACCTAAGTAAGGGACCAATTACAAAGTTCCTTGAATACTCGATGGAGTCGGTAACAGAGTTATTGGCCTCATTGGGAAGTAAAAGGTTTAGAGTAAAGCTGCTGAAAGCTAGAGGAGGGAGTGTGGAATACCTAGGAAAGTTGGATCCGGAATTACCAAATACCCTGATGATTCATCATTTCTCTGGAAAACATCAGCATTCTGCCTGTAATACCCTTTTCTACCCAAATTAACAGTAACCCTAGTATCAGTAACTCCATGGGGAGACAATGTGGTGAGCACTGGGAAACCTGTAATAAGTTCCTATTTGGCATATAATTTTTTAACCTCAGACGGATGATAGGCTTGGTTGATAACAGGAGCAGGTGCCAAACTTGTTGAGCCGTCTGCAGGCTAGATGCCCACAGTAGCATGTTTCCATGGACATTGATTCACCAAAATAACAGGAGTGGAAGAAGTGACATCATGCACCCTTTGACTTCTGATGACATAGTTTGTTCCATCCTTCGCTCTTGAATCTCCTGCTTTCTGCTGAGAGCCAAAAGGGATAGCAAGAATGGAAACTGTAGAATGTAGATCACTGTTAGAGTCCTGCTTACATTCTGTATCTGCTGTTTCCCTCATGACATCTGGGACCAGATGCAACACGGAAAGAGCCAGGGATACCAAAGGACATGACAGGGGTAGCTGCTATTCCCTTGCTGTCCCTAAATGACATTCAATTCGTGTTTCTATGCTATCCGGTGGGCAGGAATAATATTTTCAGACACAACACTTTGCTTAGTGAGTACTAGTGTTCAGTAAATGCTCCTAAACAAATGTATGTTATTTACTTTCTCATGGCAGGCAGTGAGATGGTGGAAGCAGAGAAAACTGGAATTCCAATTGTCAATTCTCCCTTCAAAATGGCATTTACAAATACACCACAATACTTCAAACCCGGGCTGACCTATACCTGTGTGGTAACTCTCTCCTTGATGTTTCTTCTTTTCATCTACTACACCATTTGTTCCCTAAAATGTCCTAGTGTATTGAAATTTACTACATTACTTATTCTGTTTTGTTTTCAGCTTCTCTTCAATAATTCATATTTGGGTTCTATAAGCCTTTGGCAATTGTTTCAGTCTTTGGATATTTGTGTCTGGATTTAGATTTTGAAAGCGGAATTACTCCACCACGAAAGCAACAGATATTCCACCCCCCTTACTAGAAGTGCATTATATCCTATGGCACTTGTAATAAAGTGGACATTTGTGGTGGAGTAACCAGTCCACCAAGTTCTAAATCAAGCCATATGTTTCAGGTTAGTCTTCCTGACAGGATGGGAAAATAACTCTCTTAAAGGCAAAAATATTCAGGTTACTTGTGAGAAAATATCATTTACTGCTAAAGATTTTCCTCTGCATGAAATATTGCTACTCTGTGAAACGTGTCTGTTCATTAACAAGGAAGCAAAATTGAAATGTATTCAGCCTATGTAGTCTTTTGATTTGTACGTAACATTTCCATTATATTAAATGCCTTTGTAAAGTTGCTGATTATTTTAAAAAACGTTTAGGTATTGTTATGGTTTTCCTTTTATTGGTATAGCTTGTTGTTAGATCTGACAGCCTTCGGATGGTCATCCCCCAACTTTTTGCCTGCCTCCCTCCTGTTTTTAGGACTCTGCGCACTTTACCACTGCTAACTAGTGCTAAAGTGCATACGATCTCTTCTTTAAACATGGTAACATTGGTTCATCCCCAATTGGCATATTACTTATAAGTCCCTAGTAAAGTGCACTATATGTGCCCAGGGCCTGTAAATTAAATGCTACTAGTGGGCCTGCAGCACTGATTGTGCCACCCACATAAGTAGCCCCTTAACCATGTCTCAGGCCTGCCATTGCAAGGCCTGTGTGTGCAGTTTCACTGCCACTTCGACTTGGCATTTAAAAGTACTCACCAAGCCTTAAAGTCCCCTTTTTCTACATATACGTTACCCCTAAGGTAGGCCCCAGGTAACCCATGGGGCAGGGTGCTATGTAGGTAAAAGGCAAGACATGTGTGTATGTGTTTTATATGTCCTGGTAGTGAAAAACACCTAAATTCATTGTCCACTACTGTGAGGCCTGCTCCTTTCATAGACTATCATTAGGACTGCCCTCAGATACGTTTTGAGAGGTAGATTCTGATCTGAAAGGTGTAACCAGGTCATTTTTACTATGGCCAGAATGGTAATAGAAAATCCTGCTTATTGGTGAGGTTTGCTTTAATATTACAATTTTAGAAATGCCACATTTAAAAAGCGAGCATTACTCTGCGCTGAAAACCATCTGTGCTTTACAGCCTGTCTCCAATCAACGTCTGATCTGTGCTGGTTGACAGCTCCCTTGTGCATTTCACCCAGACAACCTCAAACACAGAACACTCAGTCACATCTTCTTTATCTGCATACTGAATGGATCTTCCTGGGTTGGAAGGGTGGGGGAACGACACTTACATTTCAAAGGCCAGGGGCCTGCCCTCACACAATAGACTGATAACCCGGACTGGGACCCTGACAGACAGGACCAGGCTCAAAAGGGAACTTGTGCACTTCAAAACCACTCTTTGAAGTCTCCCCACTTCAAAGGCATTTTTGGGTATATAAACTGGGTCTCTGAACCCCCCCAACTCAGATACTTCTGGACCTACACCTGCACCCTTTCAGAGGAGCTGCCTGGCTGCCCAACGGACTCATCTGGACTGTTTTGCTGAGAAGGACTGCTGCCCTGCTGGTCTCTGACTTTTCTGAAAGGACTCTGCCTTCCCCAAAAGTGCTCTCCAAGGGCTTGGATTTAGCTTGCCTCCTGTTTTCTGCAGTCTCTGGGCAAACAAAGACTTCACCTCTTCAAGAAATTCCTTGTGCGTTGAAAATTGACGCAACGCCTGCAGAAATCATCACTAACCGGCATTGCAGGCAAGAAATCACCGCATAGCCATCCGAAACGACGCAGCCCCAACTTCCCGACTGGAAATTCTACGCAGCACCTGCCTTGAGCCGGAAAATTTGACGCATCGCCTACCGGATCGATGCAGTACCTATTCCTTCTTCCAGCGTGTCAAGGATTTTCAACGCCTCCTCCCTGGGTGTTGAAACAACCCTGCATCACACTGAGGAACCAAGACAGTGCCGAAAAACGACGCAAAATCTTGCAGCTTGGAAAGAAACAACGCATCATCTGTGCCGAGTCAGAAAATCCGATGCAACATCTTATTTTTTCTGCGGTCCCTGTGCGTTGTTATTTTTGACGCATACCAGGTACTGTAAGTAACAAAGAGAAAACTGTTTATTTCTAAGGATTGAGAATCTTTTAAGCCTTTTAAAAGTGATACTTCAACTTGTGCTTATTGACTCTTTGTCGTTTTTACCTTATTTTATTCAGATAAATATTATTTATTTTTCTAAACCTGTGTGGTGTATTTTTGTGGTGGCTTCACTGTGTTACTGTATGATTTATTGCACAAATACTTTACACATTGCCTTCTAAGTTAAGACTGACTGCTCAGTGCCAAACTACCAGGGGGTGGGCACAGGATAATTTGGATTGTGTTGTGACTTACCCTGAATAGGATTGTGGTCCTTACTTGGACAAAGGTGTATACCTCTGCCAAATATAGACTCCATTTCTAACACTTGTTATTACTAGCTTTCCTGATGAAGTAGCCCAACTGCTTGTAAAGCTTTATAAGCTACTTAGGGCTTACAGGGACGGGTGGCCAGGGAATACAAACTCGTGCCAGTCCAACAATAACCAGAGGTTAACACAATACATCAATGCAAGGAGACCTTCTGCTTCCCAGATCTACATGGTCAATGTTCCTAAGCCCCCCTCTGATACACCGCATAAAGGAATGGATTCATTAAAAAACAAAGCCATACATTGGAACCATCATGTGAGGGGATGTAGATCTGTCATCCGAGAAGACATTCTTAGTGCTGAAAGATGTACCCCACATAGCCTGAATTTTTAGTTGTATAGAACTAACTCTCAGAAATAGGAGGATTGACGATAACTTGGTGGCACCAGACACCAGGTTCAGTCCTCCAAAAGACTCTAACTTCCCATTTAAATATCATTGGGCATTTCAGCCTTTCCATGACACCTGCTAGCACTGCAGTCATATGTGGCTTGGTGTCAAGCCCAGACGGTTGGAGATCCAAAGCACCATTTAGGATGCAGTTGAAGTCACCAGCCCCAAGTAAGGGCAGATCAAATTATGGGAGCATGGCAAGGTACAGAGCGTCAAAGAAATGCTTGTCGTCAAAGTTCAGAGCTCATGTATTCAATAGGCATACTTCCACTCCATCCCACCAACTAAGTACTATTTAGTAGCGCCCTTTCAGATCTGCAGTAGATTGTCTATGTTGAAAGATAATCCCTGGGGCCACCCATATGGTAACTCCTCTGGTATATGAGGAATATGTAGAAGAGAATATTTGCCCTCACAACTTCTTTCTTAGCTTGTGTGCTTCTTCATCTGTGAAATGACTTTTCAAGTAGGTCTGTACTCTATATCTCTTCTTATAATCATAAAGGCCAAGTACATTCGAGGAAGCTATATGTAGTGTGTCCGTACTTGTAATGGCCAGGGTTTAGTGATCAAGTTCTAGTCAAGGGTCATAGTGGCTCCCACCCTCCATCATCTGCAGTCCTGAGAAGCAGCTGTGGTGGGAATTTCTCATCTCATGCATCATGTGGTACAGAGGCTATGTGTTGTGCATGTGGTGCATACAGAAGAACATACCCCAAACTCCCTTCCCTCTCACTGGGTAAACACCTTGCCTCAAAACAAACTGGTGCTTCCCCATATCACTTCAAACAGCAGAATGTGTAGCTCTAACCAAGGTTCAACTGGCACAAGATACTTAGGGGCAGATTTATGAAAAGTGGCGCTGCACTTTAACGCCCCCTAACGCCACCACGGTAGCACTGTATTTAAAATATGGTGCATCATGGCGGTAGTTAGGGTGACTAGTGTCATAACTTTTTTGACACTAGTCCGGCGCTTTGCAGGATTAGCTAAAAAAATTGTGGCGCTAATCCTGCAAAGCACCCAGAGGCCCACTGTAATCAATGAGAGCCTCTGTTTAACGCCTGCACTTAGCAGACATTAAAAGATGCCGATAAAAATGGCACAATGGAATCTCAGAGATTCCTTTGCGCCATTTTTACGGCCTCCCCAGTGCCAGACGCCCCCTTTGCATATATCATGCCTGTAGCCCACAGAAGCCCACTCCTGGGGCTCTGTCTACGGCTTCCAAGCCTTGCTATGGAGGAAGACTTTCCAGTGTACTCCCCTCGTTAATTGTCTCTGTTTCTTCATGCATGGCCAGTGTACTATCTGTGCAGAACATCGGTTGTCCTGTTGAGGTGGCGGTGCTTACTGGAATCTATTGTGTGTCCTTCTGCCTTCCACACCATCAGGCTGCTCTCCAGTAACGGTCCGCTCTCCCCATCATTGATTCTGCACCTGCTCCCCCATTCAGCTTAAGTCACTTCCAGACCCCTTCAGGATACCTGAAGAAGTGCTACTTGCAATCGTGTGGGACTTGAGGGTGGCAGGGAAAAGCATCATGTACTTAAGATTCATGGCTTTCAATTTTTGTTTAACTACCACAAAGGTGTTAAGAAATTGCTGCACCCTTTGAGCCCGATTCACAAAGGAACTTATGACTCAAAGTTACAAGAGTGGATCTCCACACTCATGGTGCAACCAATGCACTCACCACAAGTGCAGAGACTCCACCCTGAATGCGGAGACTCCGCACTCATAACTTTACAAGTCATAAGTCCCTTTGTGAATCGGGCCCATTGTGTATAGTCAGGAAAAATATGGATAGCAGTGTTTTTATATTGGGGACTCTGCCTACTTGTACTGTCCATAGGATTACATCCTAGTTCGTGTAGTACAGGACATTCGCTATGAGCCCCAGCGGGGAAGCTCCCGGAGGGAGCATTGGTGCCAGCAGCCTACACACTCTTTCTATCACAAACATCAACAACAGGCCTGGTGGTTTCGCAAATCCCAGTTGGCAACTGCAGCAGTGCAGGGCTAGACAGAGGAGCAAGTACCACCACGTATAGGTCTCCAGGCTGCAGCAGAATGTCGTTGTTTCCATGGGGGCAACAGTGTCCTCTGGGAAATCCTCAAAATGCAGACCCAATCAGCAGTGCAGTGTTCTAAGGCGGGAGAAAGGGCAGGCAGTGCTCAATGGCGATTACATGCTCAGAGTCTTTCTGGCAGGACGGTTCCCACTAGAGATAGCTGCTGGACCACAAGTAAGTGGGGCAAACAGGGCTGCTCCCAGATGCACTGTCTTTAGTTGTGTCACAGACTCCATGTTTTCGTGCCCGGCCTCAACCTGGTGACCATACCTTCAATCGGTGGGACAGGCAGGAAGGTGAGAGTTGGACAGACTCTCCTTCTCTTCTTCTCCGCTGCTGCCATCGCCCTGTAGGACAACTTCTACACCAGTCTGCCATCAGTCTTCTCAGGGCATCCTCTCAGGGATTCCAGGCTCCATCAGCAAGTTAGCACTGCTATTTCTTTAATGAATATGGGTGCCCTGAGGTTCAGGACTCTAATGATGTCAGGGTCCTTACTCCTGGACGCCAGCTGACTCTCGGCTCTGCTCTGCTCTCAATCCTCCGGGGGGGGCGGGTTAGGCCACCGTTCCACTCCTCCTAGGCTGCATCTCCCCCGTGCCACTCAGCCCACGTGATCACAACCCAATCATTGGGAGCCTCTGGGATGCACAGTCAGCGTCGGGGCCAGTCCACTTTAGGCTGCCATTTTGTTCAGGTGCGTGGAGTTCACTCTGATGCTGACTATTCGTGTTGTGGGCATGATCAATATCAGGCAGTCAGAGCAGCCCACTAACACTTTGGGGGTCATTCTGACCCCGGCCGGCGGCAGTAGCCGCCGGCCTGGCTGGGCCCGCCAGAATACCGCTGCGCGGTCAATAGACCACCGCGGGTATTCTGGGTTTCCCGCTGGGCTGGCGGGCGACTGCCAGAAGGCCGCCCGCCAGCCCAGCGGGAAACACCCTTCCATGAGGATGCCGGCTCCGAATGGAGCCGGCGGAGTGAAAGGGGTGCGACGGGTGCAGTTGCACCCGTCGCGATTTTCAGTGTCTGCATGGCAGACACTGAAAATCTTTGTGGGGCCCTGTTACGGGGGCCCCACGACACCCCATACCGCCATTCTCTTCCTGGCGGCCAAAACCGCCAGGAACAGGATGGCGGTATGGGGGTTGGAATCCCCATGGCGGCGCAGCAAGCTGCGCCGCCATGGAAGATTCCCCAGGGCAGCGGAAAACCGGCGGTACACCGCCGGTTTTCCGTTTCTGACCGCGGCTGTACCGCCGCAGTCAGAATGCCCAAGGGAGCACCGCCAGCCTGTTGGCGGTGCTCCCGCGGTCGTTGGCCCTGGCGGATTTTACCGCCAGGGTCAGAATGACCCCCTTTATGTCTAGGCTGCATCTTCCATTACAGGCAGGGAACTGTGGCGGCCATTGAGGGCAGGATTCTGTCCGATGGAGTTGCAGGGGTCACCCGAGCTCAGGCTAGTGCATGCAGTTGGCCCCCCAGAACTGTGTTCTTGATGTGTGGATTATACTTTAAATTTCTGTATCTATAATTCCAAACTGTACATTTTCAAGGTAATTAGCACTCCTGTTTTTTGCCATACATCGTAGTTGTTAGTGCCCTCTGATCATCATTTAGTTCATATGTTATTTTGTGAACAAAAGTAAGACATTTCTGTAACCAGTTGGCATTAATACTTTAGGAGATTGTGTGCCCATGCTGCATTTGGTGGCACATTTACACTGTACAGAAGAAAACATAAGACTAGGGGCTCTCCTGGAAGATGTTAAACTTCTTCCATATCATCTAGAACACTGATGTTGCTGCTGGTCGTGGGACTAAGAGCCATGGGACTGGCAGTGCCTTTCAGGAACTCAAGCCTATGGGTAATACCTCTGGGAACACAACCCTCTGTACTTCACTCTGTTTTTGATGTTCGTTGCTCTCATCTGACAGACAGGGGCATTTCAGGTCCCATTTTAATGTATTTCTCTGTGCAGCTGTGAAAAAGCAAAATCTCACAAAAACTTGTAGAACATGATTCTCGCTTACGCAACTGATATCAAGCAAGAATAATGTCTATAAATACATACTTGGGGACTTATTTATACTGTTGGCACTGGATTTGTGTCATTTTTTTTACGCAAATCCAGCTCAACCTGAACTCAATATTTTAAGGATCCGTGAAACCGCCTTGCGTCAATGAGATGTAAGGTAAGCGTTCCCGTCCAAAAAATGACTCAAACACCTTAGCGCCATATTTATCCAACAGGGCAAAAATGACTCACGGGTGGGAGGCGGACCTGAAAAATGACGCAAAGCCTGATTTGCATCACATTTTAACACCTGGGTCAGGGCAGCCGTTAAAATGAGGCAAACACACCACTACTTAAGGAAAACACACACAAGCAACATCATAGTCCAACAGGACAACATGGAGGTGCTACTGATGAAGCTTGCTAGACGACACAGAGCACAGGACCAACAGCAGCACCCACCATCACCCCAACTTGGCCCCCAAAGGCAATGCAGAAGGCAGGAGAGGGTCTTCAGGAACAGGACAACCCTCCATGGCCTCAGGGAACAGGACATCATCCGGATGTATAGACTCAACTGGGAAGCCACACAACAGATGCTGTGCCAAATTGAGCCACAAATAACAGCCAACCTCCAGACACCACACAATTTACCACCGGTGGCCAAGCTTCTAGCTGTCCTGCATATGTGGGCAAGTGGCTCCTTCCAAAAAACGGGTGCCCAGGTCGCTGGGGTATCACAGCCCTCATTCTCCGCCTTCCTGCCCAAGGTCATCATCTCCCTCACACACCCCCACATCAACTTCCCCAACACCCAGCAGAAGCAGCAGGAGATCAAACAAGGATTTTATCAAATCCATGGCTTACCGCATTTGCTTGGTGCAATTGACTGCACCCATGTCCGGATTGTACCACCTGCAGCAACAGAGCATCTATTCCGGAACAGAAAGCACACCCACTCCATCAATGTGCAGGCCATAGCTGACCACCAGGGATTGTTACCAACATCTTGGCCAAGTATCCTGGGAGTGTACATGATTCCTTCATATTCCGCCACAGCACGATCAATCAGCACTTCCAGGATGGACAATATGGAAATGGCCTTCTTGTCGGTAAGTCCATAAACCTAGCAATATACACACAGCATAGCAACCCTGTAGGACACGCAATACATACACCACTACATTGACACATGGACAGGAAGACACTGAGGTGTGACACAGGTAGTTATGTTGTAAACCCTGACACAATGGGATACACACCTATGGACAAATTACTGCTGCCACAAACATTAGCTGCCACTCTAGAGCTACAAGGGACCAATGTCAAAGCACACAGTGACAATGACATGTCCTGCACTGGAAGTACAACTTGGAAGATGAACCATTTACAATTACATTAGGCCACGTAGTCAATCCAACACCCTCCCAAGCAGTATGTGGCAAGCAATGTATATTGCTGCAGGTCTAACACCATGAGACACATAGCATGATGATGCTGACTCACATGTAGGTGACACCGAAATACTGAGGCAGTCCCAACATCATACATCACTCCTGGGGTGCCGTTGCCAGGTAGCAATAATGAAGTGGACCTTGCTAGGAACACATATTGATGTGCCACTTATGCAAACTGCACACTGCTGCACACACTGAAAGAGCTAATTGTCTATCAAAATAACAGATGTACAGGGAGATGGGCCTTCCCTGCACAGATACATCCACCTCCACAAGGCAGTTAGCCAGGTTACCTGGATCAAGTTTGGTAGTGTAGGTGCACGGTTGCACATGAGCCACTGGCAGAGGGAACAACAAAGGTTTTCCTAGAACCAAGTCACACATGGGACAATTATGCATTGTCAATACTGAACACCTCAGTGCTGCCAACTTATGGAGATGTGTTGTGCATTGTCACCAAGCCAAATCAAAGTGACTTACTGTTGCATTTCATCTGCAATGACATATGTCTAATTGGATGGGATGTCCAGGCCATGTAGTGCAACCATGTTACCACCACATCTGAATCTATTGTGTGTGTGGAAGTATCATGTCCCCTCCAGTGAAAGCACACTAAAACATGTTGGATACTACATGGTACATACATACTGACCAGCATTTTGGAAACAAAATCATAGATCCCAGGTCAATGAGCCAAACACAAGTTGTCAAGTCAAACAACCCATTGCAGAAAAAAACCTCACAGAAGCCCATGATCTCACACAATACCACAAACACATATGAGTCACAGACGACACAAGATATCAACTGCCATGCTACATGACATTCCTGTTGCAAGCACTAACAAAATACTCAGTCCTATTATCTTTTTCAGCGGATCAGGGTTACGGGATCCAGCCATGGATCAGGACCCCATCCCCCAACCCAAGCACAGCAGAAGAGCAAGCCTATAATGAGGCACACTGGAGGACACACACCATTGTAGAAAGGACCTTTGGCATCCTGAAGTCAAGATTCAGGTGCCTGGACATCACAGGAGGCAGCCTCCTATATGCCCCACACATTGTTTGCAAAATCATACTTGCATCTGCTATCCTGCACAACATTTGTGTAAGGAGGAACATCTCCCTACATGAACCAGACCAAGAACTGCCCGAGGAGGAGGAGGAGGAGGAGGAGGAGGAGGAGGAGGAGGAGATTAGTGCCAGGGAAAATGAGGGGGAACATCAAAACACAGCTGTAGGAATGCGCCAAAGACAGCAGACTGTTCAAAGAAATTTTAACCTATAGTCACTCTACACACCTGGTTAGGATCTGTAAATAAACACCTTACTTGATCACACAATCCTGCTCTGGTTTCTTCTTTCTCCATCACATGTTCTTTAGGAATGTGAGTATTACTTCAGGGAGTATGTTACAAAGACAAATCTGACTACTTCTGATGCAACATCACATGTGATGTGTATGATTGTACAGCAAACAACAGACACATATAAAAAATACTCATCTTTTGAATTTCACATATGAAGGACAAAATCAATGGACCACAGCATATGACACACATCCATGTTGCCAACTTGGTCTACTGTAGCACACGACTCACAACTATGACATCTCCAGTAATAAAGTAAATAAGTGCCCCATACATGAGGCCATGGATATGAAATATCAGTGTAAACAGGAATTTATGAAAAGAGCCCTGATATTAGTAAGTGGACATTTGCAATCTCTGCAAGGAGCTTGTGTGACAAGAGGGGCATCATTACCGTAAATGGATAGCATGAGTGTCTCAGGTATGACAAGCAATGTTCACAACACATGCCCTGCACAGTCCATCCCTGGAATAAGTCCTGCCACTGCCATTTGTTAAGTCTCTGCCGTCCCATCTCTGGGGGGCGCAGTAAATGGACTATCTGTACCCTGGGAATCATCATTAACACTCACCCAGAGTCCCTTTCTGACTCCTGTTTGCTTCCCTTTTCCATATGGCATGCTATAGAAGAACTACATTAGCCAGCATGGACTTCAGGTCCCATAATGCCCTGCTTTGTAGTCGGTAAGACCTGTAATCTTCTGTCCATTGCTTCCTATGGGAAAAGTCTGGTTGTCCCTTTATAATGGATTCTCTCCTCCAGGACTTGTGAGAGACTGAAGCTGCACACACCTGTTATCTCTCTTGTGCAGCCCAGCCATGTGACTCTGCCCTGGCCTTGCTGCTGCCTGGAACTGCTTAGAAGCTGCCATTCCCTGAAGCTCCTCGTCGTGCATTGGAGTACGATTCATTTGTGTTCCAGACCCCTTGTTGGATTGTGTTACAGTCCTGATTACGCCTGAACCTTCTCTCTGTCTACCCAGTCCTGTTCCTGCTTGGTCCAGTCAGAGTCTGCTCCTTGTTTCTCACCCTTGTTCATGTTTGTTTCTGCCAGAGCCTGCTTTCTGTTACCCAGACCTGTTCCAGCCTTTGTGTCAACCTAAGCCTGTTCCCTCTGCCTGGCTTTGCCTCTTAGTTGGCTCCCTTGCTTTCTGTTTCCTCTTGGGTTATCGTGTCTGGTAAGTGTCCTATCAGTCCTCACCTGTCTAGCAGTGTTTTCCTTTGTATTTGGTCTGGCACCCGGTTTCCAGGAGGCAAACCCAGTCCCTATCCTTTGTCTAGTGTTGCATGTAGTCATTAGTGCCTAACTGTGACAGTATGCTATGGCTGTATTCCAGGAATTGCCACTGTGTCTCCAGCGGGACCAACTAGGGCTAGTCTTGTGTATGTAAGTACAATCCTTGTTTGTGCCCTAAGGGTCCAGACACAGATTCACTTCTGCTCCCTCCTTTCTATGGGGCTTGCATGGTGACTAGCTATAAGATTAATCTGCACTGAGCCACTGACTTTCCCTGTTGCTGTGGGAAGTTCTAAGCCCTACCCTGTGTACAATCTTAGTGATAAGCCCTGAGTGTTTGGCCATTAATGACCCATTCCATATTTATTCACAGTAAGGTTGCTCTGCCTTCACTTTTCTGTTTTTTCTGCCTTACCATAGCTGGCCTTTCCCCTTGTATGCCTTTAGCTGCTCTTCTGCTTTGGTACACTACTTCCTTGCAAGATACTCTGTGAAACCAATGGTAGCCCCTAACAGACACCTGACTAGACCCGCACAAAACCGTAACACCATGGAGTCCAATCCTGACACAGGGTACACATGCCCACACACTTGAACTTGACACTTCTGTGGAATGCACATCGGAAAATATGTGAACGCATGCAGCCAGGACAGCAGGTCCACCACAGCAACATGAGTAACATGAGGTAATTCTTATAAGTCAAACTGATGTGTACATAACATTTTTATGCGTGGAATTAAGGCACAGTGTCTCAAACGCTACGTACCAAACGTGTACACATGGCCGACATATGGGTAGTTCACACACAAGTCACCATGAAGTTGAAGCCAAAAATTAATGACATATGAGGGGTAACATATCCGACCTAGCACTCATCAGCCATCCTCAATCATCCCTGAGTTTTGTTTGTCATGTGAAATGTAATGTCCCCAAAGTCAAACAACTACACACATCAAATGAGTCAACACATATTACAAACACATACATTGACTGTTGTACATCACTGATTGCCATCTGTTGTAGATACCCATTTGTAACACATTCATACATGAGCTTTACGTCCAATGTATTACATGCAGTTCCATCAGAAGCACACATATTGTTATTACAGATCATTCACACACAAAACACACATTTGCATGCTCTACCACATGTGGCCAACCACTATACCACACACTGCAGGCCATACCACCCTATCTCCATCTTGATACAGGGTGCATGCATGTTAAATCATTGAAAATCACGCAAACACAGTTTGAGTAAAAAATGTTGAAGCAAATGCATTGAAAAGTCACGCAAACGCTAACTAAACATACATGGGCCCTTAGCATTGCATGAGGCAATCCATTGAAATAGAAGTTTACCGGTAATGTGTGGTATTTCGCCGCACATGTAGGTTATTTGTCTAAAATATTCATGCAAACATCGTATGCCTCAAAAAAATACACGCAAGATGGAAAACGGGCCGCATAGGGGACAGGAAGTCCTGTTTACAGGCATGGTACAGTGGGTGTACTTTCACTTTCACTTTACAGTCTGTGCTTTTTCTTGACTGTGTGGCTGTGTCTTGGTGTTGCTGGTGTCTGGATTGCATTTCTTGTATCTTGTGGTGTCTCTCTTGTGTCTTTTGTGTATTCTATTTGTATATTGTATCTGTTTATGTACTTTTGTGTAGTTTAGTGTCTTTTGGATTGTATTTGTACTTTTGGGTGTCTGTTTGGGGGTTACATTAGTTGAGGTTCCTAGTTTGGGCTGTAAGTTTCCTTTTTTAACATTTATTTTCCTTCCTTTTTACACTTTTTCTGTTTTGCATTGTTGAGCAAGGACATGTCAGGAAGGGCAAGGCTGACCTGCATGGGGGAGGAGGAGCTTGGGGGCTTTGTGTGGCTGGTGTGCCACTTTCTGCCATTGATGCTAGAGATGGGTGGCGTGTGATACAGGGGTATCACACAGAGGCAAGGCGGCTGCGGTGGGGCAAGGTGCTGGACCACCTCAAACGGGTATTCCACACAAGTAGGAATGAGTACCAACTGAAGCATCGCTGGACTGACCTGGTGGCCAGAGAACAGGATCTGCTGGACCACCTGGGTGTGGTGATCGGTGACCCTGTTGGTGAGTATCACATTGACAAATGTGTACATTAGAATGCTCCTGAGTGACAGTAGCAGATGTCTTGACGTGCTGCATGCAATGTTTGTGGCCATGTTGAATGCAAGAAGAACAAACTGTTAGTGTCCCAGTACTGAGATGTATTCCACATGTCTATACATGTTAACAATGCAGTCCTGAGCTTTGTTGAGTCATGTCTGACTATTACCTAGGGCCACATGTACCAAGCTATTTTTAATTGTCGCAAACGGCCTAGTTTTCTGATTTTGTGTGTTTACGTCAGGAAAAAATGTTTCTTTCAATGCACATCCCCAATTTTGCCATTCACTATCACATTGCCCAATCACAAAACAGGGTTTGCTAGTGGCATTTAGGAAGGGGCGTTCCTTTCCTATTGACGAGTCTCAGTCCGCTGATTGATTGTTTGGTGACCGCAAATGCTGGCTCTGAACAACTGCAGTTACCAGCCATTTTAAGTTTGTGCTAACCCATTTGCAAAAGGGAAGGGGTCCCCATGGGATCCTTACCACTCTGTGAATGCATGCCCAAAAATTGTTTCAGAGCAGGAAGTGGTCCCACTGACCATTGACTGCTTAAAAAAAAATATTAAAGTCATAATATTGTTTTTTGAAATGCTTTCTGTTTACCCTTGATGGAATAAGGCTGCATTTAAAAACAAAATATATACATCTCTATTTGAAAGCAGTCACAGACATGGTGGTCTGCTGAGCCCAGCAGGCCAGCATCCCTGTGAGTGCCGCCATTCCCAGGGGATTTGCAAAATGATACCTACCTCATTAACATTCATGAGGTAGGTCATTTGCTACCCCAATTGTGATTTGCAAACAGTGTCATTGACAGAGTTGTACCTCAGATCATCCTACTTGCAAACTGCGAGTTGCTAAGTCTGTCAATGTGTGACTCACAAAACCTGATCTTAGTACATGTGGCCCTTAGTAACACATTTCAGGTGCAATGACAACACCTGTGCCCATGCATTCTGTCAATGATGATCAGGTAAGACTCTGTCAGCATACCACATTTCACTGTATCGGGACAGCAAAGTGGGCAATCGATGTTTAGCGCTACATTGTCATCATTACACACACATGATCCCTGGCATTATGTTGGCAAAGGGGGCATATACAGCTTAGGGGACACTGCCAATGGGGCATTTGTTACCTACATATAACAGTGCCACATCTGTTATGGACCACTGAATGCATGATAGTTGCAGACTGAAAATTAAGCCACATGTTCATCACACAGTAACTCAGTGTCCCTTGATGCACAAGCCACAATACCTGAGTCACTTGTATTGCAATGCACCAGGGAAGTGCCATTGAAATTGTCACCCAAATACAAATCATGACATGGAGTACCATCTAAAATGGATTAGCCACAAATGTTTGTAGTCAGGTTTAGCACCACATGATTGTTAGGCCCAGTGCACACGTGCAGATGTGTGTCTATTACTCACTGGAGGGTCAGTGTCAATGTGAGTTTGCAGTGGTATGTCTGTTGGAGTGTCAACATGCAGGATCAGCAGCTCACTCATATAAAATGTTACACACTGTGATACGTTTGTAGAGTGATCTGACATTGAGCATATATTTCCTTTCCCTGTCTTACAGGATGACCTGCCCAAGATACCATCGGGGATGTGGCTCGATTTCAGGACCCAGACGTATCCAGTAAGTGTGATAATGTCTGTCCTGGGTAGTGATTGCAGCTGTTGTGTGAGTGACTCTTGTGTATTGCACTCATTGCAAGATATAATGAGCTGGCACGTGATCTGATATACTACTTGACTGGAAGTTGACATAGTGTCCTGTGCCAGGGTTAGACATTCACAGGCAGAGAGTCATATCTTGGGAGTCTTGGGCTGCGCAATAGGCAGCAGCAAGTGAACAAGGTGTTTAGTAGCCACATGTAGGCCCACATGTGACTTGGAAGAGCTCCAGTGTCAGAATATTGTCACTGAGTCATACCCTCATTCTCACAAGACAGTGATGCATCAGTTTTCTGCACAGAATTGCGCATCACTGTATTGTAATGTACCTGTAGGACTGAATGGGTAACTGTCCCCCAGCATCTAGCCCCATAAGTTGTACTCCATTACATGACACTTATGTGGTATGTAATAGACGAGCATGCAGGTCAAGGCCAGATGTGTGCTGTCATCAATGTGGGTGTTTTGTGAATTGTATTGGCAGATCAGGTGTTGATGGTTGTCCACAACTGGACACATGAATGTAGATGTGAATAAACTACGGATACCTCATTCCTAGGTGACAGCCCTCCTCACATGTGTTCCACTCATTAAATCCATGTACAAGTAGACATGGCTTTGTAGTTGTCCTCAACAGTTGTGATGATGTTTTGAATGCCCATCCCCCCTGAGGCACAGGGGTAGGGGAACAGCATATATGTAGGCAGATGTGATGGTCACAGTGTAGATGACAGTTATCTCATTCAAGCATGCCAATTACATCTACAAATCCCTGGTCTTGGGTGCCTTGAAGTTGACTCAGATGATAAAGATTAGTTGGCCTGGCTCATGTGAAGTAGTTGCTGCCTTTGCATTGTGACACATTGCACTACATCAATTCACAGATCACTTTATTTGGACCACCTCTTGTTGTGCTTTGCTGTGGTGTTAAATACTTGATGGGTAGGCAGCATTGCCATTTCATTCGTCAGGGGCATTATATCATCTGGACTGTGATTTGGACTGCATGTGCAAATTGAGGCAGAGTGTTAGATTATCATCTGTACATGCATCACACAATGATGACATTAATGGTTGCCTGTCTAATTTTTATAGCTGCCAACATGGATGTGGCGGAGATCAGGGCTTTCCAGAAGCGGGCAGTGAGATACAGACACATATTGGATGTCGAGTCTGGGTACAGAAGGATGGCAAGACGCTATCAGAGAGAGAGAGCCACAGGAGAATGGCGGGCTTTCAGCCAAGGGAGACCGGCATTGGCCACAAAGGTTGGAGCCACCACCATAACTGCAGCCAGTACCACAGCGGCCACCATCACATCAGCCCCACCTGCTGCACTGTCAACCTCGGCATAACCACACTTGCTGCACCTTCAACGTCAGCACCACCGACCAACAACCTCTGAAACACAGACCACCACATCTGATGCATTGGACATGGCCGCAATTTCTGAGCTCCAGTGGTCAGAAAGGTTGATACTATACAGAGGGACGTGGACAAAAATATCCAGAGGCTCAAAGCTATTAAGAAGACACTGAGGAGAGCAAACCTGTAAACTCTTGTCTCCCCTCTTCTCTAATTCAGTCCCCTCCCTCCTCATTCCTCATCCTGTTTTGTAGTGGGTTTAGGGGGTTTAGTGATAGGTTAGAGTAGGGTAGTAGTTTAGACAGGATAAGTAGGTTGGCAGAGATTTCATATTATTACATGTTAGTTTGTTATGAGGGTTAATATTGGGGCTTTTGTGGATTTAAAAAAACATTTGTTTTTTAAATACAAAACAAATATATTTGTTTAGTATTAGTTAGTATATGTTTAGGTTAGTATATGTTGTCCTACATGTGTCTTGTGATATAAGGGGGGTGGGGGGGCAAATGTTGTTAAATGTGGTAAGTAAGCTTAGCATAGGGTTGTTAGGACCAGTTGTGGGTAATGTATAGTTAGGATAGATTAGGTTAGTATAGGTGTGTTACATAGTTTTAAGTTCTGTTTTGTACAACATAGTTATTAAAGATCTAGGTACTCCCTTACAGCATGTGTCATATGCTTGGGGCTCAGGGTCTTTGCATGAGTGTACAGTGCCAATTGTCTGTTGGCCTGTGTATTCCGTACTGCATCACATCCCTCTCTTGAAATGTTAATTCCCACTTCCAACTGAGCTGTCCCATTGGCAGCTACAACAAATCTAAATCTCAATGCATCTGCCGTCCATTGTACCCATCCCTCAACGTGACTATGGTTCCCATGTATTGGACAGGTAGGTGTGGTTTTAAAGCTGTCATCGTTTGGGTCCTCTGTCAGAATGTAGGGCACTGTGGGACATTTGCCTGCAGCCTGAAGTTCATGTCAACACTGCTAAACTAAGTAGTGTCAATTTCAGATGAGGTCAAGTATACAAATTTCAGGCCTATGTGTTTTACTTGTACCGCCAGCTGACGTTATTGGCCAAACACTCTTACACAGCCATTCCTGCTGTATGTTGTGGGTGAGGCTTGTAAGTTTTAAAGCAAATGTCACATACACAATGACTTGCTTGTAGGGGTTGTGGCCAGCATTGACTTTCATCTTGTAGATACCTTGGCCCTGAATTATACTATTATTGCACTGCATTTGGCTCATTTTCTTACGCAAAAGCAGCACAAACTTACAATATACAATGATATTTTGTAGGTTTGCGCAGCTTTTGCTTCATCAATGACACCAATGCAGCGCAGGAAAAGTAAAAATCAGGGCCCTTGTGCATAGATATCTGCCCACATTGTTTCTGCACTCAGGTATTTACGCTCTGTGACCATAGACATGTTACGTGCATCACAAATCTCCAGCAAAGTAGATGGGTCACATTACTCAGAGACAATGTGGGTGTGTAGGTGCTATTTATTTTAAAGTGCTGTAGTGCAATATTTACATAATCCAGGTCTGTGACCCCATTAGTGTAAAACATTCTATTGTGAAGCTATACATTTGCAAGGTTGGTAGACGTCTTTTGACATGCTGAGATGAAGTGTCGTTCAGTGCAGAGGCACATGAATTACCAATTGAGTAGTGAGAGACAATTGCAGTCCATAGTGGTAAGGTTAACAGTGTGTTGGTGAAGAGTGCATGCCACCAACTGTAGCAACACTGGCATGTTGTCAAGCACAGGACAAGGGAAAATAAGTGCCCATATGGCATGGGCTGGTGCTACCGAGTACTCCTACGGGTGAAGATGATCTGTTCCACATCTTCATCCTCTGATGTGTGTGTCGTCTCCTCTGCCCTTGATGGTGGTGCTGGTGGGTTTGAGGGGGCAACACACACTTTAGTGGTTGGAGAAGTGGACACCAAATTCCTGGGAGCTCCCATCTGTGGAACTGCAGCAAGTAGGAGCTGCTAATTATTGAGTATGGCAGCAACATCCCTGTGGTACACAGCCATGTCTGCCCTGAGGGAGGCCAGTTCCCGGTGTATGGTGTCCAGCTTGTTGTCATGCATGCAGCTACAAGAATGAGAGGGCAGGTGTTGTGGCAACTCCCTCACAGCAGTGGTGAGGTTCCTCACACACTGTTGGACTCCTTGCAGTAGGGATTGTGTGACTGGTATGGCTGCTGACTGTTCTGCGGACGTCATCATGCACATGCACATCCCCTCAAGGCTGGCTGCCATAGTTTGCATCCACACCTGCACCTCCTTGGCCATCTCCCGCTGTACTCCCACTACTGTTCTCTCAAAGTTGTCCCTGTGTCATCAGAGTCCTCAGCTGTGTTTGAGCTGGTAGGTTGTACTATTGGGTGGTGGGTGGCTCCTCTGGGATGGCTGCTACATGTATGCTCCTCCTTGCGACTGGAGGTGGTGTCTGGAGGGTCCGCTGGACATCTTGGAGGGTTTCCTGGCAGATGGTTGTCAGCTGGTCATCCAGGTCATCATGGCAGTCCAGGACAGACAGATCCACAGGAGAGCCATCATCCTCTGCAATGAGATATTATACAATTAGAGTGTCTCTGATGTGCCAGTTGTAATGTGACGTCACTGACTTCCTATTGGTGGTACATTGTTATCTTGGTTCCCATGCATTGTTCCTGTCATTAATGTTTGCAGTCTCTCAGCCCAATGCCCCACCTGCATGTCACATGCAGTGTGGGCAGTTTGGGCAATTGGCTGCGTCACATCTCCTAGGTGCGGGTTCCGTCCAAATTGTGGCTTGCTACCTTCTTGTCCTCATCAACTCTCCCTCTGCTTCCATTAGCATGGTGAGGCCTTGCAATGATTGTTGGTGTGCTGATGCCACAGCACCACACATAACAATATGGCCCTGTCCCAGTCTATCATTTTTCAAATACACCTATGCGGTGCTGAGACCTAGCACCATACCATGTATGCCATTACCATGAAACGGTACAGGTGTCACCATTGGTAGTTTCTCATGTTGATGTTTGCGTATATGTGCTACATTGCATTGCACTGATGGGCCTGGCACAGTTCCATTTACTCTTGTGACTGTGCAGGTGTGTTTGCCTACCTACACACATATGTCTTCCCCCTCAATGCAGTTGTCTTAGCACTGTGATCTCTGAGATATTGCATGGTGGCATTGCAGCTATTGTGACACAGGCACAGGGGTAAACCCAGGAATGGGCAGCATGGGTATGAGATTACTGCTGTGTACGTCATGTATGCGACAGTGCCTGTTGGTTGTTGAGCCTACGGACATGAGCAGTTGACAGGAGTTGCACTTGGATAGGGATTGATGGGGATTGATCACGTAGTCATACTGAACCCTCATTTTGAGTGTGTTTGTGCCATGGGTGCCTAACTGCCATTTCCTAATTGACCAGCACACACAGCACAGGTAGTAGTGGCAACTGTTGTCAATGGTAAATGCTGCTTGAGCCAATGGCCTGAGACTGGGCATTGTCCTCTAGTTTGCATTCTGACAATACCAGCTGTCCTGTGACACCATACCAGTTTTATGTTCTACCCTACCCTCCTGGTCTGCTTCAGCATTTCCAGCAGCCTTGGCATGGCGATGTACCCCCATGCAATGTTGTTGGTATTATGCTGTGTCCCTGGATGCCCCTCCACAGCCCATGCACCTGGCATGGGCAGTGCAGGGAGTCCCATGCCGTGCCCCTTTGCCCTTTCCACTGCCTGATTTTCAGGGCTGACATGCACTGTATAGTAGGTATGTGCCTCCCCCTTCATGCACTTGACATTTAGGCCTTTTTGTCCCCTATGCAACTTACCCCGCATATGTGTTGTTTACTGGTCGTCTGCGCTGTCCTGTCCTGCGGTACCAGTGACAATTTCCTCCGGGATGACAGCTGCAACCATCTCCTCCATCTTGTCCAGGTGCTCTTGCGGTGCTGGACTCCCACCTCCGGTCTGCAGTGCTGCCTTCCTGTTCCTTGCCATTTTCTCCTTTGTCCTGTGCTTGCAGTCATGCCAGCATTTCTTGCATTCAGTGACAGTTCTCCTGACCTCTTCCACACTGTTGATCTTGTCCACAATCTGTTGCCAAATTGCCTCTCTCCTCCCAATTGGCAATTTAGAGGTGATGAAGAGTTGATGCTGGTGCTCCGTCACCTCTCTCACCAGAATTTCATGCTCCTCTGTGCTGAAGCGACACTTCCTCTTCTTCTTGTCTCTCCCCTGGGTCTTGTCTGTATTCTCCTGGCTGGTTCCTGGTTGTGTTGGGTCTCCCTGGGGTCTCTCCTGGCTTCTGGGATCCATTTTATTCAGTCTTTTTTCCTAATTTCTTCTTCAAAAACAGACAGTAACAGCCAAGGCAACTAGGAAACAGTCTGTTTTTAAAGAAGAAGAAATGATGAATAAATACTGGGGGTCTTATTTAGATATTGGCAGAGGGGTTACTCCATCACAAAGATGACGGATATCTCTTCTGCCTAAATCTAAATCCCATAGGACATAATGGGATTTAGATTTCGGCAGACAGGATATCCGTCGCCGTTGTGACAAAGTAAGCCCTCTGCCAATATCTAAATCAGACCCTGAATATAATTTTTAAATCAAGGACATCTAAGACTCCTTATTGAATTACACACAATTAATATTACCCCCTCAGCATAATGAACATTTGAAATTTGGCTTGTTTGACTGTCTATGATCAATTAATGGATGGAACTGAATTCTAGAGTGCTTTCCCTTTGCAAGACTTTTTCTGTGGAATAATGGCGTTGTAAGGCAGTTTGATCCTGAGGCTCAAGCACCTAGTTAACTGAATGCTTACAATATACACTTGTGTTGTGGAGATTTAGCCATTTCTTCCAAGAGTATTGGGGTTTGACTGTCCCTTTTAAATGAAAGAAGTGCAGGTACTCAGTACCGGACAGTGACTGCCCATTTAAAGCACTGATAGAAGTACTGCTGTCTATGTGCCCCTCACTTTAATAATGCATATGAGACTAAGCCTGTTGGTAAGGCACACTTTGGAAGTCAAGAAACATCTAAAATCCTTACTGCACATCCCATTACAGATAAGCAGATCCTGTTCAGTTTTCTCTGTGGTCTGCACCATAAAAGGTGATGCTTTACATACAGTGATGTCAGCACACAGTCTCTCAGGTTCCATAAGCTACTTTTATTTCCTGTTGCAAGGGTAACTATTGTGACTGTCACAAACCGCCCTGTTCTCAGTGTCTAAGTATCTCACTTTCTTTTGTCAGGTATCAGTGAAGCATCCAGATGGCTCCCCGGCTGCATATGTCCCACTACAGACAGTTACCCCATCAGGGTACTCCATCAAAACACAAGTGGATGGGACTGCAGCACTAAATTTCAACACAATGCCAGATTCCTCTCAGCTACCAATCACGGTAGGTGCCCAAGGGAACAGATGCAGCAAAGAAAGCATTAGTGATCTGCGTTTCTCCAGAGCAGGCTTCTATACAGTGTCCACATGCTGAAGTGAGTTATAACCCAGAGATGCTGATGCTAGGAAATAGTGTGAATCTATGGAAGGGGAAGCTTCACGTCATGTGTTATACTTCATTCACAAGATTTGTTTTTTGTGTTGTTTGTAAAACCCTGTACAGCTCATAGATTCTCTACAACATTTTCAAGGCGTGGTAAGGCCCCAGTTAAAAGTGAGTTAGATTTAGGTGCAGGTGTACGGGGTGGCAAGAATTAACGTTTCATGGAGTTATTCCTACACTTAAATCGGGCTATTCTGAGTTGCTAACATGAGGACACAAAATTGCTGAAATCAAATATGGAGTCCTGATTGAGGGGGCACATTGACTCCAGTTTACGACCTTCATTAAACAGATAGTAAATGGAAATAGGGGAGGGTCTTTTTGAGGTGGGGAGGGTGTCAGCGGTCAGAAGAAGCTAGTGCCAGGCTGTGGAAGCATTCCATGTCCCCTCTATGATGTAAGCAATATTTGGGCAGGGGTCGGAGAAGAACGCTAGGTCACACTTGCAGTCCAATCCTCATGATTTTACTGGCTGAAAATTTGGGTCTGGGATTCCATCATCCATGGATACCACTCAACCTGAGTCATAATCGGGTCCTTAGAGCAAAGATGGGGGTTACAAGACCATCTACAGATGGAGCGAACTTGTCAAAGGTACTATATACAATTCTGGTATTCCTTGAGTGTAGGGTGTTGTCTTTGTGCATTAGATCAGGAAACCGGCCAGTGTAAGAGTTGGACAGATGATCTGATAAATTCAGGTGAAGTTGTATAGTTCTGGATCTTCTGAGACACAGCGCGGCTTATATTATTGCAGTGAGAAAGACCTGAAGTTCTGCAGTGGTAGTAGTTGCTGATAACACTGTGCCCATGCAGTTTTCCCTCAACAACCATACATTGGTGCATTAAGCACAAAACTTCACATATTATGCCTTCTTTTACAGTGGTGAACTCAAAATATGCAATAATTATCGTAGCTGTTAAATTTCAGTCATCTGGCCAAGACACTCTTACTAGGGCCTACGAAGGAACAAACTCCTTAGGTCTCACTGTTGACTCAAAATATACAATTACTATTCCACTACTGTCTCTCGTCGTAAGGAAAAAATCTAAACAGAACTATGCAGATCTGGAGAATTTCCCCTAAATGATTCTTCTATTACACCATTTTAATAGAGTCAAGTGTAATTACAAATGTTTCTTTCAGGTTTCAATGTTGGAAATTAAAATAAAATAAAAAACGTAATGGAGTTCTTTTAAAATTTGGTAGACTGACCACCATATGGTTGGTGTAGAAGAGTCAGTATTGGTGTTACCCCAGTAGTCCACCAAATATAAAAATTATCTGGTTGTTGTTGAGTGGTTGGGGTACATTGTTCCTTTGTTTATGGCAGGAGCTGCTTCAAAGGAAAAACATGATGATATACATCATGGTATTTACTGAGATAGACCCCGGACGTGGGGGTTGATTTTGTAAATAACTGATGGGCTCATATTTTATGATCTTTCGACAATGAGACAGGGGAATTTCTTTTTGGTCTGCGACTGCCATGGCTTAGATTGCTGGCAAAGAAAGAATGGCACTGAATGTGTTATGCTTCGTAGAGCTTCACCTTGGAAGCTAGTGTTCAGTCCACTAATTGGGTTTTCCTGACAGTGGATCAATCCCCCGCACTCTATATGAGGTTGGGGAATAGAGAGGACGGCAGAGGGGACATTCACCAATATTTGGCTGATCCCTTGTTATCTCTCCTCTCCTCTCTAAATGAGAGCGTTAGCATGATTGTAAAATAGAGTCAGAGTTGTCCTCACATCAAATCCTAGATCAGCCCCTTCAAATACATGTATATACAGAAGATAGAGATCACTGTGTTCTTTATTCCAGGTAAAAACCTCAGACACAAGACTCACAGAAGACCGTCAAGCATCTGTGTCCATGGTGGCCAAAGCATACAAAGGGCACGGAATCTTTAAGAACTATCTGCACATTGGGATCCCGTCAACAGAGGTCAAACTTGGGAGCAACCTGCTGGTGACTTTCTACATACAGAACGAGAAAATGGATATGCAGAACCAGATTCAGTATTTCACCTACATGGTAAGAAGCCCTTCCTTTAGAGAACAGATCACGGCAGAGTAAGGAAGGGAGGGTGGGGTCCTTGTGCCTGCATAAGAAAGCATGCATGAGGGGAGGCGAACAAGGTGCCCCGAAACAAGAATATATTTATATATATTGGGACTCGGCTTCAGCTGATCTAAGCAAATTAGGAACCCTCTCCTGGGGTTTCTTATTTTTTATTTAAATTATGAGTCGGGTCCAGGAGGGTTTGGCTCCTGCTGCTACAAGTGGCACACATTATTGATTGCGCAACTCTGAAATATTCAAACCTGTCCAGTTCCGATTCGTAGATACTTCAACATGGTGTCTCCTTGTGCTCTTAGTACAATTGAGTTTCACCCCTCACTTTGGACTGACATGGCAAATGAAAGGTGGTGTTCTAGTACTGTCATATATTCAGTTACAGCAGAGAATCATGCTGGGCTGCTGCCGGGTACCAATCCCATGTGGACTACTAGGCCCAACATGCCCACCGGCCAGAGTTACTTTAAGGCCTGCGACCTGCTCCACTTTCACCTTCTTTATTTTTGTATATTGACTGAGCCTCGCCGTTTAGCAGACTGTCAGGGTCACACAATGCTGGGTTTTCCTTTGAGAAAACTAGAGAAAAACAAACAACATTTAAGACTTCTGAGATTTTGTGACATATTAAGGACTTAATAATTTAGTTAAATCACCTCTCCCTGCATGATATCCACTTGCTTCATGGTCAGTGATTGTTTGATCACTGTTTCCAGCTACTGAAATGTATGTTTCTGGTGTTTACTAGAGCGATTTAGAGAAAGACATAGTTGAATCTGTTTGAGTCTTAGAACTGCCTATTGGTGACTTTTGGTTTCAAATGATGTGTTTTTAACTTGTAGAACTTCCCATACGCGTGTGCTGGGGCCAATATTCCAATGCTTAGAATTTCCACAAGTGAAACGGGCTATATATGTCTCGGCCCGGATGTTGCAGGGAGTCCAGAAGAAGGGCCCACCCCACGGAAGCCACACTCCCTTTCACAAACTTTTCACCCCCTTTTACATCCGTGCGCTCCCGTGTGCGCTACTGTGTGCAGTTAAAATAGGCTCAGAGGTCAGATTTGCTCAGAAAGGTACATTCGGTGGAATACCCATGACAACCATGCTCGACCAATTCTGCTCACATCCCGTTATCCAACTGCAAATTATAACACCGACATGTATGCAAGAAACAGCAGCAGGGTTGGTATGTGTTTTCTACTCAACTGACCCAACCTGACCCCCTCTAAGCAGGCCCAATTCTAGCAGGGGGTGGAGGTGGGCCAGGCCTACCCAGGGTAGCCCTCTGGCCCTCCCTAGGTCCATATAGGAGTAGTAAAATATATTTTATTTCTTTTCCTAATGATTCATGAGGGCCTGCGGCCTCACTTTCTGAAACCATTAGGTAAACTTTCTGACAAACACCAATGTGGTGGTCTACCTGAAGTGCCTAGACAGGTGTAAAGTCCGTGGGATGGTGGCTGTTTAAATGCACACGTGAAAGCAGGGGTACCTCCGACATGATTATTGTATCAAAAGAGGCTTGCAAGCTCCAATTACACATTACTGTAAGAGATGATATATGGCCAGGGCCGCTGTGATTTTGTCATTCTGCAGATGTGATTTCCACATAATTATGGGTTGGCTGCGTTTGCCACACTGTGTCTCTTTTTTTGCAGATTTTAACAAAAAAAAGGTTCTAGTTCAAACAGATCAAAAGTAACTAAAACACTACCACGTGTGTTGCCATGCAAAAACAGGCATTTTGTCACGAACAGGCAAGTCACTTCTCTGTTGCAGTTTGCTGTATTTAGATGTTAAACTGATATTATTGAGGTGAAATCTTTGCCCACACCGTTAACGTGTGTAAAAATGAGAACATGGTGAATACTGCTTCATAATATGCCGTATTAGGCCACATTATTTGCCTTTTCTTGTTACATAATTTAGTACACCATGCTGCATTATGTGGTCCTCCCTTGACAGGTAATAACAGTTGGCCCTGAATATGACAGAAACAATCTGAAAGGATGTTGCCATCCTAAGAAAAGTAATAGAAAATATGTATGCAATCAGTTTATATCTTTGTAGTGGTATTAGTTTCACCCTGCTGCGTCCCTATTCTTAACTTGTTGCGCTAGATGAACAAAATAACTGTCAATGCCATACATTTTTACTTTTCTGAATTGAAAAGACTTTTCCAAGTTTCTCTAACATAACCATGATACAGAATGGGCAGGGGCAGTGCAAGTTCCTGCTATAGAAAGAACAGTATTGGCAGCTATTCTGTGTCAGCACTGACAACATGTACTGTCCTGCCTGCTCCAAATCGCCAGGAGTGATAGCTTAGTCTAACATAAGTAGAAGGACAGCAAGGAGAAGATATCACCCTTTAGGGCTCAGGGAACTGTGTATTTATTCTCTCCCAACAAATTATCTCTTTCTGTCACAAGGATAGAAATGGATTGTAGGACTAATGTAACCCCTCGGTATTAAACCAGTAAGATTATACAGTGGCCTAATGAACTTGCTACTAAGATGTTCTTACAATCTGTGGAGTTCAAATATTGCTATTCCGGCTTTTTATTTGCAACTAGAGATTGGTACAGTAGATGCTGTCGAAATTGTATGTCCTGACATCAATGGAAAAATTCTGAGCTTCTAGTGGTCCCTGTTAAGCAACACACTTATTTGAGCTGCAAATAATTATGTTAAGGTGCATTTTGAAAGGCTGAGCACATAACCCGTTTAGACCGCTAATGTTATCAGCTATCAATAACTCACATCTATCGGATGCGGTGGTGGCCTTTTGTCAGAAGTACCTAAAAACATAGGACCACAAGTTTCACCACTGTGGCTCTAAAAATCAGTGAATGAATCAAAAATACTAGATTCTTTTTGAGGAAATAGTGATGGGAATTGTGGAGAGATGCGCTATGGAGATTAATTAGATGAGAGTGTGAGGACAGAAAAGGTGAGAGTAAGGAAAAAAGGAAAGATAACAAAAAAGAATGATAATAAAAGAGATGGATAAAAAAAGAGTAAAGTAGTGAGTAGAACGGAAGAGAAAAATATGAAAAAGGATGGATTAGAGAGGAGTAGGAGAGTGATGTGTGCCATAAGGTAGAGAATGTGCTGAAGATGTGTTGGAGCTGAATGAATAAGGATGTAGCAGGAGAACGATGAGCAAAGTGGTTGATGGGAACAGGGTGATTAATAAATCTGAACTGAGAAAAGGACGAGAGGTGAGTAGAGGGAAAAGAGTGAGAAAGGGTGAAGGTGATGGATGAGGCTGATAAAGGATTAGGATGATGAAAAACCAAAGTCATCAGAGAGGTGCGATATGAGCATATGTTAAACTGTGTTGGGGCAGAGAAGGTGTGTTAAGAGGAGATTGGTGGACCAGAAGGGAGAGGAGAATGATGGGTGGGGATAGTGATGGAAACAGAGAGGCTGATGGAATAGAAGAGAATGACTGGAGAAAAGAAGAGCGGGGGAAATGCCATTCACAATTTAGAAAAAACTGTTCAGTCTATCGGTACTCACATGAGCTATACATTTCCACATTGTTCCCCTTAAAATACTTCCAATTGAAAGGACTGACAACTTACTATTGGTTTAAAACGAACTATCAAATTACAGTTCTAGTCTTAATCCTCAGAATCAGTGCTGTTAGCACAGTGGGCAGCTAAGGGAACAAACAGGTTTTCATTTGATGTTTGGCCAGTTACCAACTTTGACTGCTCTTTCAATTATTAGATGTATTTGAAGTAAATGGACAGCAGTAGGATCTTCAAAAGTTGCACAGTCCTTTACAATCTCTTTAAAATATGCAGGTCTCCCAAGTCTTTGTAGATCTTCTGCATACACACACTGTATAATCCAGGCCTTGGTACTGCTGGTGTTTGAAATGCTGAGAGCTGTCATGGAGAACACGCAGGATTACAAAGTCCATGTATGCATATCCGCAAAAGCACAACCACTTGTTCGGAAACAGTTCAAGGTTCCTTTACAAAAGTAGGTAAGGCTGACAGAAGAGGGTGAGCTGGAGACAGTCAAGGTTGAGATGGAGAGAGAGAGAGGAAGTTGGAAGTTGTGTTTCAAAGAAGGGGTATTGAAGCAGAGAGAGGGGTGTGTGATAGGCAGGAATGTGAGAGGGAGATAGGAGGGGTTGGCAAAGATGTTAAGGATACTGAGGAAGAGAGTGTGAGGCTGGTTATGTGAAGAGAAGAATCAGGCGAGTGAGGGAGGTAATGAGAGAAAGGCATGTGGAGAAAGAAAGGTAAGTGACGAAGAAGATTACAGTGGAAGTACACTGAGGAGGCTAGTAAGGTAAAGAATGAGAGATTGAGGCAGAAAAAGAGGAGGATGACAGGAGAAAGAAATTAGGGTAAGGTGGAGAGAAAGAGGAGGCCACTGCAGGGAGACAGGAGGATGAGATGGAGAAAGATGGGTGAGGTGGAGAGGCAAGAGTGAGGCAGGAGGATGCAGAGGCTGAGAAGAGGAAGGTGAGGTGGAGACAGATGAGGGTGAGGCATAGGGGAAGGAGGATGAGGTGTAGAGAAAGGTGAGTACGGCAGAGAGAAAGAAGAGTGAAACAGAGAGAAAGGAGAGTGACAGAGATCAAAAGAAATAAAGAACTTAGCTACAAAGCAAAGAGGTAAAACTAGTAAGCACTACTCCCACAGTATGCAGCTCTTCCTTCTACAAGACTCTCCAGCATGCCCAGACCCAGGCCTCAGACAAACAGGAGATGCTACACAAATCCATTTAGCATCAATGGCCCTCCCAGATCCCGAATCCTGGAGCCGGGCTTGCCTCTGTGGCAAAGGACATCAAAGCTTGAATCCAGATATTTATAGAACATAGCACGCAGTCCCCCCCTTAATCCTACAAAGCGATTCAACCAAAGTCCGTTGTGTAGTCGTTTATTTACATGCCTTGCAGAACAAACATGGGTCACCCGAACGGAGTAGGCGTCTTTGATCCCGTTGTGTGAAGAGATGTGTTTTCTGATCTACAGGACGAGATGGCCCACGGCGCACTACTAGGTAGATAGATACCAACATGGGGCGGGGTTATGCGGTCGGGGCACTGCCACGGAACCAATTGTCACAGACTGATTACTGCACAAACCCACACGAAAGCTATGTGTAGTAAAATTGTCACAACACTGTATGTGCAACTGATCCCAAGGGAAACTAGCTAACCAATTTGAAGTTTTGCTGTGTTTTTCGCTAGGGAAATGGTCTTGGACCACCACAAAACGCCTCTCTTCAACAAAAAAATACATAAATAACTGAAGTGGTAGTTGTGTCATCGGCCCAATAAAGCTACTGAAAATCTCATTCAAAGACTTATCCTTGGTGCGACATGTTTAGATTGGGCATGTGTTGTATGTATATATGAGTTTCTTATTTTTAGGTAGCCCCACTATTGCTGACACGAGACCACTTCGCAGCGTGCTCGAAGACACCTGGAGGAAGGGAGTGACAGCACTCATATTTTACCAGATTTTTCCCGGCAGACTGAGCTCTTGGAAGTGAGTTCTGAGTCTCATTTCTTCATCTCCAGAGATGGTAAAAAAGCAGCGCAATAACATTTAAGGGGCATTTCCCTATTCCCAGTAGCGTAACAAAGGCCCCGCGGTGTGTGTGTGTAGGGGGGGTAAGCTCCAGGGGCCTTCTCAGCACATTACACTGACCTATGAGCTCCTGAGTGAGTTCAGAAGGGGCCCATCCATGTACTTTGCAGGGGAGGGGCCTGTGGTGTTTGGGGCCCTAGGCCCTCATGCAACCAATAGTGATGACACAGGCACATGGTTAGGGTTTGTATAACTGGCCTCTGACACGAACACCTGGCCCTTTTTATTAGCAGGGTCACCTGACTGGTGAAGCCTGTGATGGAGGGTGTGGGGTGAGTGTGAAAGCCAGCCCTCAGCAAGAGTGGCTGGTGAAAACACAAATGTGTCCAGCAGGACACTACATCACACCCAAACTTTATTTCCAAGAAACAACCAAGTCCAACCTGTGGTAGAGAAACATAAACAATAAAATAAAACACTGAGGCCCTCATTACAACTTTGGCGTGTGGCAACCACTGCCCGCCAAGTTGTAACCGCCGTGTGGCTGCCAATGTGGCCGCACTCCCGCGGTGGCCATCATGACATCCCCGCCGGTTCCGCCCGCCGGCCCAGCGGGGATGTCGGCCGCAACATGGGAGCCCGCTCCAAATGGAGCCAGATGTGTTGCGGCCGTGCGATGGGCGCAGTTGCACCCGTCGCGCTTTTCACTGTCTGCTGTGCAGACAGTGAAAAGCTTTATGGGGCTGTGCCAAGGGGCCCCGCGACTCCCCTTTCCGCCATCCTTTCCATGACGGTTCCTACCGCCATGAAAAGGCTGGCGGGAAGGGGACTCGTAATCCCCTGGGCAGTGCTGCAAGCTGCACTGCCCTGGAGGATTAAATCTACCGGGACCAACGTGGCTGAAAACCGCCGGTCCCGGCGGAAAACCGCGGTGCTTCCGCCGCGGTCATAATATGCGAGTTTGCACCGCCAGCCTGTTGGCGGTGCAACCTCCAAAACAGCCTTGGCGGTCTTTGACCGCCAGGGTTGTAATGAGGGCCTGAGTCTCTAAGGCGGTCCACCGGACATGCTGCATTGAACTAGTCTGATCTGGACACGAATGGCAATGTGGACCTTAATCGCCTGTCCACGACATCACAGTTCACTTGGGGCTGTTGGTCCTGTCCTGCCTGGGTTCACGGTGTTGGAGTCTATTTACAAAGCTTGATGCTGGTGCATCAGGAGCAGTGGGGAGTCCACTTCAAGGATCTCTGAAGGCATTCTGGCTCCAGGGACAGCAAACCTCCAAAGACTGAGGATGACCTGGATGAAAAGATGTCGTCCACTGGCAGAGCAGCTTCAGGCTTCCCTCTACTGCCAGAACTTCATCGGACAGGAGTCTCCTTAAGGCTGTTTTGGCTGGCTGCCACGGGACCGTGTGGACTGTGCTGGGCCTATCACAGGCCAATCGGAGGCATCGCTGAGGAACTGCCAACAGGACCACATCCAAGTTGTGCTTGGAGCCACAAGGGTGGTTGTCACGTGGTCAGTGTGCTCTGGCCATCAGGACTCAGGTGCTTTGGCTCTTGTGCAATAGTCTTTGGGTAACCAGTTTCCATCCGTGACCATATTGCTTCCCGGTGCCTGTCATGGAGCTGTCTCAGACACAACTCTCTTGGCTGGACTCCTCTCTCACCAGAATTCCCTTGAAGCCCTTGCCCCTAGAATACCTTGGGACCGTGTGGGCTGTGTCGGCCGTTTGTATGCCACGCCAAGGGGTTGCTGCAGAAGCTCCCAACAGGGCCACATCCAAGCCTTATGCAACCCAGAGAGTGAATGATCCAAATGGTCTGGTCTGCTCTCCTCAGCAGGTGTCCGGTTCATGGGGGCTAACGGCAGGTTTCTGGTGGCCATCATCCCACGGCCCCAGGGATGCCTTGTTAACTTCTGGTCTTGTTGCTGACTTTGGCTCCACTCGGTGGTGCTGTGCTCTAGAGGTGTTTTGGGTGATACACCTCATAAGGATGACAATCTTACTATCTCTTGCGATAGATCAAAGGTGGCGGTGTCTTCTCTAGCCAAAGGATGACTTGAGGGAGTTCTTGGCTACTTGCGTTTTTTGCATGGTGTGTGCAGTTGGCAATAGGGATGCCGTCGTGGTCAAGCTGCCGGTGACAGGTGACAGGACAGGTTGAGCTGGAAAGCATGGGGCCTGGGCCTGGTTCTTGCATGCTGGCAGCTTACAGTTGGTCTGCCGGTGGAGCTGTCTCCAGCGATTTCTGTTCACTCCGGTGGCTGGCTTGTGGTGATGGATGCCCTGTGGTAGGCTTGCACTAGTTCTCGGTTCTGTCGCTCATCTCCCTTTTGCTTGCGCACCTGTGGTGGTGTTGATCTTCTGTGTGACAGGTCTGTCACACCCTTTCTCTCTTCACCCATTAATGTTGTGGCATTGTACCATGTTCTTCTCTTCTCTTTTCCTCTCTTGATGTGGCATTGCACCCCACGTCGCATGGTGCGCCACATGGACCTCTCGCTGGTGATGTGCTGCACCTCGGATGGTGCATCATCTTCTGTCGCATCCTCTCACAGGCTTGGTCCTGTCAGTAGGACTTGATCCACTCTCCTTGCAGACCTCCCACAGGTCTGGTCCGTTCGGGGATCTTGGAGGTCTGCTTCCTGACTGGAGGGTCACCATCACTTCTTCATGTCTTCATTTGAGGGCGCAGCGCTTGCGCATCAAGACTGCGCTGTTGCAACGCCTGCTCCTGCCTCCATTTGCTTGGCAGGGTTGGTCACTTCTCCTGACCTCCTCAATGAAGGGCCAATGGTGTGCTGGGGTGTGGCCGGCTGGTGCGGCCTCTTTCTACTTGGTGTTAGATCTCGCTCTCAGAGGCCTATCTGTCTCTCGGGCTCCTGCCCGTGCTGTCAGGTTCGCTGGTGTGGCCCTCTACACACCTCTGACCTTGTCTCTTCCTCCAGGGGCGCCCTTCGCTGGAGCCTGGCCATGCCCGTTCTCCGGGTGTACAGTGGTGGCTTTTTCCGCTGGGTGTATGCAGTGCTCTCTTCCCATTCGTGGCAGTAGACAGCCGCTAGGGGCTGCGCATGCATGCACCTTCCCCTTGTGCCTTCTGTCAGTCTTCTGGTCTTCTGAGGTTTTGCTGCTTCGCTGGGGCAGCTTTGGGCATCAGCAGTGTCTCTTTACAGGGGTTCACAGACTCACCTCTGTTGAAACAGATTCCAGACACTTGAAGGCATTTGACACCCTCTTGCACAGTCTGTTGCTGTGGCAGGTGGTCTTACCATTCTTTTCTCCTATGGTGGCAGTGGCCTCCTACCACTAGGAGGCACACAGTACTCTTCAGGTCTGCTCTGTCTTTTTGTTTTTTGGAGTCGCCTATGTGGGGCAAACCTTCTGCCCTGCAATTCCTCGTAGGTGCAGGTGCCGTGCTCCCTGTGTTGCTTTCATGTTATGTCCTATGGTTGGGGATACGAGACAATGCCAAGCATGGCGAGTGTGCCCCATTCTTTCCTGGGGCTTTTATTTTTTCTCGTGCGTCACTGGGCCTTAAAACTGCTGCTGCAGCATGATGTCCACCAGGTGGCGCTGCTGCTGCTTTTTTATTTATTTTTGACTTCTCAGACAGCTCTCGACTGGCTGTGCCATGGCAGTGGTTTCTTTGTCATTCCCGCAGTAGCAGCCTCTCTCCTATCATGGGCCATGCAAGGTTAAAAACTTAAGACAGGGGAGTGAGCCTTCTGCTGTTGGTGGAGAAAGGAGGCCTGTCTTACGCCACCAGCTCCGGAAAGTGACGCCTCTCATTGGGGGCTCCGCTGGCTCCGCTCAGGGGCGTAGGAGACAATACATTTCTGGGGGGGACAGGGACAGCCTTGGTGACTTTCAATCAACCCTATACAAATCGCTCGTAGTCACACAGTACTCACACACATGAAAGAAAATACTCAGTGTTACAAAAATATAGGTACTTTATTTTAGTGACACAAATGCCAAAAATACCATAGAGACTATACTCCCTTAGGAGGTAAGTAATACACCAATTATATACACCAGTATGCAGCAATAGCAATAAAAACAGAAAACAGTGCAATTAGTGAAAATCACAATGGTTAGAAATGGGCCTAGGGGAAACACAAACTATGTACTAAGAAAGTGGAATGCGAATGTCGGTTTCCCACCTAGGCAAGTGTGGTGTGTAGAGGGGCGCCAGGAGTATTAGAAAATACCAAAGGTAAGTAATAGAACCCACCTCAGAGCCCAGGAAAGCGGGAGTAAATCACAGTAACTTTCCCAGAACACACAAGAACACGAGAAAGAAGATAATACAAGAACCAGAAGATACTTCAAGACACAAAGGGTGGATTCCTGGACATAAAGACCTGTGGAAGAATGGGACTAAGTCCAAGAAGCACAGAAGAGTCCAGGGAGGACAGGAGCCCCCGCTAACCCGAATCAAGGTGCAAAAGAAGAACCACTGGTGAAGAACAACAGTCTGTACTGCACCCAAGAAGATGGATGCGGGTTGGTGCAGATGATATCCCACACCGGATGGATGATTGCAGTCTGGTTTGCATCGCTGGATTCCACCAACAAGCCTTGGCACAGGCAAAGCTCATGGTTAGTGGAAAATGGCACTGCCCGGGACCAGGAGGGACCTGGTGGACTCTACCCAGGAGGAGGAGTCAGAGGGGGCTCTCAGCAACTCAGAGAGCCCACAGAATACCAGCCAGCACACACAGGAGTCCCCCAGCACGGGGGCAAACGAGTTGCAAAAGGAGGCCCATGCAGCACAAAAACAAAGGATCCCATGCCGTCAGAGAACCACTCAGGAAGCTGTGCATCTCAGGAAGGAGTGCTAGGGTCCGGAGCTAAATTGTGCACAAAGAATTTCATAGAAGGATTCCACATGCCTTGGCAACTGAAAAACACGTGGTGCACGGGGTACTGTCTTGCGTGAGAGGGCAAGCTCTTACCTCCACCAAAGTTGGACAGTAGGACGTCAGGACCATCGGGACCACTTCAGTCTACCACCCGTGATGCAGGATCCATGCAACTCGTCAGGAGAGGTGACCCATGCAGATGGTCATCATTGCAGAGAGATGCCTGCTGAAGCAGGGGAGTGACTCCTTCACTCCAAGGGAGATTCGTTCATTCTTCTGGTGCAGACTGAAGACAGGCTGTCCTCTGAGGATGCACGACCGTGAAACAGCTGCAGTTGCTGGCAGCAGCTGAAGTTACAATGTTGCAGAAGTCGTCTTTGGTTCGTTGTTGCAGTTTAGTTCCTGGAGGGTCCAGATGCAGTTTCTTCGGTGAGAAGGTGAAGTAAAGGATGCAGAGGATTCCTGCTGAAGTCTTGCAATCTGAATTTGAAGATCCTCCCAAAGGAGAGATCCTAAATAGCCCTGAAAGGGGGATTGGTCAGCTAAACAGGTAAGCACCTATCATGGGATGGCTCTGACACCACCTGCTGGCACTGGCCACTCAGATGCTCCCAGAGTTCGCTGCCAACTTGGAATCCAAGATGGCAAAACCCAGGGACCCTCTGGAGGAGCTCTGAGCACCACACCTGGGGTGGTGATGGACAGGGGAATGGTCACTCCCCTTTCCTTTGTCCAGTTTCGTGCCAGAGCACAGACTGGGGGTACCTGAACTGGTGTAGACTGGATTATTTAAGGAGGGCACCAAATGTGCCCTTCAAAGCATTTCCAGTGGCCTGGGGAAGGAAGCTACCCCTTCCAAACCTATTTCAAAAGGGAGAGGGTGTAACACCCCTCCCCCAAAGGAAATCCTTTGTTCTACCTTCCTGGGCTTGAGCTTCTCAAGCAACAGGAGGGCAGAAACCTGTCTGAGAGGTGGCAGCAGCTGGGGCTGCCTGGAAAACCTCAGAAGGCTGGAATGGCAAGGTAGAGTAGACTGGTGCAGAGTGCAGTGATGCAGAGTAGAGTGGCATAGAGTGTAGTGGCATATAGTACATTGGTGTAGAGTGCAGTAGAGTGGCATATAGTTGAGCGGTGCAGAGTAGAGAGGAGTATAGTTCAGTGGCAGAGTGCAGTGTTGCAGAGCAGAGTGTCATAAAGGGCAGTGGTGTAGAGTAGAGTGGCATAGAATGCATTGGTGTAGAGTGCAGTGATGTAGAGTAATGCAGAGTAGAGAAGAGTGGCTTAGAGTACAGTGGTGTAGAGTAGAATAGAGTTGCAAAGAGTGCAGTGACATAGAGTAGATTGCTGCAGAGTACAGTATAGTGGTGAAGAGTAGATTGTTGCAGAGTGGAGCATAATGATGTAGAGTGCAGTAGCATAGAGCAGTGCAGAGCAGATTGGAGTGGCGCAGGGTACATTGTAGTGGTGCAGGGTAGATTAGACTGAAATAGCAAAGAGTGGAATTGCGTAGATTGCAGTGGCATATAGGAGATGGTTTCAAAGTAGAGTGAAGTGCCTACAGTGGAGTGGTGTAGAGTAGAGTAGATTAGAGTGCCGTTGTGCAGAAAAGAGTGCATTGGGACAGAGTACAGTGGCATTGAATGCAGTGGTGCAGAGTAGAGTGGCGTAGAGTTCAGTGGCAGAGTGTAATGTTTCAGATTAGAGGGTCGCAGAGTACAGTGGTGTATTGTAGAGTGGCATAGAGTGCAGTCGCCTAGAGTGCTGTGGCACAGAGTACAGTGGCATTGAAAGCAGTGGAATAGAGTGCTGTGGTGCAGAGTAGATTGGCAGAGTGCAGTGGCATAGAGTGCATTGGTTTTGAGTAAAGTGGTGAAGAGTGCACTGGCAGAGTGCAGGGGTGTAGTGTACAATGGTTAGAGTAGAATAGCATAGATTGCAGTGGCGTAGTGTAGAGTTCTGCAGAGTAGAGTGGAGTGGTACAGCATAGATTGCAGTGGTGTAGAGTAGCACAGAGTGGAGAAATGTGGTATAGGGTGCAGTGGCATAGGGTAGATTGTTTCAGAGTAGAGTGAAGAAAAGATAAAGAAAAGATAATATACTTCAATATGCTTAATTATGTAACAATAACAACAACATAAATAATAACGCTAGGCATAACGGCCCAAAATGAAATATGGCTTCTCCCTGTTAGCCACGCTATAATCAAGCCTTTCATTACCTAGATAAAAAAGCATTAAGCATAAATCTTAGAAAAATATACCCTTCTAAAACCTGTGGGAAAGGGTAAAATCTGGGCCCAATTTCGACTTCACTGTTTCACCAACTGGTGTGATCTTAGGCAAATACAAATACTGTGTTTGACAGTCTCCTTTCTAGCCTGCAGGCACCAGGCTGAGTGGGACTCTGTTTCCTCTTTAGATCTTCCTCATTGTTCTGCAGCTACTCTTGAAGGCATCCCACAGTGCTCCTCTTCTAGGCGGCAGGTGATGCAGACAGTAATCATCCAAAACTCTTCTCCTTCTCGTGTCCTTTGTTCTTATGAGCACCCTTAATGCCCACAGTTGTGAACAGGACAAACAAAACGGCAGAGGGCCTCCTGACTCACCTTCATTCTGTTACCATCAGATTGGAGGATGGTCCCTACAGGGCTATTATAAGTAGCGCTTTTGTGCGCTAATGGCCCTCTGAATAATAGATGTAAAAGGGGAAATAATTTTGTCCCCTTGTCCCCCCCACCTTCGTCCTCTGTGTCCCCCACCCTCCAAAATCTGGGGAGGATACGTCCCCCGCGTCCCCCACACTTCCTACGCCCATGGCTCCGCTCAACTCGGTGCACTCTTGTCGCCCACGTGGGCATTACAGGTGAGCAGGGGGTCATAGTCTCTGTGCGGCAGTGCGGCTCTTTTCCCCCATTCTTGCCTCTGTCAGTTTCTGCTGGTTTTTGCTGCCCTGGGGTGCAGCACTCGAATAATAGAGTATGGCACCTTCTTTACACCTACGGTCCAGGTACCTTAAGGTGGATGTTGTGCTTTGTGGCACTGGGGAGGGGGGAATTTGTTTGGTATACTGCCTCAGAATGTCAGTATGCTTTACTGTTCTGCACAGGGCCCTGTTGCTAGGTTCGCTGCACCCGAGTTACTTAGGTAGGTGAAATAGCAGGAGGGGCGTGCAGTGCTCTCCCAACTCTTTCAGTGCTGAAACGGGCTCATGTTGTTTTGCAAAAGGTGCAGCCTTGTTTTCTGCCTCAACGCCACACTCTTGCCCAGTGCAGTTTCATCACCCTGGGCACTGCAATGACGGGTGCAGGGAGCAGCAGTGTCTGGCAGTCAGTGCACAGTGTCTACGTGCCTCTACTTGGGGACGCTGCTGGCTGTTTACTTGCTGCGGTGGGTGGTTCCACTCACTCATGACACAGTCGCTGACCGCTTCACTCTTCTCTTCCCTCCTGGGCACATCGGCCGCCTTAGTGATGGTGCAGTCTGCCTCACAGGAGGGTGCTTCTCCTTCATTTCCTCGCCGGGATTAAACAGCAGCAGGTGAGGCAGCAGACGACTGCAGGGCATGAAAGCTGGATTCTGTTCTCTTTGTTCTTTTGGTGGCTGTCATGCTGGCAGCAGGAGTAGGGGTGCCTCAGTCAAAGGCTATACTCTTCCCTCACCAAACTTCAGGTCTGCTGCACGCACACACGTGGGTCCAACCCGCTCGTCGCCATTGTGGTGTTTGGGACCATAGGCCCTCTTGCTACCAATAGTGATGACAGTAATACATGGTTAGGGTTCGTATAACTGGCCTTGGGCAAGTGCACCGGCCTCTTTTTATTAGCAGGGTAACCTGAGTGGTGACGCCTGTGATTGATGGGTGTGGGGTGAGTGTGGAAGCCAGCCCTCAGCAAGAGTGGCTGGTGAAAACACTAATGTGTCCATCAGGACACTACAGGGCCCTCAAGTTTTGTTATGCCACTGCCTATTCCCGGACACCGGCAGTAATGAAGACGTAAGGCCCGTCAGAACAGGTGCACCCTGGATCCGTGCCCTGTTAAGAGCGCTTCAGCATATTTTTAACAGAAAATCGAGTTTTAATCTGTGAGGGTTAAATGTTACGGCTTTGAACGGGCCAAGGTGATATGAAAAACGCAGCATAAACACAAATATCAACAAATCAGTAAAGGCACTGGCTCAAGAATCATGGCTGGCTTGGGGAGTATGTCACAGCAAACATGAGGTTGTTGACTATGAACTTGTTTCTGTGATGCACTTACACTGTCCTGTGCCTTGCAGTTTGCCCACGTTCTTTAAAGGGCTCCAGTCATATTTGCACGGTGTCCATAAGATAAGCAAACATAATGATGAATTCTATTCTAGTGCAGACAGCCAGTGTTATCAAGAAGCAGTCAAAAGGTCCAGGGGTGCTTTGTGGTGTCACCAGTACCAGTTACAAATTTTTAAAGTGATTGTAAGCATCTATCTCAGTTGCGGCACCTTCTATCTGAGAGTACAGTCGAGGCCTAGAGATGGCACGTTGCCTCTGCCGTGCGACTAGCCACCCCTCTTCGCAGCCCCTCCACGCTATCCGCCCCATCCACCACCAGTGCTCTATCCTGCACAGGCTCCCGTCTCGGGCCTGTACACAGTCGGGTTCAAGAAATTCTTGCAGCAAAATGTGCACAGGTCAATCAGCGCACATCGTGTTTTGCACATTTGGTGGTGTAATATTAGAAGGCGCAACGTTTTTTTCTCCTAACGGGCCATACTATTAGAGAAATGTTACCTCACAAAAATGAAGAAAATAGTGTTCTACCTTATACGCATTGTCTGCTTAAATATAAATGAAAGAGAGAGTTGTCCATAATGTAGATTTTGCTAGTAGTCTATGAAGGAAAGTCTTCATTTTATTAAAGACACGGAGGCGAGTATTATGCTATTCTTTTCTTGTTTTATTCAATAGCAGCAGTAAAAAAAAACTTCAAATCCCAGAAGGCCAAACGTAACGAGGCCAATGGGAAACAATGAGTAGTCCATTTATATCCACCAATCATAGGCATCATACACCTAAATACCCATCTTGACTGTGAGCAGCCCTCTTTTCTTGTGTGAGGGTTAACAAGTAAAAAACAAAGGTAAGATAGAACAAATAATGCAAATAGCTATAACCAAAGCGAACAGATCTTGAAAAAAGTTCATAAACGGAGACTTGGATCTGGAGAAAAGTAGGACATCTGGTTGTAGAAGATAATGTTGAAGAGGCAGGGCAGATGGAAGAGTCCAGTGTTGACCAGCCGTAAGAAAACGTTCATGAGGATGCTTGTGAAGGAGTAGATGATGCTGAAAGGCAGGGGAAAACAAATATGGAATTATTGTTGAGGCAGGATAATACTCGCCTCCATGCCTTTAATAAAATTAAGACTTTCCTTCATAGATTACTAGGAAAATCTAAATTTTATGGCAAGACCGGAGGCTCCTATTATGCTAGTTTAAAGCGAATTAATAACTGTTAAAGAGGCATGTTGTACTGGTTTACAATAGAACACTTTAAACACATTGTCATTAGACCAGTCAGCCGATTTGAGAGTGTCCTCAAAACGAGAGCCAGACGAAAAGGCTTTGGAAGCCATAGCACCCCTAGCAGAATGGGTCCCAAAAGAAGAAGTATCATAACACACTTAAACCACCGGGCCAGAGTTGAGGAGGAAACATGCTTAAAAGGTTTCTTGAAAGAAATCAGGAGTTGGGATGCTGAGGAAGATCTCAAATCGGCTGTCTTCTGTTCATATATCTTTAGACATTGACCTACACAAAGTTTTGGGTGGTCAGGAAAATAAGGATAAAAAACTGTTGCCAAATCAATTCCAGTATGTCTGTGACCATTAAATAGGACACCTGAAGGAGTAAAGTGACGAGCAGTAATGTCAAGGGCTCTAACATCAGAAAGGTGTTTGAAAGAAACAAGGCATAACAACATAGCCAGTTTAGCAGACAACGTTTTCAAAGGGAGCATGTTATTATCTGGCCAGGCTAAAAACAGGTTAAAAACAACATTAACATCCCACAAAGAACTGTATGTAGGTAAAGGAGGATTGGAAAACTTTACTCCCTTCAACAGATGACAAACCAGAGGATGTTCACCAACAGGCTTACCATTGATGTAAGGATGAGCAGAAGAAATAGCCGACCTGTACAGATTGATAGTACGATAAGACTTACCTTTATTTGCTTCAGCCGCAAGGAAATTAACAATGAAGGTATATCCGCTGAAAGGGAATTGATAATTTTTTCCCATGCACCAGCTATGCCATATAGACAAAGCTGACCAGTTTGTCTTCTTTGTACCTGTATCCCAAGAGTGTTCGATGAAGCTTGAAGCTTCTGCTGAAATAGCCAGGACTGGTTGGGAATCCCCAATAATTTCCATGCTGAAAGTGTGAGAAGATTCTCTAAAATCAAATTGTGAGGAAGACCCAGGGGATTGGTGAAGAGGTCCGGAAAAGAGAAAAGGAAAGTCTATTGCCAACTCCAGAAGGGAAGGGAACCACACTTGGGATTGCCAAAAGGAAGCTATGAGGACCACCACTGCCTGTTGACGTCTGACCTGGGCTAAGAACCTGCTCATCATGATAAACGGAGGAAAGCATAGTTGAGAAATATTGACCAATACTGAGAGACAGCATCGAAGGCTAGAGCTTAAGGATCTGGATGCCAGCTGAAGAATTGGGGTAGTTGAGCATTGAGACGCAACGCAAAAAGATCTATTTGGAAAGGACCCCATTTGCGAGAAATAGCCTTGAAAACTAAGGGATGAAGTCTCCAATCGCTTGAATCTTGAAGGTAACATGAATGCCAGTCTGCTACCGTATTGAGATTGCCCGGAATATATTCTGCCTGGACCGAAATCCTTTTTAGAAGACAAAACTCCCAAAACCCTTACGCTAATTCCGCTAAAGGTTTTGGAGTTTGTGCCTCCCAAGTGGTTGATATATCGGACCGCTGATATGTTGTCCAACCTGAGAAGAACTGAAAAACAAACCCTGTCTCTTGCCAGGCTTTTTATTACAAAGGGGCCAGCAAGCATCTCTAAACAGTGTATGTGCAACTTTGAATCCTCTAGAGACCATGTGCCCCCAGTCAAGATTGGTCTACACCGAGCTCCCCAGCCGGAACAGCTTGCATCATATTAGATCTGGGGCTGATGCAAAGATAGTCCTGCCGTTCCAGGCGTCTAAATGGTCTATCCACAATTGGAGGTCCGCGCGAGAACCCTGGTCTAAAACAATGTTGTCTGAGTAAGCCAGACCTTTTTGAAGAAGACGTATTTTGAGTCTTTGAAGGGCTCTGTAATGGAGAGAACCCGGAAAGATGGCCTGAACTGAAGAGGAAAGAAGGCCTACAATCCTTGCTAAGGATCTTAGAGATATAAGGGATTTGCGCAAACTTTGAAGAATCTCTGACTTTATGTATTTTACTTTTGAGGAAGGAAAATGAAGAGTAGCGGAGACAGAGTCCACTAGAAAACCTAAAAATTCTATCCATTGGACCGGAACCAGAGAGGACTTTTTGTTGTTTATAAGAAAACCTAGATCGGACAGGAGAGAACAGGTCAATAGGATATGAGATTGGAGAGAAGAAAGGTTTTTGATTCATGATAAGGATATCGTCCAGATAAATGATTAACCTGACTCACTGGGCTCTGAGGAAAGCTACAACCAGTCTCTTGAGCTTTGTGAAACACCAAGGTGCAGATAAGAGGCCGAAAGGAAGGGAGGAAAAATTATAAGTTTGATTTGACTATTCGAACTGTAAGAATTTCCTGGAATCTGGATGCATGAGAATGGAAAGATAAGCGTCCTGGAGGTTTAAACGAACTATCCAATCACCCGGCAGGAGAGAATCTCTGATATGGAAAATAGTCTCCATTTTGAAATGACGATAAACAACAAACTGGTTGAAATGTTTCAAGTTAATGACTGGACGCATCTTTTTGTTCTTCTTTAGAACCAGGAAAACTGAACTGATGAAACCTGAAGTGTCTAACTGACAAGGGACAATTGCGTGTTTCTGAAGAAGAGACTGGATTTCTGATGAAATCAAATTTACCATTTCTAGAGAGAATTTGGGAGGATGAGGAAACTGTAACTGCACAGGCTTTGAGTAAAGCTCGATAGTGTAACACTGAACGGTTTCTAGTACCCATGGGTCTGCTGTAATCGACTGCCATTTTGGTAGAAACAATAAAAGGCGACCTCCTACAATAGGAAGTCCAGAAGAGGGACTTACCAGTTTGTGATGAGAATCTGGAGCCTCGGGTGCCTTTGTTGCGGAAACTGCATCCACTCTGCAGGTAGAACTGCAGTCTGTATTCCTGGTAGGAGGTATTAAAGGCACCACGGGAACCCTGGTTGTTGTAGGAACGGCTGGCAAAGAGGTGCTTGCCGCTGCCAGCCCTGGCAAAAACCCGAATGTTAAACATCTTTTTGAGAGATTGCTGGGCTTTGACTAACGAAGAAAAAGCTGACACATATTTGCTTAGCTCCTTGATAAAGGAATCCCCAAAAAGGAGGCCTTCAGCTTTGATGCACGGGTCTGATACTGCCAGGTTGACCAGTTTGGGGTCAAGTTTAAGAAGGAGACCTTTTCTTCGTTTGTGAGTGATTGAATGTGTTAGCATTCCCCAAGAGACATATGGACCACTGAACCCATAAGGACGAATTGTCCAAACGAGCTGCCTCAGCCCAATCAAATATGTGAGTCAACGGACCCACGACATCCAAAAGTTTGTCCTGGCATGTGGACCAGGCTTTGTCAACACCCTTACGTGGATCTTTGCAAAATTTTGTAAACAATGTAATAAGAGAAGGATCAATGGCTGGAGTAGTTATTATGTTGGAATGCAGAGAAGGGTGAGGGCACTCATAGCGGAGTTTAGCTCTAATTTGTTGGTCCAGGGAAGTGCGTAGCCTAGAGGCAACATAATCTCCCACATGTTCCGCAGGAAACCATTCTGTGGAGTGTGAATGGTGCATGTCATTTGGGTTAAACATGGGAACATCTTCCAGGTCAGTAACTACCAGAGGTATAACAGCCTCTTGCGCCTAAAGCTTAGCTTTCTTAGGAGGAAATGAAAACACAGTATCCACATCATTATTATCTGATTTGTCTGCATCAGAGACAATATCCAGAATGTCATCATCAGTATCTAGGAAAGTAGAAATCAAAATAGGAGCAGTAATGTGCTTGGATTTTTTGGAACATTTAAGAGACAATTTATTTTTGCTTGAAGACCCCTCCCTTAAGGGAGGCCTATGAGGAGCCGCGTCCTCTGACTTTTGTGAGGAAACCTCACCAACCAACGCAACTTTAGGAATATTTTTGGATAAAAGGCGTTTTCTGCTTTCCCCCGCAGACTAGGCCAAAATCGTCTTGGATACCAAGCTTAGGACAGAATGTTCCACATTTTTTGATAATTTTGTTTATTCGAGGCTGAAACAGCCTGTTCTACAGAAAGCTGTATAAAATAATTTAATTGTTCATTCACCAACTCTTCCTACTCATTCATTGCTTTGGCTATGGGAGAACTATCAATTTCCTTTGTAACTGGTTGAAAAAAGAATGCAGAAATAGCAGAGGTTGTAAGAAGTTAAATATTTCCTCAACCAGAGGAAAAAACAACTTGGCTCCGCCTATGGGTGGAGAAAAGGGGATGGTCCGTGTAGGAGAAACCCCCGAGTCACTGGCAGATGAAGGATGATGGAGCTGAGTGAGCAGCAAAATTCAACAGAAAAGAACGGGTGAGGAGTGGAAAGCACCGTTGCGACGTTTCTCTCAACCATCGACCGCAAATGGCATTGCGGTGAGAGAAAACGTCAGTTAGTACAAGGAGAGTGCACGTGAGGTAAGACACTAGTTGGAGAGTGCGGCTACAAGCGGTACTGAAGAAAAAACAAAGCATACGAAGTGCGAGCAAAGCAGCAGAAAGCAAAGCAGTGTTAAACTTTGACAGTGAAAGAATATAACATACGTAATAGAAACAAGGAAAGTTTTTTGAATACTTATCTTGATTGCGAGCAGCAAGAAAAGAGGGCTGTTTACACTCAAGATGGGTATTTAGGGGTATGATGCCCTGTGATTGGTGGATATAAATGGACTACTGATTGTTTTCCATTGGCCTCCTAACGTTTAGCCTTCTGGGATTTGTAGTTTTTCTTGACTGCTGCTATTGAATAAAACAAGAAAAGAATAGCAAGGTAGGAGCCTCCGGTCTTGCCATAAAATTTCCGTTGTGAATGCAGCTTTGCTAAGATAATTGATGCAAACACTGTTTTTCACCAGTGATAAGCTTTATGTTATATGGCCAGCAATCGGCGTTATGTTACTTGGCCGACTGTGATGTCCAATCAGAAGCAGTATTCAGAGATGTATGATATTTTTGTCTCTCATGTGTCTAACTATGAAGGTTGTTCTGACATTCCTATTCTTAATATACCCAATCAGCTGTTTATTGAACTACAGAAACTATTTTATAAAGAGGGTTGTATAAAGCAGATAAGGAAGTATATCTTGAAATGGTAATGGTATGAAGCTGATTGTAAACTTCCCAGAACCAAGCTAAAAACTGCCATCAAACAGTGTAATAGGGAGGAACTTCAGTCAGAAAGGCAGGACTATAAATATTTTCTTAGTATAGCTGGGAAATATTGGGATGAAAAGATTTGGCTAGACATGCTAGCTGCAGTAAAAAGAAAGGACAATCAGTAATGTTGGCAGCCAGCTGCGCAAGCGGAGGTGGAAAGCAGAAGATCCTACCACCTTTATATACATTTTGATAGTTGGGTTTCCCACTTTACCAAGATTTATGCTTAGGGAGATTGTAAAGATCATGATGTGAATGCAGAGATATTATCTCCTTCTGCCACAAGTTGGGGGGGGGGGGGCAGTCTATTGATTGTCTGGAATGTGCCACGATGTCTGGGCTTGATAAAATCCCTGGTGATTTGTATAAAACAGAATCTGCGACTTGGACTAGTTATATAAATTTGTTATCAAATGCCATTTCAGGTGGTGGGGAGGCCCCAGATTCTTGGAGGGGGGCTGAAATTGTTTCAGTCTTGTTGGAAATGGGGTCTTTGGTTGACTGTCAGGTTACCCCCTGTTTAAGCAAGGACCCTCACTCTAGTCGGGATAAAAGAAAATCCCCCGTCAGCTAGCCCCTGCTTACCTCCTTGGTAGCTTGGCAGAGCAGTAGGCTTAACTTCAGAGTGCTAGGTGTAAAGTATTTGTCCCAACACAGAGTATCTTAATGAAAACACTACAAAATGACACAACACAGGTTTAGAAAAATAGTAAATATTTATCTAAACAAAACAAGACTAAAACGACAAAAATCCACAATACACAAGTCAAGTTATGAATTCGTAAAGATTAAATTAAAAAATAACGCTTAGAAACACAAAATGCTTCAATGAGGTGTTAACACAGCATTGTGACGGAGTCGTTCCCAACAATCCGACACCAGCGGCGCCGGCCGCGGAGTCACGCAGACCCCCAGGTACAAAACCTTGGTGAAGAGTGAAAACAAGCCAGTGCGCGAAGTTGGGGATCACGGCGTCTGTGCGAAACGTTAAATCCACGCACTTCGAGCGGTGTCGGTGACGATGTGGTGCGGCAACTTCAACAGAGTCACGGACTTTGCCGGGGCTGCAGCGGTGTCAGGCATGCAAAGGTCGTCACGTTCCAGCGAAGATCACGGAGTCGGTTGCAGGCGGTGTCACCGGATTCAGCAGCGGCGGCGGTCCAGAGTCGTCCAAAGTCGATTTCCTTGGATTTTCACCAGCGCTTCCTTTTGAGGGCCCAAGGACTGAATAGGGCACCACTTGTCAGGGCAGGAGTCTCAGCAGAGAGTCCAGGTGCTGGTAAGGGAGAAGTCTTTGCTGTCCCTGAGACTTCGAACAACAGGAGGCAAGCTCTAAATCAAGCCCTTGGAGATTTCTTCTCAAGATGGAAGGCACCCAAAGTCCAGTCTTTGCCCTCTTACTCTGGCAGAAGCAGCAACTGCAGGACAATCACAGGCAGGGCAGCTCTTCTTCCTCAGCTCTTCAGCTCTTCTCCAGGCAGAGGTTCCTCTTGTTTCCAGAAGTGTTCTAAAGTCTGTGGTTTTGGGTGCCCTTCTTATACCCAATTTCTCCTTTGAAGTAGGCCTACTTCAAAGCAAAGTCTCTCTTGAATGTGAAATTTGCCATGCCCAGGCCAGGCCCCAGACACTCACCAGGGGTTGGAGACTGCATTGTGTGAGGGCAGGCACAGCCCTTTCAGGTGTGAGTGACCACTCCTCCCCTCCCTCCTAGCACAGATGGCTCATCAGGAAATGCAGACTACACCCCAGCTCCCTTTGTGTCACTGTCTAGTGTGAGGTGCAACCAGCCCAACTGTCAAACTGACCCAGACGGGGAACCCACAAACAGGCAGAGTCACAGAAATGGTATAAGCAAGGAAATGCCCACTTTCTAAAAGTGGCATTTTCAAACACACAGTCTTAAAATCAACTTTACTAAAAGATGTATTTTTAAATTGTGAGCTCAGAGACCCCACACTCCACATGTGCATCCGCCCCCAAAGGGAATCTACACTTTAATCATATTTAATGGTAGCCCCCAAGTTAACCTATGAGAGGGACAGGTCGTGCAACAGTGAAAAACGAATTTAGCAATATTTCACTGTCAGGACATATAAAACACAGTACTATGGGGGTCATTTTAACCCTGGCGGTAAAAACCGCCAGGGCGAATGACCGCGGTAGCACCGCCAACAGGCTGGCGGTGCACCGCTGGGCATTCTGACCGCGGCTGTTCTGCCGCGGTCAGTAGCGGGAAACCGGCGGTCTCCCGCCGGTTTCCCGCTGCCCTGCAGAATCCCCCATGGCGGCGGAGCGCGCTCCGCCGCCATGGGGATTCTGACACCCCCTACCGCCATCCTGTTCCTGGCGGGTCGCCCAATGGCATGGGCACTGCAGGGGCCCCCGTAAGCGGGCCCCAAAAGGAATTTCAGTGTCTGCTTTGCAGACACTGAAATTCGCGACGGGTGCTACTGCACCCGTCGCACTCCAGCAACTCCGCCGGCTCCATTCGGAGCCGGCTTCATTGTTGCTGGGTCTTTCCCGCTGTGCTGGCGGGCGGCCTTTTGGCGGTCGCCCACCAGCACAGCGGGAAAGCCAGAATGGCTGCCGCGGTCTTGTGACCGCGGAGCGGTCATTTGGCGGTAACCGCATGGCGGGCGGCGACCGCCGCCCGCCACGGTTAGAATCACCGCCTATATGTCCTACCTTAACCATAAACTGCACCCTGCCCTTGGGGCTACCTAGGGCCTACCTTAGGGGTTTCTGACATGTAAGAAAAGGGAAGGTTTAGGCCTGGCAAGTGGGTACACTTGCGAAGTCGAATTTACAGTTACAACTGCACAAACAGACACTGCAATGGCAGGTCTGAGACATGATTACAGAGCTACTTATGTGGTTGGCACACCCAGTGCTGCAGGCCCACTAGTAGCATTTGATTTACAGGGCCTGGCACCCCTAGTGCACTGTACTAGGGACGTACTAATAAATCAAATATGCCAATCATGGGGAAGCCAATTAAATACACATTTTGTAAAGGAGCACTTGTACTTTAGCACTGGTTAGCATTAGTAAAGTGCCCGGAGTAAAAAAAACAGCAAAATCAGAGTCCAGCATACATCAACAGCCTGGGGAACAGAGGCAAAAAGTTAAGGCGAGACCTCGCCAAGGATGAAAAGTCTAACAAGTCTATAAAAAGGGGGACGCTGGTCTACCCTCAAATTATAGACCCATAGATCTCTTTGATAATCTACAGAATCTTTTTGCCTGCCAAATCTTAGATAAGTTACTAGCCTGGTTGCAGGATGAGAAAATCTTGTCCCCATTACAAGCGGGATTTCGACCTAGGACAAGTACTTTCGATTAGGTTTTTAGACTAGCAGTCTTTCATTGGAAATACATATCCTTATTTAAACAAAGAATCTATGTAGTCTTTGTTGACCATAGAGCTGCATTTGACCTGACCCTTTGGGGTAGTCTGTGGCAAGTCCTGGTGAATATGGGTGTTCCTTGTAATTTTCTCCAACTAATTGTAAAATTAGAATTTTGAGCAGGTGATGTGGGGCAGCCACGGAGAATTAATGGAACATATTCCTATCAAGCATGATGTTTGTCAGGGGTGCGTGCTTGCACCTATGTTATTCACTTTTTATATGAACGATGTGGTGCAGGTACTCCTCGATTGTAACAATGATTCACCACCCTTGAACAATGTGAAGGTTCCTATTTTTCTTTTCACAGATGATTCTTTACTTATTTCTAAAATGTCCATGGGTCTGCAGCTTCTCATTGATAAGTTTGTAAGCTTCAGTACGTCTAGGAGATTAGAAATGCTGGAAAAATTAAGTATATGATATTGGGCCAGGGCGCAATGAAAAATATCACAATTCAGGTCGGTGGAGAGGTATTAGAGAGGGTTAATAGTTTTGACTATCTTGGAGTCAAACTAACTGATAAACTCAAGTGATCACCGCAGCTCACCAATAGTTCATTATTCATTGAACACAGATCCACTGCTGTTGTTAGGCTGTACAAGAGAACAAATTGTCTTTCAATTTCACCAGCCTTGGAAGTTTATCGAGCTAAGGCACAAAGTACAGCATTATTTGGTGCAGAGATCTGGGGTTTCAGCCAAATAAATTGCTTGGCTATCGCCAAAAATAAGTTTCTAAGGAATCTAATTACAGTACCCTGTAATACTCACCTTCTCCCGCTTTTCTTGACCTAGATCTAAGGAGACTAACAATCCTGCCTGTGTTAAAGCTATTGGTGTATTGGGTACGTCTTTAGTTTCTGGGCAGAACCTAGTTCTCTTTGTAGCACTGATTTCCAAGTTTTGAAGACTTGCTATCGGGCTTACATTTACAAACAGTATGTATTAAATAGGGATAGTGGCCATTTTATGTGTACAGTTTTGGAGTTTAAAAGTTTTTCTTGTTTTAGACCATTTTTGGATCTGGTCACTCCCCCACTAGCCAAGAGGCTAAATGATCATTTTAGGCTTGGTTCTTTGCAGTTGAAATGTCTTACCAGTAAGTAGGAAAGGATGTGGGTTCTGATGTGTGGCCCACTTGCAGTTTAAGAACTGAGACCGAAGCCCATGTATTGTTTTTCTGCCCAGTATATCAGGCGATCCGTCAAAAATGGATACCACCAATTTGTTCAACTCTTCGGGTTACAAGGTATGAATTAGCTTTGAGAATTTTGAAAAGTGATACCACATTACCAATTATTTTTTCAGTTAGCAGATTTTTTTATGTATTTCTGTTGTCAACAGCAAAGAGTGGAATCAGTGATTGTTGTTTGATTTTTACTAACTGCGTTTTGTTTTAATTGTGTTTCATTGTTCTATATTGATCTAAGATGAATGTGCGTTTAGGGTCTTTTATGATCTAATAAAATGTAAGTGATGTAATTAATTGTGGATTGTTACTTTGATGGTTGTTGTATAACCGAATAAAGTATTTCTGACTAATATATATATATAATAATATATTTCACTGAAAAACCCAAAGGTTACAGGGGCAATATAGTTAGGGAATATGTAACAAAGCCAGTGTATACCTACATGAAATATAGAAACCCTTATACAAACCACACATGGCTAGTGAAGCAAAGACAAATAAGTGACTTCCAAAGTGGGACTAAATATGCCCGGTCAGCACAGTTATTTTGTGGTGACCTGAACAAAACTTTATTTGAGATCACAGACGCTACCTGCTTCTCCCAGGCTGAGCAACAATATATATATATATATATATATATGTATTTGAACCCTAATATAAATAACGGCATAGCCATAAAAGGAAACAGTTATCAAATTAAATGATGTATCCAAAATCAAAACATGGAAAAGTGAGCATTAGGACTGTACATAGTTCAAAACCAGTGCAATACATCAACATTATCAAAAGGAAGAAAATAAGAAAATACGATCTTAACTGCACATCATTTTCCTGAATGAAGATGGAGAAAAGGGTAGGGGACCATCCTGCAGAATCTTTATGAATTTTCGTGAACCCCTTCCTTTCTTCCTGAAAAAAAACGAGTAAACATAATATTAGAACCTAGTGTAAATCTTCTCTGAAAACAACAAGACAAAACCGGAGTTTAAAATAGAAATCATGTAAATTGCACACAAGGAAAGATAGAATGGCAGATGGACTCAATCTTCATGTGAGTGTACAGCCAGCTCTTCTTCAGAGTTGAGTCCCTGTGGGACCTTAGTTTCCAGCTGTAATATAAACTTTGATTTCCATTTGTGGAGTCTCAGTGTCCTGTCCCCTCCTTTCACACAGCTCGGTACTCGTGCTATGGCAAAAAAGGAAAAGAGCGAGTTGTTCATATTATGCCACTCCTGGAAACGACTAGCTACTGGGTAGTGGGATCATCATTCGTGATGGCTCTCATATGTCCCATCACTCTTTTCTTCAGCATGTGGGTCATACTGCCAATGTACCTCAGATGGCATGGATGCTTCAAGTCATATACTACATATTGAGAACTGCACGTAAGGAATTGTTTTATTGCAATTTCCTTCTCTCCTTTCAGGGTGGAGTATTTCTATACAATCTTATTATTCTTACATGCTTTACAATACCCACATGGGAAAAAACCTTGTAGGGTGTGGTCCCTCAGACTTTGTGTGGGAGTAATATCACTGCATACCAGGATATCTCCCAGACTGTGGCCCTTCCTGAAAGTAATTTGCTGTCTGTCCCCAACTGCAGTACCAGTATGAGGGTCATTTTAAAGAATGTCCCAGTCTTTAGCAAGGATACTCCGGATCTCTCTGGCCTCATTATTGTATGTCAATATGATCCTTATAGCCATCAGTAGTGTCACTGATATTATTGTGGAAGAGGGTTTGTGTCCTAGTTATACACTTTTTCCTCTAGCCTTATTGAAGACCCATTGGGGGTACCCTCTCTCCTTTAAATTTTCTAGCATAGTGCCCGTCTCCCGCCGGTAGACATCCTATGTGTTACAGTTCCTTTTTGCTCTCAGTAGCTCACCATAGGGAATACTCCACTTCAAACGTTAAGGATGGCTACTGAGAGCATGGAGGAGAGTGGTGTGCCATCTGTGGACTTTCTGAACAGTCTGGTTGCTACACTATTGTTCACAATCTCAATCTTGACATCCAAATACACCACACAGTTCTTACTAATGTTTTGAGTAAATACCATATTATGTGGAGAATCATTCAGTTTCCTCACAAACACTGCTGCTTCTTTGACAGTACCCTTCCATATAAGGAACAAGTAATTTATGTATCTCAACCATAGAATGACTTGCTCGAGTTCAGGGAACGTGTCAGTCCTCTGGAACAGTTCCTCCTCCCACCATCCTAGAAATAGGTTCACCATGCTCGGGGCGAAAACAGAACCCATCACTGTCCTGACTTTTTGTCTAAACGGGGTGCCATTGAAAAGAAACATGTTGTTACACAGATAGTATTGAATCATTTCAAGTAACATTTGAGTGTGTCAGAAACTTGACTGCTCTAGCTTTCAAAAGATGCTTGCAGACATGGACACCTTAATCATGTTCAATGATAGCATACAAGTCTACATCATGGGTCATCAAAATAAAATCTTCATCCCATTGCAGGCCTTCTAATTTCCCCCAAAATCCTTTGTACCCTTGACTACGAGGGAATACTGGATACATAGGCCCTCATTACAACCCTGGTGGTCGGTGATAAAGCGGCAGTAATACCGCTAACAGGCCGGCAGTAAAAAAAAATTGAATTACACCCATGGCGGAAACCACCAACACAGACAGCCACTTTAACACTCCGACCGCCATGGCGGTAGAAACAAACCCCGCGACGGTAACCGCCAACAGACAGGCGGAGATAATGTACAGCCCACACTATTACAAGGCACCAATCCGCCAGCTTTTCCGGGGTAGTACCAACGCCACTGAAAACATTTCGGAAACAGTCTTTGGAAGGGAATCCACTCACCTCTCGACACCCAACGAGGAACCAGGACGCCATGGAGCCCGAACTACAGGTGTTACCAATGTTGGTGTATCTTCTCATTTACCAGGAGTACGAACGGTAGCGGCAACAACCACTGTGAGTACTGCACCTAGCATACAGGGGACGGGAGGAGGGAAAAGAGAGTGACACACACACGCAACAGCCCCACCCCTCCAACCCCCACCCACAACGACACACACATACATATCCAATCACATCACAGATACACCCCGTCACCCCCTGGAAGAACGTAAGGACCAAACGAAATGAGTTTAACTAGTGTAATATTCGAACAATCTGATAGCCCAAGAGAATAGTAAATAATCAGTATACACAAATATTTACAGCAAGTACACAAGTCCGTACACTGTCCCATGAAATGATTGTGGACGAGTGGTCCCAAAAAGCATGGGCAAAGCCCACACATGACACCTGCCTCAAAATGGAGAGAACACTGCAGGGGCATCAAGTCGAAAAAAAAACAGGCACCTCAGGGGGAAGGAGGGGGCCCCTCTGCCGGATGATGTGACGACGCCACTGCTCCTCGAGGGGGCTCCATGCCCACTGCCTGGTCCTGGGGAGTGCAAAGCCACAGTCTCTCAAGTCTCTCAAGTGGCTCCACTGCCCACTGCCTGGTCCTGAGGAGTGCAAAGCCACAGTCTCTCAAGTGGGTCCACTGCCCACTGCCTGGTCCTGGGGAGTGCAAAGCCACAGTCTCCCAAGTGGGTCCACTGCCCACTGCTTGCTCCTGGGGAGTGCAAAGCCACAGTCTCTCAAGTCGGTGACATGTGCCACTGGTTCTGGAGGGGGCTTTGTGCCCAGAGTGCTTCATCCTGCCAAGGACAGGGTGAGTGGATGCTTTTCTCCCCTGGTTCTGGAGGGGGCTTTGTGCCCAGAGTGCTTCATCCTGCCAAGGATAGGGTGAGTGGATGATTTTCTCCACTGGTTCTGGAGGGGGCTTTGTGCCCAGAGTGCTTCATCCTGCCAAGGACTGTGTTAGTGGATGCTTTTCTCCACTGGTTCTGGAGGGGGCTTTCTGCCCAGAGTGCTTCATCCTGCCAAGGACTGTGTTAGTGGATGCATCTCTCCACTGGTTCTGGAGGGGGCTTTGTGCCCAGAGTGCTTCATCCTGCCAAGGATAGGGTGAGTGGATGCATCTCTCCACTGGTTGTAGAGGGGGCATGGTGTCCAGTGATGCTGTACCTGGGGTGTGGCAGTTCCCATGCCTTTACCTGGGTGTCCGAGCCACGAGATTTTCAGGGAACAGGTAGCATGATACTCCATGGAGGCAGAGCCACACTCCACCCAGCGGCGACTTAGGCTGCAAACTGCTGGTAGTGCCAGTGCTGGTGGTGGTGCCTCATGTAGTGTGTGCAGGGTCCAGGACGTCTCCTGCAGCCTCGGACGGCTGCCCACTGGGGATACTGCTGATGTCCGCTGTTGTGGCACTGGCTGGGCACGTGGCAGGGCAGGTGGCGGTGGCTGTGGCTGTGTCTGCGGCGGAGATGCTGCTGGTGCGGCCTGTGGTGCAGGTGTCTGTAGTAGTGGAGGGAGACACCAGGCCTTCTCCAGCAGCCTAGGACGGCTGCCCACTGGGGATGATGCTGGTGACTGTAGTTGCGGCAGCTGTCGTGTAGGTGGCGGTACAGGTGGCGGTTGTTGCGGCGGTGCTCACCGTGGTATAGGTTGCTGGCCTGTCATGAGAAATGGGGGTCACCAGTCCCTCACCAGGAGGCTCCATACCCTGAGGTGACTTTCCTTTGCTTTTGTGTCCCTTCCCCACCTTGGTAGTCGCTGCTGGGACGTTGGCACTGTCCTCTTTGGTTCTGGATGAGGCCTTGCTGGGTGGGTGGTGCGTCTTTTCCCTTCTGCATGCTGGCCCCTTCTTTACCTTGGCAGGTGGTGGAATTGGGTGGTCCTTAACTTCAGTAGGTGGCACAGTGGCAACCCTGATGGGTGCCCCCTTCGATCCTCCCGGACTTGCAGGGACCACAGTGGACGGCGATTTGGTGGCTGAGGTGCTGGTCTGGGCTCTAGACATCCTGGCCCTAGGGGAAGGGTGGGGGGGAGGTGTAGGGAAGAGGCCAATGTTAGCCAGGAAAAGTTTATTTGACACACTGGGACGTGAAGATGGAGGGGGTGTGGGAGTGGAGGAAGTGGTATTGGTTATAGGAGGTGTACGTCTGCTGAGTTTGGGTGCATGTGCATGGGCTGGATGCTGTTGTGAGGTGGATGGCTGTTGGGTGTCTGAGTGCTTGCGTTTGTGTACTTTGGGAGGAGGGGGCACAGACACAGTGGGAGAGGACACAGGAGACGTGTGCATGGATGTGGGGGTGGTATCTGCCAGTGAGGTGTGTGTTCTGATAGGTGTGGTGGTGATGGGGGTAGTGGATGAGGATGTAGTGCATGCAGGTGTGAGTGTAGATGGAACTGGGAAGGAGGTGGAGGACGAGGAGGAGGGGGCCACAGTGGAGGCAGTGGATGTTGGTATGTCTGCATCTGGATGGTGTTTGTGTGAGTGCCTGTGGGATGAAGTGTGGTGCTTGTGTTTGCCATGTCCACTCTTGTGTGTTGTCCTGTGTGCATGCTCGTCTGCCTCTGTTCTTGGGACAGGTTGGGGTTGAGGGGAATGGGACTGGGAAGAGGAAGTTGGAGGGGGAGGGTGGAAACGGGGACAGTGGCCGGCATCAGAGAGGAGGCCAGAGCCTGGATTGATCTCTGTTGGGCCGCCAAGCCAGTGTGAATGCCCTCCAGAAAAGCATTGGACTGTTGCATTTGGGCTCCCAGCCCCGGGATGGCATTCACAATGGTTGGCTTCCCAACAGAGATGGGTCACAGGAGGTCAGTAGCCTCCTCACTCAGGGCAGCAGGGCTGACTGGGGCAGGGCCTGAGGTGCCTGGGGCGAAGGAGATGCCCACCCTCCTGGGTGAGTTGGCACAGGCAACTCACTGAGGGGCTGCTGGGAGGGTGGTGCTTGTACATGGGTGTCGGCTGTACCTGTAGCTGGGGTGGGCACAGAGGTGTCCGCCACCACCAGGGAGTTTCCACTGGAGGAGGTATCCGTGTCCGAAATGTCCCTTCCTGTCTCCGCCGTAGTGCTCCCCTTGCCCTCCTTCCCACTGGCTCTCTCAGCGTTGGTGGACTCTGTCTCCTGGGTCCTGTGGGATGCAGCTCCCTCCATCGCCGGTGCCTCTGCTCCTCCACCAGATGATGCTAATGCATATAAGAACAGGGTGACAAAACAAAAGGGGGGGCGGAGAGACAAAGGATACACTTGGTCAATGGCGGCACCAACACCACCGTTGGCATACACAACACAATCACACACATGGAACAGCCCTACGCACTAGGCAATGCACTACCAGTTACAATGCTAGCCACCAGGCCATGGGTAGGGAGAGACACCACCAACTGCAGCATACCTGGGACCCACACACCCCTGCCCAGAAGTGGATGCCTACTAGCTAGGTTGGAGGAATTTCACACCAGAACCATGCCCAACATTGGACCTACTCTGAAATGTCAGGCCTGCCCTAGGGGCACCCACAGGCCCACATCCCCCACCCGGATACCACCCCACCAGGCGTAAGTAGTAATGAAGGGCCCTGAACTCACCCCCTTGTTGCTGCTGTGATACCCCCAAGAGCCCATCCAGCTCCGGATAGGCCACCGCCAGTATGCAGGCCATCAGGGGTGTCAGGGTTCGACGGGCACCCCTTCCTCATTGGGAAGCCATCCTCATCCCCATCTGGGCCTCCACTGTCTTCCGTGCCCAGCGTCTCAGGTCCTCCCACCATTTGCGACAGTGGGTGCTCCGCCTGCCATAGATCCCGGGGGTCCGCACGTCCTTGGCGATGGCATGCCATATACCCTTCTTTTGATGGCCGCTGACCCGCAGAGGAAATAGACACAGGGAAAGGTATTAGTCAGACCATCCTACCTGCTACACTCATGGCCCACCATGCCCCTTACCATCCCCATTAGCACAGACATGCCCCAGCATACATGCTATATGCTGCCCAGGGCCCATCCACTAACCCCCCTACACGAGGCCTTCACACAAAGCATTCCTTGCATTCATGACCCATGCATTGTATTCACAGTGTACTCACCTGTTGGTCTGGAGGCCCATACAGAAGTTGGTACTGGGGTAGGACCCCATCCACCAGTCTCTCCAACTCCGCCGAGGTAAAGGCAGGGGTCCTTTCCCCAGTCACATGAGCCATGGTAGCATCCAGACACAGGTGACTCAGCACATGCAGTGTAGGTCCTCTCCTGTTGAAGGTCAGGTAGCAAGTGAGTGAACAGAAAGAAACTGGTGGTGACGTCAGCGGCGGTGCATACCGTCACCGCCGGCGTACATCACCATTGGCCACTGTACCCTATAGGGCCCAATGATAACCAATGAGGAGCTGCACAGTGGTTCCCGACCACCTTCCGCAACTGCGCACAACATCAGCGGAATTACCTAATTTCCACCTGTCCCTCCATACAGGACAGGTGGACGCCATTTCGGGGGTGGGGAGGCCATGGATCCTAACTATGCCACAATTCACAATTTCACATTCTGAACATATGCCACCAAAATATTGTAACAATCACAATATGCATTGTACTGTAGTGGTTACAATGTACAGATAATGACAAGCTGCTCACTCTTTTGCTCCATAGATTGCGACTGCTGCGGATGAATAGGGGATGGAGATATCCCCCTGTGTACAGGCCCCTTGTGGACTTGGCAACGATGGAGGACAGGCACATTATCTTCACCTAGTGACTTGACAGGGCCACAGTCACAGAGCTGTGTGCCCAATTAGAGCCTGACCTGAAGTCTGCTATCCGGCACCCCACTGGGATCCCTCCTCTTGTGCATGTGCTATCAGTGCTCCATTTCTTGGCAACTGGTTCTTTCCAAGTGACAGTGGGCTTGGCAGCAGGAATGTCACAGCCAATGTTCTCAATAGTGCTGACCAGAGTGTTGTCTGCTCTGATTAAACACATGTGCAGCTACATCATTTTCCCCCAGGTGGAGGATTTGGCCACAGTGAAGGCTGACTTCTATGCAATGGGACATATCCCCAACATCATTGGTGCTATTGATGGAACACATATTGTATTTGTCCCCCCCCCCGGAGAAATGAACAGGTCTTCAGATATCGAAAAAATGTGCAGATGGTGTGTTTGGCGGACCAGTACATCTCCCATGTCAATGCTAAGTATCCTGGGTTGGTGCATGATGCGTTTATCCTGAGGATTAGCAGCATCCCAAATGTGATCGCCCAAGTACAGAGGCACAGGGGGTGGCTGATAGGTGAGCCCTGGTTCCCGCCCAGTGGATGTTGGTGCATGGGTATGGTCTGGGACATAAGTGTTAGTGTGTGACTAACATTTGTCTCTCGATATTTGCAGGTGACTTAGGTTGCCCAAACCTATCATGGCTACTGACCCCTGTGAGGAATCCCAGGACAAGGGCTGAGGAACGTTGCAATGAGGCATATGGGCGAACAAGAATGATTATTGAACGCACCTTCGGCCTCCTGAAGGCCAGGTTTCGTTGCCTCCATCTAACAAGTGGATCCCTGTGCCACTCACCCAAGAAGGTCTGCCAGATAATCGTGGCATGCTGCATGTTGCATGTTGCACAACCTTGTCTTAAGACGCAATGTGCCTTTTCTGCAGAAGGAGGAGGCTGGAGATGGCCACGTGGCAGCAGTGGACCCTGTGGTCAGTGAAGATGAGGAGGCAGAGGATGAGGATGAGGACAGCAGAAGTGCAGTCATCCGTCAATACTTCCAATGACACACAGGGAAGACAGTGTTATTTTACATTTCATTGACAATTTGATGTGTGACATTGTCACTGGCAGGCTGTGAATTCCTACTTCTATGACCACTCACTGTACCCATTGGCATCTCTTTTTGCAGATGTTGGTGCCCCACTATTGCTCCTGGTGTGTTCACTGCAGCCAACTACAGGTCTTTATAATGTATACATTACTATACAGTTGAATTGCAATGTTTAAAGCAAGTCAAACGAATACAAACTTAAATCATTTGACATACTACATACTTTTATTTTTTCAAAGTGTGTTTATTGCAGTGCTCTGACGAAAAGGGGGGAGTGCTATGGGCTGGGGTGATGATGGAGGAAAGTCCAGGTTAGAGTCCAGTCTATTTGTAGCACAAGTGCATTGTCCAAGGGGGCATAGGAAGGGGAGCAATGACAGTTCAAGGTGGAAAGGGTGACAGAGTGGGGCACAAGGGTGACAATCAGGAGAGTCAAATTTCCCCGGCGGGGGTCTTGGCAATAGTCTCCGGCTTCTGCCTGGATTGCAGGGAACGTTTGTGGGGTGGTTCTCCTTCTGCAGGGGGAGGGGTGCTGGTGGCCTGTTTGTCCTGTGGCAGGGCCTCCTGTCCACTAGCGCCAGCGGAGGTGGAGAGCTGTTCAGTAGTCTGGCTAGTGGCAGGGGCCCACGGGTGTTACCGTTAGCCATGTCTGCCAACACCCCTGAAATGGAGACCAGGGTGGTGTTAATGGACTTCAAGTCCTCCCTGATCCATAGGTACTTTCCCTCCTGCAGCCGCATGTTCTCCTGCATCTTTTCCAGGATCTGGCCCAGCGTATCCTGGGAATGTTGGTATGCTCCCAGGATCACAGTGAGCGTGGTTCCCTGGGCCTGTCCCCCTGGTGCACAGCTGTCCTCCCAGCTTCCTTGTTGTCCTGTGCCTCTGTCCCCTGAACCGTGTGCCCACTGCCACTGATCCCAGGTCCCTGATTGTCCTGGGTTTGTGGTGTACCCCTTGGTCCCTGTAGTGGTGGACACACTGCTGATTGACGTGTCCTGGAGACAGAGATATCGACCCGCTGGGTGGGTGCTGTGGTGGTGTTTCCTGGGGGGGGGGGGGAGGCTCTGTGGTGGTGTGAGACCGTGCCGGGGTAGCCAACTGTCCAGAGGTCCCTGATGGGCCAGGTTTGTCATCCAGATCCAGGCGAGCAGAGCTGCTGTCATCACTGTGGGCCTCTTCTGTGGGGGGACTGAATGTTGCTGGCACCTCTTCTCCAGTGACATTGGCTGGGATACCTGTGGGGATGTAAATGCAATGTTATTGTTTCTGTGTGTGACATATTGTGCATGGGTGGGCTGCCCTCTATTGTTGTTATTGCCCTGGCAGCTTTGCCTTGTATGAGTTGGTATTTGGTGGGATAGTTGATTGTCTTTAGTGTGCATGCTTTAGTGATTGGTGTCCATGCAGGGCTATGAGTGGTGTTAATGCATTGGTGGTGGGGGAGGGTTATAGTAGTATAGAGTTGACTTACCAGAGTCCAGTCCTCCTCCTACTCCTGCCAGGCCCTCAGGATGCATGATTGCCAAGACTTGCTCCTCCCATGTTGTTGGTTGTGGGGGAGGCGGTGGGTGTCCACCGTCAGTCCTCTGTATAGCGAGCTGGTGTCTTGCTGCAATGGAACGCACCTTCCCACTTAGGTCGTTCTACCTCTTCCTGATGTTATCCCTTGTTCTTGGGTGCTGTCCCACGGCGTTAACCCTGTTGATGATCCTCCGCCAGAGCTCCATCTTCCTTGAAATGGATATCTGCTACACCTGTGATCCAAATAGCTGTGGCTCCACCCGGATGATTTCCTCCACCATGACCCTTAGCTCCTCCTCAGAGAATCTGGGGTGTCGTTGTGGTGCCATGTGTATAGTGTGAGTGGTGTGGGTGAGGATGTGTAGGGTGATGTGTTGGGGTGTGTGATGTAAGGTGTGTGGGTGGTGTATCGGTGATGGTGGTATGTGGTTCTGGTTGTGTGTGTGCTCTTGCTGTCTCTCTCTGGTGGCAATTATTGGTATTCATAAAGGGTTGTGGGTAATGTAGGTGTGTGTTTTATAGTGGTGTGGATGTGTGGGTGTGGAATGTGTATGGGTGTCAGGTGTGTGTTGCTTGAATTGTCCAATGTGGTGCTGGTTTGTTAGTGTGTGTGTATTTTGAACGCAGTGGTATGTACTGCCAATGGTTTACCGCCATTGAATGTGCGCCATGGTGATTCGTGGGTCATATTGTTGTGGGCGTTGTTCTGTTGGCGTAACGGTGTGGGTTTTGCTACCGCCACTTTATCACTGACCTTTGGGCTGGCGGATTTGTGTGTGTGGCTGAATAGTGATGGATTGTATGTGTGTGTCATAATATGGTTAACAGATATCCACCGCCGCAGCGGATTTACTACCAATGTCATAATGAGGGCCAATATAAGGTGGCAGGGTAGGGCCAACCTAACCACCCCCATCCGGAGGGACAACATAAAAACTAAAAATCAACTGTTTTTGCTTTGATCCCGCAGAACTCCAGCAGGATTGCAGAGAAAAAGTAAAAAGAAAATGTTGGACCACCATTTAAAAAAAAAATATTTGGCCAGGGGGACGATGAGAAGAGCCCCCTCCCTGAGCCCACTATGGGCTCCAAGGAACTTATCCCCCAGGGCCAGGCATCTTAAGTAAGGGGAGGTGAAGGGGCACATAGACCTCCTTCCTGAGCTGATGATGGCCCCTGTGACTCCATTCTTTGGGGTCCAATAGAATCATTAAGGAAATGAAGTACACAGTCTCCTCTTGAAGCCTCGTAGACCCTGGAGATCCCATTCTCTGGGACTGAAAATATAAAACAGAGAAGGGGGTCTCCTGGGCCTAAAAAGACTCAGGGTGGAGGCGATACAGACACCTTCACCTTTTTTATTCCAATTGGCCTGCGGGATGGTCCCCCCAGGGCCTAATAAACACAAGGAGGGTTGCTGTGTCGCCCCCATCCACTTATTTCTTGCATTTAGTCCTGGGTATGGGGTCTCTGGGTCCTAATAAGGATGAATAAGAGGGGCCGTGTGCCCCACTCCCATATTATTAGTGGTTGACTCCTGGGGGATGGGGTCCCCAGGGCCTCTTAAGGCTAGGGGAGGGGGGCCTTGCACCCTCTCCCCTATTATTAATGGTAGGCTGCTGGGGTTGAGGCCTCCAAGGGTCTTACGGCTCTGGAAGGGGAGGCCACAAGCCCTCTTCACATATTATTTGTGGTTGGCCCCAGAGGATGGGGTACCCGAGGCTCCTTTGGGCATAGATGGGGACCACACACCTTTGCTTGAAATAAATCTGTTTTTCGGCCCCCAGGAGAAGCAGTCCCTGGTGCATCTTAAGGCTCAGGGAGGTGGGGTCACACGCCCTCCTCATCTATTATTATTCATTAGCGTAATGAGAAGGAGTCCCCAGGGCCCATTTTGGATTTGAGGAGGGGGCACTTGCCTTCCTTTCTTATTTTATTTTGGCCCTGGGAGATGAGGTCCTCTGGGCATCTTGAGGCTCGAAGAGAGCCCCGGGAGATCGGGTCCCCAGAGCCCATTTGGGTTTGGGTATGGGGGCCATGCGCCCCCTCCCCTAATATGAATATGTTTGGCCCCAAGGCTTGGGGTACCAGGGGCCTCTTAATGCTTTGGGAATTCAGTTCAGTGGGCGAGCTGTAGTCATATCTAAAGTCCTTATGGGAAATTGCATGGGGAAAATGCATTTTAGGACCTCTCCTTTTTCTCAGCCCCTGCTTGACGAATGACCACAAAACTTTTGACACAGCAGTTGAAGTGTCAAACTAGATTTTAAATTTTTGTGAACATTCGTCAAGTTCTAAGCAAAACAAAAAATGCTTTTCCTATGGTAAATAGGTCCTAGCTATAACTACTTACTGGCTCTCGCCAGTAGGTAAAATATATATATATATATATATATATATATATATATATATATATATATTTTTGTTTTGTTTTTTTACACATATGTATTTATATATATACGCATATAGAAGGATACTTCATAGCATATACATTACATAATAATAATATATATTAGATTAAAAAAAAATATATATATATATATATATATATATATATATATATATATATATATAGGTAGATAGATATACACTTTAAAAAACAAAGGTTAAAGGGACGCTATAGTTAGGCTCATATTTAAAACGTACAAAACCATAGAAATGGCGTTTTTTTTTTGTCAAAAATGGTACTGAAAATTTTACATTGATATTATTAATGATGTTATCAAAGATGTCACGAGTGCTCTAATTTGTGGGGTAATTAGCAATGCATGGCGAGAGTGTGAGTTATAGTTACCCTAGGGCACGAGTTATAGTTACTTGAGAGAACTCTAACTATAATAGCTGAATTTCTATGGGTTTGTACATTTAAAATATGAGCCTAAGTACAACGTCCCCATAACACGTTTTTTAAAGTAATTTTCTGTGTTTAAAAAAAATTCTATTTCCTATCCTACAACATCCCTGTAACCTTTGTTTTTTCAATGAATTTCTATGTTTTTTTAACGTAAAGTAATATTCATTACTATACGTTACACCAACCACCGCCACCCACGGCATGCGGCCAGGCCGTCCAACCGTCCGCTATAACCATCCAACCTTGCACCCCTCAAGGTCTTTGGCAATGAGCAGCCGGAGCTGCCTGCAGGTCCTCTTGACCCCACTCCCCCGGCTGATCTCGGCTCAGGTTACTCCATCCCCAGGAACCGGCCTTCTAATCTTTTTTTGTTTTGGGGAAGGTGGGCCTTGCAGTCTCCCCTGCCCTGGCCTATTTGGCCCCGGGGCCTGGCATTATTGTATTTAGTTTTTTTGGGTCAAGAGACTGTGTGGCCCCCTCTTCGAGCCGATCTCAGCCCCGGAACCCCATCCCCTGGGCCCTGGTTGTCTAAACTTCTTTGGGGGGGATGAGGCCACGTGGTCCCCTCCTTCCCGGGCTGATATCTGCCCTTGGTATCCATACCATGCGCCACCCCCTCCCCAGGCTGATCTCAGCCCCGGAGCCCCCATCCGCTAGGGCCCAGCCTAAACATTTCATTTTTTTTGGGGGTAAGGGGGGCCCAGCCATGTCATCTGGGTACCCAGTCAAATTGGTTGGGGACCGCAGGGGGTAACCTGAAGACCCTGCGGTCCCAGCTGTCAGAGAGAGAGCTGCTAAAGATGCAGCTCTGACTTGGCGGCAGTTGTCAAAGCTGTCGCCATGTGAGAGCAGACAACTATGTCCTGGGGGTGGGCCACCCAGGACCTAACAGGAGCCGACCCAAGGGGTGGCAGTCCCCAGGGCCAATATTGGCTCCATGAGGGGGGCGCTGCACGGACTCTCTCCAACCTATACAGCCCCAGGAAGGTGTTTTTTTTAGAGGCTCTGGGTGTTTAGGGCAGCCCCTCTGCATTCAATTTGTATAAAGCCCTGGGGAGGTGACGGTCCCCATGGCTGAGATAGGGCCATGCAGCCACCCGCATATAATAACAGTTAAGACCTGGCGAGGTGGTAGTCCCCATGGCAGAGATAAGCCTAGGAGGGGGGCCCCGTGTGCCCTCCTCCTTTATTTTAAACATGCCTCTGGGGCCTGGCCCCATGGGGTCTTTAATCAAACAAGTGCAGGAGACCGTACTTGCTTTTTAATTTTGTTTTTACTGCAAATTCAGACGACGTCGCAAATTTGGGCTAAACATATATTTTTTTAAGTGCTTTCTTGTCCTGATGGGGTCACTTTGGGGCACCAACACTGGAACTAAGGGGTCAGGGTGCCACTACCCTGACCCCTTTTCCTTTTGTTTTACGTTTCATTTTGTTTTGTGAGACTCTGAAGCCAAGTCCCAAGATACTGACAACACTCCCCAGTTGAAGTGCTGGCAGCCAATCAGAGCTCTGCATTTCTCTGCACAAGCTTGTTATGATTCAGGAAATCGTTGCGACCCTCAGATATACAAATTTTGATTTCCTTTAATTTCTCCTAAGCTACTTAACGAATTTACGCCAAATAACCAAAGGCACAATCTGCGTACCGAAAGCTAGCTTTCTGCCAAATCTGGTGTAATTCTGTCCACTGGTTCGGGCTGTAGTCATGTTCATAACTTCTATGAACAAGACTACATATGGGAATTAACATGTAAAACACATATTTTTAACACCCCCTTTTTCGAATCCGCTTGACTAATCATCCTGAAGCTTTCTATGCGTAACAAAAACCACCAGAACACTTCTTGGGGAAGATTTCACAAAGATGTGTCAAATGATGCCAAAGATATACTCAAGTAAAAAAACGCTTTTTCAATGTAAATATAGTCCTAACTATAACAACCTACTGGCGACCGTCAGTGGGTAATATATATATACATTAATTAAAACTATTTTGTACTGGAGGATGACCCTCAAACCGCTCATATTTGATAAACATGTTTTTTTAAAATGATTCTACATTTAAATAATATCTTATTTGGGGCAAGACCACCCAACCCCCTCCATTTGTTTTTCATTATGATATTTTTCTACCCTTACCACCCTATTCCCTTACTCACCTCTAAACACTAAAAATATCCTTACCTCCCATAACCTTAAAAACCCCTAAAATACCCCTCATACCCATACCCCTACTCACCCCTACACGAATACCCACCCCTAAACCACCTAAATTATAGACATTTTGCAGTAATGGCTTTGTGGTAAAGGCATTTCATGGAAAAACAACATTGCAAAGGCTGGCTCCTTTCTTTATATGAAAATGGTTTATTGTGGTATTCCTTACAATGAACAGTCTTTCAAATATGCTGCTTTTATATACTTTTGGGATGCACACATTTAATATACAGTATGATGTGTTGATAACATCATTTAGCAATAAGAGGTCTAGAATTTTCCAACAACTTTCTACAGAGGATTTGCACTTATGGATTTGTTCGGCAAACCGTTTCTCCAGAGTTGCTATAGCGAATAAAAAGCATTACTTTTTTGTTTGGGGTAACCTGCATTTAAACAGCAGGTGCAAGAATGGAATTTTGAGGAAGACCTTAAAGGAAAGGTGCCTTATGTATAGGCATTTTAATTGGGACTGCAGCACCCCCAGAATAGCCATGCTGTAGTTGAGAAAGTGAATGAGCAATACATTTTGCTTTTATCTTGTGAGCATTTGCTGTGCCTTCAAAGATAGAGGTCAAATGCCAAGCTACATCTTCTGACAAACTGCTGCTTATTCTTTTAATATGGAGACTGATTATTTTCTTACTATGACTGCAAAGTGAGAGGGTGAGACAATCTTGCAGGGGGTACAGGACCTGTGAAAGGAAAGACAGTAGATGGCAATTGTATCTAGCACCCAACATCTAAATTCCTGTAAACAATCTGCACAAAATATTTCAAAATATATCTGCAGTTACAAAAGCATCTGATTCTGAAGTGTGAGGGAAATAAGGATTTTAATAGGATCAAAACAAACAAGGCTCTTAACTTGATAATGCACAAATACTAAATATTTGCTAAAACTTGATCTCCACGCATTATGTGCTATATAGTTTTAGCAGTATAACTACATGTCTGTGCAAATTAAGTGGCCATTTCAGTCGAAAGTGTGCTGTCTGTAAATGCACTACAACACAATTGTCTAGTGATATATTTGTGACAGTGTTCTCCAAAATGCAACATCAGTTACATACCACACCACTACCACACTCCTGCTGAATGGACATGGCTCATTTTCTACACTTGTTATTTGTGTGACACTTGGATTTTTCACAATCTTAATGATTTCAGTGATATAGTATTGATGGCAATCCTCACACTCTGAAAATTGCATTAGCACCACTGACCTGAAGCAAAGAAAATGGCCGATGGGAACAAATAAAGAACATTTCAATCATTCAGCTGCGTAGTTTTGAAGAAAATACATTCTAACATGAAAGTGTAATCAGTTAAATTTTTTGGCAGAAATTGGGCCTCTAGTTGGCAGAGGTATGCTCCTGTCCAAATAGGGACTACAATCCCAGTCAGGGTAAGTCAGGGTAAGTCAGTTAAACACCATAAATTAACATGTGCTCACCCTCTGGTAGCTTGGCGCAGAAGAGGCATAACTTAGGAGGCAATGTGTAAAGTATTTGTGCAACACTTAAACAGTATCACAGTGAAAACACCACAAAAAGACTACACACAAACGTAGAAAAATTGATTATATTTTTATGAGTAAAACTAGACCAAAACACCAAAATACAATAAGTAGAGGCTGCATATGAATGTTTAAAGAACATCTGAAATTGTAGTGCTTAGAAATTAAAAGCGCCAACCAGATCTATTTGGTCGTGCTATACCGGCGTAACACCAAAAAGTTCAGGCCGACCGTGATGAAACACGGGTCGGCTACAGGGAACAACCTCATCCCACTGAAACAGTACCTTGTAAGGAGGGTTGCGTCGACGTCAAAAACCCGCTCAGAGGAGCAGAGGAGATGATGAGAAGCCAATCATCAGTTCTGATCCTTGCTGTCAGAGATGCGTCGTCGTTGAGCCGCGCAGTCACCGATGTGATATCCTCGAGCAGCAATGCAGCGTTGTTGCGATCAAGGTGATGCATCGTCCTCAAGTCGTGCAGTAGGTGATGCAAATGTAATGCGTTAGGGCTGAGGGCAATGCGCCAGTTCCCGAGCTGCGTAGTTGGTGTCGCAATGTCTTTGGCCTCAGCAGCAGTGGCATTGAGGAGAAATGCGGCGGTTCCTATCGGCACAGTGTCAGCGATGCATGGATTTCTGTGGAGGCAGCTGCAGATCCCACTTCCAAGGGCCCACCACTGGATTGGCACCACTTGGCAGGGTAGGACTCACAGTTGGCAGAGTCCAGAAGCTGTAACAGAGGTGAGTGAAGTCTTTGATGACACTGAGACTTCAGAACAGGAGGTAAGCAACCAAGCCCTTTGGTTCTAGAGATGTAGTGATACAGGTCCAGTCCTTCTCACTCTCAGGCAAGGAGGACCTGCGGGGCAGGCAGAGCAGAGAAGGAGTCCAGCAGAGTCCAAAGGAAGAACAGTCCCCTCAGCAATATACAGCAATCCTTTTTCCTGGCAGAATGTCCTCAGGTCCAGAGGTCTACTGGTTTGGTGGGGTCTGGGGTCCGATTCTTATACCCAGTGGTGCCCTGGCTCCAGGCGCACTTTGTGAGGGCTTAAGACACAGCCCATTCAGGTGTAAGTTTCAGCTTCTGCCTCCCATCCTGCCCAAGATGGACCATCAACATGCAGATAGCCACTCAGTCACACCTAAACTCCCTTTGTGAGCAGCTGTCTGTAAGAAATGCACAAGAGCCCAGCTGTCACTCACCCAGATGTGTATTTGTTGTCCCAAGTGGGAAGGGTATGCCCAGACGTGGGTCACATGCTCACTGCATCACTGGATTCCAGCTAGCCTAGCCGATGAAGGGTGATACCCTGAAACCGGTCCTAGGATGCTTGTTTCCGGTCCAGGGAGGACCTGGCTTGGCAGTTCGGGCTGGGCTGTTCCCATGAGGAACAGGGTCAAGACTGATTTGCATATGGCTGGGTCCAAACTGGGGTGGCGTGGTGAGCAAAAAAACGATGGATTAAACCCAGATCTTTGTGACTGGGGGTAAATGTTTGATTTGCTCTGCATTCCATCCATCATCTGTTCTTTTTGCATTTGTTGCCCCAAGTGGGAAGGGTATACCCAGACGTGGGTCTCGTGCTCACTGCGCCACTGGATTCCAGCTAGCCTAGCTGATGAAGGGTGATACCCTGAAACTGGTCCTAGGATGTTTGTTTCGGATCCAAGGAGGACCTGGCTTGGCAGTTTGGGCTGGACTGTTCCCATGAGGAACAGGGTAAAAACTGATTTGCATATGGCTGGATCCAAACTGGGGTGGCGTGGTGAGCAAAAAAACGATGGATTAAACCCAGATCTTTGTGACTTGGGGTGAATGTTTGATTTGCTCTGCATTCCGTCCATCATCTGTTCTTTTTGCATGTGTATTCAGAGACAGGCAGAAGGCATTAGATGATTTAGAGTAAGAAAATGCCAACTTTTTAAAACTGGCTTTTTTATAAATTACAATTCAAGATCCGACTTCACAATAGGTTATGCTTTTAAATTGTGATTCCAGAGACACCAAACTTAGGGGTCCCTTCTCTTCCCAATTGGGAATTACACTTAAAAAATGTAATAAGGTAATCCCAATGTTAACGTATGGGAGAGATAGGAGTTTTTCACTACTTGAACATGTAAAACTAAAAAGTACATGTCCAACCTTTTAAATATACTGCACCCTGCCGGTGAGGCTGTTCAGGGACTACCTTAGGGATAAATTATATGTATTAAAAAGTAAGGTTTGGGCCTGGAAAGTGGGTTAACATGCTGGGTTGACATGGCAGTTTAAAACTGCACATGCATGCTCTGCAGTGGCAGGCCTGAGACATGTTTGAAGGGCTACCGAAGTGGGTGGCACAATCAATGCTACAAGCTCACTGTTAGCATTTCATTTACAGGCCCTAGGCACTGGTAGTGCACTTTACTAGGGACTTATAAGTAAATTAAGTATGCCAATTGTGGACAAGTCCATGTTGTAATGTTTTAGGGAAAGATCACAATCACTTTAGCACTGGTCAGCAGTGGTAAAGTGCCCAGAGTCCTAAAGCCAGCAAAAACGAAGTCAGCAAAACAGGAGGTCAGAAGGCATAAAAATCAAGGTGAAGCCGCGCCAAGGATGCCAGGTCTAACGGCATTTTATGTGCTTCTAGCTAAGTCAATACTGAGAAACTGAGGAAAATGAAACTAAACTGAGTGCTAAGCAGGGGTCAGCACCACCTCACTGTCACCTCACTTTCGGTTTGTAATAAATGTCAGAGGTGTGAGGCACTGGCTGCCAATTGTGCCTCATTCCTTCAGGGCCATTGTGAAGTCACTAATGACCTGTACTACATTAATAATGGTAATTAGTGACTTTTTATTATTACAAGTAAACTTTTACATCTTTAATGTGGTTCTGGGACATAATCGCAATATTGTTGCAATCAACAATCTTGTATTGACCAGGCTGGTGTTATCAAAGTCATTGTACATGGCTCTCTTTTCATGGTATAAAACCTGGGATTCTCAAAAAAACATCTGCACCATTTTGTCGAAAAAACGGGCAAACAGTGTTCAAGTTTGTCACAAACACACACATAATTAGGAGCCAAAAGGGTAAAGTAGGCTATTGCACCCTCAACAAGACTCGACAAACCCTTGCAAGAATTTAAGGGAATCACATAGTGGCTTAATTGATTAATTAATTAGAGAGGTGCAACCTAGAAAGAACATCCAAGACCTCATGGGAAAAACTATATTATATGTAACATTGTGGCCAGGCCTCACACTGGTATCTGGCCATGAGAGCTCCTTTCCCACTACCAGCCAGAAGGTGTTATTTCCCTGGGAAGAAATATAAAACCAAGATTGGCCTCTTGGGTAGCTCCTATGTCTCCCATACACACTACTGTCAAACCATCCCTTGGCTGTCTCCCGTGGGACTGTGGAAGCGGAAGTCTTTGAGTCTCACGGTGTTCCTGGAAATGGACATTCACCGCTAGATAAGATCATCGTGGTTAATGAAAAACCCAACGAAAAGAAGTTTCAGAACCCGGAGCAAAAGATCCTGCCCATTAAAAAGTTGAAAACTCGTTTGCCAAGACCTGCGATTACAGGGTATGAAATTAAATCGTAAAAGTATGCAAATAGAGAAAAATATGAGTTATTGGATGGATATGCAAACGATCCGGGGGACATGCTTTGCTAAAGAAATCTAGGAGGGTTATTTACAAGGTCTCTGGTGCAGTGTGGCACAGCAAGTGCCTTGCTGCACTGCCCTGTGCCACAGGGAAAATGTGCCTTATCTACAAGACAGGATTGTTTTTGTGCAGAAGGGGACACCTCCCTGCACAAACACAATGCATGGAGGCTTTTTCCTCTCTACGTGTGCTGCAGAATGTTGCAGACACAGAAAGAGGAAACAAGCATTTGCAATGCAATGGGTCTCGCATTTGCTTGAGTTAGAGCTCTTGGCGCTGTGAATTTATAGCTGGACTTTTCTTGCCTCATAAATTGGTCAAACATATCAAGAGTGTTCAAAGAGTCATAGTGTAATAAGAATGTTAAGTTGGCCTGAATCTTGTTTATAATTGCAATAAGGAGAAATTAATAAAACATACACAATTATCATAAAAACCAAGTGAAAACCTTTATCAGAAATACACTTTTGGCATTAGACTTTAATGCTCAGAACAGCTCCTAGAAAACACTGCAATGAGAATAGCATTTATAAGAATAATAGTCACACAACCATATAGTTAACCTCTAGAGAACATAACCACATTAAAAGAAAATGACCAATAATGCATTACACATTTTCATGGCTAGCAGATCTACTACAATAACATTACAAACTAGACCCTTAAAACACAAATTATTCTCAGCTGTAAAACAAAAGCTCCAGCCATGAGAAAGTTTAATAAAACAAATAAATTAAAATTAAAATTAAAATTAATAAAAAATAAAAAAGGCACTGAATGGTGGGAGAGGATATTATTTTGGATTCCCCACTAACCTAGTGTGGGGACCCAGAGATGATCCAAACAGAAAGAAAGAGCAGGTTGAGGTGAACGTTTTGAAGGTGGTCTCATTGTCCTAGGACCACCACAGACTGAGTTATGAGCAAACATTTTTGTAAAAGAATGCTATGCAAAGCATTATAGGACGACCAAGTGCAGCAAATATTGTAGTGTGTTGACTGTAATGCTCAAAACAGCCCCTAGCGGACACCACAATAAAAAAGCACTTGTGAGAAACATGGTCATGTAACCATACAGTTAGCCCCTTCAGGACATAACCACATGAAAACAGAATAGCAGAAAGTAATGCGGTGCAATCATATATTTAGCCCCTAGAGAGTGTAGGGCCTTCACATGTTCAGGCCCGCTGTAATACTGAGGCCCTTAGGGGTAGATTTACAAGAAAGTGGTGCATCAGCTGTGATGTGCCACTTTTCTTGCGCTCCCCACAACACCATGTGTGTGCCGTATTTACAATATGGCGCACCATGGCGCATGTTAGGACATACCCTAATATGAAGAGGTGCTTAACTTTGGTTTGACCCCATAACAATATAGGCTTCAGTTTAGGGACACCTAGAAAACAGCTACCCAGTTCTGGGTTGATTTTGTGGAGATCTCATTTAAGGCACTGGAGGGCTGGATACAGGGCAACAAGGTAAGTACTTTTGAGGGGCTTTACAATTTGATGATGAGGGAGCACCTTCTAATTGAGATACAGGAGCCAGTCTGAATATGGTCACAGAGAAGCTGGTTTCTCCAGAGCAGGTCTTACCTTGTGTCTTCCACCAAGTAACTTATGCATATTGTAGAACCAAACTCCATCCCATGGCCATGGCGAGCCTGGAATGGGGAGGTGTGATTGGCCCTAAGAAAGTAGCAGTGGCCCCTGCCCCCCCAGTAGAATATCTGCTGGGAAATTATCTGGAAGCATCTGAATGTTCATAGGTGGAAAGAAGAGTCTAGGTGCAGATGCTGGACCTCCATGAATGGGTGTGTTCTGTGGCCAGGTCACAGGCAGCACAAGTGGGAAGTGCTGGACAAGTACAGCGAGTCAGGAGGAATCAAAACTTGAGGGGGAGGATCTGACCTCTGAAGGAGGGCCCCTTCCCTGCAAGCTCTGCCTGACTTGGCCGAACTGCAAGGGGCGGGTGGGCCCACCAGATAGGAATTGTGTCAGGGACAAAGAGAGTTTCCCACTCTGGAGGGCTTGAGGCAGATTGCCTCTAGGCATGAACAAGGGGATGTCAGTGGGTCCCAAAAGGTTTATTGGGAGGATGGAGTACTCTATACGGAGGCCAGGGACCCTAACCCAGGGGCAACTAGGAGAGTGGTGATCCCCCAGAAGTATAGAGAGTTTCACCTAACCTTGGCACCCACAGGAATCCTCATAGGATCCTGCATGTAAACAGACTGAAACCCCACCAGGATGGGGCAGACATGACCATGCTTATGGTCACTGATGAGGGAAAGGAGGAGGAGGGTGAACCTCTGTCAGACCTCCTTTCCACAAATGCGCAGGATGGGTCAGTGGAGGGAGTGGTACTCTCTCCCAAATTAACAGCCTAGCAGCAGAAAGAGGTGTGTCAATGACATTGACACTGGTAACAGCTTACCTGTCAAGAACAAGTTGAACAGGATGTCTGACCAGGTCAAGGCCAAATCAAAGCAGAGGTGGCTAAGATGTTGGATCTCAAGGTAACTGAGCCCTCTGGTAGTCTTTGGGCCAGTCTAGTGGTACTGGTACCCAAACTGGTAGACTACAGAAGTCTAAATGCAGTCACCAAGACTGATGCTCACCCCATACCTAGAGCTGATGAGCTCATTGATAGGTTGGGGGCTGCCACGTTCCTGAGTACATTTGATCTGACCTCAGGATACTAGCAGATTGCCTAAGTCCATGAGCTAAGGAGAGGTCAGCATTTTACACTCCAGCGGGCCACTTTCAGTTCAAAGTGATGCACTTTGGCCTGAAAAATGCACCTGCCACCTTCCAATGGTTTGTGAACAGAGCCTTGTCTGAGTTGGAATCTTTCAGTGCAGCTTATATGGATGATATAGCTGTATTCAGTTCCACCTGGGAGGATCACCTGGTCCACCTGAAGGAATTGCTTCAGGCCCTGATTCAAGCATTCCTGACTATCAAGGCAAGCAAGTGCCATATAGGGCAGAGTTCAGTGGTGTACCTGGGCCACCTTGTCGGTACAGGCCAGGTACAGCCTCTCCAGCCCAAGATCCAGACTATCCTGGGTTTGGAGGCTCCTAAAAACAAGACTCAGGTCAGGGCCTTTCCTGGCCTGACTGGGTACTACAGGAGGTCTGTTCACAATTATGGGACCATAGTGGCCCCTCTGACAGAGCTCACCTCAAAGAAACTGCCCAAGAAAGTAATTTGGACCCCATAGTGTCAAAAACCCTTTGACACTCTGAAACAGGCTGTGTGTTCAGCACCAATGTTACTAACCCCTGACTATAGCAAAGAGTTTATAGTGCAAACAGATGCTTCAGAGGAAGGGATTGGGGCAGTGTTAGCACAAGTTAATGAAGAGGGCCAGGATCAGCCAGTTGCCTTCATTAGCAGGCGACTACTCACCAGTAGGAGTAATTTTTGCTAAAAAGCTGCATAAAGGGACCGACCCGCCGTCGAGAGTCAAGCCGGCTTATGTCGACCACGACTCGGACTGACTTGTAGGTTCGTCCCGCTGACGAGTTCCGGAGCCCCAGACTTCCAAGATTTCACCGGGGGCTCATGGAAAGGCAATCCAACAACATCGACTCTGCTTGCTATGGAGGGTCGTCTGACGTCAGAGAAAAAAGTGACTACGTCCAAAGGTAAAAATGTGACTTCATGTGCAGCGTATCCGAGGAGGGCTCCAGGGACTTCGGATCAAGATTCAGCTTTGGCCCGGTTGAAAATATTTGTCCTGAAAAACTGTCTAAGCCTCGTAAATGAGGCCCAAAGTATCTTAAGAGTATTTGGAGCAGTGGACCTGGTTTATGTAGAGAACCTCAAAGTTGACTGTCTCCTTATTGGACAGGCCTCTCTACATCAGTGAGCTCTTTGTATGTTTATGCCTCAACAATGAAATGCACTTCTAACTTGCTTTTGTCCTTGATGTCAGAAAATGTAAGAAGCTCCTGTTGCTGGAAAGCCCTAGTTAGAAACCTGTTCCTCTGGCTGTATATCCGCCCTATTTAGAGTTAGGGGGTTAGCAGGCACCTTGGAATGGAAACTCATTTACTCTCCAAATGTGCCATTACAGCTCTGCTACATATATGTTGGTGGGTCATCCACACAGTCTAGAGTGACTGCTCCACCACCGCGTCTGATGGAGATACCTCCGTAAAATGCTTTCACAAAAAGGGCTGAGACTTATACACAAGTGCAGGGATAGTATTCCGAGCCTGCTAGGAACCCCCCCACACAGGACATGTTAGCGAAGTGTGGCGGGCTGTGTGCGCAGTGACAACATATTCCCACTTTGAGGGTACATTTTTATTGGCTACTTATTCTTGTGGCAATTCCTGCTGAAAAGAAAGGTGGCGTTATTTTCTATTGCAGTGTTTTCCCCAAACTGCCTTTTTGACAGCAGAAATAGTCACTTTGGCAAAGAAAACTCTCTTCCCCAGTGGATAAGCAGAAGAGGTGAAAGCTTTTGTCAGCTTCCTGTGCATAGAAGATACGTTTGCTCCAGTGGCAGATAGAAGATCCATCATCCAAACTCCATATCAGACACTTAGAGCCTCATTTCAATTTTAGAGGAGAAGGCAGTCCACTATAAATAGGTGGGATGTCATAGTTGCCCTGGTGCGTTTAGCAATGAGAAAGTGCAAGGTTTCTGGCAGTGGAACCTCAAATTGGTTTACCATCCTATCAGAAACCATTCACCTGGAGGCTCATCTACCAGAGGGCAGCTGGGTCGCAGTGGCTATACCCTTGTCCCAATGAGTGCGGGGCTACCAGCACTAATTCTTCCTGCCTGGGACCACCATGATTCTGAAGAAGAAATTTAAATGTCCTTCAGGTGTAGGGAAAAAACTCCCTGCATATCAGGGAGATTTTTGTTCTGAAAAACAAACCTTTGTTATGAGAATTTTACTTTGTGGAACAAAACAGAATGCTGCTTCAATGCTGAGACTTGCGCAGCATATCTCTGCAGGAGGAGCATATGCATTCAGGGCAGTGTGATCTCCACCAGGCAGGAGGGAAGCTCATAATGGGAAAAGCAGCCCTCCTCTAGAGTGGCAGATGGCAGAGATTAGGATGGCCGCCAACTTGGTAGCCTAATGGGCCAGCCGCTAAAGTGAAAATAAGGCCCTAAGTCATGTCCTTGAAAAATAGACTGGAAGGTTCAAAATATACTAGGTACCTTCAACTGTTGAAAGAATTAAAATAAGAGTGTAAAATATCATTCCAAAGTTTGCAAAAAGAGAAGAAAATTGAAGTGATCTCCAGCTGTCACTGCTTTGCATCATGGTTAATATAGCTGTAAGCTCCCTTAAAGAAACTGTGATTAATTCAACTCAAGTTGTTGCAATGCGGGCTTGATTTCCTTTTGTTTTAAAAGAAATTAAAAAAGGGCTGGATCAACCCAGTATTTCTTAGGTTAGTGTATTTTTGTATTCTAATTCCGCTATGTTAAGTTTATTTTACAAGGTGCTATGTGCTTTTTGTAAAAGTGACGTGGGATCCATCAGAGGAGTTAATGGGCATTTATGACTATATGATTCCATGATATAATTTTTTTTTATCTTCCTGTTTTTTTTGTGGTTATAGTTATTGTACAAATGTTTCTAAAGGTTGATGTACATTGGGTAACATAGTGATTGAAATGCATCTGTTTACTCGATTTAACTGGTTGTCACTGAGTTCATCAACTCTTTACTTGTCTATCCTAACAAAGCCATCGAACTCCAATATTGTGCAAACACACAACTCTCTGTTTCACAATTGCAATCATCTTTATCCCCCACCCTTGCAGCAACATACAATAAACCTGGTCCTTATGGAAGTAGCTTTTCTGTATTTTCACTGTGTGTAACTGGTCTGTCTAGTAGTGTGGCACTAGTTTAATGTAAACTGTTTCTCTGTTTCCAAAATTCAGGTTTTGAACAAAGGAAAGATTGTTAAAGTTGGGAGACAAGAGAGGCTAAGTGGCCAAACTGCGATCTCCATGTCTCTGCCAGTCACTCCAGAGCTCATTCCTTCATTCCGCCTTGTGGCCTACTACTGCCTACAAAATGGTGAACAAAAAGAGATAGTGGCCGACTCCGTCTGGGTGGATATGCCAGACACCTGCATGGGAACGGTAAGATGTTCATTCTGAAAGTCAACTATTTGCTTAGTAACATTTGCCAATAAATCTTACGCTTATCGCATTTCGGTTTTGGTTCCGTATAGATAAAAGTGGCAGGAGTGCCGGAAAAAGCCAAGAGAGAATACCTTCCAGGGAAACCAATCAGGATGAAGGTGACGGGAGATCCTGGAGCCAAGGTCGGAATGGTGGCAGTGGATAAAGCAGTCTATGTTTTAAACAAGAGACATAAACTATCCCAATCAAAGGTGAGACACTACAGATCGGCTATCAACAAAGGCCAAGGTAGAGAAAATGGGAGCAGCTCTACTGGTTGAGGAACAAAATTCCCAATATAAATTGAGATAAAAAGTCCTGCTAATATGGGAGGCCAGTAGCGTGTAGACTGTGTGATGGACCTACATATTTAAAAAAGGCAAATAGCCTAATTTGCAAACTTGTAGCGCAAGGCAGAAGCCTTTTAGCTGATCAACCCTATGGCAAATCGAAAGGGCAGGAATGCGTTTATTTATGTGATATGCTGCATTCCTGTCCTTTCAGCCAGCGCTGGGGCAGAAATAACTGCTGAGTGCCAAAGCAGGCACCCTTGCACCATGGTGCAAGGGTGCCTACATTGCTGGCATGATTGTATTGTGCAGGAAAGAATAACTTCCTGCATAAAGACAATCAATGGAGGCCTTTTCCTCTCTCTATGTGTGCTGCAGCATGCAGCACACATAGAAAGAGGAAAAAACTAGAAGAAATAAAGTTATGCCTTCTCTGGGGAGGTCCACAGTTTTGACACATTCCCAGGTTTACAGATTGATGTAAATATGGGAATGTGTGAAAACCCGGGTGTTGTGTGGGCAAACCCACTGCAATGCCCATGGAACACTTCCTTGACGTAGAATAAGGGAACACAGTGCTTTATCGCTGCCTTGCCTTACTCCATAGCTGTGAGGCAATGCAAAGTCACACAGAGTGGCTTTGTATTGCCTCATAGATATGAATGAGAACCCTTGGCCATTGGAGTGTCATAAAATGTGGTGCTCCGGCGGTGCAATCCTCTTGTAAATTAGGTCCCCTAGTGCCTCCACTGCTTTGCCACATCCTTTCCATATCCAATGGCAAATTATTAATGATAAACCTGGAAAAACATCTCCCTTAGGTGCTCCTTGGGGATTCCCAAGCAATGTCACGTATAACAATAGTATGAATGATTAACTTAATACACAGTAATGTTGAGGTTTTGTATGAAACCTCATATTATTTCCACTTCAATCTGTAGTTTCCATGTTTAGTAACTTTTTTCAACTTTTTGAAAGGCCATATAACTGACTTTCATTTACCCTGATTAATATGTGACTAGCTGATCTACATGCTAACATTTGAAAAACAAATCTGTTTTGAAAAGTGCTTGTGAAATTATAATGCGGGTGTTAGTACATGAAAATATTTAATCTCTGGAGTGGAATCTATCATAGAGAGCTGTGGGTGGGTTATACAGTGCTGGAAGTACACGACTTACATACCTAATGCACAGTTACTTAAAAGCAATTTAAAACATTAATTCACCGGGGTTTGTAGATATATTTCCTTTCAAAGCCTCCCTCATATATTAGTGTGTACAAGTGTTGTAGAAGTAACCTATTAATTAATGGGGAATATTTAAAATGTCTTCATTTACACCAACAAACAATGCTCAAAGATCCACAGATATTAATATGCGCTCATAATCTAAGCACTCGGTCAATATGTTGCAAAAATAGAAGGAAGCAAAGCTCACAATTACCTGCGATGGCGATCAAACTGTTTATAGAAAAAGCATGCGTTTATTTGTTGACATGTTGCGTGTACCTAATGGTGCAAGAGAGTCCAGGATGAACTGTGGTGACATCAAAATATAATGTCCTATTTATTGGTTGATCTCTGGCCCGGTGTCCCACCCAGTCTGAGTGGCAAATAACTTCAAAAGAAGGAAAGGAACATTTGGAAAGTGTCAACCAACAGCATAGTTATAAACGGTCAAAAGAAGTAGAAAGAAGACAAAGACACATGGAACTGGGTGGGGTGGGAAAACAGCAAGGAGGTGTGCCCTTTGCTGGAAATAAGACAAAACAGTGGCATTTTTCCCAACAGTGTGACAGCAAGTTTAGGAACTCAGAATGGATGTGGACACATTAAAATAAGCTAATTCATTGAAATCCTACTGAATTTGCGAATTTTAAGAAAATAAAAAGAACAAGAAAAGAAACATTTTGAAGTGAACAGCTTGTCCCTGTAAAGCAGGTTCTCATGCTTGGCATTCAGACATTTCTATCCAAGAGGTATTTTGACATGCATGTGTCTGAATGTAGAAACACCCAAATGGCAGAGAAGGGTGTTAACCTGGGGCTCAAAAACTCTGGATCCAGTACCAAAAGGCAATGTCAAATGCAAAACCAGACATAGCAGTGAATCCTTATCTAGGTATAACAGCCTCTACTCCATAATATGCTGAAAAGGCACCTCTTTTGAGTACCAAATCACACTTACCTATTGGGGATCTCTGCTACAAGAATCACCTGGGGTACTGCATCCTTCTTCCACCTTGATTAAAGTTCCTCTTTCATTATTCCAGACAAGTGCCCACTTAGTTAAATATTTTCTTGCAAGAAAAATAAGTTGAATTCAGGACAGCGGCTGAAAATTATCTTCTGTTTCCAATATTTTGATTGAAGCTGATTCTAAACAAGAGGCAGGTTTAGGTGTGTCAGAATTAAAAAACAACTTAAAGAAAAAAATATAAAAAATTGCCGCTTTCAGAAGTAGCAAGACTGGAAAGGTATTACCTAAACCATAAATAAGAGAAGCTCACATGAAAAGACTGAATCTTGCAACCGTCCTGTTGCCAAAAAAGGGGAAAGAAAGTGTCCAGGAAAGGTTGGTGACACAAGGATTGGGTCAGGGAGTGAGTGCTTGGAAGTACACGCACAGTGGTGCCCTTCTAAAAATCTTTGAACTAAGAGAATCTTTTGGGGTAGTCTTGGGGCTCTGCTTGTGGATAAAAACCTTAACATTAATTTGAGGGAAGGAGGGGACAGAAGCATAAACAGAGCATGGAAATCAGTTATACCCTGACGTGCCCTTACTACTATTGGTCTCAGGGTTCTTGAAGCAGTAACAAAAGATCAATACCTCTCTGGTGCCTTTTTTACTCACCATAATTTTCACTTCCTGCTCTTCCCCTACTTCCTCCACAAAAATGTTACTTATCAAGAGTTAAAGAGCAGAAACATTGATATGTATGTTAACAGTGAAGAGGATAGATGTAGCGTGCAACAAACTGCTATCAGTGACCATGGATGTTTGTGTATCCTTTTCAGATATGGGACACTGTGGAGAAGAATGATGTTGGCTGCACTGCTGGAAGTGGAATTAATAATGCTGGAGTCTTTAATGACGCCGGCCTATCCCTTCAGACTAACTCAGACAAGGGGAACACGCTACCGAGAACAGGTATTTGGTAAACAACTGCCACTGTGTTCCACTTTCAAGTTTGTGTTCTAGGTTGTTTCAGGACAAAACTCATCACATTAATTCTATGACAGTGTTTGAAGATTATCTACTGTAGGGGAGCTTTGGGTTCTACTTTGACCTGTCATTCATCCAGGTGTACATCAGATTGTCTGCAGCCAGAGCCTCACAAGAATCAATTGGATCAATAGTTTCAAGTTCAGAAATACATCATAACGTGTACGCCAAATACAGTTTCTAAAATAGCTCTGATGCAAAATCATTTTATTGGTGGAAATAGAGAGGTCTTGGTGGTAATGAGACAAATGGAGATGGCTGACTAAAGAAGTCCATTGAAAGCAGTGGTTAGGGATATAGCAATGCACCCCTTTAACCAAAGACCAAGGCAATGTTGGTGTGATCCAATGCTTAGTTCTTTAGGATTAAAGGTGTTTTTTCTACACTCGGTTCAGAGTCAGATGCTAAAATATGACATGAGTGTACAGGTCCAATATTCTTCTATTCAGTTACACCTCTATTTTGACTGATCTTATTTACACTTGTTTTGTTGCAGATGTTCGATGCGCACAGGGCATACAAGGACGAAGACGTCGCTCACCAATGTCCCCAAGAGCCAAAGCTGCTAAGGGTTTGTATAGCTTATTAGTTATGATAGTTACTAGTGAATCTCGTACCCGTAAAGTAAGTACCACCACAGAAACAGGCAATCATAGTTTCCATTCCATTGTTCCCATCATTCTGTTCTCTCCCTCGTATCCCACTTGCTGCAGAGGCAAAGATAATCCTATATAAGTTACAAAAGCCGTGAAATAACTGGATACTGTCAAGGGATATCTAGAGTATAGAGATAGATGACTAAAACAGAACTAAAGATTAATTGGTTCCAAGATATTTTTAGCTTAAGAACAGGATCAGATCCATGGGTGATCATTCGGTTGATGTTATTGCCACCTAAATAACTGATTTATTAGGGACAGAACTTGAAAATATACTGAGAAAATAATGTGGCATTATAATTTATTTCCAGCTAGACATTATTACGAGTAACACGATATTAGGAAATTACAGAAGTTAGGGACAAATGTATAAAGCCCTTTTGCATTTCTTAATGGTCTGAATCTGTATTTGGGGTAGTTAAGAAATGCGAAAAGGCCTTTTCTTAAGCACAAAGCCCTTAAGGAATCGCAAATTGCTAATTTTTACCTTGTCGAAATTGCAGTTTGCGATTCCCAGAATAGGAAATCGCAAATAGGGATTCCCTAATTGCAATTCCTATTCTGATGTACAAAGCATTTCCTAAATACAAGATAGGCATTTAGGAGATGCAATTTAAAACAAGCACCCCAAAGTGTTTTTTTACTTGCAATAGAGCACACACATGCCCCTTAGGCATATGTGTGCTCTAGAGGTGCACCAAGGGGGGCCTTTTGCCATCCCGGGTTTTGCATTTCCTAAATAGTGATTTCTTAATGAGAAATTGCTGTTAGGGGAAATGCAAAACCGACCCATTGACTAAATTATGATGGCATTTCTTAATACTAATTTCCAAATAGCGATTCCTACTTTGTAGGAATCACTATTAGGAAATCGATATCCTTGTACATAGCATTTTGCATTTCTTAAATAGCGATTTCTATGAAGTCACTGTTTAAGAAATGCAAAATTTCATTTTTGAACATCTGGCCCATAGTGTCCAAAGATTACAGCTCAAAGGCAGCTTTATATTTATGAATAAATGTTTAGCAATATACCCCACTGAAGTCCCATGCAGCATTATTAATATTTACTTTAAAAAAATAAAAACATTTGAGGGCATGCAGACAGCGATGGTTTATCAAAATTACATTGCCATGTTGTGTCTTAGAGGTGTAAAGGTGGTGCGAGTAAAGGAATTTACAAGGACCTATCACCACCGGAGCGTCACTATTAGTGACGCTCCGGTGGAGCTATGCACTGCGCCATATTTACAAGGTGGCATTAAACCACTTTTTGTGGCTTAACTCCACCTTGTAAATACGGCCCCTTCACACACACCACTTTGAGTGAAAGGGGCATGCAATGGGAGTTGCTGTGGGCACGCCATGGCAACACCCATTGCATTTTGACGCTGCCCCAGATTTACAAGTTTTCGAAAAACTGAGGCAGTGTCAAAATCTAATGCCACCCCAGGGGTGGTGTAAGCATTTCTCAACGAGGAGAAATGCTTTCATTTCTTTTCATTTTTTGCTATTAAGAGCAAAAGACGATTGAAGATTGCTTTTGTGCAGGAAGTTTTCCCTTCCTGCACAAAAACAATCTCCCCCACAGGCACAGCCATCCTTGCACCATAGAGCAGGGGTGGCTGTGTTGGCGCTTGGCAGCAAATTGAGGGCCGGCGCAGGAGACAACACAGCCATGCTCCATATTCTATTAAATACAGCGCATCCATGCTTTTTTAAAATTACGGAGCGCTGCACTGACAAATATGGTGCAGCATTGCGCTCCTTCATTTTCTCGTAAATCTGGGCCATAGTGAGTGCGTTTTTCTTTTTTGAATATGGCTATCATTGTATTCTACACAGTTAATAGAGGGGATCAATATTTTGTAATGTCAGATCAAAGAGTCCTCAAATTAGTGGTAGGATTTGATTTTTTCAAAAGGGATACTCCTTTTGCTAAAAAGAAGTACATACCACACACAACTATTTAAGTGGACAGTTACAGGTAAATGTATTTATTTACTCAAGGAGTGCCAGTTAAGGTCCACGAGGACCTGTCTCATTCCAGATTTTTGAGATATCTCCAATCAATAGATTTGTAAACAATACAATTTAGTGCAACTAATTTAAAGTCGGAGGTTATCCAGAAAAGGATGAGGCAACCCTGAGGTTTGCCTCAACATATTGTATAAGAAAGTTTCCATTCATGAATCCACCTCTGGAGAAGTGACACCCTTGGAACCAGAAATATCCATATAAAACTTTGGCAAGAGTCAATTGCCAAATGGCAACAAGACTCCAGTCAAGATCTGTACACCAATGACATATGAATGAATGAATGTACAGATAGTCACGGTAGCCTTATATATCACAATTATGCAAATGTCTCTCATAAAGGACGTTGTGATCATTTTTGATCTTGAATAAGACAACCTTCAACATTTTCTCAAAAAAGAAGAGTGTAGAAGGCACAATCCATCTTCAACTGAACTATTTTTGTCAATCTGTCTTATACAACCTCTTCCTGGGAGATCTCAACTTTCAACTCGACTTCCCACAGACAACAACGCCATAGACCTCCTCAAACGAATGGACAACTCAGGCCTCAAACAACTGGTCACAGACCCCACGTTCAAAGCAGGGCACACGTTGGACCCCATTTTCACTATCCCGCAACAGAATCAGCTACAGCCGCACCACGGATCTCACCTGGTCATAGCACTCCATTGTACATTTCACCATTGCCAGAGCTCACCACACCCCCTACAACAACCACAGGCTCCCCACTGCAACAACCACAGGCTCCCCACTACAACTGGATCAAGGCCACCCAACATAACTGGGAACACGCCCTCTGCACCACCCTACCCAACAACACCATAGACCTGAACCTGGCAGTAGAGAAATTCAACGCCTGGATCACCTGTGCCGCAGATCAAGTGGCACCCACAAAACCGGCCAGACAGCATAGACCCAATAAACAGGCCAGCTGGTACATCCCAGAACTCAGCATGGCAAAACACATATGCAAGCAACTGGAAAGAAAGTGGCAGACCACCAGAAACAATCTAGACCAGGCCACCTACAAGACGGCCCTGAACATCTGCCACCACAAGCTAAAAGCCATCAAGAAGGAGGCCCTGAAATGCTGGATCAAGACCAGCGCAAAGCACACCAAAGTACTCTTTGCTATAGTCAATAAGTTCACCCACCAGCAAGCCACAGAAATCTCTAGCCCCCTCTCAGGAACTTTGCAACACCTTCACCAATCACTTCCACAACAAGATTGAGATCATCTACAGAAACTTCGACCCCCTATCTGCTGACCGCCCCCAAACCACACTCACCAGGGCCACTGTCCATAAGCTCACAGAATGTGAGCTGCTCACCACACCGAACACAAACACCCCCATGAACTCCATCCTCTTGGGGGCACTAGCAAGTGACATGATCAGCCTCCAGCTTACCTCCCCAACACTCTGCTCCTATGTCCAGCCAAGTCCTGGAGGAGGCCATCAATCTCCAACTCACGCAGCACCTGGAAAGAAACAACCTGCTTGACTCTTCACAATTCAGATTCAGAGCCAACCACAGCACTGAGACAGCCCCCATCGTTGCTACTGACATCATCCCCACCCTGCTTGACAAAGGAGAATTAACCGACCTAATCCTGCTGGACCTCTCTGCAGCCTTCGGCACTGTCTCCAACTGCACACTCATCCATTGACTGAGACAGTTCGGAATCACAGACGACACACTGAAATGGGTTGCATCCTTTCTCTCAGGGTGCACCCAGAGAGTCTGTGTTCCTCGTTTCACTTTGTAACCCAAGCACAACATCTGAGGCATTCTTCAAGGCTCCTCCCTCAGTCTCACTCTCTTCAACATCTATATGACTCCTCTCGCAGACATCGTCAGAACCGACAACATCAACATAATCTCCTATGCTGATGACACACAGCTCATCCTCTCGCTCGCAGCAGACCCCACCACTACAAAAAACAACTTCCACAACTGCATGAAGAGATTCTCCACCTGGATGAAGAACCACTGCCTGAAGCTCAACACGGACAAAACCAAAGTTCTGATCTTCGGCAGACACACCTCCATCTTGGACGACTCCTGGTGGTCAGCAGAACTTGATCTCACCTTTACTACCAAAAATCACGCCCGCAACCTCAGTCTCATTCTGGACAGCGAACTTTCAATGAAACGCCAGATCAATGCAGTCCCCACATCCTGCGTCCCACACCCCCACAAGCTCTGCAAAGTCTTCAAGTGGCTTCCTGTCAGCACAAGAAAAACAGTGATGCCAGCTCTCCTCACAAGCAGACTTGACTACAGCAATGCGCTCTACGCAGGTACCAACACCGTACTCATGCAAAAGCACCCACATCTGCCAGTACCTGAGAGACCTCCACTGGTTCCCCAACCAGGAAAGCAGTCAATTCACGTTCCTAACCGACACCTACAAGTCCCTCCATGACCTAGGACCCACCTGCCTGAACTACCGCCTGAGCTTTCACACACTGCCCAGAAACCTCCATTCCACTCACCGAGCTCTCGTGCAGTTACCACAAACTAGATGCTGCTGCACTGGAGTTCGTTCCTTCTCCTACTTAGCTACCAAGTCCTGGACCACCCTCCACCTACACACCGCTCCCTCCCTAACCCACTTCATGAAGGGGCTCAAAACCTGGCTTTTCGACCAACACAGTATTAAAGCGCCTGGGTACCTACTGAGTGACAAGCAACACTCTAGAAATACAGATTGACTGACTGAAAATTGTCACTGAATGAAAAAATTTATGGAGGTCATTATGAGTCCGGCAGTGGAAGTGCTACCGCCAACAAGGAGGCGGTCGGGACCACTTAATATGAGACAGATAGAAAAATTGGAGCATAGCAACCATGTAACTGCTGCTACTTCCAGAGTGGGAGAGCTGCCAACGACGGCAGGGGCCATCTTCAGGCAAGTGGAAAAGCCTTTACCACCCACCATAATACAAAACACCACACTGCCAAGATTTCTGGGGTGGAACCACCACCACACAAAGCCCGGGGGAAGTGAGTCATACATAAGGAAACACTCACCATAGGGACACAGACGACACGGAGGCTAACATGGAGCATGAATTTGAAACCTTCCCAGTGCTGATTCTTGCAACATTCCTACACAACCGTGACCGCTGACGAAGATGACAACGGTGAGTACAGCCACCTAGCACTCAAGGGAGGGAAGGGGACATTACACACCCACAAGCCACACGCATCATCCACACACACCACCACGTCCAACACATGCACACTGACACCCTTACACACACACTCTTACCACCAACACCCCAACGTACCCCCCCAAACTAGGTACACAATCTGTACAAGTAGACACATACCTGACACATGCACAGCAAGAAAATGCGAAGGACATACCTGTGTGCACGACCCTCCAATATTAAAACGTTAGACTACAGAAGAACATTGCACCAACATGTCTGTTGGCCAGATATATTTAACCAGAAACTGGAGGCAGAAAAATAAGTGCAGGCAATACCATGGGCCAGTCCCTTAAAATAGTCCAGTTGGGCCCACAAGGCCCCCACTTGACTCCTAACACGGCCTCCTCAGGGAAGGGGCATCAATGGGGCAGGCAGGCACCTCAGGGAGCAGGGGCAGGGGGTGGTGGGGGTTGGGGACTCAGGCTTGGGAGGAGGTTTCCCTGGCTTAGGTTTTGGAGTGGGTGGGGTTTTGGACTTGCCCTGGGAAGGAGTGGGAGTGGGCTTGGACCGGGATGGGAGTGGGATCAGGCCTCCTACATGTCCTTTTTCTCCCTGGGGAAGGGGCACAGGACTGTGAAGGGATGACTGGGGAGGACACTGACGAGGAAGGAGTGGATTTGTGAGGGCGAGGCAGCATTTAGGGACAAGACGGAGTGGGCCAGTGGGTTCAAAAAGGTTGATATGGGAAAGGAAAATCTTTTTAGGTGCACATGGAGGGGTTTTGGAGACAGGTTTGGGAGTGGAGGTAGAGAGAGTGGAAGTATGTGGTGTAGGCGTGCTGTCAGTTGATGCAGGCGTGTGCTTCGTCTGCTCAAGTCTGGTGGATGGCTGTTGCGTAGATGTGTGGGTACGTTTGCGTTTACTCGGAGGAGGGGCAGAAAAAATGGGAGCAGACAGGGAGCTAGTGTAGATGGATGTAGTGAATGTCTGCAGGTCTGGTGAGTGTGGTGCAAGTGTCTGTGAAAGTTGTTGTGGTGACTGTGGGTGTTGTGTCTGGGGTGCGTGAGTGGATGTCTGCAGTTGTGACTGTGAGAATGGTGGCTGGAGCAGTGACTGAGAGTGCAGAGAATGTAGCTGTGCATTGTGAGGGGACAGACAGGGGGAGGGGTGGTTGACACAATGAAGGAAGTGGCTGTTGTCGTGTGTGCAATTGGATGTTGGGTGTGTGCCTGCATGTGGTGGGGCGTGTGGTGCCTATTTTTCTCTTTGACTCTCTTGTGTGTTGTCTTGGGTGCATGTTTGTCTGTATGTGTGCTTGGGATGGGTGAAGAGAGTGGGGTACTGGAAGGGGCAGAGGAGGTAGGTGGGGGGACCTAAGAACCAGGGACATTGGCTTCCATCAAAGAGGAGGCCAGAGCCTGAAGAGATATCTGTGGGCCAGACATGGCACCGTGAATACCTTCCAGGTATGCATTGCTGCACCTGGGATGCCAGCCCCTGGATGGCATTCACAATGGTTGCCTGCCCTACAGAGATGGTTCTCAGGAGGTCAATAGCCTCCTCATTGAGGGCAGCAGGACTGACTGGGGCAGGGGCAGAGGTGCCTGCAGCAAAGGAGATGCCCACCCTCGTGGCCGAGCTGGCATGGGTAACTCGGGGGTAGCTATTGGGAGGGCGGTGCTGGTACGGGGGTGGCGGAAGACATGTATATCCGGTGTTTCCACAGTGTCCGCCACCACCAGGGAGCTTCCATCGGAGGAGCTGTCATGGTCACTACTGCAGTGGAAGTTGCCTCCCCCGTGGTGCTCCCTCTCCCTCCATTCCACTGATCCCCTCGGCGTCGGTGGTCTTTGCCTCTTAGGTCCCGTGGGCAGCAGCATCCCCACTCACCGGTGCCTCTGCTCCTTCACCAGATGATGCTAATGCACACATGAACACAAGAACACAAAGAGGTGGGGTGGGACAAAAAGAAGGATGTAGGCTGTCGATACCTGATTGAATGGCATGTTGGCACAAACGCATTCCCACCCGTCCCAAACATTATCCCTCAACATCACCCACTACATCAAGGTAGGTATCTCTGAGTGGTGCTTTAGCTCCCACAATACATGGACCTACCTACACTTCACTGCCCAACAACATCACCATCCATTCTGTACATTTCCAAATAGGCTGAGTTTGAACAAGAAAGAGGGATGCTGTCCCACCATAATGTGTCCAGTCTCAGAGGACATACATCAGACCTACTCGGCCACCCATGGGACCTGTGACATGGCAAAATACCCACCCCATCTAAGCAGAATTCACAATCCCAATTAAGGAAAGGGGGCACCAGCATGGACATACCTTAGTACTACCCAGCCGCTACGTGCCAACCACCCTTTTGCACCCAACTATACTGCACAATAAGCAATGTTATCAGTGGTGGTACTCACCCCCTTGTGGCTGCTGTGTTGCCTTCAAGTGCCCATTGGGGGAGTCATGGTCCGATGGGCACCCCTTCCCCGTTGGGAGGCCGTCCTCAGCTGGGCCTCTGCGGTCTTCCATGCCCAACATCTCAGGTCCTCCCACTGCTTCCCTCGGTGTGTGCTCTGCTGGCTGTATACCCCAGGGTTCGCACTTCTTTGGCGATGGCTCGCCAGTATCCCTTCTTCTTATGGGCACTAACCTGCATGTAACACACAGAGGAAAAACTAGCTGTGAGTGGAGGTGCACCCTTAACACATGGGACACAACAACACCTGAAAATTTTCCATTCAAACTTACTGTCATCCATGTGCCTACACACATATGCCCAGGCACACTGCACCTATCCATGCCCACATTCACCAGTCACTCGCACAAGCCTCCCATGCATTTGCACACATTCCTAGGACCCATGAATACCACTCACCTGGTCCTCTGGTCGCCCTACAGCTTTGCGTACAAGGGTATCACCCCGTCCACCAGCTTCTCCAACTCCAACCATGTGAAGGCTGGGGCCCATTCCCCTGTAGCCCGTGCCATTTCCAGTGCCATTTCCAGGACCAGAGTCAGGACACAGCAGCACACACAGTGGAGTAGTGGCCGTCTTAAGGTGTATGAGTCAAGCGGCATAGGCAAACTAAAATGGCGGTGTAGTAATGGGGGGGGGGTGTATGTCTGGCAGCAAATGTTGCAACAGTTGTATTGGTACAATGCAGTTAAAAGTGTGTTGCATTTCTCGTGCTGACAAATGCTACTATGGTGTCCTACTCCTGACATATGGCTACTTCATGGAAGTTGATAGGATGAATTTAACACTGCTGGAGTGTACACTGTCATATACTTACCATTCACCTCTCTGTACAATGTGTTCCTGCAAGATGTGTGTACTTAGGATCATGTTTGATGATGTCAGTTATATGTAAATCCGAAACATTGGTATGGAATAAAAACAATATTTTGGTGTGACCAAGTACTGTTTATTGATGTTGTGCATGACAATAGGGGTGGGAATGTGGAAGGGATTGGGCACATGGTGAACAAAATACTCTGTTACATTCCACAAGCTGTTGGTAGAACAGGGGCAGAATAGATGGGGTCAATGTTGTAAAGAAATGGCTCCCTGTTGCAGTTACCCCCCACTTTTTGCCTGATACTGATGCTGACTTGACTGAGAAGAGTGCTGGGACCCTGCTAACCAGGCCCCAGCACCAGTGTTCCTTCACCTAAAATGTACCATTGTATCCACAATTGGCACACCCTGGCATCCAGATAAGTCCCTTGTAACTGGTACTTCTAGTACCAAGGGCCCTGATGCCAAGGAAGATCTCTAAGGGCTGCAGCATGTCTTATGCCACCCTGGAGACCTCTCACTCAGCACAGACACACTGCTTGCCAGCTTGTGTGTGCTAGTGAGGACAAAACGAGTAAGTCGACATGGCACTCCCCTCAGGGTGCCATGCCAGCCTCTCACTGCCTATGCAGTATAGGTAAGACACCCCTCTAGCAGGCCTTACAGCCCTAAGGCAGGGTGCACTATACCATAGGTGAGGGTACCAGTGCATGAGCATGGTACCCCTACAGTGTCTAAACAAAACCTTAGACATTGTAAGTGCAGGGTAGCCATAAGAGTATATGGTCTGGGAGTCTGTCAAACACGAACTCCACAGCACCATAATGGCTACACTGAAAACTGGGAAGTTTGGTATCAAACTTCTCAGCACAATAAATGCACACTGATGCCAGTGTACATTTTATTGCAAAATACACCCCAGAGGGCACCTTAGAGGTGCCCCCTGAAACTTAACCGACTGTCTGTGTAGGCTGACTAGTTCCAGCAGCCTGCCACACCAGAGACATGTTGCTGGCCCCATGGGGAGAGTGCCTTTGTCACTCTGAGGCCAGTAACAAAGCCTGCACTGGGTGGAGATGCTAACACCTCCCCCAGGCAGGAGCTGTAACACCTGGCGGTGAGCCTCAAAGGCTCACCCCTTTGTCACAGCCCAGCAGGGCACTCCAGCTTAGTGGAGTTGCCTGCCCCCTCCGGCCACGGCCCCCACTTTTGGCGGCAAGGCTGGAGGGAACAAAGAAAGCAACAAGGAGGAGTCACTGGCCAGTCAGGACAGCCCCTAAGGTGTCCTGAGCTGAAGTGACTCTAACTTTTAGAAATCCTCCATCTTGCAGATGGAGGATTCCCCCAATAGGGTTAGGATTGTGACCCCCTCCCCTTGGGAGGAGGCACAAAGAGGGTGTACCCACCCTCAGGGCTAGTAGCCATTGGCTACTAACCCCCCAGACCTAAACACGCCCTTAAATTTAGTATTTAAGGGCTACCCTGAACCCTAGAAAATTAGATTCCTGCAACTACAAGAAGAAGGACTGCCTAGCTGAAAACCCCTGCAGAGGAAGACCAGAAGACGACAACTGCCTTGGCTCCAGAAACTCACCGGCCTGTCTCCTGCCTTCCAAAGATCCTGCTCCAGCGACGCCTTCCAAAGGGACCAGCGACCTCGACATCCTCTGAGGACTGCCCCTGCTTCGAAAAGACAAGAAACTCCCGAGGACAGCGGACCTGCTCCAAGAAAGGCTGCAACTTTGTTTCCAGCAGCTTTGAAAGAACCCTGCAAGCTCCCCGCAAGAAGCGTGAGACTTGCAACACTGCACCCGGCGACCCCGACTCGGCTGGTGGAGATCCAACCCCTCAGGAGGGACCCCAGGACTACTCTGATACTGTGAGTACCAAAACCTGTCCCCCCTGAGCCCCCACAGCGCCGCCTGCAGAGGGAATCCCGAGGCTTCCCCTGACCGCGACTCTTTGAATCCAAAGTCCCGACGCCTGGGAGAGACCCTGCACCCGCAGCCCCCAGGACCTGAAGGACCGGACTTTCACTGGAGAAGTGACCCCCAGGAGTCCCTCTCCCTTACCCAAGTGGAGGTTTCCCCGAGGAATCCCCCCCTTGCCTGCCTGCAGCGCTGAAGAGATCCCGAGATCTCTCATAGACTAACATTGCGAACCCGACGCTTGTTTCTACACTGCACCCGGCCGCCCCCGCGCTGCTGAGGGTGAAATTTCTGTGTGGGCTTGTGTCCCCCCCGGTGCCCTACAAAACCCCTCTGGTCTGCCCTCCGAAGACGCGGGTACTTACCTGCAAGCAGACCGGAACCGGGGCACCCCCTTCTCTCCATTCTAGCCTATGCGTTTTGGGCACCACTTTGAACTCTGCACCTGACCGGCCCTGAGCTGCTGGTGTGGTAACTTTGGGGTTGCTCTGAACCCCCAACGGTGGGCTACCTTGGACCAAGAACTGAACCCTGTAAGTGTCTTACTTACCTGGCAAAACTAACAAAAACTTACCTCCCCCAGGAACTGTGAAAATTGCACTGTGTCCACTTTTAAAACAGCTATTTGTCAATAACTTGAAAAGTATACATGCAATTTTTATGATTTGAAGTTCCTAAAGTACTTACCTGCAATACCTTTCGAATGAGATATTACATGTAGAATTTGAACCTGTGGTTCTTAAAATAAACTAAGAAAAGATATTTTTCTATACAAAAACCTATTGGCTGGATTTGTCTCTGAGTGTGTGTACCTCATTTATTGTCTATGTGTATGTACAACAAATGCTTAACACTACTCCTTGGATAAGCCTACTGCTCGACCACACTACCACAAAATAGAGCATTAGTATTATCTCTTTTTACCACTATTTTACCTCTAAGGGGAACCCTTGGACTCTGTGCATGCTATTCCTTACTTTGAAATAGCACATACAGAGCCAACTTCCTACATTGGTGGATCAGCGGTGGGGTACAAGACTTTGCATTTGCTGGACTACTCAGCCAATACCTGATCACACGACAAATTCCAAAATTGTCATTAGAAATTGATTTTTTGCAATTTGAAAAGTTTTCTAAATTCTTAAAAGACCTGCTAGGGCCTTGTGTTGGATCCTGTTTAGCATTTCTTTTAGAGTTTAAAAGTTTGTAAAAGTTTGAATTAGATTCTAGAACCAGTTGTAGATTCTTAAAAAGTATTCCAACTTTTAGAAGCAAAATGTCTAGCACAGATGTGACTGTGGTGGAACTCGACACCACACCTTACCTCCATCTTAAGATGAGGGAGCTAAGGTCACTCTGTAAAATAAAGAAAATAACAATGGGCCCCAAACCTACCAAAATACAGCTCCAGGAGCTTTTGGCAGAGTTTGAAAAGGCCAACCCCTCTGAGGGTGGCAACTCAGAGGAAGAGGATAGTGACTTGGAGGAAAATTCCCCCCTACCAGTCCTATCTAGGGAGAACAGGGTCCCTCAAACCCTGACTCCAAAAATAATAGTCAGAGATGCTGGTTCCCTCACAGGAGAGACCAACACCTCTGAAATCACTGAGGATAACTCCAGTGAAGATGACCCCCTGTTAGCCAGGATGGTCAAAAGATTGGCTTTGGAAAAGCAGCTCCTAGCCATAGAAAGGGAAAGAAAAGAGATGGGCCTAGGTCCCATCGATGGTGGCAGCAACTTAAATAGGGTCAGAGATTCTCCTGACATCCTAAAAATCCCCAAAGGGATTGTAACAAAATATGAAGATGGTGATGACATCACCAAATGGTTCACAGCTTTTGAGAGGGCTTGTGTAACCAGAAAAGTAAACAGATCTCACTGGGGTGCTCTCCTTTGGGAAATGTTCACTGGAAAGTGTAGGGATAGACTCCTCACACTCTCTGGAAAAGATGCAGAATCTTATGACCTCATGAAGGGTACCCTGATTGAGGGCTTTGGATTCTCCACTGAGGAGTATAGAATTAGATTCAGGGGGGCTCAAAAATCCTCGAGCCAGACCTGGGTTGATTTTGTAGACTACTCAGTAAAAACACTAGATGGTTGGTTAACTGGAAATGAAGTGTGTGACTATGTTGGGCTTTATAATTTGTTTATGAAAGAACACATTTTAAGTAACTGCTTCAATGAAAAGTTGCATCAGTATCTGGTAGACCTAGGTCCAATTTCTCCCCAAGAATTAGGAAAGAAGGCAGACCACTGGGTCAAGACTAGGGTAACCAAAACTTCCACTGGGGGTGACCAAAAGAAAGGGGTTACAAAAACTCCCAGGAGAAAGTGGGTGACACTAGAAACAAAGAAAAAGAGTCCTCTGTAGGCCCCCAAAAACCAGAACAGGTGGGTGGGCCCCAAGACACAACCCAAAACAAAGGTGGGTACCAGGGTAAGAACTGGGATGCCACTAAGGCATGGTGCCACAACTGTAAACAGTCTGGGCACCACACCAAGGACACTTCTTGTCCCAAAAACAAACCCCAGAACAAAATTCCAGGGGTAAACAGTGTAGCCATGGGAGATGACTCCTCAGATGAGGAGGTCTTCATAGCCTTCAACTGGAAACAGGGCCCAACAGGTGAGTTGGAGATTCCAGAGGGAAGTAGACACTTCCACCACCTACTGGTGAATGGAATCCCAACCACTGCCCTGAGAGACACTTGTGCCAGTCACACTATTGTGCATGACAGGCTGGTGCTCTCAAACCAGTACATCCCAGGTGAGACTGCCAGGGTAAGAGTTAGCCTAGACAGGGTCACTAAGAGGCCGGTGGCTTTAGTACCCATAGAAGTGGGTGGCACTCTTAGCTGGAGAAGGGTAGTAGTCAGTACAGACCTCCCCCTTGATTGTCTCCTTGGAAATGACTACCCAGAGGTTAGTCAGAGCCCAAGAGAGGAACTGGTCCAGTGCCAGTCCTCTCCCAAGGATTCTGGAAGTCCTGCCTCTGCAGTAAATGCAAGCAGGCCCCAGAAGAAGAAGAAAAGAAAACAGAGTAGGAAGGGTGGACAACCTTTAGCCAAGGTTACAGCAAGCCAAGGAGATTCTGCTCCAGTAGGGGAGAACTCCAAAAATGGCCCTGATAAAGTCCAACCTGACCCACAAGAAGTCCTGGCTAGTCAGGCAACTGTTAAACCTGAGTGGGTGGCTCCTCAGCTAACAGAAGAAAGAGTGGAAGAAGGGTGTTTACTACAAGATGTGGTAACCCCCCACTCTAATACAGCAGACAGGCAACCTGAACCCAAAGAGGCCTGTAACTTAGCCCCTTCCCTTTTAGGTGAAGAGCTAAAGGTGTGGTTCTGGGCACTGACAGCTGTCAGTGGCCTCTGCTGGGTGTTAGCCTTTATGGCTGCACTATCCTTAGCATGGTGGTCTGACCCCATGCCAAATAGCAAGTTAGGCCCCCTGACCCTATTGGTCATGGTGGGGTTACTCCAGCTCTGGGTAACCTCTCTGGGTAAGCTAGGGGTAACCCTGGCCAAGATAAGATTAGCAGAGGTGGATACCTCTAAGACCAAAATAGAAAGAATGGGTGGAGACATTGAAGAGGCAGACAAGAGGCAATTCAGACTAGGTCCTATCACTGTGGAAGTAGGTCAGTTCCCCAAAGGGAATGACCTGAACAGAAGGATGTAAGGCAGAGTAGGCCCTGCAACTAACCAGCCTATTTCTCCTACTCTTCCTCGCCTGACAGACTAGGAAGACTCTCCCAGCTTGGGCTGAGTCTCCTGGCCTGTGGGCTGGGGGGGGCTTGTGTAAAGAAATGGCTCCCTGTTGCAGTTACCCCCCACTTTTTGCCTGATACTGATGCTGACTTGACTGAGAAGAGTGCTGGGACCCTGCTAACCAGGCCCCAGCACCAGTGTTCCTTCACCTAAAATGTACCATTGTATCCACAATTGGCACACCCTGGCATCCAGATAAGTCCCTTGTAACTGGTACTTCTAGTACCAAGGGCCCTGATGCCAAGGAAGATCTCTAAGGGCTGCAGCATGTCTTATGCCACCCTGGAGACCTCTCACTCAGCACAGACACACTGCTTGCCAGCTTGTGTGTGCTAGTGAGGACAAAACGAGTAAGTCGACATGGCACTCCCCTCAGGGTGCCATGCCAGCCTCTCACTGCCTATGCAGTATAGGTAAGACACCCCTCTAGCAGGCCTTACAGCCCTAAGGCAGGGTGCACTATACCATAGGTGAGGGTACCAGTGCATGAGCATGGTACCCCTACAGTGTCTAAACAAAACCTTAGACATTGTAAGTGCAGGGTAGCCATAAGAGTATATGGTCTGGGAGTCTGTCAAACACGAACTCCACAGCACCATAATGGCTACACTGAAAACTGGGAAGTTTGGTATCAAACTTCTCAGCACAATAAATGCACACTGATGCCAGTGTACATTTTATTGCAAAATACACCCCAGAGGGCACCTTAGAGGTGCCCCCTGAAACTTAACCGACTGTCTGTGTAGGCTGACTAGTTCCAGCAGCCTGCCACACCAGAGACATGTTGCTGGCCCCATGGGGAGAGTGCCTTTGTCACTCTGAGGCCAGTAACAAAGCCTGCACTGGGTGGAGATGCTAACACCTCCCCCAGGCAGGAGCTGTAACACCTGGCGGTGAGCCTCAAATGCTCACCCCTTTGTCACAGCCCAGCAGGGCACTCCAGCTTAGTGGAGTTGCCCGCCCCCTCCGGCCACGGCCCCCACTTTTGGCGGCAAGGCTGAAGGGAACAAAGAAAGCAACAAGGAGGAGTCACTGGCCAGTCAGGACAGCCCCTAAGGTGTCCTGAGCTGAAGTGACTCTAACTTTTAGAAATCCTCCATCTTGCAGATGGAGGATTCCCCCAATAGGGTTAGGATTGTGACCCCCTCCCCTTGGGAGGAGGCACAAAGAGGGTGTACCCACCCTCAGGGCTAGTAGCCATTGGCTACTAACCCCCCAGACCTAAACACGCCCTTAAATTTAGTATTTAAGGGCTACCCTGAACCCTAGAAAATTAGATTCCTGCAACTACAAGAAGAAGGACTGCCTAGCTGAAAACCCCTGCAGAGGAAGACCAGAAGACGACAACTGCCTTGGCTCCAGAAACTCACCGGCCTGTCTCCTGCCTTCCAAAGATCCTGCTCCAGCGACGCCTTCCAAAGGGACCAGCGACCTCGACATCCTCTGAGGACTGCCCCTGCTTCGAAAAGACAAGAAACTCCCGAGGACAGCGGACCTGCTCCAAGAAAGGCTGCAACTTTGTTTCCAGCAGCTTTGAAAGAACCCTGCAAGCTCCCCGCAAGAAGCGTGAGACTTGCAACACTGCACCCGGCGACCCCGACTCGGCTGGTGGAGATCCAACCCCTCAGGAGGGACCCCAGGACTACTCTGATACTGTGAGTACCAAAACCTGTCCCCCCTGAGCCCCCACAGCGCCGCCTGCAGAGGGAATCCCGAGGCTTCCCCTGACCGCGACTCTTTGAATCCAAAGTCCCGACGCCTGGGAGAGACCCTGCACCCGCAGCCCCCAGGACCTGAAGGACCGGACTTTCACTGGAGAAGTGACCCCCAGGAGTCCCTCTCCCTTACCCAAGTGGAGGTTTCCCCGAGGAATCCCCCCCTTGCCTGCCTGCAGCGCTGAAGAGATCCCGAGATCTCTCATAGACTAACATTGCGAACCCGACGCTTGTTTCTACACTGCACCCGGCCGCCCCCGCGCTGCTGAGGGTGAAATTTCTGTGTGGGCTTGTGTCCCCCCCGGTGCCCTACAAAACCCCTCTGGTCTGCCCTCCGAAGACGCGGGTACTTACCTGCAAGCAGACCGGAACCGGGGCACCCCCTTCTCTCCATTCTAGCCTATGCGTTTTGGGCACCACTTTGAACTCTGCACCTGACCGGCCCTGAGCTGCTGGTGTGGTAACTTTGGGGTTGCTCTGAACCCCCAACGGTGGGCTACCTTGGACCAAGAACTGAACCCTGTAAGTGTCTTACTTACCTGGCAAAACTAACAAAAACTTACCTCCCCCAGGAACTGTGAAAATTGCACTGTGTCCACTTTTAAAACAGCTATTTGTCAATAACTTGAAAAGTATACATGCAATTTTTATGATTTGAAGTTCCTAAAGTACTTACCTGCAATACCTTTCGAATGAGATATTACATGTAGAATTTGAACCTGTGGTTCTTAAAATAAACTAAGAAAAGATATTTTTCTATACAAAAACCTATTGGCTGGATTTGTCTCTGAGTGTGTGTACCTCATTTATTGTCTATGTGTATGTACAACAAATGCTTAACACTACTCCTTGGATAAGCCTACTGCTCGACCACACTACCACAAAATAGAGCATTAGTATTATCTCTTTTTACCACTATTTTACCTCTAAGGGGAACCCTTGGACTCTGTGCATGCTATTCCTTACTTTGAAATAGCACATACAGAGCCAACTTCCTACAAATGTGAAATGGACAAACAACAAGATGGCTCAGTGACACACAAGAGAGACAGTTTGGGCAGTCACTATTTGCCGGTGGGCTTGGTCTTGGCTACTTAGTCACTGGTTTGTCTGGGTCTCCGGCCACATTTGCGAGGGGGTTCCTGGGCTACAGGGGTAGTGGTGCAGGTGTCCTGTGAGTCCTCTGGCAGGGCCATCATTCCACTGGCTGCTGCAGATGTTGATGGCTGGCCTGTGTCTTGGGTAGTGGAAGGGCCCTGCTGGCGGGTGGTGGACTCTGGCAAGATGTAAGGCAACCTCTGTAGCAGCCCTGCAATGGAGGCCATTGTAGCATTGAGTTGTTTCCATTGCTCCGTGGCCTCCTGGAGGTGTGACACCTGCAGCTTCTGGTTGTGCTGCAACTTGGCCAGGATCTGGCCCATTCTGTCCTGGGAATGGTGGTATGCCCCCAGGACCTCTGATATGGCCTCATGGGCAGCTGCATCCTTCCTTGCCTCACCCCCCTGTGCCACTGACACCCTCCTACTGGGCCTATGTCCCCATCACAGGTGAGCAAGTCCCACTTGCACTGGGGCCTTCATCGTTCCCCCTGGTGGTGGGTGGTGACTCCAATACCTGTAGAGGTGGGCTAACAGTCCGTGGCCTGGAGACACTGGTGTATGGACGTTAGGCCACTGGTGATGGTGGTGGCTCAGTGGTGGTGGTGTCAGTGGTATCCTGGGTGGGGCTTCTGGAGGCTGACTGCCCAGGGCTGTGGGATGGGCCAGGGAACTCCTCTTGGTTCAGCCATGCTGTTGCACTCTCCTCACTGGGACCTTCTTCTTCTGGTGGGGACTTGCACTTCTTGCCATCTCAGGCCAGGTGTCATGGGCTGTGGTACCCGTGTGTCACATCAATGAGTATTTAGTTTCCTGCAATGTGTAATGACTTGTGGCTAGTGGGTGATGGTGCAGTGGCAGTGCTGTAGTGTCCCAGAGTATTTTTGTTGTTGTCTATGTGTTTGTTTTGTAGTTTTTGCCATTGTTGAATTTCTCTTCTGTTTTCTGCCCCCTATGCTGTCATTGCCATTTCCCTTGCAGCACTAGCCACCTGTTTGTTGTGCTTCCATTCCTAGTCACTTGCATGCAGGGGCACATCGGGATAGGTGTGATGATTTTTTGGATTAAGGCATTGGTGGTGCATTATGGGGGATGTAGTGCAGCATACATTACATGCAGGGGTTGGTGTTTGTGCTCTCAGGGAGGTGTTGTGAGCTGGATGGGGTGTGTGGGCATGCAGGGATTCTGAGTACAGTTGAATTTGGGATGTTGGATGAGCTGGGATAGGGTGTTAGTGGTAGTGGTAGGGTTAGGGGTAGGTTGAGACATGCATTACAGGTGGGATACATGGTAGGGTAGATGATCTGACTTACCCAGGACCAGTCCTCCAGTGAGTCCAGTGAGACCGTCCGGGTGCAGGAGAGCCAAGACCTTCTCCTCCCAGTCAGTGTATTCGGGAGGGGGGCAACACTAGTCTTATTACTGCAATTTGATGTCGTGATGCGATGGAACGTACCTTCCCCCGCAGGTCGTTCCACCTCTTCCTGATGCCATCCCTTATGCGTGGATGGTTTCATACTGCGTTCACCTTGTTGACAATCCACTGCCATAGCTCCATCTTCTTGGCGATGGACATCTGCTGTACCCATGCCCCAAACAACTGCGGCTCGACCTTGAGTATTTCGTCCACCATGGTCCTTAGCTCCCTGTCAGTGAAGCGGGGGTGCTTAGGGGATGGCATGGTGTGTGATGTACGTGGTGTTGTTAGGGTGAGTTGGTGGAGGTGGTGTGGTGTGGGTGTAGGTGTGTACATGAGGTTCCTGGTTGGGGGGGTGTGGTGGTTGTATAGTTTGTGTTGTCGAGTGTGTGTGTGTGTGACGTGTAACAGGTTTGTAGAGTGTGTCCGTGGTGTTTGTGGCAAGAGCTATGGTGCAATTGGCGTTGAGAACGATTGTGGGATGTATGTGTATGTGTTTTATAGTGCTGTGTGGGTGTGTGTGGTGTGTGCATATGTGTCTCAGGTGTGCGGCTTTGAATAACCCAATGAATGGTGTTGTTTTGGGTGGGTGCCATCACTAACTGCGGCAGTCCGAACCTCCGCCAATGGTGATCTGCCGTTGAATGACCGTGGGGCTGATTTGTGGATCATATTATGGTGGGCAGGATTTTTGTTGGCGTGGCAGTGACTGGGTGCTGAGTCCTGCCTTTCTGCCATCATTGGCCCTGGCTGTGTGTGAAATGTAAGACATTTTTGGCAGTTTCCCTTTTTGTACTCATCATACGGCGGAATGTATTCCACCGACACTGCCGGTCTTTCCGCAGCCGCAAGCACAGCGGTCGGCGGTGTTTACAGCCAAACTCATAACGAGGGCCTGTGTCTTTATTTACATACAGGTTTAAATTCAAAAACCATTTCAAGAAAAAGTAACGTATCCCTAAAAGTAGTTCTTCATCACGAGTAGCGTTGTTGAATTAATAGGCATCAAAATATTTGTACTAATATACGGGATCTTGGAACACTTTCTAGAAAGAGATTTTTTTTTTTCAGAAACACTATAGTTAGTGACATTTTCTTATAACGTTTTCCTTTTTCCTTTTGAATTAAATAAAAACTCAGATAAAAAAGCAATTAGGGTGATTACACATTTTTAACGCCCCTCTCAACAATAAAAAAGCAGGAAATGGTATTATCCATAACTCTCACTGAAGATTAATATTAAGTTATGTTTTAGGAAAGGTAGTTAGGTAGCCCCAAAACTTCACATGGTATTACTTTGACGCTTACTTACACTCAGTTCTCTTTTCATCCAATACGAAGTATTATTCCAATGGGTTCTATTCACTTTGAAGACGCGTCTTTATCTTATCTGTCGAACATTTCTTTGGAATGAGGCTGTTAAAAGTGCCATTTAGAAAAAATACAGTTATTTATAAGGTGACATCCATTTCTGATGATCACCAACAATAGGCATTCCCAAATGTTCCTTGGTTTGATGAGGTCTGCTTGGGTTTTGAGACCTTTTGTAACGCGATTAATCGGATGTACCCTTTAGAAGAATCTGAGCGGCCAGGGCTACCAAAGAGAAAGCATGTGTGAAAAAGAATTGTCAAATCTCTATGAAGAAAGATGTACCAGTGGCGAGGCATAGAAAAAAGTGTCTGTGGCACCTAATGGTTTAAGCGCCTATGTTAAATCAGAGATGGAAAGATGGCAAAATACCTCAGAATGGTTTCAGGGTGCAAGGTGAGTGAGAGAGATAGGCACACACAGGGCCTTACGTCACAATGTGGAAAAGACCTCGGAATGCAAAGGTCCATGTGTGCACATGAGAGTCGGGGCCAAGATGGATCGCTCATGTGCAGGCGTTTCATATCCTGTGTTTTTTTATAGCAATGTGTGGTACCCAAGAACGGATTTATATCTCCGTAGGCTAACACGAAAATTAGCAAAAGAGTGAAGAAGGGACAAAATGGATCTAAGGATAGAGGGCAAAGAGGAATTCTAACAGATTTTGTGTTACCCGTGTCACCTGAAGATTCTATGGTACAAACACAGAGGCAGGATATCCCTCAGTCATATGTACATGAGGGTAGAATTGTCCCTCATGTTGCAATCATTTATTCATGAAGAGACACCATGTAAAATGAAAAGATGTCTTGATCAGTGCTCTGCTGACTTCTGTTTTATAGCGCAGCAATACCAGAACCAGCAGCACAGGAGGTGCTGCGAGGATGGCATGCAGGAGAATCCCATGGGATACTCCTGTGAAAAGAGGGCCACCTACATCTTGGATGGGCTGGAGTGCACCAAGGCCTTTCTGGACTGTTGCAAGCATGTCTTCGAGAGCTCGAGAAAGATCAACGTATTTGAAGCAATGCGGCGCCGGCCTGGGATCAAACGTAAGTATTTTAAGACAGGCCAGATTCATCTTATAAGATGAGATTCTGAATGCTTTTCTACCAGTAATGTTATACTCCACTCTTCAGTGTTAATTATAGTTGCTTATCGAGGGCTTATTCACAAAATCTTTTCCGGAAACATATATTACTACAGAAGCCACATGATTAACGTATGCCTATACTTGGTGAAAGACCGAACTACTGGCAGAAACTATTCTGTGAATCAGGCCTGGATACCCTGGTGCAATTCATGTCTAAAAACAAGAGTAAGGCCCAATAATTTTAAATAAAATACTTGTGACTTTTGTTAATTGTAGAAGATGCACTCACGTTAGGAGTACTATTAAATGCAACAGATAAGCAACAGAAACACACAGAGTGTTATTATTGATGACATTGAGAAGAAGTGTACCAAGATAGAGTTGCACTCACCATATGTTTGCACACGTAGAAAATATATAATTTTGATAACTCCTACACAAAAACGGGAAACATGAGAAAATAAAGCAACCCCAACCACAAACCTATAAAATATGTTGCCTGAAGCAACGGTTCTACCCATGTCAAAGGTGTGACATTTTAAAACTTGCTTGCATTTAATGTTTAACTAAATGCCGATGTTGTTGTCCGTGGATGTCTCGTAATGCTGGCAAGGGTGGTGGTGCTAACAGGGCGACATAAGTTTCACAGAGGGTGCTGGTCTGGTGGTTACAACAGAGAGGCATTGGTAGCATAAAAGGCTTGTGGTCCAGTGGTTACAAACGATACTTTGTTAGCATGGAGGGGTGGTTACAATAGTCACAGAGAAGTCTACTGGTTATAATAAAGAGATACCAGTAAAATGGAAAAGATGTCGTTATTAACAAGATACAGTAATAGCGTGGAAAGTGTGGTATTAACAGAGAAGTACCTGCAGAATTATGCGCTATGGCCTGATGTTTACAAAATAAATACAACAATAACCTTTTTTGTAAAACAGAGACCAGTAGTATGGAGGGGAGTAGTCTTCTGGTTATGATGGAGCAATGGTAGTAGCACAGTGAGGGTGTGGCCTGGTTTTGAGGCACTAGTAGCATGAAGGGGATATGATCTTGCTGGAAAAAATGTGGAGACTCCAATATCACGCAGGGCGTATAAATGAATATGTCTAACAGAGAAGCACCGATGATGTGAATAAGATGAGATCTGGTGGCAATCAGAGAGAAAGACATCAATCACAAAGCAACAGTTTGATCATGTAATAACGGAAAATAACATAAATGAGATGTGGCCTGATGGTAAGAGGCACCAATTACATGAAGAGGTGTCACCTCGTGTTCATAAAAGAGAACAATCAACAGCATGGACTTTGTCGGGGCTCGTGGTCATAACTGAGAGCCATAAATAAAGTGGAAGGAGTGATATGGGGTCATAAAGAGGCACACATAGCACAAATAGATGTTAACTGGTGATTTTAACAACGATACGTATAGCATGGGAATGGTCTGCTAGTATTCGTAGAGAGGCAACAAAAGCACAGAGGGCTTGTGGTTTGGTAGTTATAACAGAAACAATGTGATAAAGGATTGGCGCCCTTTGTTGCAGAAATAAACCACACAGTGCTATATTAAACATTTCCCAAATCAGCACACGCAGTAATCCACAGTGTAGGACCTGGGAGGCAGAGGGGATGGGAGGTGACTAATAGCATATTCTGTTTGACCCAAACAAAGATATAGACAGATCCAAACACAATACAGGATGCTGCAAGGAGGGTAGTCCCTCTTACCCAAACTAGTAACTGCAAACTGAAGACTTCCAGCCAAATATGGAAAATTTATAACTCAACAATTATAGCACAGAAGGAGTTTTGTGGGACATTAAAGCACAGAGAAGAGGGTGACCTGATGGGTATGGACGGCATAGAATGACGTGATAAAGTGCCAATAACAGAGCCTCAAAGGGACATACTATAAACATAGAGGATTTTGCTGTTAGAAATGCACCTCCCTAAGAGCTGCAAAGTCAGGACTCACCTGGATCCAAGCTCATTTCCAGCAATTTTTTCCTCTTTGGCTGTAGATGCTGCTTAGGCCATATGTTCACTGAGCACTTTGGGGCATACTCAATTGAAACTTCTAGCTCTTAAGTATTGCCAAAATCCACATAACATGAATCCATGGATCACGGAAGTTACTGCTGCTTGTTGAAGGGAAGCCTGTTAACAGATCATTTCTTGGAAATTTGTTGAGAGAATGGATTCTATGGTGGGGCTAGTGAATTTGACTCCTTTACAAGAAGGTAGTGATACCTCGCAAACAGTGGAAGCAATATCCCTTCTTACGTCTGTCAGCAATGTGCATGTTTTATTTAAAGAAACACTGCGTAAGAAATGTCATTGTCCTCTCAATCTCAGGCATGCTTAGTACAAGCAGAAGAGCTGGTGTGCTTACAAAAAATGACGAACAAGGTAAGTGCCTGAATAGAATAAGTTAAGCGTTGAAGATGTGGATGGCATACTTATGTTCAGTTTTTTTTCTCGACAAATTGTATTGAGTTTTATAATAACAATTAGGCCATATTGGCTGACAGTTGTACAGAAAGGATAAATGTTCTCAGCTGTAATCATATGAACACAAAAGCTGCACAGAAAACCTTCCCCACTAACTCCGCTACTCAACAATGCTTATAGATATATGAATTAGACATCATGATGCATTCGCGCATCTTGCCGCTTACCCACCTACCCATATTCTCATCATACAGTAAGGAGTGCTCCGAACAATCACATTGCAGAGTGATACCCCAGTAATCAGCCCAGACCTTATTATGTTTTTGAGGGCAACCCCTGGCCTGGTAAACCACCACCTCCAAGCCCATACCGTGGTCTAGGCCTCTTTTCCACACTTCCAAGGATGGGGAGGGGGGCTTCCCCCTCCACTCTTTAGCTATGTCCCTTTTCGCCAAGGTTAGCCCCAGAAACAAGAGCACCCTTTTGTACCTATTGCCCCCAATGGCATCTGTAATGTGCAGAAGGGCCAGTTTGGGGCTCGTAGGTATCACCCAGACGAGTACCCTACTCAGGCAGGAGATAACTCCACCCATAATCTACCCAAAACAGAGCATCCTTGCACTGTACGAAGAAAGGAACCCTCCTCCATCCGACAACGAAGGCATAATGAACAGTCTATTACCCCCATGCGGAATAGACAATATCTGGTGTGGTAGATCCAATGGAGTGATTTAAGCTAAATGAGTCACGGGCGTGCCGAAATGGCAGTCTTTCAGGGCGCTCTCAGAGCATCCACCCAGTCATCATCGTCAAGAGTAGCAACGTCTGCCTCCCAGGCTACACGGAGGGCTGACAGTGTGTGTGGACTGTAGATGAGAAGGGTGCAAAATAGTTTCCTGATCTCCCAGATCTTCTGTAAGAAGCTTACCCTCGAGGGGGTTGTATTCCGGGAGGTTGTCAAGACTGTCTACGTATGGGGCAAGTGCATGTCCAATTTGTAAATAACAATGAAATTGACTACGATGAAGGCTGAATTCCTGTTGAAGCTCCTGAAAAGATTTCAGGACCGTGTCCAACATCACATCCCCAAGCGTAGATATGCCAATCCTGCTTCATTACAGTACCATGGCATAGCGGTGTGTGTGCTTTAAACCTCCCTCACCATTCCTTTCAATGCAGAGTATTTTTCCATAGGGTGAGAACTACTTGAGTTAGTGGGGGGAGGCTATCAAGTTGACCTCCCCCATAGAGATAGTCCAGTAGGGAAGTGGTGCCCATCGCCCACTTCTCCGCAGCGTATGCTGGATGATGAGCAAGTGAGAGGCAGAATAGTAGGAGGCTACGTCAGCCGCAGCAACACCACCATTAAAAGTCACTGAGAGGCCCGTAACTGACAATAGTAGAAGCAACCAAGTCTGCTTCTCTTCTCTCACCCCAAATTGTGCATCCAGGACAGATTAGCCCAGGTGTGATAAATGCACCCAGATACTTGAAACCATTGGATCCGACACGTGGTCACCCACCCTGACCGCGGCTCTCAGGCCAGTATACAGTAAACATACATACCAGAGAAATCTGGGGCTAAAGTTCATCTGGGTTGGCAGTATGAACAGGTAGTCTCAGGTAACAGTATTGAATGCCTTATCAATGTTGGCCACTAATATTACAGCTGGGAACCCAAGGCAGTCTTCGAGGGCAAGGGCTTTAGACACACAACAGATGTTGTGCAAAGTAGCACTGCCAGGCATAACACCCGCCTGGTCTGGGTGAAGTAGATCGGAGATATGGTGCTGGTGGCCTGTTTGCTCGAGTCTTTGCAAGGAGTTTGGCCTCTATGTTGAGGAGGGATATGCGGCGATCTGAGCAGTGTTCGTCCAGCGGATGGCTGGGCTTGGGAAAAATCACAATTTCGGCATGGCACCAATCAGGGGAAGTAAACCCTCCATACTGACAGCATGTATAATTGCCAGAAGGTGTTTACCAAGTTTGGGCATGTGTGATTTAAAAAAACTCACCTTGCAGCTCATTGAGCCCCGGGGCTATACCAGATTGGAGCTCCAAGGGGTCCGTTGAGAGTTCAGCTTCTGAGATATCCTTACCCAATTGGACCGTTCTTGAGTTTGAAAGGGTCACAAGTGGAAAGTCATCCACAAATTCACATTCCAGAGGCAAGGGTTCTGGTTGGGCATATACCCCAGTGAAGTATGCAGTGAAGCTACCTGCAATCGCCTAGGGGTCTCGGATCATCGCCCATCGGGGTCGCACAGGAGGGGAAGAACAGTGGGCCGGCAGGCTGTCTGGCATAGTCTATATAGTAATCTACTGGACTTGTCACCTCATTGGTATATGGGGCTTTGTATCGCTTGCCATGTCCATTTTACTTCATCCATTAACAGTTGGTGGAGTTTCTGCTGATCTAACCATAGCTGCCCTCATGCAACATGAACACCGGTACAAATCCCATGGTCTTCCAAGTCCTGTATTTGGGACTCAGTGTTTGCCAGGTTCTGTTTTCTGCAACGGCGTTCTCCGGTACAATAATTTATGTCTTCTCCGCGGAGCGTCGGTTTAAAGGCCTCCCACAAGGTTGCTGCGGATTCCACAGTGCCTTAATTTAAGAGGAAGTATTCCTATATGAATCTCATAATGTGGGTCCTTTATGAGGTGAGTCTTAGATGCCAAGCTGAGAGCCTTCAATGAAAAGCAGATTGTTGGGGTCCAAGGTGTATGGCTATGACTATCAAAGAGTGGTCAGATAACCCACATGTTCTGTGCATATAAGAGGTGGGCAAGTGGAAATAATCTAGCTGGGAGAAAGAGCCAGGTATTGTCGAGACATATGTGTACCCTAAATCTAATGGAGGGTGTACTCTCCAGACATCTGAGCACCCTAGTGCGGTCTTAGGGAAGCGAACTTAGTCACACCACCATATGCGGCAGCACCTTGTGTGCACCATCAATTCAACAGGGGGTACATGACAGAATTCCAGCCCGCCCTACCACTGTTAAGCCATTAGGAACTTCTCTCCACAACTTCACAAATTGATCCACAAACGATTGTCCCAGAGGAGGGGGAGCATATATGCAACATAGTGCGATATTCCCCTTAAAGGGTACCAGTGACTGCCGTCTATCAGCCCAGATGATCGAGCAAGGTGTTAGTGACTTGTAACTGAAGATTCCAATGTATAAGAATGCAGGTACCTCTAGACCCCCTTGTGAAGCCTGCATGGAACACCTGACAATACCCAATTCCAGTGAGGCAAGGGGCTTTGTTGCCACGGAGATATGCTGTGTTTCTTGGAGCATTGCTTTAGTCCCTTGTCATTTAACTTATTTGAGAATTGCACAATGCTTCTTCTTGTCCAATAGCCCCCTGACATTCCACAACAAAACACAGACATTGCCCCTTTGATCAGCCAGTTCAGCCATTCTCGTGGCGTGTGTAAGACTGATATATGGCAGTAGGTATGTGCGCAGGGTAGGTCTGTGCATGGGAACAACCATTAACAATAAACATTCCCAAAACATTTCTCCCCTCCCCATACGTCCTGAAACTAGAAGTACCTATTGTGGACTATGGTGGTAGGTGGCCCCCAATCAGGATCCCCAATCCCTATGAAGTCTAGTCACCCTAGCGAGCTTACAACATCTCAGGGTGACGGTAAGGTTCTAGATAAGTGACCTCACTGCAATATCATCGTAGCATATTATTACAGATTAGTTTCCCCCTATAAATCAGTCTAACATTATGTGGATATAAATCTATCAAACGGTCAGTATGTATGTCATTCAGGGTCACCGTTCTGTCTGACGGGTCACCAGGTGGATCAAGACCAGTGTTGCTGCTTCTGGGCCACCTTCGGGTGCAACCCTTCCTTTCCTTGTGAGATGCATCAGAGTCTATGCAAGGTGGCATATGGTTCAGTTGACAATAAGCTTTATTCGGCCAGCAGACCATAAAGCAATACAGTACAAAGATAAGCAATCATCATAAATAAAACAGTACAAAACTACCATCAACCAAGTTTAAAAAAAAAAAAAATAGAATAAAATAAAATCCCTGATTATTATATGGTGTTTCAGTGTCATTTTCTCATCCGTCCAAAGAAAAACTTCCTCTGGAGTGTCAAAGAAGAGTGTTTTTCCATTAATGATCACCTTGAGCCGGGCCGGGTACAGGAGCATATATTGTAGTTTCAGATCACTGAGGCACTGCTTGGCTGCAGAGAAGGATTGACGCTGTTGCTGCACCAATTTAGCTTAATCTGGAAAGATCATGATGTGGCTAGATTGATATAGTATTTTATCTTTCTGGCGTGCACGCTGAAGTATCGCTTCCTGATCTATATAGTTCAGAATCTGGGTGATCATAGGCCTTACTCGGCTCCAGAAGAGGTTTTTGTGTTAAGGCCCTGTGTGCCCATTCCACATCAAAGCAGGATGAATGGGATTCTGCAGGGATGGCCGATCAGAGCCATTGTGTCAAAAAGTTGGTCCTTGCAGCCCTCTGGGAAGCCCACAAATCGCAGATTGTTCCAGTGAACCCTATCTTCCACATCTTCAGCCCTCAGGGCCTATTCCCTGGTAGCTACCTCATGTTTGGCTACTTCTTCTGGAAGGTAGCCACTGAGTCCTCCACTTCCGAGACTCACGCCTCAGCCTCCATTATCCTCTCCACCGTGAATCTGAAGTCCTGGCGGAGAAGCGTCACCTCTGAGCACACTTCTCCGAGTTTTGCTTCAAATGCATCCCACAACTGCACTATTGCCTCTAAGAGGGCTGCGTGGCTGGTAACTCAGATGCTGGAGGAACGACTCCAGACCAATGAGCGGTGCCCTGGGCTGCTCAAATTTATCCATGGTGCTTTGTTTGGTGGTGCGGGCGGTTTGTCCTTGGTCACGGTTCCGTATATGAAGCAGCACTGGCTCCCGAGAGGTGAGGTAAACCCTGGTGTGACCCACCAAACCCCCGAGAATTCCTGGGAGTGGCACGAGCAGTCGATCAGTAAGGAGCCGATGGGTTTCAGGTCAGGCCACGGCAGGTGAATTGGTGAACTGGTGCCACGGCAGGCCGCCACAATCAGTCCGTTGGGAACAGGAGTTGCTTATCCCTCACTCACTATCCCGTTGGGGTACAGTCAAAGCAACGAGTACTATTGCCCCAAGCCACAATGCAAGGCCAACACTCACTCCTGCAGGCCAGAGTCCTCCAGGGTTGAACTCTCTAGGGGCACCACTGCGGAACCCCGTGACAAGGCAGGCTGCTCGGCCCCACAGGCCCGCAGTTGAGGCTATACCATGCAGCAATTCACTTAGGGTGCAGGTCTAGCCTCCATTTTCCAGCCAGCCACCCTCCACAGCATGCTACCATCCCTCTATCCGGTAGCTCACAAGCAAAAGCAGACAGCGCAGGTGTTCCATTCCATCTTCAATGCCTCGGAGCACAGTGTTTGGTCCATTTATGGCACAGCAGGCCCAGGGCAGTCGCAGGTGCCAGGAACAGCAGGGTGCATCAGTCACAGGGGAGAAAAGAAAGGGGGGTCCCTCAGTGCAAAAGTAGGAGTTTCCCTGCCAATGTGGCCTATCTGTAACCTCCTGATTCCTCTGTGTTTTGTATTTTATAGCACACACTTTAATTCCGGCCTCCTCTGGGCCCAGCCTGCACCATCAAGCCCGTTGATTGTGTCTGCAACTGTCCAACCTGGCAGCAGGCCCAACAACAACACCAGGGCCCCAGACAGGCCCCTGCTCCTCCTTGTTCTATAGGCATGCCAGTTTGCCTCCTCCAACATCAGCGTGGTGGCTCAACGGCCAGTTCAAGTCTCAGGTGGGAGGCATGATTAAGCCTCGCACACCTAATTTTCTGTACGCTGTGATCCAGAATGTTGCCGCTGCCTCTCAGACCCCCGCTGGTCCCGGGAGGCTCACTGCAAGCAGCAAGGTAGGAAGCAGCACCAGCCTTCTCGACCACTTTGCTACATTGCTCAGTAAGCCCCGTCACAGTCTCCGGTCCACACTCGATGCAGTGCATAAATAGCAGACATTAATCAGGACAGGACTCTGCCCCCGCTGGTCAGCGCCATGGAAACTGGTGTGTTTTAGGCGTTGTAAAGGTGGGCAGTGAGGTGAGGATTGGGTAGGATTATTACAACCTCCAGGAGCTGACTCAAGATGTGGCTGCCATGTTCCACAACTTGGCCACACCCCCTTGTTTAGGTTTTTTGATGTGTCTTTATAATGTTTACTGACTAGCTGTCAGCTAGTCATGAGACACAATCTTCAGTTTTCTTACAAGATAACATTCTGCACTTTAGAATCTGATTTGAAAACAATGACTAGCTAATTACCCGTAACAAGATTTTTTTACCCTGTTTATCTTTTGTATTTTCGCATTATCATGGGCATATGCCCAGACTCAGCCCCATGCTCACTGTGCCACTGGAACCAAATATACCCAACTGACGAGCCCCACCCACGGCAAAACCAGTATTGGATTGCTTGTGTTCGGCTCCGGGAAGACCTGACCTTGCAGTTTGGACTGAACTGTTCCTATTGGAGTGGGGATAAAAACTGATTTGCATGTGGCTGGGTCCAAACTAAGGTGGCATGGTGGGCACAAGAACAATGGATCTGAATGCTACCCAAGCAATTGTCAGTGGTTAGAAACATTGCAAGCATTCCTCACATCACCTTTTATGTGTTTACATTTTCAAAGACTAACATGCTTTCAATTAGACCCCATCATTAGGCTAGGAATCCTCTGTATGTTAACACATTAGTATTAAAGGAGGAGAAAGTTATTTGCTAGTAACACCACTTCTAGATTACAGTTTTTTCATGAAGATCATAAACACTGAATAGCCCTGTCCGTTTGTGGGAATTCCAGAACATCTTCAACACAGAGAGGGAATAAATCTTCAATTAAAGTTAAAAAAAAGCTACCATGCACAGACAACCTTTTTGTTACTTTTTGTATAACAAAGAAAACATCTCTAAACCCATTATAAAATTACAAACAGGTTTAAAACCTCTAACGTTTCAAAAAGGTCTAATTCTCGCTAGCAGATACTTGGAATAGCCCACCTGTCAAACTGCCAGTCTCTGTCAAAATTCTGAGTGAGGTTTTTCATCAGTGCTTAATTTGTGCTTGTTGTTTCCGGTGCGGAGCACCACCACTTATTTTTGTTGGCCAGCGCTTATTCTTCTGCCTCAAGCAATTGCTGTGAGCAAAAGACACATATGGGAAAGACGGATGAAGAGAAAAAACGACAAAGCATTACAGTGGGAGAAAGCAGAAAGCTGTAAAAGTGAGCTGAATGGGCAGGGAGTGACTTTAAATGGATTGAAGAGGCCCGAAATAGCTTCAGGATTGGGCACCGGCATGTTATTATTTACGAATAAGCACTGGTTTACATGTGTTTATTTTCATACAGTATATGCAAAAATAAATTCTGGTTTGACTACCATCTTCTTTTTCAAATACTGGAGGATCCCTTGTTTTCTCCAAGCAAAAATGAGTTTCCTCACCTTGCAGTGATTAGAAACTTCTAACAAATGTACAAGCAGATAAAGAGTTATATTGATTAAATCTTTACAGTCCTTAAAAACCAGACTAGAGCTTCCACTAGTTTTGATAAATTTGATACTTTCCTAGATTAAATGGGCCTAATGAATCAATGGTTTAATACTTCCAATGCACAAATCTGTGTTTGATCACACCATCTCTGTGCTGAATGGTGCATGTTTGCTTAACTTTGTCATTTTTCTGAATTTTACAAAATGAGTACAGTTGAGTAACAGTGATCATCTGATGCTGTCTCCTGCCTCCCTCTAAGGGAGACGATAATCTTTATGAATGATCCTGTTGTCATGCCAGAATCCTACACAGTCTCTGAATTTCCTCATAAGCCGCTGTGATGGTGTTATGCTTCATGGTTTCCATTCCTTACACCATGCCCACATCTTTGAGAAAGGAATGAGCCTCCTATTCTGTTCAGTTTTTATTAATGAAGATGCCTGCTAGAGAAGTGAAGGTTACTTATCTGTAATACAGGGGAGACGATGTGGCGTTATGACCAGAGCTGCCAATTTTGGACCTCGGTAAGCAGGTTCCAGTCATGGCACCAACTCAACATTCTGTGATTCTGGGCAAATCACTTAGGGGGTCATTACAACCCTGGCGGTCGGTGTTAAAGCGGCGTTAAAACCGCCAACAGGCCGGCGGTAAAATAAATGGAATCACGAACGTGGCAGAAACCGCCAACATAGACAGCCACTTTAACACTCCGACCGCCATGGCGGTACAAAGAAACACCACGGTGGTAACCGCCAACAGACAGGCGGAACCCAATGTACCGCCCACAGTATTACAACAGTCCAATCCGCCACCTTTTCCGGGGCGGATTCACCGCGAACAAAAACACGGCGGAAACAGGACTTGGAAGGGGAAACGCTCACCTCTACACACCCCACGAGGAACCAGGACACCATGGAACCGGAACTCCAGATTCTCCCAGCCTTTGTCTTCCTGCTCCTCTACCAGGAACATCAAAGACGGCGGAGAAGACCAAAGTACCTACGACACAGGGGAGGGGGGAGGGAAAAAAGAGTGACACACACATGCAACACGCAACACCCCCACCCTCACCTACTACAACACACACACACAAGTACATGTTGATACATTACATTTACAACCCCCACTGGAAGAACGCAAGGACAAAAGGAAATGAGTTGAACGTTTGTAATCTATTAAAATACAGTAATCAAAAATATATATATGCACCAAGAATACAAGTCCAAGGTATTCCACCATTAAAGTCCGTGAACCACTTGGCCCAAAATGCATGGGCGAGGCCCACACAAGATACCCGATCAAAACGGAGAGAACACTGCTGGGGCATCAGATAGAAATACAACAGGCACCTCAGGGGGGGCACCTCAGCCGGATGAGTGCATGACGCCAGATCCACGAGGGGGCTCCATGCCCACTGCTTAATCCTGGGAAGTGCAAAGCCACAGTCTCTCAAGTCTTTACAGTGGGTGGTTTGCCCGCTGCTTTATCCTAGGGAGTGCAAAGCCACAGTCTCACAAGTCTCTCAAGTGGGTGGTTTGCCCACTGCTTTATCCTGGGGAGTGCAAAGCCACAGTCTCTCAAGTCTTTCCAGTGGGTGTTTTGCCCACTGATTTATCCTGGGGAGTGGAAAGCCACAGTCTCTCAAGTCTTTCCAGTGGGTGGTTTGCCCACTGCTTTATCCTGGGGAGTGCAAAGCCACAGTCTCTCAAGTCTTTTCAGTGGGTGGGTTGCCCACTGCTTTATCTTGGGGGGTGCCGAGCCACAGTCTCTCAAGTGGATAACAGTCTCCACTGGTTCTGGAGGGGGCTTTGTGCCCAGAGTCCTTCATCCTGCCAAGAACTGAGGTAGTGCATGTCTTCCTCCACTGGTTCTGGAGGGAGCTTTGTGCCCAGGGTGCTTCATCCTGCCAAGGACTGAGATAGTGGATGTGATACTCCACTGGTTCTGGAGGGGGCTTTGTGCCCAGAGTGCTTCATCTTGCCAAGGACTGAGGAAGTGGATGTCTTTCTCCAGTGGTTCTGGAGGGGGCTTTGTGCCCAGATTGCTTCATCCTGCCAAGGACTGGGGTAGTGGATGTGATACTCCACTGGTTCTGGATGGGGCTTTGTGCCCAGAGTGCTTCATCCTGCCAAGGACTGAGGTAGTGGATGTGATACTCCACTGGTTCTGGAGGGGGCTTTGTGCCCAGAGTGCCTCATCCTGCCAAGGACTGAGGTAGTGGATGCCTTTCTCCACTGGTTCTGGAGGGAGCTTTGTGCCCAGAGTGCTTCATCCTGCCAAGGACTGAGGTAGTGGATGCCTTTCTCCACTGGTTCTGGAGGGGGGCTTTGTGCCCAGAGTGCTTCATCCTGCGCGTGGCGGCCTCAGTAGTGTCGGAGCTTTTGGCGCTCATTGGCCTGCAGTGCTGGTGGCTGTGGTGTCCTGTGAAGTGGTGCTTGTGGTGGCGGTGTCCTTGCCAGCGGTGCTGGTGGCGGCGGTGTCCTGTGAAGCAGTGCTTGTGGCGGCGGTGTCCTTGGCAGCGGTGCTGGTGGCGGCGGTGTTCTTGGCAGCGGTGCTGGTGGCGGCGGTGTCCTGTGAAGCGGTGCTTGTGGCGGCGGTGTCCTTGGCAGCGGTGCTGGTGGTGTTCTTGGCAGCGGTGCTGGTGGCGGCGGTGTCCTTGGCAGCGGTGCTGGTGGTGGCGGTGTCCTTGGCAGTGGTGGTTGTGGCAGTCTTGTCATCCGTGCAGGTCTTCGGCGACTTGCCTGTTTTTCTGTGCCCCTTCCCCACCTTGGATGGTGGCGCAGCTCTCTTCCCACTCCCAACTGTACTGCTGGGAGAGGTTTTGGTCTGAAAAGCTCGCTGTTGGGCTGCCTGACCAGAATGAATGCCCTCCAGGTATGCATTTGTCTGTTGCAACTGCCTCTCTACACCCTGGATGGCATTAAAAATGGTAGACTGCCCAACAGTGAGGGACCTGAGGAGGTCAATGGCCTCCTCACTGAGGGCAGCAGGGCTGACTGGGGCAGGCGCTGAGGTGCCTGGGGCGAAGGAGATGCCCACCCTCCTGGGTGAGGGGCCACAGGGCACACGCTGAGGGGCTCCTAGGAGGGCGGTGCTGGTAGGGGAGGTGGCGGCTGTACCTGTAGATGCGGTGGGCACAGAGGGGTCCACCACCGCGAGGAAGCTCCCATCAGAGGACGAGTCCGTGTCGCTGGTCTCAGCTCCTGTCCCCGCCGTGCAGCTCCCCTCGCCCTCCGTACCACTGGTGGCTTCTGACTCCATTGTGTTGCCCTCCAGGGCCATGTGGGTTGCAGCTCCCTCCTGCTCCGGTGCCACTACTCCTCCGCCTGATGATGCTAATGCCCACAAGAACAGGGAGACCACAAAAAGGGGGGGAAAGACAGAAGAGAGACATGTTGAGTGCATGCAATACCGCTACAGTTGGCGGACACTACAGACACAGAAGCCCCCTGCACTACGCCGTGCACTTTGAGTTCCCTAATTAATCACAGGGACATGGGGTATAAGGCCTATGCCCAATTGCTGCACACATGAAAGTCACAGGAGCCTGACTTGGTGTATTTGGCCCTGAACACAGGTGGGGTGCCACATGGCCTGCCTTACGAAGGGACCTTGCCTACTAAACTCGCCCTGACCTAGGGGAACCCACAGCCCACCTCCCCCACCCAGACACCTCCAATGCGTGCTGAATCAGCTGAATGAGAGTGTACTCACCCCCTTGTGGCTGCTGTGATGCCCTCAAGCACCCATCCAACTCCGGATAGGCCACCGCAAGGATCCGGAACATCAGGGGGGTCATGGTGCAACGGGCACCCCTCCCACATTGGGAGGCCATCCTGTCGACAATGGAGGAGCGACATGTAATTGTCACATACAGACTTGATCGTGCCACAATCCTGGCACTGTGTGCCCGGTTGGAGCCAGACCTGATGTCAGCTATCCGCCATCCCACAGGAATCCCCCCTCTAGTGCAGGTCCTGTCAGTACTCCATTTCCTGGCAAGTGGGTCTTTTCAAACTACAGCAGCCATAGCATCAGGCATGTCCCAGCCAATGTTCTCCAACATGTTGTCCAGAGTGTTGTCTGCCCTGCTGAAACACATGCAGAGCTACATCATTTTCCCTCAGGTGGAGGATTTGCCTACAGTGAAACGTGACTTTTATGCCCTGGGACATATCCCCACCATTCTAGGTGCCATTGATGGGACACAGGAGTGAACAGGTGCACAGAAACCGGAAGAGTTACCATTCAATGAATGTGCAGATGGTGTGTTTGGTCGACCAGTACATCTCCCATGTGAATGCCAAGTTTCCTGGCTCAGTGCATGACACTTACATTTCGAGGAATCGCAGCATCCCTTATATGATGGGGCAACTCCAGAGGCACCGTGTGTGGCTATTAGGTGAGGACATGGACCCTATACAGTGTGACTCAGTGTCTGGGGATGTCCCTGCGGGTTAGTGTATGTCTAGCAGTTGTCCCTCAACATTTGCAGGGGACTCTGGTTACCCCAACCTGTCATGGCTACTGACCCCAGTGAGGAATCCCAGGACAAGGGCAGAGGAACGCTACAATGAGGCACATTGACGAACTAGGAGGATTATAGAAAGAACCTTCGGCCTCCTGAAGGCCAGTTTCCGGTGCCTCCCTATGACAGGTGGTTCCCTATTCTACTCACCAAAGAAGGTGTGCCAGATCATTGTGGCCTGCTGTATGCTTCACAACGTGGCTTTGTGACAACAGGTGCCTTTAATGCAGGAGGATGGTCCAGATGAAGGTGTTGTGGCAGCTGTGGAGCCTGCGGACAGTGAAGACGAGGAAGCAGAAGAAGAGGACACAGACAACAGAAACACGGTGATTCATCAATACTGCCAGTGAGACACAGGTAAGAAGACATCACTGCCTGCTACATCTGATATAATTGTTCTACTTCTCATCTGTCTGTCAATTTCAACCAGTGTATGGACCCTGAGTTGTCACTTTCCCTTTCACTTTCACAGATGTGGGTCCCACTGTGTGACATCTGCTTTGTTTCCGCATGGACTAGAGCTGTGTGACAAAGTGGGATAGAAGGATGACAATCAGGATGATCTCATTTCTTGGCGGGAGTCTTGGCATTGTTCTCTGTCTTTGTCCTGGATCTCAGGGACCGTTTGCGGGGTGGTTCTCCATATGCAGAGGGTGGGTTGCTGGTGTCGTGGTCCTGTGGTGGTGCCTCCTGTCCACTAGTGCCGGCAGAGGTGGTGGGCAGTTCATCGTCCAGGCTAGTGTCAGGGGCCCCTTGTTGTGCCACAGTGTCCCTCCTTGTGTTGACGACTTCCTTCAGGACCCCTACAATGGTGCCCAGGGTGGTATTGATGGATTTGAGTTCCTCCCTGAACCCCAAATACTGTTCCTCCTGCAGCCGCTGGGTCTCCTGAAACTTGGCCAGTACCGTTGCCATTGTCTCCTGGGAATGGTGGTAGGCTCCCATGATGTTGGAGGGGGCCTCGTGGAGAGTGGGTTCCCTGGGCCTGTCCTCCCCCTGTCGCACAGCAGCCCTCCCAGTTCCCCTGTGTTCCTGGGCCTCTGTCCCCTGAACTGTGTGCCCACTACCACTGCCCCCAGGTCCCTGGTGTTGTTGGGGTGGTGGGTTAGCCTGGGTTCTCTGTAGTGGTGGGCACACTGCTGCTTGACGTGTCCTGGGGACAGAGGGATGGGCCTGCTGGGTGGGTGCTGTGCTGGTGTTTCCAGAGGGGGGAAGCTCTGTAGTGGCCTGTGACTGTGTGAGGGGAACCAACTGTCCCGAGGTCCCAGATGGGCCGGGCTGGTCATCTTGATCCAGTTGGACAGAGCTGCTGTCATCACTGTGGGCCTCCTCTGTGGGTGGAGTGGACATGTCTGGACCCTCCTGTCCGGTGACATTGGGTTGGGGTCCTATAGGGGTGTAAAGGCATGATTATTGCATCTGTGTGTGCCATGGTGTGCAATGGATGGGTGACCCTGTACTCCAGTGATTGCATTCGTGTGTGGGACCTTGCTTGATAATTGTTTAGGAGGGTGTGTGGGTATGTGCAGTGGCCATACATTGGTGATGGATGTCCATGCTTTGGTGTTGCATGCAGGGCTTGGTGTTGGGATGTGTGGTTTGTGAAAGTGGGACATCTGTGAGGAGTTGGAGTGATGGAGGTGAGGGCGAGGGTGGGGGTATGTGATAGCATGCAGGTAGGGTGGGGGATGAAGTAGTAAAGATTTGACTTACCAGAGTCCATTCCTCCAGCTACTCCTGTGAGGCCCTCAGGATGCAGTATAGCCAAGACCTGCTCCTCCCATGTTGTTAGTTCTGGGGGAGGAGGTAGGGGTCCCCCGCCAGTCCTCTCAACTGCAATCTGGTGTCTTGAGACCACGGAATGTACCTTTTCCTGTAGGTCGTTCCACCTCTTCCTGATGTCATCCCGTGTTCTTTGGTACTGTCCCACTGCATTGACCCTGTCCACGATTCTGCGCCACAGCTCCATCTTCCTAGCTATGGTGGTGTGCTGCACCTGTGATCCGAATAGCTGTGGCTCCACCCGGATGATTTCCTCCACCATGACCCAGAGTTCCTCCTCAGAAAACCTGGGGGGTGTTTGCGGTGCCATGGGGTGGTGTGGGTGATGTGTGGGGTGGTGTTTAGGGGTGTGTGGTGTTTTGTGCGTGGATGATAGTGTTGAGTGCCTGTGTATGCTAGTTTGTAGATGGTGGTGTCTCTCTCTGGCCTTCAGTCGCAATTGTGGTCGTAGGGTTTTGTGGGTGATGTGGGTGTGTGTTTTATATTGTATTGAGTGAGTGGGAGTGGTGTGTGTATGTGTATCAGGTGTGTGTATTTGGAATTGTCCAATGTGGTAGTGTTTTGTGTGTGTGTGTATTTTGAGCGTGGCGGTGTGTACCGCCAATGGAATACCGCGTTGAAAGACCGCCGCGTGGATTCGTGGGTCGTGATAGTGTGGGCGTATTCCTGTTGGTGTGACGGTGTTGGTTTTGTTATCGCCAGTTTATTACTGACCTTTGGTGTGGCGGACTTGTGTGGGTGTCTAAATTTTGGCGGATTCCGAGCTGTGGGTCATAATAGCTGTGGTGGAATTCCGCGGACGCGGCGGTTTGTTGGCGGTCTTCTGCACGGCAGTAAGCGTCTTTTAGCGCCAATGTTGTAATGAGGGCCTTAATCTCTGTGCCTAAAAAAACAAAAATTATTGTGTTGTGTGTAATGTAACTGGGACTCATGTAAATCGCTCTAACGCCTTCGGGTCGAGTTTGCACTATATAAAACTGGGAAAGAAAATCCGCTCACTGTTTATGGTGTCTTTATTACATTTATAAACAAACCACTCTTCACTCTTGTGGAAGTTCAGAAATGGAAGCAGAAATCTAGCTGTAACATCCAATATCCTTCAATATCTGCAAAAAGAACTGAAAGGCTAATTGTCAGTGTGGGTCTGTCACAATAGGACATGTAAGGATTGAAGGAAACCAAGGCAACCTCAAAGATCCAACACTGCTTTTTCTTTTTATGAGACTGCATGCCCAGCGCAATAGTGACATACCATTATTGTACTTTGTGAGCAGCAATGCTTTCATATATGTTGATTGACCCACTCTTAATTTTTTGACTTTTAGTAATGATTTCTCATGCATTTGTTATAAAAGATTAAACGTTTTTGCAAATGTTGCTTGTGCATGGTAGTTTTGGGTTGTTTTGGGGTGTGTGATTAGTATTTTGTCCATTTTAAAGGTGTTGTGATGTCCCCCTTTAAGCGGGGAATACAAAGTGTTTCAGACTATTAATGAAGGTCCCTTAACCCTTATGCTCCTAGCCCCCCCCCCCCCCTCCAGTGCTAAGCCTTTTTTTGGCTATTTGGGGTAGTTCCTGCTTAGGCACCCATAATATTTTCTCCGCATAAGGTATCCACACCAAATTTATGTCAATGTTTTCCCAACATCCTCTGGATTCTAAAGGTATCCAGGGTTTGTGGATTCCCCTAGAGCCTAATTACATCTAAATTTTGTTTTTCTTTAGGAAAGGTGGGACAATAGTGCTGCAGTAGAAAGCAACTGGTTTTTACCCTGCAAATGGCACCAACAAAGGATTTGTGGTGCTGAGATCACCATCTTCCCAGGTTTCAGGAACAGGCAGACTTGAATCAGAAAACCACATTTTTTAACACAGTTTTGGCATTTTACTGCGGCATAGCCAATTTTTCCTATTTCTTGTGCTTTCAACATCCTTTCAGTTAGCGGTACAAATGGGTGTGAAACGTAGATAAAATTCTGAAGTCAGCAAGGGGTAATTTGTGCAGATTCTTCAAGGTTTTTATGTAGAAAGTAACAGTTGAAAATAACAAATATTGAAGGGCTTGTAGGTTCACCAAGAACCAAATGTTCCGGGAACCAATAACTGAGCTGGACCTTGCAATGGTTTTTCATTGTGCACCGGGTATACAGTAATTAATTTGGTAAAATATAAAGAGTGAAAAGTAGGTATCAAGGAAACAAATGTATTTCTGAAATGGGCACAAGATATGGAGTATAGAAGCAGTAGGTATTTGCACATTTCTGAATTTGGGGGGTACCATACTAGCATGTGAAATAGAAGGCGTTTCTCAAAATGACTTCTTTCTTACACAACATCTTACGTTGGAAGGCACAAATGCAGAGAAAGGCAATAAGTAATAACACTTGTTCTAATATGCTGTGTCCCCCTAAGCCTCCTGATAAAAATGGTACCTCACTTGTGTGGGTAGGTCTCGTACCTGTGACAGGAAATTATCCAAAACGCAATGTGGAAACAGCACATTTTTCTACTGAAAACTGACCTGTTTTTTGCTATGTGCCTAGCTGTGGATTTTGGGCTCTAGCTCAGCCAGCACCTAGGGAAACCCAGCAAACCTGTCAATTTGTGAATACTATACATATAGGGGCATCAAGGATGGGGTGACTTGTGTGGCACTCACCCTTTTCCGTTACCCAGAATCCCTTTCAAACCTCAAAACGTGTCTAAAAAACAGTACAGATGGGACAATGTTGGGTGGTAGGAATTTTGTGGATTCTTGCAAATTCTGGAAGTTTTCATCACAGAAATGTAGGGGAAATGCGGGGTTTCAGACAAAGTTGGAGGTTTGCAGGGCATAGTAGGTAAGAAAATGGTATGAAGTGCATGTGAAGCCCACCACCCTAGAGTCCACCAAATTTTTAGTTTTCAGAAGTGCCTGAGTCTGGTAGGTTTTTCCAGGTGGCAGCGTACCCAAGTCATAAAAGTACAGCCGTTCACCATTGGAAGAGAAATGATATTAGGGGTTAGCCAAGCCCTCCTGGCCCATATGTCAAATCAACACCCAAGAGAGTCAAATGACCCCTTGCTTGCCAATTGGAGGAGATTCTTTAGTCTGCTGGGGGGGAGGGCAGAAAGGCTGTTGCCCCCTTCATTTGGAGTGGGGGCATAACCATGCCAACTCCTCTATTTTTATTTATCCTGTGGTGTCTAGTGGGCTGTCTGTCACCCCAGGGGGCCAGAAAGGCTGAATCCCCATTTATATGGGGTGGGGGAATGGCCATGCCCATGAGCGCAGCCCCCACTCCTCTGTTTTAAAAAAATATATATTATTCCCTGGTGTCTATTGGGCTTTCTCCCCCGCCTGGGACAGGTAAGGGGGAGAGGGGAAATTACTCTATCTGCTCCCCAGGGAGGGCAGAAAGACTTTGGTACCCATTTATGTGGAGTAATAACCCCCAGTGTGCCCACCAGGGGGCAGAAAGACTGTGAGGGTCATTCTGACCCTGGCGGCCGGTGGCCGCCAGGGCCACCGACCACGGGAGCACCGCCAACAGGCTGGCGGTGCTCCAATGAGCATTCTGACCGCGGCGGTTCAGCCGCGGTCAGAAGCGGAAAGTCAGCGGTCTCCCGCTGACTTTCCGCTGCTCTTTGGAATCCTCCATGGCTGCGGAGCGCGCTCCGCAGCCATGAGGATTCTGACCCCCCCTACCGCCATCCAGTTCATGGCGGGAAAGCCGCCATGAACAGGATGGCGGTAGGGGGGGTCGTGGGGCCCCTGGGGGCCCCTGCCGTGCCCATGCCAATGGCATGGGCACGGCAGGGGCCCCCGTAAGAGGGCCCCGAAAAGTATTTCAGTGTCTGCCTTGCAGACACTGAAATACGCGACGGGTGCCACTGCACCCGTCGCACCTTCCCACTCCGCCGGCTCGATTACGAGCCGGCATCCTCGTGGGAAGGTCGTTTTCCCCTGGGCTGGCGGGCGGTTTTACTGGAACCGCCCGCCAGCCCAGGGGAAAACTCGTAATACCCGCCGCGGTCTTTTGACCGCGGCGCGGTAATTTGGAGGGCGGGATCCTGGTGGGCGGCCTCCGCCGCCCGCCAGGGTCATAATGAGGCCCTGTGTCTATCTTTAGGGTGGGGGCATTGCTGTGCCTGTTCTGGGAAGCCCTCACCCCTAGGCCTTTCTAAAAAAAATAATCCCTGATGCCTAGTGGGCTTTCTGCTCCCTGGGGGGGGGCATAAACAGTGTGCCTACTTTTGTGGGTGGGGCATTGCCTTGCCTATTCTGGACAGCCCCCAAGCCTCTTTTATTAAAAAGAAATCCTGATGTCTAGTGAGATTTCTGCCCCTGGGGGTAGATTGGGGGTAATAACCCCAATCTGCCCCTGGGTGGGGGGGGGCGGGAAGACTGTTCCTATTTTTGGTGGTGGATGGGGGCATTGCCTTGCCCATTCAGGGCTGCCCCCACCCTTTACTAAATTTTTAAAAAAAGTCCCTGATGGGTAGTGGGCTTTCTGCCCCCTGGGGGGCAGATTAGGGCAATTGCCCCCATCTGCCACCCATGGAGGCAGAAAGACTACATAATATAAAAAATATTAAGGGGGGAACAAAAGCTCTTGCCTAAGGGGCCACTCACCCCTCCCTGTGTCCTAGTGCAGTGGATCCCTGCTTGGGGATCACTCTCCTGAGGAGATCCCCAAGCAGGAATCCACTAGAAGAAGGGAACTTTGGAAAGGAGAGATTATCCTCTTTCCAACAGTACCTCTCCTTTTGAAATCAGTGCTCAGGGCCCTGAGATATGCCGCCGAGCACTTAAGTAAATGAAAGCAAATGAGCGGATCAGCTGCTTTTACTTTCATTTTACCTGTAATGATGTTGGGGCGCACAGGGCATCGATCATCATCACAGGGTGGGGATATTTTTAGCCTTGGTTGCAGGGGAAGCTCTTCTGCAGCAACCAAGGCTAAAAATATCCAAATGAAATGGGATTTATACGGACCTAGCGCCTCAGGAGCGTCACGTTTTGTGACTCTCCTGTGGCGCTTAGCACGCGCCGTATTCACAAGGTGGCGTTAAGCCATTTAACACCATCCTGTAAGTACAGCCCCTTCCCACCATGCACTGTGCGTGGAAGGGGCGTGCAATGGGTGTTGCTGTGGGTGTGCCACAGCAACACCCATTGCATTTTGACGCTGCCTCAGATTTATGAAATCACGTAAACCTGAGGCAGCGCTAAAATCTAACGCCACCCCCAGGGGTGATGTTAGCAGGGCGCAACGAGGAGGAATACTTTTATTCCTCCTCATTTTTTTGTTTTTCTGCAGCAGAATGCAGCACGCATAGAAAAAGCAAAATGCCAGAAATTATTGTTTATGTGCCAGAAGGTGTCACTTCCTACACATAAACGAACATTTGGACATGACGCTTTGGCACTTCTGTGTGTGCTGCATTGTGCCAAAGCGCCATTAGTGATTGTTTATGTGCAGGAAGGGACACCTTCCCACACATAAACAATCACACCCCTCAACGCAGATATCCTTGCATGATGGTGCAAGGATTCCTGCGCTGGCAGCTAAATGTAGCACCAACGCAGCGGGAAACACATGGGTGCACCATATTCACTTAAATACAGTGCATCCCTGCATTTCTATAGTAACGCAGCGCTGGCAATTATGGCGCAGCACTGCGCTGCACCACTTTTCAATAAAACGGGCCCTAAATGTGCCATGAGCCGAGAGCCATCCAACACACATGAGCACTGTGGCGTCTGACAGCTCCCGGCCATTTGACGCACACAAAGGATTAATTGACAGCATCAATATTTAAGACACTAGTGCCTCAGCCAATAAGGGAGACAACCCTAAAGTCCTACCTCCCTTGGCCATCTTTAAATTCTATAGCACGAGGGATGAAATTTGACTATGCGTCACTGGGGAGGTAGTGTTTTCAATGGAATTTATGAAAGATGCCAATCATGAGACTGGCAGTTCTAGGTAAATACCTGTTTAAGGCCACTTCTGGCAATTCCGAGTGGACTGTGGGAACCTTTACGCATGCTCTATGCCCAGTTCCTTTACCACCTGCTGGGTGCAGGGTATGGTCTTCCACTGTGGCTGATGCTCTGTACTTGTAAGTCATAGTGGTCTTTGAGAGAAATACCTCAGAATGTACCTAATATGCTGGTATAAAATATTCACCAGGTCAGTGATATTTTTATTGGAAAAGTACCCCCCAGTATAGTGGCCTTGTCCCAAATGTGATTCCTCCTTTTCTGCTTCCTTGGCAAACTGAGATACGCTCCCTCAGAGCTATTGCAAAATGAGTGTGCATCCTCATTTATGGTCACTGCCTTTTTTCAAAATGTATTTGTCCATGATTTTGTCCTCCATGGTGACTGCTCCAGTACCCCACTTCTTTCTGGGGGCAAACTATAAGGAATACATGCCTATCCACTCCATTCTTAGAGATTTATCGACGGAAGGGAAATTATGTGGTCCAAAGGGCTTAGCACACTTGTCCAGTCAGGGCTTCTTGGAGTTGCAGCTAGAATTTCGTTTTAGAATTTATGGGGTGTTTCTATAGCTTTTTGCACCTCCGAGATTTGACTCACTGAGAAATGTAGTGTTCTAGGACAGCAAGGATTTCTAGTGCCGGTTAGAAGGAAGAGAATCTCTCTATGTATTGGGCAATTGAAGCCAACTCTGTCAGATGGTTTGAAGATATGATGACACAACGGGGGCAAGAGAAAATAACAGTAAACGATGCAGAAATAAACAGTTGACGGCTCCTCCGTTTGGGTGGTGGAGTGTTGCCAGCAGCAGCAGCTGCAAAACCTTTTAAAGAAAACTATGTTTATTATTGTTTTCTTTGAAAGGGGTGGGGCCACGGGGGTGACGTGCACTGAGGGGGGGTGCTTAGCACTCCCCCTTAACAGCACATGTGTCTTTGGCCGGCTGTCTCGGGCCGGCCAAACACTCATGTGCTGTAGGCTCACCCCAGCCCAGCAGCCTGCACAGGCTCCCAGCCAATCCTGACGCTGCTCTGAGCAGCATCAGGATTGGCCCAGGGCAGGCTGGGAGCCTGTGCCTGCAGCGAGGAGGGTCGAGGGACAGGGGAGCTGCGAAGGAGGTAAGTGATTTAAAAAAAAAAAGTAAGTTAAATCTTTATTCCCTCACTCCCTCCCTCCCATCCCCCACCCCCACCACACCTCCCTGCCCCTTCCGCGGCCTGCGTGCCTCTACTGCAGTTATGTACTAAAGTGCAAACTGTATTAAGCGGATCTAAGGTTCACTGTTCAGTATACTCTGTTGTATTTTGGTTATACCATATGTCTGCCAGCTGCAGCAATGGGTCCCTGAGGTTAATAAAACTGTCAAACATGAGAAAAACAAGTGGGAAATGATGATACTTGATGTATGACTGCAAGGTAATGCAGGGGCTTCGAAGAGGAATTGAATGTTTTGTTAAAAAGGGCTTGGGTGTGATTCCCCTGGTACAATCAACATAAATGGGAATTCACCAAGACCTTAAAATAAGATGGAATGAAACCAACCATAATTTATTTCTTGAGACACTTTTCGCTCGTCGAACAATTTGATTCAAGTGGAAAGATCCAAAACATTGACTTTTAGTGACCCTTTTCAAGAAAGTAAAACTATTGATATCTCCCGTAAATGGGGCTGTGGCAGAGAATGGAGTGATTGTAGGTGAGAAGGGTTGGAACAAGCAGAGAAATTGGAAAATTGAAAGTGGTGAGGAACAGAAGGGCGAGTAACCAAATAATTGTGATGCTTTCCCAATCTTCAGTTAAGCAGTTGATGACGTAACACTTCGATATATGTAGCAACCAATTTGTGTGCAGTTCTGAATCTAGTAAAACTGTGGCGAAGGTATTCCCTCTACCTCAAAGACGGATTTGTGGTGCCACTGCCCTGTGTATTGGTACCTCGAAAAATAAAACAAATGTTTTTTGCTGAAATTTTGTATCGACGAATAATTGATAATTTACCATCTATAATCTCTGATATCTGTGGCTTGAGGTTAGATGTGAAATATATTGGCTTGGTCATTCTCGTTTACACAGAATTCAGCCAGGCAAATGCACGTCCAGCTCCTCCAGATACTGTAGACGAAGATGAATATCTCACAGACGAAGACATTGTATCCAGAAGTCAATTTGCAGAGAGCTGGCTTTGGCAAATTTTTGATTTGCCTTCAGAGACCAATCACGATGGGTAATGCGCTTTGACTTTCTAATGAAAAGCACAGAAAACATTGGGCATATATATCAGAGTTCACAGCTAGAGCTAAGTCAATTTAATTTTGCCTAAACTTGAATCAGACATTGAATTCTTGATTAAACATCAGTTCTGTATGGAGACGGTTCAAATTCAGTCAGTAATGTTGGCCTAACAATTGAATAAACATTGACAGGGTTCGTTAAACTTGCCTCTCAGTTGCCTGAGTAGGTGTGAGAGATTGACATGGATGTGTAGCTTTCTTGAAAAAATCCCATCCAAGGTCACCCACTTTGCACTGACTTCCAGTTTCTTGTTATTGCTCTTAGTGCTGAGTCTGTAAATATGTCAACACGTCCTATTATCTGCTAGAGTGTGGATTTAAGGCCTTGAGAGTTTTAGACTTCCATAGAAAGGATTTTGCGCCACAGTAACGTAATTTATTTTGACGTTAATGTGCCCACTCTGTGCTGCGCCACTTTCCATATATCTGCCCCTCAGTCTATTGTCTATTACCTAGAAACTACTGGCTGCAATTCCATAATCATTGCCCTCCTGGCCACCCCCCTCTCAAGACGAACCTGAATTCTTATTTTAAGTTTTCTTTGCAGGACCCTTCGTGGTCTTGAAAGTTCATATGATTTTGTTAGATCTGCATATCACTTTCACTGGTTAGAAGAAATTGTAAGAGTACATATTACCAATCTAAATTCATTTGAAAGATAGTTCTTCCAATGCACCCAGACAGCTTCATTTAGCAATAGGACTCAATTTTATCCATTTTTTGAAACTTGGAGGTTTGGAACTATGTCAGAATTTCTGTTTTAGGTGTTCTATATTTGCTCCTCATGTGTTGACTTGGAACTCAGAAATTAGTTGCTAAAAAAAGTATTACATCGATAAATAAAGGATGTGTTCTTTTATCACAGTGTATTAAAAAACGATGTGCGGCTAAAGAGGGGGCACTTGGAAAGCAATCTGAAAATTTTGCTTGATCTGTTTCCAGGCTTTCTTCCATCGAGTTGAACCCTTATTTACAGGACTCTATCACGACGTGGGAGGTGCTGGCGATAGGCTTCTCACAAGCAAAAGGTGAGAACAACATAAACTTCTATGCTAATTTATCACAGATTTTAGGCTACACACATCAGGAAACTCCTGATGAGGAAACCATTTGAGACCAGAGCACTTAATTCCTTGCAAGTGAGTTTTCTGACAATGTGTGCAGTAAAAAAGGCAACTCAAGAAAGAGCTATGCTTAGCAATGTGCTCAAACATGTCACAAAACTGGGATGAGTTCATGACATAATGAATAACCAATCAGAAAAAGATAGAGATTCTTCTTTTAAAATAAGTGGCACAAGTGAGTAAATCGAGATTAGATGTTATCTTTGTTGGACCCATGTTTGTGCCTGTCTGAGTGTTTGCAGAATGTCTCGGTGAGGTAATTGTAACGGCAGTGTTGCCCAGGCCCCAATAAGTACAGTCACTCTGTCAGTTAGTCAGTCCCTTCACTGGGCTTAAGAAGCATGCTTGCCTCTGTCGGGGAGTTCTACCTATTACTTCTTGTCTAGTATCCAGATACTTAGAGCTGTATTATTGAGCTATTGAGTAACAATTAGGGAATAGTAACTAAACTCTACTCCATGCAAATGCAGCACAGGGAAAATGCAGGAATGTGTTATATTCTTTTAAATATGGTGCAATCCAGCCCTTTCTCTATCATGCAGCACAGCACAGCAAGATGACTTGCTGCGCTGTGCGACTTTATTATAAATATGCCCCAAGTGCTTACTGGGGACTGCGGGATGGGTGGTGGTGTGCCCATGTATTATCAGTTCCCCTACTTTTTGTGAAAAGACAACAGCTCTGGGACGATTATTTCCCACAGCTGAAATGCTTCAGCTGAAGTTTAAGGTAGGGAGTCCCCTCTCCTGTGAAACCGAGGTAGGGGAAAAGACAGCTAAACCAGCCTACTTGCCCGTGTGCCTGCTGCCTGAAAGAAATATGAATGTGCACAACTAGTAAATCTGCAAATGGAAAGGATGCTTGTAAACTGGAATTGGCTTTTATTAATGGAATCCTTTGAAGATTCCTGATAATACAGATTTATTATTGTTGAGTGGTGTTGCAACGGCGTTACCAGATGAACTGTAAAAGTGTGTGCTTTGTAAGGACAGCTACAAAGTAAAATGCACTGTGTACAGTCTGACTATTACTAAAATCCATATTTTGGAAGCACATTTTATCCTAAAGCTTTTTGTGACATTTTCCACAGTGCATCTTATACTGTGTGTAATGCAAGTTCAGAATAATGACTTACATATTCACAGTGCTTTCTGTCACAGACAGGACCTCATAGCACTAACCATACACGTGTAACTTTTCTCCATTGCACCAACCAGTATTTAGATCAGTGGCTCTTTGGTTACAGACACAGACCTTTGCAGTGTTTTAACTAATAGAGGTTTCAAAATGGATACTGGTGCATTTCCCACTGATTAACTTAACTTGCACTTATTTTGTTTTAAGCTGTGCCCTATTTTATATGTAGTTACTTGAAGGTGAACGACAGAAAACGTTGCGGAATATTTTGTTTTGTTAGTCATGCCTTTCAACACTCGCTCACCCGCCCCTTTGCTTTGACCCTTATAGTGGCTGGTGCTATTAAATGTAACCACACTGAATACCAAGGCTCAGTAGTCCCGAATCCACCTCAGGACTCTTTAACTGCCAGACATTCTCTGTCTTTTTATCTCACTTGTGCAGGTTCCTGCTTTCTCCCTTGTTGATATTTTTGTTTTCTCTTCCTTCGTCTTTACCCACGATAAGGAAAAATAAGTACCGGTGGGCCCCACTGGCCCCAAGGATGAGTGCCAGTGGACCCCACCAGCAGCCTCAAAATAAGCACTGCATGTCACCTCGGAGTTCTCTGTCCCTTAAACACAAAGGGGGTTATTACAACTTTGGAAGAGGTGTTAATCCGTCCCAAAAGTGACGGTAAAGTGACGGATATACCACCAGCCGTATTACGAGTCCATTATATCCTATGGAACTCGTAATACGGCTGGTGGTATATCCGTCACTTTACTGTCACTTTTGGAACGGATTAACACCTCCTCCAAAGTTGTAGTAACCCCCAAAGTCATCTTCAGCCAGATTCTTCTGTTTGGTCTCTGAAATTCTCAGTGAGTTGTGATATCTCATAGCGCTTTGGTGGTGGTACCGTACCCCATGTCCATCTTCCCTATTGAGGTATCCAGAGCAAAACTTTCACTGACCAGCCCCGTGCTGCACAGTGTTCAGGAGTTTATGGGCTGCCTGGATAGGTTGCATCATTGACTTAGAAAGTACACATATGTAGAAGTTATGCTTGTGTTCATTCTTTGATTTTTCCCTTATTATAGCGGTTTGTAATTAGGGAACATTTACTGCATATTGATGGGTTGTGTATAATTTATTCATCACAACTCGGAAGTAGTAAAAGATCTCCTTTGTTGATCTTTATATCAATGTGTTTAGCAAGCTTTTCTTTCTGAGGACATGATCTGATACATATTCTCTGCTTGCCCAGGCATTTGTGTGGCTGATCCCTTTGAAATCACTGTCAGGAAGCCGTTCTTCATCGATATCCGGCTGCCCTACTCTGTGGTCCGAAATGAGCAGGTGGAAATTCGGGCAGTGCTTCACAACTACATAGAAACTGACATCAACGTACGTGAGTTACCAACATCTGCTCTCTGTGAGCTGCCTCAAAATGTCAAAGGAGAAGTCAAAAAGAGTGGGGGTGGGGGGTGCTGAGTGAGGCACTGAATGGGCCAGATCAGGGACTCAGGACTTTATTTAGAGCTTGGCAAACATGACACTCCATCACAAATGTCACAGATGTCCCGTCCACCCTACTACAAGTGAATTACAGCCTATGACACTTGTGATATGGCGAAGTGAATGTCAGTTATGTTTTGATGGAGTATCTCACCCCCAAACACTGAATAAGGCCTTTGGGAAGCTTCTGAGTGAGGGCTCTTTGCAAAGTATCTGGGGCTTTGTGTTCCCAAGTGTTGCAGGGTCATGAATGTTGCCAGGAAACCATGACTAACTAATGAAAACTCATATTTATTTCGCTTATTGAAACTTGGTATTTGGCCCTCTGCTGTGGCATCAGCCTCCTTAATGAAAACTCACCCACCCAAACTCTATAAAATCTGGAATATGAACTGTAACCTATAGAGTCCGTTATTTACTATAAGGCTGGGTGGCTCTGGACAGCTATGGTAAGGGGGTCTTGGTAGGTTACAGGAGACAAGTACAGAGGGTGCAAAAACTTGAGGATGGAGAGAGCCTGTCAGACAGAGTTGTAGACTGTAGGAGCGTCCCTGAGGTCCTTTGAAGGGGACAAGGCTCTTGTGAAAGGAAGAAAGGAGACAGACGCCTCTTTGTAGTGCAGAGCATTAACAATTCTATGCAATAAAGTATTTTTTTCTTTTCAAAAGTAAAAGCACTGATTGGCCAATAATTTACTAAATGGCATTAAGTGCATGACTGACTTTTTAAGTGCCCAACCCACATTGCGACATTGAAGGGGCCTTGGACAGCTCTGCAGTCACTGTCTTGAGAATCAAGTGATGAAAAGTGACAGGATGGGTACAATGGGACCCCACCGGAAAACGACTTCAAAAAATGCAATTGAGGTCCAGTAACCCTTTGAATTCCTTAAACCAGTCCTTGCCGACTGAATCAGACCGTAGGTTAGGGGGTGAGCTGTTGGCTGTGACTGGACGAGAGGAAGGGATACATGAGGGACTGTGTGCAAGTGAGTAATGGACTAAGGGTAAGAGTGTGGAACAGGTGGGATATATAGGTAAAGGGCTGAGTGGGGAACTAAATGTTGGAAAGAAATAGAAATGAGCAGTAGAAGTAAGCAGGGGTATGAGTGGGATCATTAATTAATGGAGCTCAAAACGCTATGTGCACATGAAATCGTTTTCTGCATTGCACAAAACACCTAACTTAGAAGCCATAGCCATGCTTCAAAAGCTCTTTATCTTTACCAGGTACGTGTAGAGCTGCTGTATAATGAGGACATCTGTAGTTCTTCAAGCCTCGAGAAGAGATTCCAGCAGTATGTCGATATCAAAGCTGAATCGTCTCACGTCATCCCCTTTGTGATCGTTCCCCTTAAGATCGGAGAGTTGGAAATTGAAGTGAAGGCTGCTGGTGTATCTTTTGGTGATGGTGTGAGGAAGAAGCTAAGGGTTGTAGTAAGTAAAATGATTGTAAACACATATTTCCCAAACAGACTTCATTTTAAGGCTCTATGAGTACATCCCAGATCACTCCACTGACGCCCTGCATCTTTTTCACAATTTTCATCAATGATGTATGCACCACAAAAAAGGCAGAAATAATCTGCTAGTGTTTCAACTGTCTCATCACTAGCGGTTAACAAAGTTTGCATTTTTTCTCTGTTTAACTTTACCTTCACCCGGGCAAGGTTTTTTTTGCCAATTTTCATCCTAAGCGAACCCACACATAATAGAAATCGGCTGCAAACTTTTGTTGGCAAATGTAGTTAACAGTGAGAAGAGAGTAAGGGGGTCATTCTGACCCCCGCGGGCGGCGGTAGCCGCCCGCCTGGCGGGAACCGCCAGATGACCGTACCGCGGTCAAAAGACCGCGGCGTTGATTATGACTTTCCCGCTGGGCGGGCGGGCGACCGCCAAAAGGCCGCCCGCCCGCCCAGCGGGAAAGCCACAGCAACGATGAAGCCGGCTCCGAATGGAGCCGGCGGAGTTGCTTTTGTGCGACGGGTGCAGTTGCACCCGTCGCGATTTTCTGTGTCTGCTATGCAGACACTGAAAATCAATGTGGGGCCCTGTTAGGGGGCCCCTGCAGTGCCCATGCCAGTGGCATGGGCACTGCAGGGGCCCCCAGGGGCCCCACGACACCCGTTCCCGCCAGCCAGGTTCTGGCGGTTAAAACCGCCAGAACCAGGCTGGCGGGAAGGGGGTCGGAATCCCCATGGCGGCGCTGCCTGCAGCGCCGCCATGGAGGATTCCTCAGGCCAGGGGAAAACCGGCGGGAAACCGCTGGTTTCCCTTTTCTGACCGCGGCTTTACCGCCGCGGTCAGAATTGGCCTGGATGCACCGCCAGCCTGTTGGCGGTGCATCCGCGGTCCCCGGCCCTGGCGGTCTATGACCGCCAGGGTCGGAATGACCCCCTAAGTTTGTTTCACTCTTCTGCAGGAGATGCAGAACAGGTACAGAACCATACGAACTCAGTTTGACACATGGAACGATATGGAATATGGCATTCTGAGATTTGTTTTTGTCAGTCTTCATCTATCATATTCTATTACACCAAGAACACTGGACTAACCCGGCCACCCCACTTTGCCTCCACCATCTATGTTTACCTTCAAGGTGCTCTATGCTAGTTTCCACAATTGGTGCACTGCCGAATACTTTTTTAAATTGATTTTTATTGGTTTTAGTTTTAAACCAGCACTCAGCACATAAATAAGTACAGATTACCAAATCACCATACTAAAAGAAGACACTGTTCAACATCAACAACTTAGAGCCTAAATTAAAGTTTGGCGGATGAGTTACTCTATCAGAAACGAGATTGGTATCCTCTCCGCTCTATTACAAGTGCATTAAATCTGATACCACTTGTATTAAGGTGGATTTGATATCCCTCACGTTTGAGGTGGAGTAACTTTCACACAAAATTTAAATCAGGCCCCTTTAGTCACTGGACAGGAAAATTCCATAACACTTCAACTGCGAACCACGCTAGCTACAGTATGAAACAGCTTAGCAAGCTAATCGCTAAACAATATCAGTTGGCAGGGAAGGGAGCAAGGCAACAAATCCATACTATTTAAATTGTACATGTAGCTAAGAGCAATGCTCCTGGATATGAATCGTGTGATTTGTGGCCATTTATAGTAACATACTGTTCTCGTCAAAAGCATCCGCTGCATGTTCGGCTTTCCTCCTGTTGTCTCTTAACATTTTGTCTTCCGCTGCTATTTATTTTCAGAGACCTCCACAGGTTGATCCCAGGTGGCAGTGCTGATCTCTAGTGAAGGGAATTTGCATCTTAGCCAACACCACATACAGATTTTGCAATTAGATTTTCCAGCCTTAAGCCTCGAGACACTTTCTGCCAAGCATCATTTGGATTTGCAGGCTTTTGTTTTGACCATGAGATCTAAAAATTAGTTTGGAGCCACTTTCGAAAACCATTGGAGAGAGGGGCAGGCCCCAATATTCAAAAGTATTTTTTGCTACCAAAAACTACCACAGCCCGGAAGGGAGTTCAAGTTGGAGAGCCACTACAACAGATTAATTTATGTCTTTCTAAGAAACTGGATTCTAACCCTAAAGTTGCTTCCAATGATTATTTATAGGGGTACTCATATGAATTTGTGTGATCTTAGTACAGAATCAAAACTTCCTATTACCATAGGAAAATATGAATATGCACTTGCATCCACACACATATGGCATACCTATATATGTAAAGACCGGCCATTGACTGTAAAGGAGTGTGTATTTACTATTCCACCTCCACACACACCTGGATACTGAGGTAGGTTATACAGAAATTAAAAGGATGTAGTGTGCACTTTGGGGCCCTCATTTACAAGGGCACTGTGCCACCGTAACATCACTTTTACCGACGTTCCGATGGCACAATGCCTTGCCCCATATTTGCAAGCATGACGGTGTGAAAGAGGCGTGCAATGGGTGTTGCTGTGGGCGTTCCACTGCAACACCCATTGCATTTTTATGCTGTCCAAGATACACAAGGATTCGTAAACTTGAAGCAGCGCTAAAAACTAACGCCACCCAAGGGGTGGCATTAGCATGGTGCAACAATGAGAAATACTTTTATTTCTCCTCGTTTTTGCTTTCCCTATGTGTGCTTCATTCTGCAGCACACATAGGAAGAACAAAACGCCATTAATGATTGTGAATGTGCAGGAAGGACAGCGAGGAACAGAATTGACAATGCCAGGCAGATGCAGGGCATTGTGGGTGCATTCTGTCTGTCAGGCTTAAAAGAGCAGCATCACAATGAACATACAAAGCCCCTTTCTGACGTCCTTCTTAGTTTAAAGAGCGAATTATGTAATTAATACTATAGTATTGAAGTTTTCCAGGATTCACTTTCACCTCCGGTATTATCCCAACAGTTAGGAGTGATGATGATGATTTTATGATGGGTAATAATTCTTGAAATGGATCTATTTTACTAAGACTGAAGCTTGAATAAAGGTCTAAATGAGAATTTTCCATATCTGTGGATGGCCAAATGTTTCCATTTAGACTTGCTGGAGGAGAACAGAACATCAACACTCGTGTCTGTGTCCATAGATTTATTTTCGTATGATATGTATAACTCCTTATGTTTCCTCTGCAGCCAGAAGGAATGAGAATCTTGAAAAATGTAAAGAGTGTTATCTTGGATCCCGAGAGCAGTGGAGCAGGTATAGTGCACTGATCAACAATGGTTTTGCTATGCTATCTGAATTTGTACAGCGAGTGCATTTCCACCACCTGAATGATTACTTATTTATGTATTTATTTAGTTGTCATTTACATACCACAGCCTGGAAGTTATCCTTCTGATGGTGCTTTGCATTAACACATTTCAGAAATGCAACAGGGATCACAACATAACAAATAGCATCACAAGCAGTCATACCTGAGCATAATAAGCACTCCACAAGCAAGTGATTATAGAAGTATATTATAACAGTTCAAAGATGAGGCATCACAGAAGTCCATTCTGAGGAGGTGCAGCACAGAAGAAAGGTTTCTATGCTGCAGAGCCTATGAATTTGCGAGATTCGAGGATAACGTTTTTGTGACTTCTTAGGTCTGTTTAGTTGCTGGAGATAGTGAAAAGACCTGCACGATATGGCAGGGAGTTTTTATGGCTGGCTTTATGAGCAAAGCAGCAGATTTTGAATTTGATTCTTGATGAAATAGGCAACCACTGCAGAATGCAATGTAGAGGTGTGAAATGGTTGAATTTGCTTGCATCATGGACTAACCTAGCAGTCAAATGTAGTATCACTATCAATGGTGCTGCCAGAAAATGGACATCTGTTTTTAGAGTATCTAAGGCAGAGGTCTTAAAAATGTTTGATGCGGGACCCCCTCTCAAATATTTTTAGGTGTAAGGATTCCCTCCTGGTAAAAATTTCTACAACCTGGTATTCCTCATCATCGACAATCATAAACATCCCCAATTCCTGCGGCAAATCATTTTTACGATGAGGAAATAATATTAAACAGTGTTTAGAAAACCAAAGGTCAGCGAAGGCGAGGGCCTGGTCAAAGATGTGGCTAAAAACAAAGGTCCTCATTTATGAGGAATTGGTATAGGGCAGTGCTGCAAGTCTTCTTGCTACACTGCCCTACACAAATATAAAAGGGCAGGAATGGACTGTAATAGAGTGCATTCCTGTCCTTTCCCCCTGCGCTGGTGCACAAATTGCTATCTAGTGCCAACATAGGCAGAATTGTTTTTGAGCAGGAAGGGGGGCCGTCCTGCACAAAAACAATCCCGAGAGGCATTTTGCTCTTTCTATATGTGCTGCAGAATGCAACAGACATGGAAAGAGGAAAAAAACAGGGAGAAATAAAATATTTCTCCCCATTATGCCTGCTCTGTGGAGGCGTAAGGTTTTAGCATTGCTCCAGTTTACATGATTTTGTAAATCTGGGGTAATGTCAAAATCCATGGGTCTTGGGTGGGAACATCCACCACAATGCCCTTGGAACGCTTCATTGATGCAAAGTAAGGTAACGCGGTGGCTTGCTCTGGTTTGCCTTACTCCATATGCATGAGGACACACAAAGCCATGCAGGATGGCTTTGCGTTGCCTCATAGGTTTGATTGAGAGACTTGTACCGCTGGAGTATCAAAAAAAGTGATGCTGCGTCTGCGCAAGCCTCTCATTAATAAGCCCCAGTATATTCTGTACGTTTTTTTTAGGTCTTCCTCCGTCAGGTAGCTACATATAAAATAACAGCCAGCTTAAATGAAAAATAAATAAAAGAAAGTTGTTGCTCATTGGGAAATGCACTGTAGTGCATTATAAAACTTAAATTAGTTAATGCACAGCAGAGATTTGTGTGTAACTGGAGAGCAACAGAATTAAACCTTGCTTGGTGCAGTGGAGAATAGTGACTTGTGTATTTATAGTGCGCCGGGGTCACAGCCTGTCACAGAAAGTACAACTTTCCACTTGTATTAAGGTGGATTTGATATCCCTAGCATCTGTGATGGAGTAACTATCCTCACGTTTGTGATGGAGTAAGTGTGTATATTGAAGGCATTATTTTATACTTACATTACACTTCCTAAATGTAGATTTACGTAATAGCAGAGCACATGCAAAACCATTTTTTTAATAGTTGTCCCTTCAACAGCTCCACTTGACGTAAGCGCTATGAAAATACAATTACAATTAATAGCATACACTTAATAGTGCAGTTGTTAATTCTTTGCACTACCACTCAAAAAGAATAAGGGGCAGATTAGTGAAAACTGTGTGCAACATGCCCTTTTCTTTCCCCCTTAGCGCCCCCCAATGCCACCATGGTAGCACTGTGTTTAAAATACAGCGCACCATAGCGGTAGTTAGGGTGACTAGCGCCATACTTTTTTACAGGATTAGCATAAAAAATGATTACGCTAATCCTGCAAATCACCCAGAGGCCCATTGTATTCAATGGGATCCTCTGTTTAACGCCTGCACTTAACATGCGTTAAAAAATGCAGATAAAAATGACGCACAGGAATATCATAGATTCCTTTGCACCATTTTTATGGCCCCCCTAGTGCCGGAACTCCCCCCTTGCATACATTATGCCTGGCGCAGGCATAATGTGGGGCACAGGGTTACAAAGTGGCGCAATGCAAGCACTGCGCCACTTTGTAAATATGACACATCGTTTTTGGCCTCGTTGGGCCACATTTGCGTAAAGAAAATGATGCAAATGTGGCGCAAGGAGGCGCTACAGGCTTTTAAATATGCCCCTAAATGTTTATCGTCACAAAGCTTCGAGTGCTTGGGTCAATTAAAGCCAGTACTGGCTCCAAAGCATCCATTATATGTGCAGATTAGCTCGTAGCGCACATTTAATTCAGGAAGCAGGACCCCTGGCACGAAGGCGTCTTTAGCTGTCTGTGCAGCTTCCTTTCACAGCACAGGGGACTCCCTGACCAAAATTCAGCTGAAGCATCTTAACAATGGGATGAAGTGACGCTGGGAAATGTGCGCCCCCCTGCCCAGAATTCTCCAGATCCCCTGGGGGTCGCACCCCACAGATTGAAGACCTCTGATCTAAGGGGATAAGAGGATGAATTTTTCTCAGTGTACTGGAGAAGCAGGCTTTCAGCTTTCACCACATTGTTGATGTTTGAAACGTGTGTGGGCAAGTGAAGTGTAGCCAAAGGATTTGGCTATAGGGGTAAAGGTGGGTGCAAATCCATCCTATTTTAAACAGCCTTGGAGCTTCGGGTTGAATCTTCTTAGTTTGAAAGGAAAAGAAATACACATTTCTGGTCACTTAGGAACAGGAGATCCTATTTCATCCATATTTATACTTGAAACAGGCAGCTTCTTTGGTTAGCAATCTTCTCAGGTGAGGTTTTTAGATACAGCTTGGTGTCATTCGCATGTTGGTGAAGGGTGACCTCTAAGTTATGTAGGATCAGACGTATTGGCTCCAGATAGAGAGCAAATATTGTTGGCACTAATAAGTATCCTTTCGGGACTCCACATGTCATGATGGCCGTGGTGAAATTGTGATCTCTGGTATTTACCAATTGAGATCTCTTGGTTACGAAATTTTAGAAACAACTTAACACCTCGTCTCAGTAGCCCATGCAGTGTTTGAGTATTTGGAGGTGTCTTCTCTGGCCAATTGTATTGAAGGCTGTCGATAAATCTAATAGTGTAGTCAGCAAGAATCACCTTCGTCTAAGATGTAGAATACATCCTCAAGTGCCTTTAATGCTGCTGGTTCGATACAGAAGTCCAGTCTGACGCTAAACCGATGGTCTTCCAATAAATGTTGACAAATATGATAGTATTTTGCTGATTGGTGGCTATTTTCCCTACAGTTTTACAGAGCCAAGGAAGATTAGAGACTGGACGGAAGTTAGATGTTAAGGATGGATCGAGATTAGTTTTTTAAAGGGATTAGAGTAATTTCACCTGTCTTTAATGACAACAGGGAACTGACTTGGGTAAGAGATGCATTGATCAAATATTAAAAAGTGTCTTGGAAGATTAGAAACTTGATTATTTTACCTGGACTGGAGTCGATGAAATAGTTTGTAGCTTTAAGAATTTTGATGGACCTTTCTAGTTGTTCCGTTGTAATAAGGAAGAAGGGGTCACAATTATGAGTGGATTTAGGAGGAGGAACTGGAGGCATTAATGAATGTTAAGTTAAACTTGTTTTTCATTGGCTGAATTTTGTCTGTAAAGTATTCCAGCAATTATTTTAAATTTTCCTCTGTTAGCAGGAGGAGCTGCTGACTTGACTCGTTTCCTGCATAGAGAGATTTCTCAGGAACAATAATAAAGACATTGTGACATTATGGAGATTTTATTTGACAGACAATCACTGGGAATGTGGGGGAAACAGCATACACTGTTGATATTTTTTATATCCACAAAATGTTTACATTTTGGATTCCCACTGTCAGTATGAAAATCACGGGAAAAGGTGTTGTTTGTGGAAATCACATGACTGTCTGTTACGTATTCAGAAACCTGGTCAATTAATTTGGTATTGCCCTTAGATGGAAGGCAGATTGTGTGTTTATAAATAAAGTGGGTGATGGAGAGAGACAGAGAGATGTTGAAACATTTAAAGGTGTAACACGCTCGTGTTGGCTTGAGGCTACAGAAGATGAATTCCTTAATAAACCATTTCCTGTTTTATACTTTCTGCCCTCATAAGTGTGTAGTTTTACAGGACACGCAAGTCAATTATTTAGTTGGTGTGGTAATTTAACCAAGATTCTGTGATGATGATAGCATCAAGGTTACGAGAAACTTAATATTTCGGTGCAGAGAGCATCAGCTGATGTTGCGTTAAAGAGCACGCATGAAAGCATAGTGTAAGGTGTGGTGTGGGAGTGCGTTGGGTTGGGTTGGTGGGTGGATCAGCTTTAATGAGATTGTTATGATGTATGTGTCTTGAACTTGAGGATTTGCATTTCAGGCTATTGGTACTAAATGTTGGAATTAAGTGATGTTGTGACCGTAGGCACAATGTGAGGCTACTAGAGAGATGTGCAGCTAGTGTTTGAGAGTGGGAGAGATGGAGGTTAGACTGCGTGGGTTGAGCAGGATGAACAGGCCAACCAGAGAACTTGAGAGTTAGATGTGGAGGGGAAGCTTGGACTTAATGGCTTAATGACTGTAGGTTTAAAGTGTCCTGTTCATCTAATGGTTAAGGGGTTTGTATCACGCTAGAGACATTAGGGGGCATATTTGTAATGCCCTAGCGCCACCTTGTGCCACACTAACATCATTATTTTTTGCGTTAATGTGGCCCAACAACGCCAAAATCCCCGCGCTGTATTTACAGAGTGGTGCAATGCATGCATTGTGCCACTCGGTAACCCTTTGCACTACATTATGCCTGTGCCAGGCATAATGTATGCAAAGGGGGCCTTCCCCTGTTTGGAGAGCAGGAAAAATGGCGTAAGGAGAGCTATGAGATTTCCTTGCACCATTTTTTACGGCACTTTTAACGCCTGCTCAAGAGCAGGCGTTAAATCAGAGCTTCCATTCTTTAGAATGGGGCCCTATGTACTCTGCAGGAGTAGCACCAATATTTTGGCACTACTCCTGCAGAGTACATCAATAGCGTCACAAAAAATGACGCTATTGCCCCCTATCCTGTGCCATGGTGCGCCGTATTTTAAATACTGCGCACATATGGTGGCTGTAGAGGGGTGCTAGGGGGCACAGGGAAAATGGTGCTGCACTCGGTGCAGCTCCACATTCCATAAATCTGCCGCCAGGAGTCCACAGAATAGCAGAGGTGGAGGAATTAATACATTCCTGGTCGGCTGAGGTCACTTTGCTCAAATCGAATGTTGGTGGCACTCTAAAGTTTATTGTGCGAGAGTTTAGCTAGCAGGTGATGGAATAACACACAACATGCAACTCTGAGGGTAAAGAAGGTAACCAAAAGTTTACTACACTTTGTTTTGTTGGATTAGTGAGCCTTGTGGAGAATAGAAAACATAACATCCATTCAGCCACAAAATGGATTAACCATGACGAATATAGAGAGGACAGACAGGGATAAGATTAAGTAAACAACTGGAATTACAGGAAATCCCAGGAAAGAACACCAAAAACACGTGACTTTAGTTGAGAGTTAGATGAGTTACCACTGGAGAAGTACTGGTCACTAATATGAATTCAGAGATTGAACTGAAATAAACGTGTTAGGGGTAAAGGTTCAGAGGACTAGATTATATTGGTGTAGAAGGAGAAGGGTGCAAAAAGTGATGTGTAGCTGAAGTACCACATGATCAAATCTGCATAGGGTGAACATGCTATCTTTCAGTTGGCCAGTATGTGGCACAGAAAAGTGAGATACCAAACAAGGTTTTGTGGTTGGTGCATTAACCATTAGCTGCATTGTTAGAAATGGGGTCTCTAGTTGCCAGTGGTTTGCACCCTGTCCAAGTAGGGACCCTCACTCTAGTCAGGGTAAGGAAGTCACAGAGCTAAGATAACCCCTGATCACTCCCTTTGTAGATTTGCTCAATCAGTAAGGATTATCTCACAGGCAATGTGCAAAGTATTTGTACACACACACACACACAGTAACACAGTGAAAACACCACAAAAGTACTTGACACCAGTTTAGAAAAATAGCCAATATTTATCTGATTAAAAGAAGATCAAAATGACAAAAATCCAACTTAGACAAGTAAAGATACAAATGTTCAAAGATGAAATCTTAGTATAGTACTTAGAAAAACAATAGCTCCACCTGGGGCTTTCACAACGTCTTGACGGAGTTTTTCCCAATAGTCCGACACCACTCGCGAGGGAGTGCGGGCCAGTCATGGAGTTGCACGGACCCCAAGTACAGTACCTTGGAAAATGAGGTAACAAAGATGGTGCACAGAGTTGGGGAGGTGAGGCTTCGCTAGAGCCAGTGAAACGTCGGACCCTTACTGCTACTGGGGAGGTGAGGTGTTGGTTCCATACTGCTAGGCAGGGGAGGTGAGGCATCAATTCCTTATGGATGCAGGGGAGGTAATGAGGTGCCGGTGGTTGGTTCCTTAAGACAAGGTGGGTTCGATGAATCCAGTAGGTCAAGATGTGAGGCCTCGAATTCCCAGTGTTGTGATCACACCATGGGGCCACAGGTGCTGTATCGGAGACAGGTGTCACGGACATCAGTGGCACGGCACTCAGGACTCATGCTGTGGCGGGGCTTGGAGGTGCTGCGGTGGCATTGGGCCCCCCGGTGTGAGTTGCGGTCGTGGCACTCAGCAGTGAAAACAGCTTCGGCGCAAGCAGTGGCATGGATTCAGACAACGGCGCCGGTTCCGAAGTCGCTCTGGAGGCGATGTGCTTGGTTTCTTCTTGGTTGCACCCGGACTCACTCCCAAGGGCCCAGGAACTGGATTTGACACCACTTGGCAAGTCAGGACTCTCAGCAAGAGAGCTCAGGTGCTGACAGATGAAGTCTTTGATGTCCCTGAGACTTCTTAACAGGGGGAAAGCTCAGTCTAAGCCCTTGGAGAACCTTTGGAAGCAGGCTGTAGAAAGAAAAGTCCAGTCCTTTCATTCCCAGGACAGAAGCAGCAAGCAGCAGGCCAGCACAGCAAAGCAACAGGCAGAGTGGCAGTCCCTCCTACAGCATCTAGCCTTTATTCCTGGCAGAATGTCCTCAGTCCAGAAGGATTCTAACTTTTGGGTGTCAGAGTTCCAGTATTTATACCCATTTCTGCCTTTGAATTAGGTAAACGTCAAAGAAAAGTCTTTGTAGTGCATAAGGCCCTGCCTTTCCTACCGTGGTCCCAGACACTCTCCCAGGGGTTAGAGACTGCTTTGTGTAAGGACAGGCACAGCCCTATTCACATGCAAGTGTTAGCTCCTCCCACCACTCTAGCTCAGGAAGACCCTTCATGATATGCAGAGCCCACGTCAGCTCTCTTTGTGTGACTGTCTAGAATGAAGTCACAAACAGCTCAACTGTCATCCCGACCCAGTCCCAGACCCAGAGGCACAGAATGGTTAAGCAAGAAAATGCCCCCTTTCTAAAAGTGGGAAACCAACTTCACCAAAAGATATATTTTTAATTTTTTAGTACACTAAAAAGATATTTCAAGGCAATCCCCATGTCACCATATGGGAGAGATAGGCCTTGCAACAGTGAAAACCGAATTTAGCAGTATTTCATTATCAGAACATGTAAAACAGACCAGTACATGTCTTACCTTTTGAATACACTGCACCCTGCTCATCGGTCCGGCTTGGCCCTACCTTAGGGGTGACTTTCATGTAGTAAAAGGGAACGTTTGGGCCTGGCAAGTGCAATAGCAGTGTAAAACTGCCCACACATGCACTGTAATGGCAGGCCTGAGACATGTTTGAAGGGCTACTCATGTGGGTGGCACAACCAGTGCTGCAGGTCCACCAGTAGCATTTGATTTACAGGCCTGGGCACACCTGGTGCATTATACTAGGTACTTACTAGTAAATCAAATGTACCAATCATGAATAAACAATAACCAATACAATTTAGACAGAGAGCACCTGCACTTTAGCAGTGGTCAGCAGTGGTAAAGTGCCCAGAGTCATAAAGCTGGCAAAAAACGAAATCCAGCACAAGATCAAAAACAGTAGCTCGGAAGCCAAAAGACAGGGCAAGTCACGCCAAGAGCTGACAGGTCTAACAGACATAAATTGTGTGCAACTCAAAATAAAGCCATCATCTCTCAGGGAAATGATGTGGTGTAGTCCGTACAAGTTGGTGGTCCAGATTCATCAGTTAATCTGGTGATGAATGGTGATGCTTTATTTGAATTTTATGATAGCTTACTTTCAACAGAAGAGGTCTTTCAATTCAAGGCCTAAAACACAGGATTAAGCTAACATCTAAGCTTACAACAATTAGAACAGAAAGCACAGTAAATCAAAAAGTTTCATGACAGAGTAATGCTGACTTCATGTTGTTATTCAGTCATCGGTTCCTGTATAAATGGTCACAGGAAATTGAACCATTTCAGTAAGTGTCCATCCACCGCATAGGGTTCAATAGAGTCAAATGTCTCAAAGGACCATAACAATATTCTATCAGGCTTTCATTTGCTAAGAGAAGGTGAAATTGGGTGGTAGAATTGCCATGAAATTATAAATGTGGTGGTAGAAGTGTGACTGCAAGTGAAGATCCAATGGACAGATAGTCATGTAGGCAAAATGTCTAGGGGTGAGAGGCCTTGGTAAATTGTAATTAGGAGCTTAATTTGTGCTTTTTGTCTGTGCAACTGCTGGGATAAAAAGTCCTTTAGGTTTCACTCGAGTATGGATTCTGGTACATGCTGAAAGGGAAATTCAGCGATTCTTTGATGGAGATGGCTGTTATGAACGTGCGAGAAGTGAAGCAGTAGAAGGAATTTGGCTCAGGCATTAAGTTTAGGTTTATTTGCAATAAGGTCTAATAGATTAGAGATGAACTAGAGATGGTCCTTGGACTGGAGTCAATGTCCTTGTACCCTTGTAAGAAGTAGACAGGTATTTTAAGGAACATTACCTTTTTTGATGAAGATGGCAGTTGTTTAGGCCTTTAGAACTTAAGAAATGATGGAGCTCTGTGGAAACACTCTTTGTCTGGAGCCCAATTTCCCCTTAATCCTAGAGTGTCTGGCCACCATTTTCCTATGGTTCAGTGATTTACTCATTGACTAGTGTCATAATTATCTACTGTCATTGTGTATTGTCAGTGAAGATTTGGCAGTCCACTTTTTTTATTTAATAATCAATCTATTATGTAAAGGAAGGTATTCAATGTGTCTGTCCTTGTCGGGGGTATTTGTAGTGTATTATGTAAATAAGTGCACAACCAAACAAGTTTTCTCTAGACAAAAACCCAAAGTTGATTTTCTTCTCCTGAAAATCTAAAAAGATTCTTAAATAAAGAACCTCTGAAAACATTCTACCCTGTTCTTTTTTAAGCGCATGAATCAAATCCCTGTTGATTTCCAAATCTAAAGCTATGTGACAAGGGGTGCTTTAACATTCTTGATCAAACTGAGCTTGCTTTCTAGTTCTCAATTGCTTCACATTCTGAGGTGTGAGTGCACAGCACAATGATTAATGCATCATGGCAATCAAGGCACAAATGCACTCTGCAGTATTTTGTATGTTTGCATAACAATGTAGGGGTGTGCACAATTATTTGTCTGGCATCTTTGTGAAACTAAGTAAATGGCAGTGCACTTCAGTTTCAGTTCAGGGCACAGGTCCTAAAAAAAGAAGTGGTTGGACTAACCAATTTAGGCAGCATGCAAGTGACATCATGGAACTTGACATCACGGTGTGTGACATAGCACGTGCCATCACAGGAAGTGGCATCACAACTCATGACCTCACAGGAAGTGACATCATATCTTAAGAAGTCATATATATGTTTAGCAGACCATGATTAGCACATTTGAGCGCATTGCTACATTTAACAAATGAGATAACCCAAGTTGAAAGTGACATAACCCAAATGCAAAATCTGGGCCTCAACTTATACATGTATTTTCTTAAACTCTGCCACAGAGAAACTTGCAACAAGGAGAAACGTGGGAGTAAATCTGTTCTGCTTAATTGTTTGAAAAGTACGCATTTTAAAATATCTTATGAGGTTAAGGCACCTGCTGCAGATATTTCTGTGAACCAACTAAATCTCAGTGAATAATAATACTTGTCAGATATCTCTGGATGTTAACGATTTTCTGGAGTGATCTGTGTTTTTAGTCCCAGTTTTGAATCAAAGTAGCATGGAGGGTAAATATGTCTCCTGCAAAACACATCATGTAACACTCACATGACAGATTTTTATTTGATGTAAATAGGTACATTGGTTACTGCTTTTAACACAGAGATACTTTAAATTGTAATCCTTCTAATATAGAACAGTGAGCTTTAAGGGACATGTGACTACTGCACCTTGTAACCCTCAGTGTCTTATGTAATACATCCTGTACATTAATTTACACATATTTACTGTCAGTGTATAATGTGTATGTGTGATGTAAAGCACATTGACACCCTGCATTGGGATGAGTAACCCTAAAGTGATGTCAAATAAATAAAACATAATAGTAGTATTTAAATTGTTACTTGCGTAAATACTGGGACAGAACAACACATCTGACATTCTTACAGTGCATGCATATCTCTTATATACAGGGATTACACAAAGTCAAAAGCATGCCTTTCTTAAGTACCTCTGAAGGTGAAGTGATAAGCTCTGTGCTTTCGTTTCCCCTCCTTTGCATTTAGGTGTGATCCCCTGCATAGCTCCCAGCCAAGATACACCAACAAAAGGAGGCCTGATAGCCTCTCTGATAACCCCCACCCCTGCCTGCACGTTGCTGCTCAGAATGAAAGCAGACAACGTGAGGGTGCCACTGAATGTGCCCTGGTCTCTGAAATATACACCATGACAAGTTCAGCATCTTTCAATGGGTTCAACCTTTTGGCAGGGCAGATGGTGTCCACTCTGTGAAAAGAGTGGGTAGACACCGTCTACCCATGTGTAACCTTGGCTTGTGCCCGGCTTCAGTTTATGAGTGTCATAGAGGTCGACCGTGCACACCAAAGACCTTTGCCATTAAGAATCCTTGTACCAGCACCTCATCCATGGAAAAATGTATCTGTCACTAAGGTTTAGGGGTGTGCCAAGCTCGAGCTAAAGGCCGGCTTGCAGATTATACTCTTAAACATCATTAAAGTGAGCCAATTGCTTCCTGGTGCAAATAGATCTCTAAATAGCATGTACTACATCAGTTCTCATTGTCTCTGTAAAATATCTGAAGCAGTTACTATGCAGAAGAAAGTCAATGCTGGAAAACTTTATGCTAAAAACAAACTTGCCACTCTTAGTGAGAAATCGAATTCAAGCACCTTCATGATGGCTGAAATCATTGCACATTTTCCGTAATTACAGTCTGCACGTGTTTTAGTGTGGTTCCCTTAGGGTGGCATGATACATGTTGCAGCCCGTAGGGACCCTCTTTAGTACCCATGACATAGGAACCAGGGATGCCATTTACTGGGGACTTACAGGGATGCTAAAGTCCCAGCCAAATGGGTTACAACTGAGTATGTCATTTTTAGGGGAAAGAACACTGGCACTGAAGACTGGTTAACAGGCTTCGGTGCACTGTTAGAGTAAGAAAACAGCATATAGTAGTTCAAATGGGGCAAGAAATGGGAGATCATCTACAAAGAGAAGTCCAGTTTCCTACAATTCTTTCCTACACTGATGAGACCTTTAGTGGCTGATCATGCAGATAACGTTAGATCTGGGAACCCTAGCTTGAGAAATGAACCGTCACAAGTTTCAGTCATTTCGTAATCACCAACTGTCTTCACTGAAATCCCTCAAGCTAATTGTCACCAGACCCTTCTGTAACATTGGGGCCTTACTCCCACATGATGAATAGTGAGGAACAACACATACTCACATTGCTCTTGTTGGTATAACTAGCCTGGCTCGTGCAAACTGGCCCTTTTATTGCCAGGGTCACCTGATAGGTGTCGCCTGTAATGATTGGTTCTTCTTTTAGTTTATTTTTAAAATACATTCTTTGCAGCTTTCTGATATTAAAGCACTCCAGATTGACAGACGTTTCCAGGTTCTCAGTTCTCTCTGACCCAATTACAACCTAGGCCCCTGCATCCCCTTCAATAGCTGAAATCTGCCCAATTAAAAACATGTTGTGATTAACCTAACAATCACCAGCACATCCCCAGCTTCCCAGACCCAAATATCTTCAGTAGCATTACTAATGCTTTCCAATTACTTTATTCTCCTTGATTCAAACGGCCAGTATGAAACAATAACAGGACTCTCCATCAGAGTTAAAGGCTGCTTTTTGAGGACAGGGAAGCAGTTGAACTTCTTTTGGATAATCCCAGCCTCACTAATGCATCAAAATAAACTATCCCCCACTGCCACTAAACCCACCCCAACATGAAACAACCTCTCAACCCCAACAGTTCATCATTTGGCAAATCTCCTTTCTTCTCACTCATATCCTTCAACAACTGACCCCAGCTGCTCCAATCCTCTTTTTGTGCCAAGGTCACCACCCGGCCCCACAGCAAGCCCCCAAACCGTTTTGGGCTCAATGTCTGAGCCTTGTGCCTGCATGTCACCCAGGAAAACCCTTTTACAGGCGTTTTCCTGCCCCACCAGTTCCACTGTAATGCCGCTGTTTCTGGGGCTTGCCGCTCAAACAGCCTTACCGCACTAACACCATAGCTTCACCCCCAAATTCTTACCAAGGCATTCATGCAGCTCCAATAAATAGTCCTCATTACCCAGAAAAGAAAGATGCACTTCATCTTGCCTAAACAACACATACTCTTTTTCCATGATGTTCTGATGTTGGATCAACCCGAGACCTTTTCCAAGATGAAAACAACGCATCTCTCTGCTCACCTTATGCATGGCCCGTTGAACCACTTTATGCTTAACCACTCCTCTCCAATCTATGGGAAACTAACTCCAAAATAATAAAATGTATCCCAGACCGCAAACTACTTAACAACAGCAGATCGCTCTTCATGGCCTTAACTAAACCCAACCCAGACATTTTGATCAAGCCATAGTCTCCAAGGTGCATAACCGAAATGTCCAGGCACTGGCTTTCTTGTACCAGTTTGTTTAAGCAGGGTAAGAGCTGACCCCATTTTATGCCTCCTCATCCCCACCCTTCAATAAATATTTCTGATGAACAGAATCCGAAATTCTTCCCAAATGGTCTCTTTTCTGCCTGTTTTGCTGTCCATTTTATGAACGAATGGTCGATGATCCTAAATAATAAGATTGCCACAGGCGGAACTGCCACACGTCCTGAAGAGATGGAGAGAACAAATATGTTAAGAACTGCTAAAAGTAAATGACTTCACCTGCCTGATATATCTTAAACAATACTCTTAAAACCACTTTCCCAACTTCATGATGACTACTAAGGAGAACCCCAATCTGTTTGCTTCTGTTGCTGTACCTATTCGAAAGGAATACATCCCAAAACACTTCCCATCCAAACCCATATGCATCAAAACCCTACTCAGGATTGCTAAAACATGAGACGCTAGTAAAACCTCACTGCTCACCATTTTTATGACAAAAGACAAACCCACCCTGTCTGCCTCCTGCTCACCTAAACCTAATCTACGCCTCCACCAGAGGCTTGGATTAGGGGGAGGAGATGTGCCTGGGGGAGGAGATCTTCCCTCAACATATGGGGAAGCAGGAAGGGGGAGGGCTGCCAAACTGATCTTCAAAGGCAGGGAAAGACATTTGGAGCAACCCAGAACCTCCCTCACATCCTGAAAACCAAGACAATTATGTCCCCTCTTGATTAGATTAGGAGAGGGCCGGAGAGGGGTGTGTTTAGGATTTATAGCCACACCAGTGGGTGGGTTCAGCCAGATGTAACCTCCAAAAATCATTTTCAGCCATGAAGGATTTTTGAGGAATGTTGCTCCCTGGGATTGATTTTTGCCACACTTCCCAGGAAGTGTTCATCACAGGGCAAAGGACCCTGCACCTGAATGGAGAACCAGGACCCCCCTGTTTTTCACCCAGGAACAAGGATAAAACTGGCAGGCCTCCACCCACACCTCAGATTCCTACCAGGAAGAACAACAGGAGAAGAAGGACTGCCCAGATGGACCCCTGACCTGCACCTGGACACTGCACTCTGGAGGACTGCACCAGCTGCACATGTACTTTGCCTGGCTTCAACTGGTTCAAGGAGGGACTCCCTGTTTTCTACAGGTGAAAACTTGCTAACCAGAGTCTCCTACACCAACTCCTGAAGAAACTTACAAGCTGAGCAATGTCCAGTGGCCAAAAAGGAGTTTGTGCCAGGTGCATTCTGGGAGTTGTAGTCCACACCCTCTAGGAGCATCTCAGAGCTTCTGGACCCTGGGGGTGAGCTGTGGAGAGGGGATGGTTGATAGGTGTGTACGCGGATATAGTTTGGGTGCTGTTGCATGGGTGTATGAAATGTGTGTGCTGGGTGTGTGTTGGGTGGATGAGTGTGGGCATAAACGTGTACAGGGAGGAGAAGTGGAGGAGACACAGGGAGATGGCAGGGGGGATGTGTGAGTGAATGTTGGGTTGGTGTGTGCAGGGATGGTGGATGTGCTGCATGTGGTTGTGTTGATTGTTGTGGTGCGTGCGGATGTGGTGTATGGGGTGCATGCATGGGGGTCAGCTGTTGTGGTGACAGCGGCAGTGACAGGATATGTGTCTGAACCTGGGACTGATGATGCGGTGTCTGCATGTGTGAGTGGCGAGGTGACTGTGAAGGGGGAGCAGGTGGGGGAGTCAGGGTAGGTAGTGGATGTTGGCGTGTGTGAGTCTGAATGGTGGGTGTGTGCATGGCGGTGGTGGCGTCTGTGGTGCATGTGAATGTCTTGCGCTCTGAGTCTGTTGGTGGGGATGCAAGCTGGTATTGAAGTGTGTTTTGGATGTGAAATGGGAGAGGAATGTGGGAGTGGGAACAGGTAGTTGGAGGGGGGACGAAAGAAGAAGGAACACGGATGCCATCAATGAGGAGGCCAGAGCCTAAAACGATCTCTGAAGGGCAGACAGGGCACTGTGAATGCCTTCCAGGAACGCACTGGACTGTTGCATCTGGGATGCCAGTCCCTGGAAGGCATTCACAATGGTTGTCTGCCCAACAGAGATGGACCTCAGGAGGTCAATAGCCTCCTCATTGAGGGCAGCAGGGCTGACTGGGGCAGGGGCAGAGGTTCCTGCGGCGAAGGAGATGCCCACCGTCCTGGGTGAGCGGGCATGGGCAACTGGGTGGGGACCTACAGAGAGGGCTGTGCTGGTAAGGGGGGTGGCGAACAAGGATGGGGCAGGCATAGGGCATGAAGGATCCACCACCACCAGGGAGTCCCCATCCGAGGACGTATTTCATGATGCTGTAGAAGTTGCTGTCTTCCCCGTGGTGCTCCACTCACCCTCCGTCCCACTGGTCCCCTCGGCTTCGCTGGTATCAGCCTCCTGGGACCCGTGGGATGCAGCTTCCCCACTTTCTGGTGCCTCTAACCTTCCCCAGATGATGCTGTTGCACACAAAGACAGAGGAGCAGAGGGAGGGAGGGTGGGACAGAGAGAGACAGGGTGGGAGGAAGAGAAACAGGGAGCAAGTGGTCAATGCCAGCACAACAGGCACATACTAGACACTACAACATACTCCAGTGCAATGTCATTACATGCCAGGCCTTCACACACACTTTCCACTGCAATGACAGCCTATGTGTGCCACCTCAGTCATGCTCATGAGTTACACACATGCTGACACACATTCAATACTGTACAGGATGAAAGCCATACCCTCAATAAATGTCTGACCCACCCCATTGGCTCATGGCTCCATACGATCACTAGACCCAAACTTTATACTCTATGGGCGTTTGGAGGCTTACTTTCACAGCCACATAACCCAAGCACATATAGCTGCATGATGTGAAACCTCAGACTTTGCATACACGACGTGCCCACAGACAGCAGATAGGGATATGGCCCCAGCAACATTTATTGGATAGTTGGGAGTACAATGTGTGTGAATTCCAGAAGCAGGAACCCTGTCCACATTTAAGACCCTGCTCATGTACTACACAGTTGCCCTGTCATCGATGCCACTTAGCAGTGAAGTCAACCCTAAATCAAATCCTGCACGGCACATGAACACATGTATGTAGCACATCCAGCATCAATGTGTCCCAAGCCTAGTCATACAGTAGCTACCTAGCACACATTCAACAGCCTTCACACACTGCACAGGCTGCACCCATCACTCACCACATAACCTAAGTACGAATGTGAACTCACCACGCTGTGGCTGCTGTGCTGCCCTCAAGCGCCCATCCATCTCAGGTTACGCCACCGCCAAAATACAGGACATAAGGGGGGGTCAGGGTCCGAGGGGCACCCCTTCCTCATTGGGAGAACATCCCAAGCTGTGCCTCACCGGTCTTCTTCGCCCAGCATCACAGGTCCTCCCACCGCTTCCTGCAGTGGGTGCCCCACCGTGCATGGACCCGCAGGGTCTGCAGTTGCTTGGCAATGGCACGCCGCCAGGTCCCCTTCTTTTGATGGGCACTCACCTGCATGGATAACACGGAGAAAAGGAGACAGTCATGTAGCGTGGCATCTTAGGGACTGCATTGGACACTACACATCCCATGAACAGAACAATCATCCTCGTCCCAAGGCCCCCATCCACATTCGTACCACTCACAGACATTACAGTAGTAGTGGACTCACCTGCTGCCCTGGTGCCCCATACAACTGGGCGTACAGGGGTTGAACACCCTACACAAGCTTCTCAAGTTCCCCCTGCAGCATGTGGCATCTTGGCTACCAGTGGCAGAACACAGCAGCACACACAGTGAAGGTCTTCTCAGCACGAGTGCCAGGAGTCAAGTGAACATGAGCACATGAAATGGTGGTCACGGCCGCTGCGGATATCACCGTCACTTCTGGTGGTGATCGTCATTGGCTCATATCTCCCATAGGCAACCATGTTAACCAATGAGGAGTTGCACGGCGGTTGCGACCGCCTACCGCCATGACGTCTTATGCCAGCAGAATTTACTCACTTCCATCTGTCCTGTGCATGCAATGTGTACAGAGGGGGTTTACGAGGTGCGTCATGGATGTTTAATAGTGACCTGTGCACTGCTCCGCTGCGTCCACTCAGTCCTTCATGCACATAATGATTGCCACTCCCTCCTATTCCCAGGTATGGTGGAAGAATGATGGCGAGGAATGCTCCTGTCTACAGGCCCCTTGTCGATTATGCCACCCTTGAAGAGGGTCCCATCATCCCAGTACCATCACACCCATAGTACAGGTGTTGACAGTCCTCCACTTCCTTGCCTAAGGGTACTTCCAAATTACAGTGGGCTGAACTGCCAGAATGTCCCTGCCCATGTTCAGTAACATCTTAAAGAATGTCCTATGTGCCCTACTGAAACATATTGGCAGCCATATCAGGTTCCCCGAATGTGACGATCTGCCCACTGTGAAAGCAGCATTCTACACTGTGGCACATGTGCCACATGTGATCGAGGCTATTGATGGGACCCACATTGCCTTGGTGCCACCCAGGAGGAGTGAACAAGTGTTTAGGAACGGTAAAAACTTCTACTCAACCAATGTTCAGGTGGAATGTCTCGCAGACCTCTACATCACTCATGGGACTGCCCGGTTCCCAGGGTCAGTGCATGATGCGGAACAGCAGCATCCCACACCTGATGGCACCACTCCAAAGGGATCGTGCCTGGCTCATCGGTATGTATCGTGTCATATGTGTGCCTCTTTTTTCTGCACACTCTACACCACCTTCCAGATTTCCATACAGTTTCCAATATGCCTATTACTGTCAGAGTCACCAGATCCTCGGGGTCTGTGCACGTTCCCAACACTTCCACCACAAGACAGCTCCAATACTCAGATTAGATTTATCACAGAGTCTAAGAGAGTCCAAGTGGGGAAAAGGGGATTAGGACGGGAACAGCTGGGAAGGAGACCTGTAGGAAGCAAAAGGTTAAAACACAACATCAAAATGACATCTCATGAAATCAGTACCATGCTACAACTCTAAGCTTTGTCTTTTCCGAAAAACATGAATAACCCTAGAATAGTCCTAAAACTTACTAGGCTTTAGATGACCGAATGCCTGAGGAGGAAACAGGAAAAGTTAAATAGGACTTTCAGATTCGAGTACTTTCTTTAGCATGAGAATCAGGAAACACTCTGAGCCATTTCTAAACAACCATATGAATCTCCTTTTAAGAATATCTATCAGGAACACACAGCATTACATCTAGAACTCTGGTATTGTTGTGTTCATCTCAGAAAAAACATTGGGAAGTGAATTGCGCACATTGCAGATTTTTATATGAGTATTAAACACCATAAAGGATTGTGCACCATGAAATCACACAACGTAGATTCAAGGAATAAATCACGCAACGTGTCAACTTGAAATACTACCAAGAAAATGTCTTAGAATAGTAGCGCACAGTAATTTACATTATTTATACACGAGGAAAGAATTGCGCGTCTTGCCGATTCAAATGCCACCATACAAATGCCAAGAAATGGTAGCGCACAATGAACAACATGAAAAGCACTCAGGGAAAGAATCGCGCGTCTTGTCGATTCAAATGCCACCATGCAAATGCCAAGAAATGGTAGCGCACAATGAATAACATGAAAAAACACTCAAGGAAAGAATCGCGCGTGTTGCCGATTCGAATGCCACCATGTAAATGCCAGAAAATGGTAGCGCACAATGAACAGCATGAATTACACACGAGAAGTGAATCGCGCGTTTCGCCGAATCGAATGCCACCATGTAAATGTCAAGAAAAGGTAGCGCGCAATGAACAACAAAGTTAAATGCTCATGAAACGAGTTGCACGTCTTGCCAACTCGTAAAACATCATGTAAATGTCAAGAAATATCAGCGCGCAATGAACAACAATGTAATAACAAAGTCAAATCTTTATGGAATAAATTGCGCGTCCTCCCTATTTGCAAACCACCACACAAATGTAAAAAAATGGCAGCACACAAGTAATCTGTTATTCATTTAAGAATTAAAAGCAAGAATAGAATTCTCTAGAATTACGGTGTTGGGAAATGTCCAAACACCGTCTTACCGCCTGGAAACAGTGATCACCAATGAGAGATGAGTGCAGAAGACTGGAAAATCCAAATAGGCCGCCGGGACAGGAGCTCAGGAAGAAGCTGCTGCTCTGCACCGGGACCTCTGAATAGTGAGCACTGGAAGTTGGGCTGACTCTCTTTTATAGAGTCTTGGCCCAGCCTAGAACCATGCCCAGGCATGTGCAAGGAAAGTCTCTAGAAGGCCCTGGAAAGGGACAACACCCTAACACACTCTGAATGTCTGCAGCAAGACATTGCAAATGTACAGTATTTATATGCACCTTAAAAATGAATCTTTTGGATGGAATTCTGCAATGCAAAAGGTTAAACAATAACATATCATCACAATGCATAAATTACATTATCTTGCGAGTGTTGGGTTTTTGCATTCTAGATGCCCGTAGAGCGCGCACTGTCCTGGTGTTGACAGTACTCCCCTCTCCCAGGCGCGCTCTAGGGCCTGGTTTATCTGGATTGAGACGATGAAAGTGTCTCACAAGTACTGGAGCATGAACATCAGATGCGGAAACCCATGAATTACTTTCAGGGCCATAACCTTTCCATGAGATTAAGTAGCATAGGTTACGCCCTCTCAGTTTAGAGTCCAACACTTTCTTGACTTCATATTCTTCTTCCCCCTGTACTAGAACAGGAGCTGGATGAGGGTGGACCTTTTGGACTGCCTTTTTTAAAAGGGAAGTATGGAACACTGGATGAATCCTTAATGATTTTGGCAATTGTAGTTTATAGGTCACAGGATTGATTTGCTGAAGAACAGTGTAAGGACCTATAAATTTGGGGTTGAACATGTGCTTCTTCTTGAAGTCTATATGTTTTGTGGAAAGCCACACTTTGTCACCAGGTTGATACTGCGGTCCCTCACAATGTTTCTTATCATAATGCTTTTTGTATTTTTTTTTGGCTTTTTCTAAATGTTGTTGAATCGATTACTGAGTTTGATGCAAATGTTGAATGACTTCTGACACAGCTGGAGTGAGAGAACTTTCTTGAGGAATTGTGATGGGCAAGGTGTCAGGATGATAGCCAAACAAACCAAAGAAGGGTGTAACACCAGTAGACGTGTGGAAGGAGTTGTTGTAGGCTAACTCAGCTAACCAGAGCATTGATGTCCATGAATTAAGTGCTTTTTCAGCGTAAGCACGTAGGTATTGCTTCAAAGTCTGATTTAGTCTCTCCGTTTGACCATCTGTTTGAGGATGGTGGCTAGTAGATAGGGTAGATGTCACTTGGAGTGTTTTACACCATGTCTTCCAGAAGTTGGAGGCAAATTGCGATCCCCGATCGGAGAGGATCACTTTTGGCAGTCCATGATAATGAACCACTCTATTCAGTAAGATAGTTGCCAGTTCACTAGAGGTGGGTAATTTCTTACAGGCAATGAAATGTCCATATTTCGTGAGACTATCTACTACCACCAGAATTACTGAATGCTGTTGAACCACTGGCAGACCTGTAATAAAGTCTAAAGAGATGTGTTCCCACGGACGACTTGGGGTTGGGAGTGGATGTAACAACCCTTTCGGTTTTGAATGACTTGTTTTAGTGCGAGCACAGACTTCGCAGTTGTTTACCATTGTTTTTACATCCTTTGTTAAGGTAGGCCACCAAAAATAGCATTGGATTAATTCAAGAGTTTTAGGAGTACCAGGGTGACCTGCTGTAGGTATAACATGCAACCAATGAAACACTATCTTGCGAAGTTTGGTAGTCGGCACGAACAAACGAGCATCGTGAAAGGGTAATCCTTGCTTGATTGATCTTTTCGGATCTGCTTGGGCCCACGCCTGCCATTTTTCAACAGTGAATGAATTGCGGATGTCTTCAAAGAAATCTTCTGTTTTTATGATACATAGGACCTTGTCAGGAGCAATGATAGCTCTGGAGGTTTGAACTGCAGGCAATGTGGTAGACTCTTGGCGGGACAAGGCGTCAGCTTTGCAATTATCTTTAACAGGCCGGAAGGTTACCACAAAATCAAACTCGGCAAAAAACAGCATCCAGCGTAATTGCCAAGGAGTCAAAAGTCTGGCAGAACTCATGAATTGAAGATTACGATGATCAGTATATACTGTCACAGTATATTTAGCTCCCAACAAATGATGTCTCCATTCTTTAAAGGCATCACGAATCGCCAGAAGCTCTTTTTCAGCAATGACATAGTTCTGTTCGGCTTTGTTCAACTTCCGAGACATGTAAGCTACGGGATGAAGCTGACCAGTGTCTTTGTTTTGTTGTGACAAGACTGCTCCTATCGCCACATCTGAAGCATCAGCTTCCACTATGAAAGGTCGATCCGCATCTGGATGAGTCAAGACTGGGGCCGTGGAGAAAGCTTCTTTCAAAGTTGAAAAGGCTTGGTCTGCTTCTGGGGACCATACACATTTTTCTTTCTTTCTTAATAACTTATTAATTAGAGCCACTGTCTGGGAGAAATGATTGATGAACCTCCGGTAACAATTTGCAAAGCCCAGGAAACATTGTACATCACGAACAGTCTTTGGGATGGGCCATTCCGATACAGCTTTTACTTTCCTTTCTACCATCACCATACCTTGAGGGGTAAGGATAACCCCTAAAAACTCAACTGTGGTAACATGAAACTCACACTTGGTTAGCTTGCAATATAAATGGTGTTTACGAAGGGCTGTCCAAATTTTCTTGACATGTTGAACATGTTCATTCTCATTGTCTGAGTAGATCAAAATGTCATCAATGTAAACTATGGCAAAGATATTGAGGTACTCTCTAAGAACGTGATTTAAGAAAAATGTAAATGCTGCTGGAGCATTGCACAGATCAAAAGGCATGACGGTGTATTCAAAAAGGCCATATCTTGTTTTGAATGCCGTTTTCCATTTGTCACCCTCTCTCATTCTGACCAAATGGTAAGCACCTCGAAGATCAAGCTTCGTGTAGATTTTTGATTTCTTTACTTGTTCCAGTAAGACCGGAATTAGAGGCAAAGGATATTTGTTCTTGATGGTGATTTTATTCAAGCCCCTATAGTCGATACAAGTTTGAAGCTCTCGGTTTGCTTTTGGAACAAAAAACAAAGGAGAAGCTGTGGGAGACTTAGAGGGGCGGATGAAACCATTCTCTAAGAATTGATCCAAGTATTTTCGTAAATGTTGATTTTCATGTTCTGACAGGGCATACACACGACAGTTGGGAAGTATCGCACCTGGGACTAGATCAATTTGACAGTCATAAGATCTATGAGGAGGTAAGTTCTCTGCTTCCTTCTCATCAAATACATCTTCATAAGACAAATACTGTTTGGGCAACTGAACTTCTTTCTCTGCGGCGGTAGCTATGTAAGAATGGCGAACTTCCGATTCTTGAGACCTTTGGAGACATTGTTCTTTACATAGCACTGATGAGAACACGATCTTTCGTTCTGCCCAATTAATCTATGGATTGTGATGAGCTAACCATGGCAAGCCAAGGATGATCCCATACTGGGGAGCATGGATCACGTCAAGGATGAGTTCCTCTTTATGTTTCTTTCTTTGATTTTTACCTTCACAAATTATTGTCAAGGGGACAGTCTGAAGAGTTATCGGACCTCCAGTCAAGAGTTTTCCATCAACTGCCTGGATGGTTTCTGGGGTCTTCTTTTCAATACATGGGATCCCCCATGCACAAACCAATTGGGCGTCAACAAAGTTTCCGGTAGCCCCAGAGTCGACTAGAGCCTTCTTGAAATAGGTCTTTTTCTTGACCTGAACTCTTATTCCCATTTTTAGATGTTTGGATTGTGAAGGATCCACGGTGACACCCAAGAGCAACCCTTCTCTGAAACTTGGGTGCTTTAGATTTTCCGACTCGACTGATGCATTGGTTGCAACTTTCTGAACTGGGCCTCGCTTGCTCTTTTTTTTGATTGGACAATCTTTGGCGAAATGACCTTTCCGCCCACAATAGAGACATTGCCCATTTTTTCTGCGTAGGTCCTTTTCATCTTTGGTCAAAGGTGTCCTGATGGTTCCAATTTCCATCGGTTCCGGCGTTCTTTCTCTCTGAGTTCTTGAGTCTTTGTTATCATGAGCATGCCAAGAATGTTTTTCAGTCTTTTTACGCGTTCCTTTTCGTTCATTTAAACGATGATCAAGCCTCAAGACAAGGTTTATTAAATCTTGACAGTTTGCAGGTTGTGGGTCGATTTGCGCTAAGATGTTTTTTAGCTCCTCTTTGAGCCCCCTGTAAAACAAGGCCGCTTGTTTTTCTTCAGGCCAGGATGTCTCAGCGACCAGTCGATTAAAGTTGGCTAAATATGACACTAAGGGGGTTATTACAACTTTGGAGGAGGTGTTAATCCGTCCCAAAAGTGACGGTAAAGTGACGGATATACCACCAGCCCTATTACGAGATATAATGGACTCGTAATACGGCTGGTGGTATATCCATCACTTTACCGTCACTTTTAGGACAGATTAACACCTCCTCCAAAGTTGTAATAACCCCCTAAGTCCTGATTCCCTTGGCGTAAGTCTAATAATTCATGATCTGCTGACTGTGTTACAGTTCTACGATCGAAAACTCTCTCAAATTCACAAACAAAATTTTTCCAGTTGTACAACAGGGGACTATTTTTACGCATAAGAGGAATAGCCCAGGTAGCTGCATCTCCAGACAGATTTGACAACAAGAAAGCAACTTTAGACTGGGCATCGGGGAAAGTATGTGGTCTGCAGGTGAAGTGAAGTTCCACTTGAACCAGAAAAGATTGCGCTTTCAAGGGATCACCTGAGAAGCGTTCTGGGGGAGCTAAAGGAATGGCTGAAGGAACATTGAGGGAAATGTTAGTCGGATTACCTCCAGATGTCTGAGAAGAAGTACCTGGCCAAGACACACCTGTGGGACTTTGTTCTTTCTTCTCAACCTTATTCTGTAACTGACTCACCCTCTCAGCAGACTATTTGTCAAATCCTTTGATGATACCACTTCTGACTGGAGCTGGGTGATAGCCTTGACTAGCTCGTCCAGTGTGGCCATGCTGAGAACATACACAAAACAGGAGGATAATAATTCATGGCTCACTATTCTGTCAGAGTCACCAGATCCTCGGGGTCTGTGCACGTTCCCAACACTTCCACCACAAGACAGCTCCAATACTCTGATTAGATTTATCACAGAGTCTAAGAGAGTCCAAGTGGGGAAAAGGGGATTAGGACGGGAACAGCTGGGAAGGAGACCTGTAGGAAGCAAAAGGTTAAAACACAACATCAAAATTACATCTCATGAAATCAGTACCATGCTACAACTCTAAGCTTCGTCTTTTCCGAAAAACATGAACAGCCCTAGAATAGTCCTAAAACTTACTAGGCTTTAGATAACCGAATGCCTGAGGAGGAAACAGGAAAAGTTTAATAGGACTTTCAGATTCGAGTACTTTCTTTAGCATGAGAATCAGGAAACACTCTGAGCAATTTCTAAACAACCATATGAATCTCCTTTTAAGAATATCTATCGGGAACACACAGCATTACATCTAGAACTCTGGTATTGTTGTGTTCATCTCAGAAAAAACATTGGGAAGTGAATTGCGCACATTGCAGATTTTTATATGAGTATTAAACACCATAAAGGATTGTGTACCATGAAATCACACAACGTATATTCAAGGAATAAATCACGCAACGTGTCAACTTGAAAATTTCTTAGAATAGTAGCGCACAGTAATTTACATTATTTATACACGAGGAAAGAATTGCACGTCTTGCCGATTCAAATGCCACCATACAAATGCCAAGAAATGGTAGCGCACAATGAACAACATGAAAAGCACTCAGGGAAAGAATTGCGCTTCTTGTCGATTCAAATGCCACCATGCAAATGTCCAAGAAATGGTAGCGCACAATGAATAACATGAAAAAACACTCAAGGAAAGAATCGAGCGTGTTGCCGATTCGAATGCCACCATGTAAATGACAGAAAATGGTAGCGCACAATGAACAGCATGAATTACACACGAGAAGTGAATCGCGCGTTTCGCCGATTCGAATGCCACCATGTAAATGTCAAGAAAAGGTAGCGCGCAACTCATTGTCCGTGAAGCGTGGGTGCTTGTGACGTGACATGTTGTGGGGGTGCATGCAATGTGTGGATTCTTGCTCTAAGTGCAGTGGTTTGTGGGTCATATATCTCTGGCTCGTGGTGATATTCGCAAGGGTTTGTGGGAGTGTGTATTATAGTGCGGTGAACAGGTGTGTCTGGTGTGTGTTTATGTTTCAGGTAGGGGGTATTCGGGCTGTCCAATCTGGTGTTGCCTTCTATTGGGGGTGACTTTCTGGCCCACCGTTGTGCGCACTGCCAATGGCTTCCCACCATGCATGTTCTGCTGTGCTGAATTGTGACTCATAATATGACGGGTGGAATGGTGTCGGCGTGGTGGGGCCGGCAGACGGACAGTCACTCTTTTGCCATCAGTGGCACTGGCGGTGTTGGATTTCTGGCTGTGTTTTGTCAACTTGGTGTTTGTGTCTCGTAATACGGCGGACACTGTACCGCCAACACTGGCAGGATTCTAGTGGGATTTTGCATGGCGGTCTTGCCAGAGACCGCCAACCTCGGAATGAGGGCCTGAGTCTTTCTCATCATCTATCTAATCATCATCTAGGTCAGTAATTCCCAACCTTTTGACTTCGTGAACCCCCACTTAATCACTAGTGGACCCTGCCTAAACAATTTCTAGGATGGAAACCTCAACAAAATACACAGCTACAGGAACAAGATTATGTCAAACAAATACACAAATTATGAAATATTTTCTTTAATTCACAAACAAAAACTGAAATTATAATTTTAATGGGAATGTTGGAGCTTTTCAGAATTTGGGTTTATTTCTGAAAGGTAAAGCTATATGCTATTCTCCACCATATCACTTTGTATATTTTGCCATTAATCCACCCTGTCTTTTTGTCGGAGATTGCTAGTGCTTCAATTGAAGCTACTAATCATCCATACTATTGTTTCAAGTACTTTTGATGTTTCTGCGAGTCAATTTAGCTTGGTAATATATATACATACTTTATGAATCCATTGACAGCTTGAGTGCTGATGGCACCCAGGCAGGCGATTTTTGTTGAAACTCCTACAACCACCTTCTTTTCCATGAATTTCCTCACTAACAACCTCCAGGGGTGGCCTTCGTTACTTCATTGACCCTGTCTCATATTTATAGATTTTTTTTATAGCTACTCCTCCAAATATAGGGTGTCAGAGCACCTTGCATTACACACAAAAACACATTATACAAGGATTATGGGTTGCCTACATGAAATACAAATCTGTGAACTGCATGTTAACCATGCTTTGCAGCATGCAAATTTACCTTCGTTCTTTGTGATGAATCCCTACCCTGTGCATAATTTAACCAGTAAAAATCCTTTCCATAAACACACTCTCTCATCCTTCCTATTATTACATCTTCGTCATTAGGGATGTTTGTACTAAAAGCTAGCATTTCTGCAGCCGTAGCCACACCATCCCAGGCAACAACCAAGAGCCAAACCATAGCAATGATTCAATCACAATAATCTCAGAACACATCCTTCCTCCTCCTTCGTCCCAGACTCCTCTGCCTTAAGATTCATGCTGATTATTAGCATGCCAGCAATTGCTCAAGTGTGCAAAATTGCAACTTTACTATCCACCAGTACAGGAAATAAGGGGAATCCAACTGGATCCTGGTTCCTCAAGCTATTACTGAACCGGATCCAGGCTAGACCCAGTAAAACATGTTGAGTTTGTCTCTGTGTAATTGGCTGATACTGGAGCACAATCAGCAGTGTCTGCATGTTGTCTGCTTTCTGTTCAGAGCAGCAACCTGCAGGAGGTGAGGAGAAGTTGATTCCTTTTACTTCTTGCCGAGGCCAAACAAAGGTCTCATTTAGAGGACCATGGACCCTCCAATTTTGAAGTCTCATCCAGGCTGGGGGCTAGCTGGAGCCTAACACATAGATGCTAGTGCCAGGGAAACAAGGTAAGGCGCACATTGTGTTATCACTAAACTAATGGTTTTTTTTTATTGCTATTCACCCATATGTAGTGTCTCAAAAGAACTTTCCATCATACACACATATACCATTTCAGGGCCACCAATGGCCATTTAAAAAAAAAAAATACTTACCTATACTTACCTGGGATGGGGTCCTCCATCCTCGGCTGTCCCTTTGGTGTGGGTAGGGGTTTCCCTGGGGCCTGGTGAGGGCACCTGTGGGCTTATTCCATCGTGTTCTACCATGGAAATTAGCCCACAGGTCCCCTAACGCCTGCCATGACCCAGGATTAAATAATGGTGCAAGGCAAACTTTGCACCATTATTTGACCACCCTCCGCCCCCAGTGCGTGATTTTAGCACAAGGGGATAAATATAGCGCTAAAGGCCATAGAGTCATTTTTTGCACAGGAACGCCTACCTTGCATCTCATTGACGTATGGTAGGTTTCCACGTATAAAAAGGGACTTTAACTCCATAACTTTGGCGCTAGACGGGTCTAGCACCAAAGTATAAATATGGAATTAGTTTTGCACAGAATTTGCGTAAAAGAAAATAACGCAAATTCAGCGTGAGTCGTTTTAGTGTCCAAAAATCAAGCTAGGGGCTGAAAATTCTCACTCGAGCAGTGCGCATGAGAGAAAACTCTGCCACACAGCGGTTGGCAGAGTTTTGCCCTAACTCCACGCTCCAATCGAAGCGCAGATGGGAAAAACTCTGAACTCCACTGAGGAAGCAGAATTTTTTGCCCACGCCTAGTGCAAAGTCATGAAAGTGAAACAAACCAGCACAGAGTCTTGATAAACTATCCACTTTCCAGCTCAAAACTTATTTTGAACTGGAAAGTCACGCAAACACCTTTACACTAGTACAAAATTGTGTGCAGGGCACTAAGCAGGCTGTTTGAGCACCTGCACAGGAGAAGACAGCAACAGCAAGATTTCTTTGTAGATATGGCTCCACACTGCTTTCTTCCTTGCACAGCACAGCAACTTTGATTGCTATGCTGCGTTGCACAAGATTTAATAAACCTTCCTTAATAAATGTACCTTTAAGAAATTAAATAAAAAAAATTCTACTTCAAAAATAGGATCAAGGAAGCAAACAAGAGGCCCAGAATCTTCCATAAAATAATAAATTATACACTAATCCAATCAAAGAGCCAATTATTGGCTAACCGGCAGACAAGGTAGAGGAGATAGTACATTTTTTTGCAACAAAATTTTAGAACACACATAAGGAACTAGTCCAAAAACAAGTCCACCACTCCTTACTGAAAAGATATACAACGTTTAAATATGGATAAAATAATAATGCAGCCAACCCACCTTTAAATTTAGAAGAAGCCTTTACAGTTACGGTGAACAGAGCATTGCACAGCGGCTATCATGCTCTTTCTATTCAAGATTGTAAACACTTCACTAATGGAAAGCACTTTCCCACATGCACTTAAATCAGGACACATAACAGTTTTACTCAAGAAACAGAACCATGGCTCTGAAAATCATGTGGGCCTGAGACCAGTAACAAATTTACCATTTGTTCACAAAATCATAAAGAAAGATGTATCAAGTCAACTCACCAGACACATTACAAATAATAACCTTAACAAGTCAGGATACAGGACAAAACACAGCACGGAATCAACCACACTTCACATTATTGCCAACATCCTCCAAATACAAGGTGAAGAAGATTTCTGTCTACTAGTGCTTCTAGATCTAACAACAGCCTTCAACACTGTAAATGAATGTCTGTTATATTTTGGGTTTCTGGTTGTCAGAGAATGCACCCTGTGCAAGCAGAAAATACAATACTAGTCAGGATAAGTCAGATACTCACTTAAAGATTACCTGTGCTCACCCTCTGATAGCTTGGCACTGAGCAGTCAGGTTAATCTAAAGAGGCAATGTAGAGAGTATTTGTGCAGCCCACACACAGTGACACAATGAAAAAGCCACAAAAAGACTCCACCCAGGTTTAGAAAAATAGAGAATTTTATAAATAAATCACGACCAAAACAACAACATTCCAATAAGTAGAAGTCGAGATATGAATTTGTGAAGGATAAAAAGAGTTATAGCGCTTAGAAGCAATAGGCACCAATGACAGTTATCTGGTTGTGCTGGACCCAGGCAAAGTCAACAGTTTAGGCCGAAAATGATGGAGCGCAGGCCAGCGACAAGAGCCATGCAGGCCCGGTGAACAGAGTACCTTGTGTAGGAAGTTGGCTCTGTATGTGCTATTTCAAAGTAAGGAATAGCATGCACAGAGTCCAAGGGTTCCCCTTAGAGGTAAAATAGTGGTAAAAATAGATAATACTAATGCTCTATTTTGTGGTAGTGTGGTCGAGCAATAGGCTTATCCAAGGAGTAGTGTTAAGCATTTGTTGTACATACACATAGACAATAAATGAGGTACACACACTCAGAGACAAATCCAGCCAATAGGTTTTGTTATAGAAAAATATCTTTTCTTAGTTTATTTTAAGAACCACAGGTTCAAATTCTACATGTAATATCTCATTCGAAAGGTATTGCAGGTAAGTACTTTAGGAACTTCAAATCATAAAAATTGCATGTATACTTTACAAGTTATTGACAAATAGCTGTTTTAAAAGTGGACACAGTGCAATTTTCACAGTTCCTGGGGGAGGTACGTTTTTGTTAGTTTTACCAGGTAAGTAAGACACTTACAGGGTTCAGTTCTTGGTCCAAGGTAGCCCACCGTTGGGGGTTCAGAGCAACCCCAAAGTCACCACACCAGCAGCTCAGGGCCGGTCAGGTGCAGAGTTCAACGTGGTGCCCAAAACACATAGGCTAGAATGGAAAGAAGGGGGTGCCCCGGTTCCGGTCTGCTTGCAGGTAAGTACCCGCGTCTTCGGAGGGCAGACCAGGGGGGTTTTGTAGGGCACCGGGGGGGACACAAGCCCACACAGAAATTTCACCCTCAGCGGCGCGGGGGCGGCCGGGTGCAGTGTAGAAACAAGCGTCGGGTTCGCAAGGTTAGTCTATGAGAGATCTCGGGATCTCTTCAGCGCTGCAGGCAGGCAAGGGGGGGGTTCCTCGGGGAAACCTCCACTTGGGCAAGGGAGAGGGACTCCTGGGGGTCACTTCTCCAGTGAAAGTCCGGTCCTTCAGGTCCTGGGGGCTGCGGGTGCAGGGTCTCTCCCAGGCGTCGGGACGTTGGATTCAAAGAGTCGCGGTCAGGGGAAGCCTCGGGATTCCCTCTGCAGGCGGCGCTGTGGGGGCTCAGGGGGGACAGGTTTTTGTACTCACAGTATCAGAGTAGTCCTGGGGTCCCTCCTGAGGTGTTGGATCTCCACCAGCCGAGTCGGGGTCGCCGGGTGCAGTGTTGCAAGTCTCACGCTTCTTGCGGGGAGCTTGCAGGGTTCTTTCAAGGCTGCTGGAAACAAAGTTGCAGCCTTTCTTGGAGCAGGTCCGCTGTCCTCGGGAGTTTCTTGTCTTTTCGAAGCAGGGGCAGTCCTCAGAGGATGTCGAGGTCGCTGGTCCCTTTGGAAGGCGTCGCTGGAGCAGGATCTTTGGAAGGCAGGAGACAGGCCGGTGAGTTTCTGGAGCCAAGGCAGTTGTCGTCTTCTGGTCTTCCTCTGCTGGGGTTTTCAGCTAGGCAGTCCTTCTTCTTGTAGTTGCAGGAATCTAATTTTCTAGGGTCCAGGGTAGCCCTTAAATACTAAATTTAAGGGCGTGTTTAGGTCTGGGGGGTTAGTAGCCAATGGCTACTAGCCCTGAGGGTGGGTACACCCTCTTTGTGCCTCCTCCCAAGGGGAGGGGGTCACAATCCTAACCCTATTGGGGGAATCCTCCATCTGCAAGATGGAGGATTTCTAAAAGTTAGAGTCACCTCAGCTCAGGACACCTTAGGGGCTGTCCTGACTGGCCAGTGACTCCTCCTTGTTTTTCTCATTATTTTCTCCGGCCTTGCCGCCAAAAGTGGGGCCTGGCCGGAGGGGGCGGGCAACTCCACTAGCTGGAGTGTCCTGCTGGGTTGGCACAAAGGAGGTGAGCCTTTGAGGCTCACCGCCAGGTGTGACAATTCCTGCCTGGGGGAGGTGTTAGCATCTCCACCCAGTGCAGGCTTTGTTACTGGCCTCCGAGTGACAAAGGCACTCTCCCCATGGGGCCAGCAACATGTCTCGGTTTGTGGCAGGCTGCTAAAACTAGTCAGCCTACACAGATAGTCGGTTAAGTTTCAGGGGGCACCTCTAAGGTGCCCTCTGGGGTGTATTTTACAATAAAATGTACACTGGCATCAGTGTGCATTTATTGTGCTGAGAAGTTTGATACCAAACTTCCCAGTTTTCAGTGTAGCCATTATGGTGCTGTGGAGTTCGTGTTTGACAAACTCCCAGACCATATACTCTTATGGCTACCCTGCACTTACAATGTCTAAGGTTTTGTTTAGACACTGTAGGGGTACCATGCTCATGCACTGGTACCCTCACCTATGGTATAGTGCACCCTGCCTTAGGGCTGTAAGGCCTGCTAGAGGGGTGTCTTACCTATACTGCATAGGCAGTGAGAGGCTGGCATGGCACCCTGAGGGGAGTGCCATGTCGACTTACTCGTTTTGTCCTCACTAGCACACACAAGCTGGCAAGCAGTGTGTCTGTGCTGAGTGAGAGGTCTCCAGGGTGGCATAAGACATGCTGCAGCCCTTAGAGACCTTCCTTGGCATCAGGGCCCTTGGTACTAGAAGTACCAGTTACAAGGGACTTATCTGGATGCCAGGGTCTGCCAATTGTGGATACAAAAGTACAGGTTAGGGAAAGAACACTGGTGCTGGGGCCTGGTTAGCAGGCCTCAGCACACTTTCAATTGTAAACATAGCATCAGCAAAGGCAAAAAGTCAGGGGGCAACCATGCCAAGGAGGCATTTCCTTACACAACCCCCCCCCAAACGAAAGAGGATGAGACTAACCTTTCCCAAGAGAGTCTTCATTTTCTAAGTGGAAGAACCTGGAAAGGCCATCTGCATTGGCATGGGCAGTCCCAGGTCTGTGTTCCACTATAAAGTCCATTCCCTGTAGGGAGATGGACCACCTCAACAGTTTAGGATTTTCACCTTTCATTTGCATCAGCCATTTGAGAGGTCTGTGGTCAGTTTGAACTAGGAAGTGAGTCCCAAAGAGGTATGGTCTCAGCTTCTTCAGGGACCAAACCACAGCAAAGGCCTCCCTCTCAATGGCACTCCAACGCTGCTCCCTGGGGAGTAACCTCCTGCTAATGAAAGCAACAGGCTGGTCAAGGCCATCATCATTTGTTTGGGACAAAACTGCCCCTATCCCATGTTCAGAGGCATCAGTCTGCACAATGAACTGCTTAGAATAATCTGGAGCTTTGAGAACTGGTGCTGAGCACATTGCCTGTTTCAGGGTGTCAAAGGCCTGTTGGCATTCCACAGTCCAGTTCACTTTCTTGGGCATTTTCTTGGAGGTGAGTTCAGTGAGGGCTGTCACAATGGATCCATATCCCTTCACAAACCTCCTGTAATACCCAGTCAAGCCAAGGAATGCCCTGACTTGAGTCTGGGTTTTTGGAGCTACCCAGTCCAGAATAGTCTGGATCTTGGGTTGGAGTGGCTGAACTTGGCCTCCACCTACAAGGTGGCCCAAGTAAACCACAGTTCCCTGCCCTATCTGGCATTTGGATGCCTTGATAGAGAGGCCTGCAGATTGCAGAGCCTTCAAAACCTTCTTCAGGTGGACCAGGTGATCCTGCCAGGTGGAGCTAAAGACAGCAATATCATCAAGATAAGCTGTGCTAAAGGACTCCAAGCCAGCAAGGACTTGATTCACCAACCTTTGGAAGGTGGCAGGGGCATTCTTTAAACCAAAGGGCATAACATTAAACTGATAATGCCCATCAGGTGTGGAGAATGCTGTTTTCTCTTTTGCTCCAGGTGCCATTTTTATTTGCCAGTACCCTGCTGTCAAGTCAAAGGTACTTAAGAATTTGGCAGCACCTAATTTGTCTATGAGCTCATCAGCTCTTGGAATTGGATGAGCATCTGTCTTGGTGACAGAATTGAGCCCTCTGTAGTCCACACAAAACCTCATCTCTTTCTTTCCATCTTTGGTGTGAGGTTTGGGGACCAAGACCACTGGGCTAGCCCAGGGGCTGTCAGAGCGCTCAATTACTCCCAATTCCAGCATCTTGTGGACTTCCACCTTGATGCTTTCCTTAACATGGTCAGACTGTCTAAAGATTTTGTTTTTGACAGGCATGCTGTCTCCTGTGTCCACATCATGGGTACACAGGTGTGTCTGACCAGGGGTTAGGGAGAAGAGTTCAGGAAACTGTTGTAGGACTCTCCTACAATCAGCTTGCTGTTGGCCAGAGAGGGTGTCTGAGTAGATCACTCCATCTACTGTGCCATCTTTTGGGTCTGATGACAGAAGATCAGGGAGAGGTTCACTCTCTGCCTCCTGATCCTCATCTGTTACCATCAACAGATTCACATCAGCCCTGTCATGGAAGAGCTTAAGGCGGTTCACATGGATCACCCTCTTGGGGCTCCTGCTTGTGCCCAGGTCCACCAGGTAGGTGACCTGACTCTTCCTTTCTAGCACTGGGTAAGGGCCACTCCATTTGTCCTGGAGTGCCCTGGGAGCCACAGGCTCCAGAACCCAGACTTTCTGCCCTGGTTGGAACTCAACCAGTGCAGCCTTTTGGTCATACCAAAACTTCTGGAGCTGTTGGCTGGCCTCAAGGTTTTTGGTTGCCTTTTCCATGTACTCTGCCATTCTAGAGCGAAGGCCAAGTACATAGTCCACTATGTCCTGTTTAGGCTCATGGAGAGGTCTCTCCCAGCCTTCTTTAACAAGGGCGAGTGGTCCCCTTACAGGATGACCAAACAGAAGTTCAAAGGGTGAGAATCCTACTCCCTTCTGTGGCACCTCTCTGTAAGCGAAAAGCAGACATGGCAAGAGGACATCCCATCTCCTTTTGAGCTTTTCTGGGAGCCCCATGATCATGCCTTTTAATGTCTTGTTGAATCTCTCAACCAAGCCATTAGTTTGTGGATGGTATGGTGTAGTGAATTTATAAGTCACTCCACACTCATTCCACATGTGCTTTAGGTATGCTGACATGAAGTTGGTACCTCTGTCAGACACCACCTCCTTAGGGAAACCCACTCTGGTAAAGATACCAATGAGGGCCTTGGCTACTGCAGGGGCAGTAGTCGACCTAAGGGGAATAGCTTCAGGATACCTGGTAGCATGATCCACTACTACCAGGATATACATATTTCCTGAGGCTGTGGGAGGTTCTAGTGGACCAACTATGTCCACACCCACTCTTTCAAAGGGAACCCCCACCACTGGAAGTGGAATGAGGGGGGCCTTTGGATGTCCACCTGTCTTACCACTGGCTTGACAGGTGGGGCAGGAGAGGCAAAACTCCTTAACCATGTTGGACATATTGGGCCAGTAGAAGTGGTTGACTAACCTCTCCCACGTCTTGGTTTGTCCCAAATGTCCAGCAAGGGGAATGTCATGGGCCAATGTTAGGATGAACTTCCTGAACAGCTGAGGCACTACCACTCTCCTAGTGGCACCAGGTTTGGGATCTCTGGCCTCAGTGTACAGGAGTCCATCTTCCCAATAGACCCTATGCGTTCCATTTTTCTTGCCTTTGGACTCTTCAGCAGCTTGCTGCCTAAGGCCTTCAAGAGAGGGACAGGTTTCTTGTCCCTTACACAGCTCCTCCCTTGAGGGTCCCCCTGGGCCTAAGAGCTCAACCTGATAAGGTTCAAGCTCCAAAGGCTCAGTTCCCTCAGAGGGCAGAACTTCTTCCTGAGAAGAGAGGTTCCCTTTCTTTTGCTGTGTTGCAGTTGGTTTCCCAATTGACTTTCCTGTTCTCTTGGTAGGCTGGGCCATTCTTCCAGACTCCAGCTCTACTTGTTCACCCTGTGCCTTGCACTGTGCTCTTGTTTTCACACACACCAGTTCAGGGATACCCAGCATTGCTGCATGGGTTTTTAGTTCTACCTCAGCCCATGCTGAGGACTCCAGGTCATTTCCAAGCAGACAGTCCACTGGGATATTTGAGGAGACCACCACCTGTTTCAGGCCATTGACCCCTCCCCATTCTAAAGTAACCATTGCCATGGGATGTACTTTTCTCTGATTGTCAGCGTTGGTGACTGTGTAAGTTTTTCCAGTCAGGTATTGGCCAGGGGAAACCAGTTTCTCTGTCACCATGGTGACACTGGCACCTGTATCCCTCAGGCCCTCTATTCTAGTCCCATTAATTAAGAGTTGCTGTCTGTATTTTTGCATGTTAGGCGGCCAGACAGCTAGTGTGGCTAAATCCACCCCACCCTCAGAAACTAGAGTAGCTTCAGTGTGGACCCTGATTTGCTCTGGGCACACTGTTGATCCCACTTGGAGACTAGCCATACCAGTGTTACCTGGATGGGAGTTTGGAGTGGAACCTTTCTTGGGACAGGCCTTGTCTCCAGTTTGGTGTCCATGCTGTTTACAGCTATGACACCAGGCCTTTTTGGGATCAAAGTTTTTACCCTTGTACCCATTGTTTTGTGAAGAGGCTCTGGGCCCACCCTCCTGTGCAGGTTTTTGGGGGCCTGTAGAAGACTCTTTACTATTTTTAGTTTTGGTTGTCTCATCACCCTTCCCCTGGGGAGTCTTTGTGACCCCTTTCTTTTGGTCACCCCCTGTTGAAGTCTTGGACACCCTTGTCTTGACCCAATGGTCCGCCTTCTTTCCCAATTCTTGGGGAGAAATTGGTCCTAGGTCTACCAGATGCTGATGCAGTTTATCATTGAAACAATTACTTAACAGGTGTTCTTTCACAAATAAATTGTACAGCCCATCATAATTACTTACACCACTGCCTTGAATCCAACCATCTAGTGTTTTCACTGAGTAGTCAACAAAGTCAACCCAGGTCTGGCTCGAGGATTTTTGAGCCCCCCTGAACCTAATCCTGTACTCCTCAGTGGAGAATCCAAAGCCCTCAATCAGGGTACCCTTCATGAGGTCATAAGATTCTGCATCTTTTCCAGAGAGTGTGAGGAGTCTATCCCTACACTTTCCAGTGAACATTTCCCAAAGGAGAGCACCCCAGTGAGATCTGTTCACTTTTCTGGTTACACAAGCCCTCTCAAAAGCTGTGAACCACTTGGTGATGTCATCACCATCTTCAAATTTTGTCACAATCCCTTTGGGGATTTTTAACATGTCAGGAGAATCTCTGACCCTATTTATATTGCTGCCACCATTGATGGGTCCTAGGCCCATCTCTTGTCTTTCCCTTTCTATGGCTAGGAGCTGTCTCTCTAAAGCCAATCTTTTGGCCATCCTGGCTAACAGGAGGTCATCTTCACTGAGAGCATCCTCAGTGATTTCAGAAATGTGGGACCCTCCTGTGAGGGACTCACCATTTCTGACTAACACAGTTGGAGACAGGACTTGAGGGGTCCTGTTCTCCCTATTTAGGACTGGAGGAGGGACATTGGCCTCCAAGTCACTAATTTCTTCCTCTGTGATGTCATCATCAGAGGGGTTGGCTTTTTCAAACTCTGCCAACAGCTCCTGGAGCTGAATTTTGGTAGGTCTGGAGCCAATGGTTATTTTTTTGATATTACAGAGAGACCTTAGCTCCCTCATCTTAAGATGGAGGTAAGGTGTGGTGTCGAGTTCCACCACATTCATCTCTGTATCAGACATTATTTTGCTAAAAGTTGGAAGACTTTTTAAAGAATCTAAAACTGTTTCTAGAATCTAATTTCAAACTTTTAACAAACTTTTAAACTCTAAAAGACAATGCTAAACAGGGACTTAACACACAAGGCCCTAGCAGGACTTTTAAGAATTTAGAAAAATTTAAAATTGCAAAAATGAGTTTCTAATGACAATTTTGGAATTTGTCGTGTGATCAGGTATTGGCTGAGTAGTCCAGCAAATGCAAAGTCTTGTACCCCACCGCTGATCCACCAAAGTAGGAAGTTGGCTCTGTATGTGCTATTTCAAAGTAAGGAATAGCATGCACAGAGTCCAAGGGTTCCCCTTAGAGGTAAAATAGTGGTAAAAATAGATAATACTAATGCTCTATTTTGTGGTAGTGTGGTCGAGCAATAGGCTTATCCAAGGAGTAGTGTTAAGCATTTGTTGTACATACACATAGACAATAAATGAGGTACACACACTCAGAGACAAATCCAGCCAATAGGTTTTGTTATAGAAAAATATCTTTTCTTAGTTTATTTTAAGAACCACAGGTTCAAATTCTACATGTAATATCTCATTCGAAAGGTATTGCAGGTAAGTACTTTAGGAACTTCAAATCATAAAAATTGCATGTATACTTTACAAGTTATTGACAAATAGCTGTTTTAAAAGTGGACACAGTGCAATTTTCACAGTTCCTGGGGGAGGTAAGTTTTTGTTAGTTTTACCAGGTAAGTAAGACACTTACAGGGTTCAGTTCTTGGTCCAAGGTAGCCCACCGTTGGGGGTTCAGAGCAACCCCAAAGTCACCACACCAGCAGCTCAGGGCCGGTCAGGTGCAGAGTTCAACGTGGTGCCCAAAACACATAGGCTAGAATGGAGAGAAGGGGGTGCCCCGGTTCCGGTCTGCTTGCAGGTAAGTACCCGCGTCTTCGGAGGGCAGACCAGGGGGGTTTTGTAGGGCACCGGGGGGGACACAAGCCCACACAGAAATTTCACCCTCAGCGGCGCGGGGGCGGCCGGGTGCAGTGTAGAAACAAGCGTCGGGTTCGCAAGGTTAGTCTATGAGAGATCTCGGGATCTCTTCAGCGCTGCAGGCAGGCAAGGGGGGGGTTCCTCGGGGAAACCTCCACTTGGGCAAGGGAGAGGGACTCCTGGGGGTCACTTCTCCAGTGAAAGTCCGGTCCTTCAGGTCCTGGGGGCTGCGGGTGCAGGGTCTCTCCCAGGCGTCGGGACGTTGGATTCAAAGAGTCGCGGTCAGGGGAAGCCTCGGGATTCCCTCTGCAGGCGGCGCTGTGGGGGCTCAGGGGGGACAGGTTTTTGTACTCACAGTATCAGAGTAGTCCTGGGGTCCCTCCTGAGGTGTTGGATCTCCACCAGCCGAGTCGGGGTCGCCGGGTGCAGTGTTGCAAGTCTCACGCTTCTTGCGGGGAGCTTGCAGGGTTCTTTCAAGGCTGCTGGAAACAAAGTTGCAGCCTTTCTTGGAGCAGGTCCGCTGTCCTCAGGAGTTTCTTGTCTTTTCGAAGCAGGGGCAGTCCTCAGAGGATGTCGAGGTCGCTGGTCCCTTTGGAAGGCGTCGCTGGAGCAGGATCTTTGGAAGGCAGGAGACAGGCCGGTGAGTTTCTGGAGCCAAGGCAGTTGTCGTCTTCTGGTCTTCCTCTGCAGGGGTTTTCAGCTAGGCAGTCCTTCTTCTTGTAGTTGCAGGAATCTAATTTTCTAGGGTCCAGGGTAGCCCTTAAATACTAAATTTAAGGGCGTGTTTAGGTCTGGGGGGTTAGTAGCCAATGGCTACTAGCCCTGAGGGTGGGTACACCCTCTTTGTGCCTCCTCCCAAGGGGAGGGGGTCACAATCCTAACCCTATTGGGGGAATCCTCCATCTGCAAGATGGAGGATTTCTAAAAGTTAGAGTCACCTCAGCTCAGGACACCTTAGGGGCTGTCCTGACTGGCCAGTGACTCCTCCTTGTTTTTCTCATTATTTTCTCCGGCCTTGCCGCCAAAAGTGGGGCCTGGCCGGAGGGGGCGGGCAACTCCACTAGCTGGAGTGTCCTGCTGGGTTGGCACAAAGGAGGTGAGCCTTTGAGGCTCACCGCCAGGTGTGACAATTCCTGCCTGGGGGAGGTGTTAGCATCTCCACCCAGTGCAGGCTTTGTTACTGGCCTCCGAGTGACAAAGGCACTCTCCCCATGGGGCCAGCAACATGTCTCGGTTTGTGGCAGGCTGCTAAAACTAGTCAGCCTACACAGATAGTCGGTTAAGTTTCAGGGGGCACCTCTAAGGTGCCCTCTGGGGTGTATTTTACAATAAAATGTACACTGGCATCAGTGTGCATTTATTGTGCTGAGAAGTTTGATACCAAACTTCCCAGTTTTCAGTGTAGCCATTATGGTGCTGTGGAGTTCGTGTTTGACAAACTCCCAGACCATATACTCTTATGGCTACCCTGCACTTACAATGTCTAAGGTTTTGTTTAGACACTGTAGGGGTACCATGCTCATGCACTGGTACCCTCACCTATGGTATAGTGCACCCTGCCTTAGGGCTGTAAGGCCTGCTAGAGGGGTGTCTTACCTATACTGCATAGGCAGTGAGAGGCTGGCATGGCACCCTGAGGGGAGTGCCATGTCGACTTACTCGTTTTGTCCTCACTAGCACACACAAGCTGGCAAGCAGTGTGTCTGTGCTGAGTGAGAGGTCTCCAGGGTGGCATAAGACATGCTGCAGCCCTTAGAGACCTTCCTTGGCATCAGGGCCCTTGGTACTAGAAGTACCAGTTACAAGGGACTTATCTGGATGCCAGGGTCTGCCAATTGTGGATACAAAAGTACAGGTTAGGGAAAGAACACTGGTGCTGGGGCCTGGTTAGCAGGCCTCAGCACACTTTCAATTGTAAACATAGCATCAGCAAAGGCAAAAAGTCAGGGGGCAACCATGCCAAGGAGGCATTTCCTTACACCTTGATTTTGGTCGCAACAGCGAGATGCGAGGTACAGGTGAGCGATGCGTATAGGCCGGGTCCACAGTCGAGATGGTGCATTTATTTTCTTCACACAGTGGTGGCGATGCATTGATTCCAATGTCGGTGGGCCGAGCTGAGAGGTGCTGGTTCCAGGCACGATGCGCCAGGTTTCTATGCACAGTCAAGGGGATGCATCAATCTCTCCAAGCTGATGCGATGGTGATGCACAGCTCTGAGCGTTGGGCTTTCAACGGCGAGGCATCGGTTCTGAGAGCGATGCGCCGGTCCTACTCCTGCAACAGGCTTGATGCACTGGTTCTGCTCTAAGCAGGCTGGAGATACGTTGATTTCCCTGTTGCAAGTATCTGTGTCCACTTCCAGTCGAACAGGCACAGGAGCAGGGATAGAGACCTTGATATCCCTGAGTCTCAAGCAACAGGAGGCAAGCCAACAAGCCCTTGGAGATCACTGTGGGTGCAAGGCAGAGTCCAGCTCTCCCTAAGCAGGGTCAGAGAGCAGCAGGCAGCAGGGTAGTACAGCAGAAAAGCAGTCCTTCCAGATCAGAAGTCCAGCAGAGTAACAGTCCTTGATGCAGCACAGGTGTTCTTCTGACAGATTCCAGTTGTAGGTCCAGTAGTGTCTGATTTAGTGGGGTCAGAGACCCAGTCCTTTTTACCTACTTGTGCCTTTGAAGTGGGGGAGACTTTAAAGAAGGATCTTTGAAGTGCACATAGGCCGTTACTGCCGAGCCCTGGCTCCAGAGTATCAGTAGGGGGTAATCATTCATTTGTGTGGGGACAAGTACTGCCTATTCAGGTGTGTCAGCCCCTCCATTCCTTCTTGACCAGGATGAGCCATCAGAATGCAGGTGAGCTGTCAGCCACACCTAGGTTTCCTGTGTTTGTGGCTGTCTGGAGGGAATGCACACAGTGTGGCTCTTACCCACCCCAGATGTGTAATGGAGACAGGCTGCAAGCACACAGAGCTGCAAGAGCAGAGAAATGTCCACTTTCTCAAAGTAGCATTTCTAAAATAGTAATGTTAAATCAGACTTTACCACTAAAGGGAACGTAGCATTACTATTCCAATGATATGAGACATGACATAGCTACTCCTTCTCAATCAGGAATTTCAACTTAAAAGTGTAACAATGAATTCCCAATGTAAGGCCTCACAGTACTGAAAAACGAATTGGGGTGTTTTTTTACTACTAGGACAAGCAAAACTTAAGAGTACATGCCCTACCTTTTACTTACACAGAACTCTGCCCCATGGGCTAACTGGGGCCCATCTTAGGGGTGACATGTGTGTAATAAAAGGGGAGTTTAAGGCTTGGCAGGGAGTTTTAAATGACAAGTCACAGTGGTAGTAAAACTGCACACACAGACTCTGCAGTGGCAGACGTGACTGACACATGTTTACATTATGTGGATGGCACAAGCTGTGCTGCAAGCCCACTAGTAACATTCGATTTACAGGCCCTGGGTATATGGTATAACACTTTACAAGGGACGTGCAAGTCACTTAAATATGCCAATTGTGTATGTACTAATGTTATCACATTTAAAGAAGAAAGCTTATGCATTTTATCACTGGTTAGCAGTGGCAAAGTGCTCAGAGTCCTAAAGCCAACATAAATGCAGTCAGAAAAAGAGGAGGAGGAAGGCAAATATTTTGGGGGTGACCCATCAGAGAGGGCCATTTTCCAACAACAGGCCATTACTGAACATCCTCTCAACCAGAATTGGTACAGAAGGCAATATACATAATTTGTTCCACTCCTTCCTGAGTGCCAGAACAAAATACATCAAAGTCAATGCATTGCATTCATCATCTTATTATCTAAACTGTGGCATCCCACAAGGATCATGCTCTTCCCCCACCTCTTTAGCCTCAACATGGAGACCCATTTAGAAGTGTTACAAGTGGAGAACAAAACACTACATGAGAGCACCAGAAATAGCCCTCTCTGACTTAACCCCTCTAGGATCAACAACTTGTAAAACTGCCTTTAACTAATCACCATTTGGACATCTGCAGTCTCCCTGAAATCAAAACCCAAGAAGACGAAACTCATATTTTTACATTCAAACCATCCACTCCTTCAATAAAAAGGTAAAATGAATTAGCCCCCTTGAGAATACCACACAGTCTCCGGCCATTTACCAACTCTCTTGGGTACTTACTTCACTTAATGGCTCTCTGAACTACACCAATCAAAAACCCAAGGGAAGTGGCATATAAAAAGCTCATTTCCGCTGGAAATCTTCAGAACAATGGCACAAGCACTAGTTCCCTCTCATGTAGACAGCTGGAATGTCTTTCTAGCCAGTCTCCCTAAATCATCAATTTTACTCCTCAAGGTCCCCCTGCACAGCTCATTTTATAAAAAAAAATGCCAGGGAATCGGACTTTGTTATGGACATTTTTAAGCATCACCATTAGGAGATTTTACTTTCAAAATCGTCTGTATAACTTACAAAGCTGTTCATACATAACTAATTCTTCAGATTTCTGCAGCTAAAAAACACAAGTGCCTGACAGACCTTCTCGTGCCTAGCACCCCAACCCAAACTCTGGAGCAAAATTCATAAGAACATTATGCGATAAGAACTACCCCTAGCATGGAAAGGAAGGCAGAGCTTTGTGCTTGAGACCCACTCCCAGCCTGCCCAAAAACACAAACAAGAGGCTTCTAAAGCCTCCTTACATGTCCAAGAGAGGTTGCAAGATCCAGAATGGGTTAGAACTACGGAGAGCTTTGACAAATGAGCTGTAAACCTGCTTTGTGTAGGGTTTTCCAGCTAGTTTTGTGTTCATAAATCCCCTACATCCGCTTCTCCTGCTCAAGCCTTCATTCCTCTAGATCACTAGCTGATGAGCTCCATCATGACTCCTTCCACCTTTTGTCTGCTCACCCCTGCATGTAGCCTTGATTTTACTTTCCAGTCAATACTATCAGCTCTGACCTCTGACACTACTCACTTCCTTTGACGTCTTCCGTCTCTAGACAATTATTCAATATTTATGAGCTTTTGTAAATTTTCACCTTCACTCCTATTGGCTTCTCTTCCAGATCTGTCTTTGACCTTAGCTGTTTTTTCATACCCTCTTTACATAACGCTTCCCTTCCTCAGCCTACTTACATCTTTTCTTTTATAGATGATCACTTTCTTCTGTTCTTCTGTTCCACTTCTCCCTCCCATGAGACATACTTTCTTTTTAATTCATATGTTCATTCATTTTCTTATAAACTAGTTGTTACACAGTTCATTGTAACAGAATTCTGACTATTCTTTGGTTTAAAATACAGCACACTGATACCTTCAAGATGACTGCACTTTATAACAATGTTAAAAGAAATAAATATAAAAATAAAAAAGATCTTGCACGAAAATGCCCTGGAGAATATTTACCTCTATGAAGGAAATGTAATAGACCCTGTAATTCTGTTATTTGGATTTTTTATCTAGGAACGAATGGTGTTCAGAAAATTGATGTAGAGCCCATTTCATTGCTCGATGTCGTTCCAAATACACAGCCGGTCACTTTCATCAGTGTGAAAGGTAAGTGCAACCGAGAAATTATCTTGTGAAGTGTTAGAGAATATCAAATGTCTCTTTCAAGAGTGTGCCCAAGGGCGAGTGACATATCTTGACAATTTGGAAGACATTAAACGAAGGACCAGATTTACTAGAAAATTACGATGCGCGGCGCTGCTCCAAATTTGTTAGCGCCGCGCACCGTCATTTTCAAAATGCAGGGATGCGCCATATTTACTAGAATATGGCGCACCCCTCTGTTTCCCCCTGCTGGTGCTAAATTTTCTGCCGTGCGCCAACACAGCCACCCTTGCACCATGGTGCAAGGATGGCTGCATTGAGAGGGAGATTGTTTTTGTGCAGGAAGAAACACCTTCCTGCACAAAAACAATCTTAAATGGCGGTTTGCTTTTTCTATGTGTGTGTGAGAAGGGGGTGTATTTACAAAGTGGTGTTAAGACACAAAATGTGGCTTAAAGCCACCTTTATATTATGGTATAGGGCACTGCACCACTGTAGCGTCACAAAAAGTGATGCTCCGGTGACAATAGGGCCTTATAAATCTGGCCTCAAATTTATTGGTTGTTCAAATCAGCCCCACTGCAAGACTTTTTGAAGCATTACGGAATTAGTAGGTCATTTGTAGTGATATGGCAGTCTCCTGTGGCCATCTATGGTAGTGTAATAAGGCAGCTACGTAGAATGGCATCACTACAGGCAGACAGTCATGCTTTGATTGGCTGTGGTGAAAAAGCATGAAAAAGTAAGACCAGTAGTATAAGAAAGTTCAGAATCTAGGGCCCTGATTTATACTTTTTTTGCGCTGCATTACCGTAATTTATTGATGCAAAAGTATCGCAAACTTACAAAATACAATTGTATTCTGTAAGTTTGCGCTGCTTTTGCATAAAAAAATTACAGTAATGCGGTGCAAAAAAGTATAAATCAGGGCCTAAACATCTAGGCTGCGGCTTATCACTGTTAACCTTATTCACAGCTTGAGAGTGAGCTATAGTCTAAAAAAACTTTGAAAAATTTAATGCTAGATAAATAATACACCCTGACAGAAATTGTAGAGTATGATATCTCTACTGTACTGAAGAGTTGACAGTCCTGCAGAAAAAAGAGGTGCACAACCAAAAAGCAGCACAGTTGCCAGGGCACCTTTAATGTTGTATGAATGTCTCATAGCTCATTCTAGCTGTGACTTTTCACAGGAGATATAGTGGGGGAAACGGTGGAGAACTCCATTGATGGCGCCAACCTGAAGCATCTCATCACAGTTCCCGTCGGATGTGGGGAACAGAATATGATCACCATGACCCCGGCAGTCATTGCCACTCATTACCTCGACAACACCAACCAGTGGGGGAGACTCGGCGTCGAGCGCAGGGCTGACGCCATCAAGTTCATTCAGCAGGGTGAGTGGTTCTTTTTTCAAGGTCCATGCAATAATGGGCACTTATTGTAGAAAGCAGGTCATCACACAACCACAGAAAGTCTCATCTAGGAAGGTAAAAGGCATTTTGGAGGAAATTCTGTCAGACGTGGTGAACTGGATACTTTACCATCCCAGGTACTGTATGCAATCCTAAAAGATACATCTAAAACATAAAAATTGAAATTAAATGTAGAAAACGTTAATTTAAAAAGCAATTAGAATTAAACACTTTCAAAGGATGTTTCCAAAAATATTGGGTTTTCCCAAACATGGTGAACCCACAAACATTAAAATCACAGTCGATTCTCTCTTCAGATTCTTCCCCATTCATATGCTCCACCTCTGACTACCCTGTGAACTTATCCAAGCCGACTATCTCCTCTATGAAATCACCAACTCAACTCATTCTGATACTTCAGAGCGCCTTCTACTCTTGATCAGCATCCAACCCGGCCAGACCCGAATAATCATGCTAGTCACCCTTTCATCTTCCACATTACCCTGTCTGATTTCACTCTATACCTTCACATTAAATCATTTTTTATCGACTGTCGGAGAGACAAATAAAAGAATACCGGGCAGATTTAAGAGCTCCTAGCACCTCCTTGCAACACAATAGCGTCAATTTTTTTACTCTAATGTGGCCCTACGAGGCTAAAATCGGGGTGACGAAACTCACTTTATAACCATTTGTGCTACATTATGCCTGCCCCGTGCATAATGTATGCAAAGAGGGCGTTCCCCCGTTAGGGCGGCCGAAAAAATGCACAAAGAAATATAAGAGATTTCTTTGCATCATTTTTTCGCCACTTTTAACGCCTGCTCAGAGCAGGCGTTAAAATGAGGTACCCCATTGTTTACAATGGGCTTCAATGGATTTTGCAGGATTAGAATAAAAAATGTTGACGCTAATCCTGCAAAACTCCGAACTAGCGTCAAAATTTTTGACAGTAGTTCCCATAACTACCACCATGGTGCTCCATTTCTTAGATACGGCACACATGGTTGTGTTAGGGGGGCGCTAAGGGTCGCAAGAAAAGTGGCGCTGCACTGGGTGCTGCGCCACTTTTCTTAAATCAGTCCCTACATGTAAGATTAAAATACAATAAAATCATGATAACATTGGTTAAAAAAAGTTCGCAAACAGTTACCCAAGCTGCTCAATGCATCTAGTGCTCATGGATTTTTCCACAGCCTTTGACTGCATCAACCGTACCAAACTGTGGCTAACCATTATCGAGTTGGGTTTGGATGCTGCTTTAGTGCATTTTTCTCTATGTTTCACATGAACATTTAATCACATGGGTCGGGATTGGTGTGAATGGGGAAGTATTTGAGAAATGTTCACTTTCTCTGGGTGTTCGGTAGGGGTGAGTTATCGCCCTCTTTTGTTCATTTTGTATGTTAATAAATTGAATTCATTTTCAAATACTGTTGTCAAGGATGATTCAGCTGTTAAAAAGGTATCTATTCCCGCATTCTTATACGTCCATTGTATGGTCCTGATGGCACGAACTACGGTGGCAAAAGCAAGTTGGTCAGCTTCTTTGTTGCATTTATGGCAGGCCTTGACTTAAGAACTAAGGCCCAGATTTATACTATGTTTGTGCCAAATTTGCATCATTTTTTTTACACAAATTTGACTCAAACCTACCTCATATTTATACTTTGCCACTAGACCCGTCTAGTGCCAAAGTTATGGAGTTCAAGTAATTTTTGCTCGCAGGAAACTACCTTGCGTCAATGAGATGCAAGGTAGGCGTTCCCGTGCAAAAAGCGCCATATTTATCCCCCCATGCTAAAATCAAGCACGGGAGGAAGGGGGCCTTAAATAATGGCGCTAAACTTGCTTACGCCATTATTTAACGCCTGGGTCAGGGCAGGGTTTAGGGGACCTGTGGGCCTATTTCCATGGTCAGAGACCATGGAATGTGCCCACAGGTGCCCTTCCCTAGCCCCAGGGACATCCCCACCCACACCAGAGGGACGCAAGAGGATGGGGGACCCCAACCCAGGTAAGTAAGGTAAGTACAGGTGAGTATTTCAAATATTTATGTGAAGTACCATAGGGGGGCCTAATTTGGGCCCCCCTACATGGCATTGGGCCCAATGGTCCTACATAGGGGACAATTGTCCCGTGGGCAGGGCCATTGGGGTAGTGGGCATGACTCCTGTCTTTACTAAGGCAGGAGTCATGTCCATGGGGGTTGTGCGCAAAGGATGATGCTAGTCTGGTTAGAGGCATTATTATGCCTCTTACCAGACTAGCGTCATCCTTTGACGCACAACCTCCTGTTCCCCCATGCCTCCCCCACCCGGCTAGTGTCCTTTTTTATGACGCTAGCCGGGCCCTACTGCCAGCTACCGTCATACCACAAAAATTACGCACGGCCGGCATCTTGGGATGGTGCTAGCCGGCGGTATACTTTTTCGCGCAAAACTGCATTAGCGCAGTTTTGTGTGAAAAAATATAAATCGGGGCCTAATTTTAGTAAATCACATATAATGAGCTGTGGTTCTAAAGAACAGGGTGTATCCACCATGGCTCTTGAAAACTATTGGTTGAAAAAAATCAGCAGTTTTCCTTGGGATCTTTTTTGACTCTTCGGGTCTTGGGCATCAAATATATCAAATCATCACATGAAGTTATCTAAATCTGTGGATGCACTTATAACATACCTCGGCCTACTGTCGGTAAGGCAATTACACCCCTCTTCGAAGCTTTTAATTATAAGTACATACCTGTAGCTACAAATGGAGCAGGGATTTGGAGCTTTTTTAATTGTTCAGCAATACAGGTTGAGGAGAATTGTTTCTGAAGACGCCTTTCCTCATTACCCTTTTCAGCATCACATTTTGTTTGTCATGAGGAGCTAGGGCTTCCTTATTTAGAAGGTTGTAGAATTAAATTGGGGTCCTTGTCCTTGCCGCTTTCACTATGGCTTAATGAGTAAGCCAGTCTGAATCACCCATATATGAGAGACTGTTTTCATTGTCATAAAGGGTTCAGTATTCCTTGGCTTGCACATGTTAGTAGAACTCTTTCAGAATTGGGCCTCCCCTCTGTTTTTGAAAATCCGACTTCCATCTGTAAGAAGGACCAAAAAAACTCAAATCACTTCTTCAAACATCATGTCTGATTCTTGAGGTAATCCAGAATCAAATAAATATATTGTAAAGGCGTATACCAATTTGCAGTTGAGTATTAGCATAGACCCATTTCTATTAGAAGCCTGCTGGAACTGGGAAAGGTCGTAGCGATTCACTTTAGGGCTGGGACAGTCAAAAACTTGTTATATTTTCTGTTAGGCCATCTTTATGAACCCACCACACAAGTATGTCCCTGCGATGGAGTGTCAGTCTAGTCATTACTTTACTATGTACCTATGATCAAAGTTCTTATACATATCCCCAATGCTTCAAGTCTGATGTCGTCCTACCAATACTATCTACCAAGGATCCAGCAAGCACTGCAAACTCTTTCTTTGTGTCACAACTTGCATCTTCACAATATACGCCTAGGCCCAGATTTACAAAAAAGTGATGAAGTGCAGTGCTGCAACAAACTTTTGCAGCGCCATGCCACTTTTGAATCGCAGGGATGTGCCATATTTAGAAAAATACGGGCCACCCCTGCATTCCCCCCTACGCTGGCGCTAAATTTAGCTGCCAGAGCCAATGCAGGCATCCTTGCACCATAGTGCAAGGGTGTCTGCATTGAGGGGTGTGATTGTTTATGTGCAGGGAGGTGTCCCTTACTGCACATAAACAATCATTCATGGCCTTTTGCTTTCTCTATGTGTGCTGCAGAATGCAGCACACATAGAAAAAGCAAAAATGAGGAGGAAAAAAAAGTATTCCTCCTCATTGTGCCATGCTAAGGCCACCCCTGGGTAGCATTTGTTTTGGCATTGCCACAGATTTACGATTTCTCGTGAATCTTAGGCAGCTTCAAAAGCAATGGGTGTTGCAGTGGAACGCCCACAGCAACACTCATTGCACGCCCCTCTTCCACAGAAAACTGCCTCAGAGGGGCCTATATTTACAAGAAGGTGTTAAGCCACAAAAAGTGTCTTAACACATCCTTGTTAATATGATGCAGTGAATAGCGCCACCAGAGTGTTGCTAAAAGTGATGCTTCAGTGGTGCTAGGGCCTTGTAAATCTGGCCCCTAGTCTTTCACCACTGTACTGCTTTACTCACTGCTCATAATTGGGTAACCATAACCAAAGCTGATTAAGAACTCTAGTCTCCACTAAAACCTTACTTTGTCACTTTTCCAACTCCATTACATGTGGACGGTGCACATCACAAAAACTGCCTGTCATAATAGTACCCCTTGCCTTTTTGGTCATATTCAATACCACCGACCTTGATAACTCTTCTTGGTGCACTCATCACCTTAGGCAACACGTATGAAGCTCAAGCTGGTTTTCACTGTCTGACTGTTCCTTTATTGAGTCATGGTGTTTATCTCTTTCAAGCCCTACTCCCCTGCCACACGGTCTGTTCTAGGCCCTCTAATTTTCTCTGAGTACACAACAGTCCTCAGGAAACATTATCATCACTTTGATTCTCTTATAATCTGTATGCTGATGATACACATATTTACTTTTCCTTCACAACATTTACCTCTGAACACTCCTGGAGGTACAGATAACGGGGAGGAGGCCGGCAACTGACCAAGTGGGATGGCACACCACACAATGCACTGCATTATCTGCAATACATAAGGGGCATGTATTTCATCCTGACTGGGTCAGACCCCTCCTTATTTACTTAAGGTACTAAGTTAGCAACACCATTGAGGTGGTTTCCTGAATTGGGCAATTTATCTATTTAGACTACTGTCCTGTGTCCATATAGATTAGGGCCCTCATTACGACCCTGGCGGTCAGTGATAAAATGGCGGTGATACCGCCAACAGGCTGGTGGTACTTACCGCCAAATTATGACCATGGCAGAAAGATCTCCGAAAGACAGCCAATGTACCACACCGACCGCCAGGGCGGAAACAACAGCCACCGTGGCGGGAGCAGCCTACAGCCAGGCGGAAGTCAATGCTCCACCCTCCATATTATGACCAGACATTCCGCCACCTTTTCCAGGGCGGTACCAACGACCTCAAAAGCCTGACAGAAACACTGCACAGAAGTGAAAGGACTCACCATTGGAGATACAGGGAAGAACCACGCAGCCATGGAACCAGAACTGCATGTTTTTCCGATTATATTCTACGTTCTGCTCCACCATGAACACCAACCCGGGTGAAGACGACGACGGTGCGTACATCTGCCTACCACACAAGAGGGGGGGAGGAAAAAGAGAGTGACACACACACACACAACACACACCTCACACACACACGCCATACATACAACCAGATGCATTAAAAAAACAATTTGATCTCATAACTCGGCAGAATAATGCAAGGACAAAACGATTTGAAAAAGTGTTTGTAATAAGATCAACACAGTAGAAAAAATAAGGTAGGCAAGATAATAGATACATACATATGTACAGAAAGGGGACACAGCCCAGTCCTCAATTTTTGTGGGCCACATGGCCACAGGCCAAAGTCCAAGGCCACACATGTCAACTGCTTCAACACGGAGAGAACACTGCAGAGGCATCAGTTTGTTAATAGGCAGGAACCTCATGGGGATGGGGGGTACCTCAGCTGGCAGATGTAACAAGACCACTGGTTCTGGAGGGGGCAACATGCCCTATGCTTGATCATGGGGAGTAATGGGCCACAGTCTCTAAGTTGGGTGTCATACCCACCGGTTCTGGAGGGGGCAACCTGCCCTGTGCGTGATCCTGGGGAGTGCAAGATCACAGTGCCCTGTGCTTGATCCTGGGGAGTGATGGGCCACAGTCTCTAAGGTATGTGTCTTACCCACTGGTTCTGGCAGGGGCAACTGTTGTGAATACTAGTTTGTTTTAATGGGATAACAGGAGTTAGCTTAGCCTCCGGCTTGCAGACTCGTGCCCCCGTCACCTAGTGACTTTTAACCTACTTAGCTTGCTCTGTCTTAGCCCATTTAATTATTCAATTCTTCTAAGATGGCGGCCTTGTTTATAGTTAGGCCACTTGTTATGAGTTACATTATCAGTGTCACGTGCTAAGGCGTCAAGATCAAGCAACAAAGACAAACAAACAGTAGGTGTTCACACTTAGGGATTTTCCGTCTCTATACTTTCGAGGGATTGTTTATATTAATTGCCGTCCCAAGCATGTCTGTTATCTATTGTTTGGGAACACACCTACATCAAGAGGCCTTGCAGATCTGTATAAATATATCGCACTTTAGACAGTGCCCTGTGCTTGATCCTGGGAAGTGATGGGCCATAGTCTCTAAGGTGGGTGTCATACCCACTGGTTCTGGAGGGGGCAGCGTGCCCTGTGCTTGATCCTGGGGAGTGCAAGGTCACAATCTCTAAGGTGGGTGTCATACCCACTGGTTCTGTAGGGGGCAACGTGCCCTGTGCTTGATCCTGGGGAGTAATGGGCCACAGTCTCTAAGGTGGATGTCATACCCACTGGCTCTGGAGTGGACAGGCCGCTGTCCACTGGTTGGTGGTGAGTGCTCTGTCACAGTTCCTGGTCTAGGCTCCTTGCCCTTACTGCCTGCTGGTGCAGGCTCATTGATCTTCCTGCCTGCTGGTCCAGGCTCCTTGCCCTTCCTGCCTGCTGGTGCAGGCTCCTTCATTTTCATGCCTGCTGGTGCAGGCTCCTCGATCTTCCTGCCTGTTGGGGCAGACTCCTTGGCCTTTCGTGTGGTAGGTGCAGACTCCTTGCCCTTCTTGCCAGCTGGGGCTGTCTCCCTCCCCTTGAGGCTGGCTGGTGCACGTTCCTTCCCCTTACATTACATGTGGCCCTGGATCCATTCCACCACGAGGGGGTGCGGTTAGGACTGGGCCCATGGACTGTGTGGCTGAGGTGCTTCGCTGGGTTCGTGATACCCTGCCCATACATGCAGGACGGGCAGAGGGAGTGGGAGGGAAGAGGTCAATAGTGTATAGGAACAGTTTTTTAGGGTCATTGGGGCGGGAAGAGGGAGAAGGAATGGGAGTGGAGGATGAGGGAATGGTTGTTGGAGGTGTCTGTCTGCTGCTTTTGAGTGCAGGTGCATAGGCTGTATGCTGTTGTGAGGTGGATGGCTGTTGGGTGTCTGAGTGCTTGCGTTCGTGTACCTTAGGAGGGGGGGACAGACACAGTGGGAGAGGACACAGGGGAAGTGTGCGTGGATGTTATGGAGGTGTCTGCCAATGAGGTGTGTGTTCTCCTTGCTGTGGTGATGATGGTGGTACTGGATGATGATGTAGTGCATGCATGTGTATCTGTGGACGTGGCTGGGAGGGAGGTGGTGGAGGAGGGGGAGACAGTGGAAATAGTGGATGTTGGTATGTCTGCACCTGGATGGTGTTTGTGTGAGTGCCTGTGGGATGATGTGTGGTGCTTGTGTTTGCCTGTGCCACTCTTGTGTGTTGTCTTGTGTGCATGCTCGTCTGTATGTGTGCTTGGGTTAGGTTTGGGTTGAGGGGAGTGGGACTGGGCAGTGGAAGTTGGAGGGGGGTCGGTAGAAACAGGGATAATGGCTGCCATCAGAGAGGAGGCCAGAGCCTGAATCAATCTCTGTTGGGCCGCCAATCCAGTGTGAATGCCCTCCAGGAATGCATTAGATTGTTGCATCTGCCCTGGATGGCATTCACAATGGTTGACTGCCCTACAGAGATGGATCTCAGGAGGTCAATAGCCTCCTCACGCAGGGCAGCAGGGCTAACTGGGGCAGGGCCTGAGGTGCCTGGGGCGAAGGAGATGCCCACCCACCTGGGTGGGCGGGCACTGGCAACTCAATGAGGAGCTGCTGGGAGGGCAGTGCTGGTATGGGGGGTGGCGGCTGTACCTGTAGCTGGGGTGGTCACAGAAGTGTCCGCCACCACCAGGGAGCTTTCATCGGAGGAGGTATCTGTGTCAGAACTGTCCCATCTAGTCTCCACCATGGTGCTCCCCTTGCCCTGCATCCCACTAGTGCCCTCACCGTCGGTGGACTCTGCCTATTGGGTCCTGTGGGATGCAGCTCCCTCCGTCGCTGGTGCCTCTGCTCCTCCGCCTGATGATGCTAATACACATAAGGACAGGATGACAAAACAAGAAAGGGGGGAAGAGAGACAAAGGATACACTGGGTCAATGGCTGCACCAACACTACCGCTGGCGTACACAGCACCCTCACACACAGGGAACAGGCCTACGCAATATGCATTGCACTACCAGAGAAAAAGCATGCCTCCAAGGCATGGGAAGGGGCACACACCGCCAAATGCAGCACACCTGGTACCCACGCAGCCCTGACCAGTAGTGGATGCCTATGAGCTAGGTAGCTAAATTTTCCCTTCTGCACCCTAGCCACCAGAGGACCTATGCTGCAATGTCAGGCCTGGCCTAGGGGCACCCACTCACACATCCCCCACACGGATACCACCCTACCATGTGTAAGTTGTAATGATGGGCACTGTACTCACCCCCTTGTGGCTGCTGTGATGCCCTCAAGTGCCCATCCATCTCTGGATAGGCCACCGCCAGTATGCGGGCCATCAGGGGGGTCAGGGTTCGAAGGCACCCCTTCCTCATTGGGAGGCCATCTCCAGCTGGGCCTCCAGCATCTTTCGTGCTCAGCATCTTAGGTCCTCCCACCGTTTGCGACAGTGGGTGCTCTGCCTGCCATAGACCCCCAGGGTCCGCACCTCCTTGGCGATGGCACGCCATATACCCATCTTGTGATGGGCGCTAACCTGCAGAGGCAATACACACAGGAAAATAGAATTAGACAAACAGTCCTGTCTGTTACACATATGGCCCACCATACCCTTTCACATCACCATTTACACACACATGGCCCAGCACACAACCTGTACGCCGCCAAAAGGACATCCACCCAGCCCCCCTTACACGAAGCCATCACACACACAACTCCATGCATTTATCCCACATGCATTGTGCTCACAGTGTACTCACCTGTTGGTCTGGAGGCCCATACAGCAGTCCGTACTGAGGTAGGACCCCATCGACCAGTCTCTCCAACTCCTCCGAAGTGAAGGCTGGGACCCTCTCCCCAGTCACACGGGCCATGGTAGGTTCCAGACACAGGTCACAGCAGCACATGCAGTGTAGGTCCTCTCCTATGGAAGGTCAGGTAACAAGTGAGGAATCAGCTAGAAAATGGCGGTCACGTCCGCGGCGGTGCATACCGTCACCGCCGGTGTACATCACCATTGGCCACTGTAACCCACAGGGCCCAATGTTAGCAAATGAGGATTTGTACGGTGGTTCCCGACCGCCTCCGGCAATGACGCACAACGTCAGCGGAATTACCTCATTGTTACACACAGTACAGGTGGACGCCATTTCAGGGTAGGGGGCAGGCCCTGGAATAATGCTGCGTCACAGGAGATATTAGCACATACTGGACAAATCACAATGACCCATTTCTTGTTTACAGAATGCAAAGTTATGTTCTGGTTCCATTGTTCAGTTTGTGACCGACTCCTCACTCTTGTGTCCCTTAGATACCTACGGCTGCGGATAAATAGGAGATGGAGACATAGCCCCATGTACAGACCCCTGGTGGACTTGGCTACACTGGAGGACAGGCACATAATACTCACCTATAGACTGGATAGGGCCACAATCACAGAGCTGTGTGCCCGATTGGAGCCTGACCTGATCTCTGCTATCTGTCACTCCACTGGGATTCCCCCTCTCGTGCAAGTGCTATCTGTACTCCAATACCCGGAAACTGGTTTTTACCAAGTGACAGTGGGCTTGGCAGCAGGAATGTCACAGCCAATATTCTCAATAGTGCTGACAAGAGTGTTGTCTGCCCTGATAAAACACATGTGCAGCTACATTGTTTTCCCCCAGGTTGAGGATTTGGCCACAGTGAAGGCCGAGTTTTATGCAATGGGACATATTCCAAACATAATTGGGGCGATTGATGGAACACATATTGCATTTGTCCCCCCCCCCCCCCGGCAGAATGAGCAGGTGTTCAGGAATCGTAAGAGTTTCCACTTTATGAATGTTCAGATGGTGTGCTTGGCGGACCAGTACATCTCACACGTCAATGCTAAGTATCCTGTGGCGGTGCATGATGCCTTTGTCCTCAGGAATAGCAGCATACCAAATGTGATGGGCCAACTACAGAGGCAGAGCCATGGTTCACACCCAGTATATGTTGGTGTATGGGTATTGTGTGGGCCATATAGGATAGTGTGTGGCTAAATGTTTTCCATCAATATTTGCAGGTGACTCTGGTTACCCAAACCTATCACGGCTGGTGACCCCGGTGAGGAATGTTAGGACAAGGGCAGAAGAGTGTTATAATGAAGCACATGGGTGAACTAGAAGGATCATTGAAAGGACCTTTGGTCTCCTGAAGGCCAGGTTCCGGTGCCTTCATCTAACATGTGGATCCCTGGGCTACTCACCAAAGAAGGTCTGCCAGATAGTGGTGGCATGCTGCATATTGCATAACCTGGCCCTCAGACACCATGTCCCATTCCTGCAAGAGGAGGAGGCTGGAGATGCCCGTGTGGCAGCAATAGACCCTGTGAATAGTGAGGATGAGGAGGCAGAGGATGAGGACAATAGAACAAATGTGATCTGACAATACTTCCAATGATACACAGGTAGGACAGTGTTACTTCACATTTCAGTGGCATTTGTTTTAATTTGTGTGCCAATGGCATGCTGATATTTGCAACTTCTACGCCCACTTACTGTTCCCTTTGGCAGTTCATTTTGCAGATGTTGGTGACCTAATATATGCTCCTGGTGTGATAACTACAGCCAGCTACAGGTCTTTAATCTATTCTCATTCTCTGTACAGTTGATTTGCAATGCTTGTACCTGTTACAATTAATACATATTTGATATACATGACATACTCCAAAATGTTTTTTATTCAAAGGGTGTTTATTGAACTGCTAATATACGGAGGGGCAAGTGCAATAGGATGGGGTGATGATGGAGGAAAATCCAGGGTATTGTTCCAGTCTATTTGTAGCAAAGGTGTATTGTCCATGGGGACATAGGAAGGGGAGCAATGGCAGTTCAAGGTGGACAGGGTGACAGAATGGGACACAAGGGTGACAATCAGGAGAGTCTCATTTCCTGGCGGGGGTCTTGGCAAGTGTCTTTGGCTTCTGTCTGGATCGCAGGGAACGTTTGCAGGGTGGTTCACCTTCTGGAGGGGGAGGAGTGCTGGTGGCCGTGAGTCCTGTGGCAGGGCCTCCTGGCCACTAGCAGCAGCAGAAGTGGAAGGCTGTTCAGATGTCTGGCTAGTGGCAGGGGTCCGTTGGTGTGAGACTGCCTCCCTCATAATGTTAGCCATGTCTGCCAGCACCCAAGCAATGGAGATCTGGGTGTTGTTGATGGGCTGCAAGTCCTCCCTGATCCCCTGGTACTGCCTCTCCTGCAGCCGCCTGTTCTCCTGCACATTGTCCAGGATCTGGCCCATCGTGTCCTGGGAATGTTGGTAGGCTCCCAGGATCTCTGCGAGAGTCTCCTGGAGAGTCGGTTCCCTGAGCCTGTCCTCCCCCTGGTGCACAGCAGTCCTCCCAGTGTCACTGTTGGCCTGTGCCTCTGTCCCCTGAACCGTGTGCCCACTGCCCCTGACCCCAGGTCCTTGATTGTCTTGGGGGCGAAGTGTGCCCTGGGGTCCCTGTAGAGGTGGACACACTGCTGATTGACGTGTCCTGGGGACAGAGGTATGGGTACGTTGGGTCGGTGCTGTGGTGGTGTTTCCTGATGGGGGAGGCTCTGTGGTGGTATGTGACTGGTCCTGGGTAACCGGCTGTCCAGTGGTCCCTGATGGGCCAGGTAGGTCATCCAGATCCTGAAGACCGGAGTTGCAGTCATCACTGTGGGCCTCTTCAGTTGGGGGAATGGATAGTGTTGGCACCTACTCTCCGGTGACATTGGCTGGGGTACCTGTGGGGTTGTAAATGATGTGCTATGGTTTCTGTGTCTGACATATTGTACATCTGTGGCTTCCCCTTTTTGTTTGGATTTGCCCTGGCACCTTTCACTTGTGTATGTTAGTGTATGGTGGGATTGTTAGTTTTCTATGGTGTGCATGCTTTAGTGATCAGTGTCCATGCAGGGCTGCGAGGGGTGTCCATGCATTGGTACAGCATGAAGGGCTTTGCATGGGGATGAGTGAGATGTGATGGTGGGGTGTGTGGGAAGTAGTGGAGTGATGGGAGTGAGGGTGAGGGTATGTGATGGCATGCAGGTAGGGGGGTGATAGTAGTAGAGAGTTGATTTACCAGAGTCGAGTCCTCCTCCTCCTCCGGCCAGACCTTCAGGATGCAGTATTGCCAAGATCTGCTCCTCTCATGTTGTGAGTTGTGGGGGAGGAGGTGGGGGTCCACCGCCAGTCCTCTGTACAGCGAGCTGGTATCTTGCTGTAATGGAACATACCTTCCCCGGTAGGTCATTCCACCTCTTCCTGATGTCATCCCTAGTTCTTGGGTGCTGTCCCACAGCGTTGACCCTGTCCACGATTCTCCGCCATAGCTCCATCTTCCTAGCTATTGATATCTGCTGCAGCTGTGCTCCAAATAGCTGTGGCTCTACCTTGAAAATGTCCTCCACCATGACCCTTAGCTCCTCCTCTGTGAAACAGGGGTGTCTTTGTGGTGCCATGGGTGTTCTGTGATGTGTGTTGGTGAGGGTGTGTTGGGTGATGTGTCAGGGTGTGTGATGTGTAGTGCGTGAGTGGTGTATTGGTGTGAATAGTGTGTGGCTCTAGTTGTGTCAGTGGTCTTGGTGTCAATCTCCTGCCAGTAAATGTTTGTAAGGGTTGTGGGTAATCTGGGTGTGTGTTTTATAGTTGTGTGGGTGTGTTGGTGTGGAATGTGTATTGGTGTCAGGTTTGTGTTGCTTAAATTGTCCAATGTGGTGTTGTTTTGTAAGTGGGTGTCCATTGTGAGTGCGGTGGTATGTACCGCCAATGGTTTACCGCCGTTGAATGTCCGCTGTGGTGTTTCGTGGGTCATAATGTGGTGGGCATTGTTCTGTTGGCGTAACAGTGTGGATTTTAATACCGCCAGTTTATCACTGACCTTTGGTGTGGCGGATTTGTATATGTGGCTGAATACTGACGGATTGGTGTGTGTGTGTCATAATATGGTGAACGGATTTCCGCCACGGCGGCGGTAAGTGGGATTTGCCACCAATGTCATTATGAGGGCCTAGGATTTTTATGACGGTTCTGACAAATTGCTTAGATCAGTAGTTCCCAACCCGTGGTCTGGGGACCCTTTGGGATCCGCGAAGCCTCCTCGGGGGTCCGTGACTCCTTAGAAAATTATATAGGCCCTCATTAGGACCTTGGCGGTAAAAACCACCTACCACCGCAGTGACAGCCACTAAAAGACCGTCACCGGCAGAAATCCGGCTGTGGCCATGCTGGCAGATGGTGGTAAGGTGGCACTGCTACCACCAGCTGCGCCATAACAGTAGACCGCCGCTGGGCGTATTATGACAATAATTTTGCCTGGTGGTGTTCTGCTGGTGGACGCTGCTGCTGGCAGCAGTGCCCCGTCCCATCTCCTGCCAGAGGACCCACTGATGACAGGTAAGTCGGGTGCTCCGACAGAGGAGTGGGGTAGGGGGTGTTGTGTGTGTGTTTGGGGGTGTGTTTGTATGTCTGTGCATGTTTGTATGTGGGTGTGTGTGTGCGCATGTTTGGATGTGTGAGTGCGTGTATGTTGAGTTGTGTGAATGCGTGTGTGCGTATATTTATGTAAGTGTGTGTGAATGGATGTATGGAATGTTGGAATGGGTGTGTGTATGCGTGTGTGAAGGGAGGGGCGTGTATGAAGGGGGGTCTGGCGATGAAGGGGAGGTTGGGGGAAACCTGGGGAGGGGGGGCGGGGAAGACCCCTATCAGTGACAGGGAAGGGAATCCCTTCCCTGTCACTAATAGTGCTTACTGCCATGGCGATAGGTGGGGAGATAATCCCACAGGCAGGCAAGTGACGCCCGCCGGGCTGGAGATTGAAGTCTCCAGCCCGGGGGTCGTTACCACCGTGGCGGTTGGTGTGGTACATTGGCAGTTTGGCTTTAGCCAAACCGCTAATGTCATAAAATGGAGAAAAGTACTGCCAGCCTGTTGGCATTACTTCCTCCATATTTACGCTGACTGCCAGGGTCATAATGACCCCCATAATATTAAAAGATTAGGTCCCCAGCTTGCAGTAGTGACTCAGTGCTGGGTCCCCGGATTACGATAATGATTCATTGGGGTCCCCGGGTTCCAATAATGATAGAGTGGGGGTCCACAGAAGTCAAAAGGTTGGGAACCACTGGCTTAGATCATTTATGACTTTATTTTCTGGCAAGAAACATGTTGACCTTTACATAATTTGATCCCTTGAGATACGAGGTAAAAAAAATTCCTTTATAGATTCACTTTGTTTTTAGAGAGGACAAGGCCTACCATCAGAATAAAGTACCATTAGGTTAGTTATTTTTAATGTTCTCACTCTTTTGCTCCAATCTACACACTTGACACCCTCATTTTGGGCTCATCACGGCATTCCTTCTTAAAAGATTTCCTGCAACAAGGCCCCTCAAGAGGCCCATTGGGCATTGCAGCACCGGCAACAAGAAGCTGCCTGATGATAAAGCAGGCCACCCATTTGGGTGGGTTAGTGCTCTTCCTCGTGAATATTCATATTCCACTAAGAATTGTTGAAGTGGATAATACACAGGTAGTGTTCTCCCATACGCTGAATTTCAGGAACTGCACACCCTTTGTACATTGATTATACAGGGAAGTGTGTATGCGGGACCTTGATTGCTCCCAGTCTCTCCTCTTTTTGATAAAGCTTCCTACATAGAAAGTTGGCCGTCAGCATATCGATTGTAAATGTTTGCCTAGCCTGCATTGTCTCTCAGCCAGTATCCAGCATGCATCAAAAATCTGCTGCCACCAACATTGCCAATGGCCTTATGTTCCATGGATTAGTTGCTGTGACCAATGCTACGTTGCTGTGTTCAACTAAATAAATAAATAATAGAAATAAAGAAACATAAGTAAATGGATAAATATGCTTTTTCACCAATATTTTGCTGCACTGACATCATTTAGGGGTCCCCAGGGATCGCAGCTGTGACCCCTGAGTTGCCCTTTGCTACCCCTGGCACTGCCTTTATGACCCCTGGCCTCAGAGATGGCAAATTCAGTGCCAGGAGCACAGAGGTAGCGTGTCCCTATGGGTGTCAGGTGGGGCTCCACTCTCTTTGTTTTCTGACAATGTTTAATTACACCAATAATATATTATTCACTATTGGGTTAGTAAAAATTGAGTACAATTAGCTGCAATATGCCCTTCTATGGCAATTGAGGTAAGTAAAAATGCTTTTAAATGTATGTTGTGTGCATGCATGCAGGTGAGAGTGAGTTTATGTGAGAGAGTGTATATAAGTGTGAATTTGTGTGTGTGTGAGAGACAGAGAAAGTGGAGGTCAAAGAGCATGTGACGTCATTCCCGCTAACCTTAGCATTTTGATGAATTGACGTCCAGGTTTTGCTGTAATCCTAATTTACACATTACTAATGATATTTTACAAAATGTTCTAATTTTTGGGATAATACAACAAAATATTAACAAAAAAATCCTTCCTGATAATCTGAGAAAAGTCACAGGCTTGATTGCTCCTGTGACATTTATCATCCTCTCCTAAACAAACACGCATTTGCAATGCAATAGGTCTCGCATTTGCTTGAGTTAGAGCTACTGGCATTGTAAATCCATAACTGGACTTTTCTTGCCACATAGATTGATCAACCCTGCCTCATAATTTCTTTTCCTGCCATATAATTCCAGTGGCTCAGCATATAACTAACGCACACCCATTTACCTTCTTCCTTTATCTGCAGCAAAAATTGAAAATGTTGCCATTTAGCATCCTAATTGAAATCTGCCATGCTAATTCCAAAAGGATACGACTTTCACCACCCCACCATCAGAGTTGCTGTCTGGCTAACACAATTCCCCCTAAAAAAGACACAAGACAGCCACAGAAGAGTAACAAGAGAAATAAACTAGAAGGGTCACCCAAACATATTAAGGGGCATATTTATACTTGTTTTGCGCCGAATTTGCGTCATTTTTTTCAACACAAATTCAGTGCAAAACTAACTCCATATTTATACTTTGGCTCTAGACCCGTCAAAACTGGAATGGCAGACCTGTGACTGGAGGTGAATGTTTGATTTGGTCTGCATTCCGTCCATCAACTGTTCTTTTTGCTCTAGACCCGTCTAGTGCCAAATTTATGGAGCTAAAGTCATTTTTGGGACGTGGAAACCTACTTTGCGTTATTGAGATGCAAAGTAGGCGTTCCCATGCAAAAAACGACTCTATGCTCTTAATGCCATATTTATTCCCCTATGCTAAAATCACACACAGGAGGGAGGAGGGGTCAAAAAATGGTGCAAAGCTTGTTTTGCACCATTTTGTAATGCCTGGGTCAGGGTAGGCGTTAGGGGACCTGTGGGCCTATTTTCATGGTGGAACACCCTGGAATAAGCCCACAGGTGCCCTCCCCATGCCCCAGGGACACCCCCACCCACACCAGAGGGACAACTGAGGATGGGGGAACACCATCCCAGGTAAGTATAGGTAAGTACAGGTAAGTATTTTTTCTTTTTTTTTAGAGTGCCATTGGTGGCCCTGAAATGGCCCCCCAACACGGCACTGGTTGCAGTAGCCATGCCCATGGGACCTTGGTCCCCTGTGCTGGCCATTGGGGTGGTGGGCATGACTCCTGTTTTTCTAAGACAGGAGCCATGTGGTATGGATGGTTTTGCGTCAGAAAATGATGCTTTGCTGGTTAGAGTAATTTTTGTACTCTAACCTGCCTAACGTCATTTTTTGGTGCAAAGCCTCCTTCTTCCATACCACCAGCCCCACCTGGCTAACGTAATTTTTTCTTACGCTAGCCTACCCTTTGCACCAGCTTGCACCATTCCATAAATATGGTGCCTGGCTGGTGCACAGAAATGGTGCAAGCCGGTGCTAAACTTTTTGGTGCAAAACTGCATTAGTGCAGTTTTGCACCAAAAGCTATAAATCAGGGCCCTAGAGAGTTCAAACAGTCATAGGGGCATATTTATACTTGTTTTGCACCGAGTTTGAGTCATTTTTTTTACGCAAATTCGGTGCAAAACTAACTCCATATTTATACTTTACAACTAGACCCATCTAGCGCCAAAGTTATGGAGTTAAAGTCAGTTTTTGGATGTGGAAACCTACCTTGCGTCAATGAGATGCAAGCTAGGCATTCCCGTGCAAAAAATGACTATATGGCCTTAGCACCATATTTATCCCCCGTGCTAAAATCACACACGGGGGAGGAGGGGTCAAATAATGGTGCAAAGCTTGGTTTTCACCATTATTTAATGCCTGGGTCAGGGCAGGTGTCAGGGGACCTGTGGGCCTATTTCCATGGTGGAACACCATAGAATAAGCCCACAGATGCAGTTCCCAGGGACAACCCCACCCACACCAGAGGGACAGCAGAGGATGGGGGACCTCATCCCAGGTAAGTATAGGTAAGTACAGGTAAGTGTTTTATTTTATTTTTTAAAGTGCCATTTGGGGCCCTGAAATGGGCCCCCCTACATGGCACTGGGTGCAATGGCCATGCCCATGGGACCTTGGTCCCCTGTTCTGGCCATTGGGGTGGTGGGCATGACTCCTGTCTTTTCTAAGACAGGAGTCATGTGGTATGGATGGTTTTGCATCAGAAAATGACGTTAGGCTGGTTAGAGTATTTTTTTTTTTACTCTAACCTGCTTAACGTAATTTTTTGGTGCAAAACCCCCTTCTCCCATACCGCCACCCCCACCCAGCTAACATAATTTTTTTTTTTTTGCTAGCCTAACCTTTGTGCCGGCTTCCACCATTAAATAAATATGGTGCCCGGCTGGCGCTCAAGAATGGTGCAAGCCGGTGCAAAACATTTTGATGCAAAACTGCGTTAGTGCAGTTTTGCACCAAAAAGTATAAATATGCCCCTCAGTGTCTTAAGGATGTTAAGAAGTTGGCCTAGATTATGGTCATAATTGTAATAAAGAGAGATTATTAAAACATATACAATCATCACAAACCATAACAAAAATATAATTTCTCAGAACAGCCCCAACAGAACACCACAATAAAAACAGCATTTGGAAGAAATATGGTCATGAAACCATGCAATCTTCCCTTAGAGAGCATAACCACATGAAAAAAGAACGGAAAAAGGTAATGCATTATAACTATATATTTAAGCGCCTAGAGAACAGAGTGCATTTTATATTTACAAGGCTAACAGAACCGCTACAATGATATTACAAACATAACCCATAAAACATAACTTATTTCAGTAACAAAAGTTCCAGCCATGAAAAAGCATTAAAAAAAAACAAATGGTGGTAGGGGTTATTATTTTGTAGTACCCACTAATAAAGTGTGTGGACCCAGAGATGATGTAGACAGAAAGAGCACATTGTGGTCAATGTTTTAAATAGTGGTCTCATTGTCCTAGGACCACCACAGAAGGAATTATGAGCAAAAATGTCTTGTAAAAGCGATGGCGTACAAAGCATTATGTGAACATGTCTCCATGCCACAAATATTTTAATATGTTAATATAACTGTAATGCTTATAATAGCCCCTAGAGGATCCCACAATGAAAATAGCATTTGTTAGAAACATGGTCACATAACTGTACTGTATATTTGCACCTAGAAAACATAACCACACAAACAAATGATAGAAGGTATGTAAAGCGACCATATATTTAGCCTCTGAAGGACATAGTACATTACACATATTCATGGATACCATGAGTATAGCAATATTAATACAAAAAAAAGGCTACTAAAACACAACCTACTCTCAGCTGCAAAATAAAAAGCTCCAACCATGAAAAAGATTAAAAAAGACACTGTATACTGGGAGGGGATATTATTTTGGGGTCCCCACTAACCTAGTGTGGGGACCCAAAAATGATATAGTAGAAAGAACATGTTGTTGTGCACGTTTTGGTGGTGGTCCCATTGACCCAGGACCACCACAGGCTGAGTTATGAGCAAACATTATTGTAAGATTAGGCCCTGCAAAGCATTATGGGACAAGTTTCTATGCCACCAATATTTTAATATGTTGATATGACCGTAATGCTCAGAACTGCCCATAGAGAACCTCACAATAAAATTACATTTATAAGAAACATGGTCACATAATGTATAATTAACCTTTAGAGAAAATATCCACAAAAAAAAGGACAGTAAGAACATAGCACATTACACATCATCAGAACCAAAACTACAATATTATAAAGAACACCTTTAGACACAACCTACACTCAACTATAAAACAAACATTCTAGCCATGAGAAAAGTTAAGCAGATGCTGAATGGTGGGAGGATTATTATTTAGGGGTCTCCACTATCCTAGTGTGGAGACCCAAAGATGATGTAGACAGAAAGTGCATACTGTTGGGAATGTTTTGGTGGTGGCTCCATTGTCCTAGGATCACCACAGGCTGAGTTATGAGCAAAAATGTTTTGTAAAAGTAAGGCCCTGCAAAGCATTGTGGGACAAGTTTCTATGCCACCAATATTTTAATATGTTGATATGACGGTAGTGCTCAGAACAGCCCCTAGAGAACCCCATGATGAAAATAACATTTAGAAAGAAACATGGTCACATAATGTATAATTAACCCCTAGAGAAAATAACCACACAAAACGAGGACAGAAAGTAATGCAGTAAAAACATAGCACATTACACACAGTCAGGACAAATAGGCCTAAAACTAAATTATTACAAAGAAAACCCTTAAACACAACCTACTCTCAGTTGTAAAACAAACATTTCAGCCATGAGAAATGTTAAACAGATGCAGAATGGTGGGAGGGATTATTATTTTGGGGTCTGCACTAACCTAGTGTGGGGACCCAAAGATGATGTAGACAGAAAGTGTATATTGTTAAGAATATTATGGTGGTGGTCCCATTGTCCTATGCCCACCACAGGCTGTTATGAGTAGCCCCCTAGAGAACCTATAATGAAAATAGCATTTGTAAGAAATACAATCACGTAACTGTATAGCTAGCCCCTAGAGAACATAACCACACAAACAAAATAGCTGAAAGTAATGCAGTGCAATCACATATTTAGCCCATACAGAACATAGTACATTACACATATTCAAAACTAACATGACTATAACAATGAAATTACAAAGGTAGACCCTTAAAACACAACCTACTCTCAGCTATAATAAAAAAAAAAAAAGCTTCCAACCATAACAAAAATGTAATAGATATTGAATGATGGGAGGGGTTATTATTTTGGATCCTACTAACCTAGTGTGGGGACCACAATTTGATGTAGACAGAAAGAACACGTTGTGAAAGTTTTGGTGGTGGTCCCATTGTCTTAGGACCACCACAGACTGTTAAGAGCACAAATGTTTTGAAAAAGAATGCTTGCAAAGCATTATGGGGCGGGTTTTTCTGAGTGTGGTGAATATTGTAGTACCAGATCGCCCGCTGTGCTGGTAGAGCCGCTTTCACTTTGAGGATTTCTGCTTTAGTAAAGCATTCACCAATTTCAAGTTTTTTAAGGGGAGAGACACAAGAAATTACTCTGATTAGGTAACTGTGAACAATATGACCAGCGCCCTAATACCGCAGATCCAGTTCATGCTCATGTGCCTGTTCGTGCTGTGAGCGCCATGGCCGTTTTGCAGCACGAAGGGAGGAGAAAAAATAAATAGTTCGCCCACACTGAAGCATATTGGCAATCGTGCAATAATCCATGTAAGAGGGGCAGTCTGAAAGGCGTGACAAAAACAGACTCAAGGCGGGACCAACATAAAGCAATTACCAATGACAGCAAGTGACTTTTGAAAGGCAAGTCCACAAACGAGTTAAAATGATGGGCCTGAGGCGGGTGTGGATAAAAGTCCACAATATTTATAGCAGGTCAAAGCGCTTGCGCGCTCGACCTAAAAAACTGGTAAAGATTTTCCCACTCAACAACATACAGCAGGAAGCTTTGACTGTGGTGTTAGTAATCTATGTAATCTATGTAAGCCAGTCACACCAGCCTGAAGCCTGTGATTGGCCTACAGTTTCTATAAGCACATTTACAGTCTGAAAGAGTAGAAAGCCCATGAAATTGCACATTAGGAACAAAGTAAAAGTGAAAACAATACTCATCAACCAGCTAAAATATTCCACTACTATGAAGTGGAATCTATCCCGTTTGTGGAGGCCTGGACTCGGCCCCTCATCAAGTGGACACCTGCCAAGGAATGCCCACGGTCTTGTATCATGAGGAGGCCAGAGGTTTGAGACACCACCATATAGCACACCCTTCGGACGTACTTCTCTCTGGCCTGACTGATCCACCAGACCGAGTTGACTCCGAGACTGTGGCCACTGACCTAGCTATGCCGATATGCTGATGCATCCTTCCCACTAATTTCTATCCCTTCCCTAGCCCTGAGTTATGGCCAGCTCTTTTGTTTGCCTCTTACAGTTTTATGGATGTATGGACAAACTCCACACATAAGTACTTAAATTGGCTGCCAAGATCCCCACCACTGTATATTGAACTGAGTTATGTTTCTGTGCTGCTCTGTTATCCCACCATATACCCGCAACTATGATGCCATGTCACTTGAAAAACGGATTAAAAACAGTTGAACTATGCGAAGCGTAGTTCTCAATGATGAGCCTATGCCTTCCCCTTGTCGAAGACCAAAATACATCCATGAACATAACATGACTAAGGGGGTCCGCCGCCCGCCAGAGTTCCCCCTCCAGAACACCGCTCCGCGGTCCAAAGACCGCCGCAGTGATTCTGTGTTTCCCGCTGGGCTGGCGGGCGACCGCCGGAAGGCCGCCCGCCAGCCCAGCGGGAAACCCCTTCCCACGAGGAAGCCGGCTCCAAATGAGCCGGCGGAGTGGGAAGGGTGCGACGGGTGCAGTTGCACCCGTCGCGAATTTCAGTGTCTGCTAAGCAGACACTGAAATTCTTTGTGGGGCCCTCTTACGGGGGCCCCTGCAGTGCCCATGCCATTGGCATGGGCACTGCAGGGGCCCCCAGGGGCCCCACGACACCCCATACCGCCATCCTGTTCCTGGCGGCCGAACCGCTAGGAACAGGATGGCGGTATGGGGTGTCGGAATCCCCATGGCGGCGCAGCAAGCTGCGCCGCCATGGAGGATTCCTTAGGGCAGAGGAAAACCGGCGGGAGACCGCCGGTTTTCCCTTTCTGACCGCGGCCAAACCGCCGCGGTCAGAATGCCCTTGAGAGCACCGCCAGCCTGTTGGCGGTGCTCCCGTGGTCGTTGACCCTGGCGGTCAATGACCGCCAGGGTCAGAATGACCCCCTAAGTGTTAAAAGGACACGATGCGCCATAAGATGCAGAGGTGCGCATGCGCTGCTGCCCTTTTACAGGATTGACATCAGGCGCTACTGCTGGTCAGCAAGAAAAACTACGCAGCAGTTGGTGCATTCACGCAAATGGCAAGGAGAGGCCTAATGACAAAATCAAATAGGGCATCACAAATGACTTGTGCAGGAACATGGGTCAATGTTGAGAGTCAACTAAGTGCATAAGGGCACTTTGAGTTAAAAACAGCGTGCGATTTGTACTAAACCAGTGACAACTACTGTATGCTTCGATCACCTCTTCATCCTTGTATCTGTACATAACTCACTCATTTATAATCTATGGCGTGAGTTTACATCTGTGCAGGACCATTTCTCAAAATATTAAACTCTGATTGTTTTAAGGTTACACACAGCAGCTGGCGTACCGGAAGGAGGACAATTCCTATGCGGCCTTTGTGCACAGGCCATCAAGCACATGGTAAGTATATACCTTATAATAGGCCTATTTCACTTCTCTGTAATGTGTTAAAGAACCCTCCTAACTCTAAAGTCTTGTTAATAGAATACTTTGGTTAGAGGATTACTGCTAGAAATGATTTTATTACTGTATTGCCAAAAGACTCTGGAGAGGGCTGGGGGGACACATTGGAAGAGGTGTAGCCACAGGGGGAAGAAAGGGCTAAACGTTTGGAAATGTAGTTGAAGGAGGTACAGGGCCTGGCATTTAAAGATGAAAAGTGTAGAGTGAAGGACAAAGGAAGAAGAACACAACTAGAGATGGAACAAGTGACAGGGACGAATGCATTTGTTTGAAGATATATAAGATAAGAAGGGATTTAAGTTGGGGGGATGGAGATGGGTTCGCAGAGGCAAGAACAGAAATGTAGATGTGGCCAACAAGAGAAAGGGGCACGAGAAGTATTAAAGAATTGGAGAGCTGAAAGAGGGGCTAGTGTGCGAATGCAAGGGATAATTAACTAATAAAGTTCTCTCCCCTCTGGATTTGCCATTGAGTCACATTTTAAATATTCCAGAACGTCCTGCTGAAAAACTAAGGGGCAGATTTATGAGCGCCATCTTAGCGCCTCCATTGAGTCACTTTGTAAACCCTTGTGCCACATTATGCCTCCAGCAGCCATAATGTATGCAAAGGAAGGCGTTCCCATGTAATGGGGGGCAAAAAAATGGAGCAAGAAAATCTAAGGGATTTCCTTGCACCATTCTTTTCAGCACTTTTAACACCTGCTCAGAGCAGGTGTTTAAAGGGGGCTTACATTAGTTATAATGGGCCCCTAAGTGCTCTGCAGGAGTAGCCCCAACATTTTGGCGCTAATCCTGCAGACTACATCAATAGTGTAAACAAATGACGCTATTGCCCCCGCAGCCTGCACCATGGTGCGCCGTATTTTAAATATGGCACACACATGGTGGCGGTAGGGGGGTACTTAGGGGTGCAAGGAAAAAGGCATTGCACTAGGTGCAGCACCACTTTTGTTAAATCTGCCCCTAAGTACATTAATGCTATACTTTTATCTAAACACTCATTAGTTGCCCATCCAGCCGATTATTTTGAATGCTACACGTCAATGCCTTTCACATTTTTATAGCATGGGGAGAACATACTGAAGAATAGCCAAGAGTACCACCGGAGTTTACAGTGGAATGTATGTCACTGTTTGAAAAATACCAGTGCCGGAGAACTTCAGTCAGAAGTAAATAATTAGTTTTCCTTTACGGTACTAGATTTTTCAGATGGTCACATGATGATGAAACACTAAGGGGCAGATTTAAGGAAAGTGGCACAGCATCCAGTGCAGCGCCACAGTGCCTCTTTCCTTGCGCCCCCCCTACCGCCACCATGTGTGCGCCCTATTTAAAATACAGCGAACCATGGCACAGGGAAGGGGTAATAGCGTAAAAAAAATGTTTACGCTATTGATGTACTTTGCATTGGTAGCTCCAAAAGTTTGTATTCAATGGAATGCCCCCTTTTAACACCTGCTGTGAGTTGGCATTGAAAGTACCGAGAAAAATGACGCAAGGAAATCTGTTCTATTTCCTTGCGCCCTTTTTTCAGCCCCACTAATGGGGTAATGCCCCCTTTGCATACATTATGCCTGGCGCAGGCATAATGAAGTGCACAGGGTTACAAGTGGCAAAATGCATGCATTGCACCACTTTGTAAATATGGAAAGTGCTTTTTGGCCATCTAATGCCACATTAGGGTAAAAAAATGACACTAATGTGTTGTTAGGATCGCGCTAGGGGCTCTTAAATCAGTCACTATATACTTGCATATATCTGAGTCGCTGACTTTGATTAATGGATTTGGTACATTCCAGCACACATGCCCATGCTTTATCTGAAATCACCTCCCCAAGGTTTGTTTACAACTGTAGTTGTATTTTAGTTATATTTGTACAAAGGGCTGGCGTAACTACTGGATCAATGCAAAACCGTTCTCCTGCCTTCCCCATGCGTCAGTAACAAGGTTGGTGTGTCATTTTTCAGCAGCTCAGTTCAGTTGAATCCTTCTTTCAAAGGGTTCTACTCTCAGGGTCAATGCTCAATCCTGGAGAAGCTGTCTGTCGTTTTATATATATATATATATATATATATATATATATATATATATATATATATATACAGTATATACAGGGAGTGCAGAATTATTAGGCAAATGAGTATTTTGACCACATCATCCTCTTTATGCATGTTGTCTTACTCCAAGCTGTATAGGCTCGAAAGCCTACTACCAATTAAGCATATAAGGTGATGTGCATCTCTGTAATGAGAAGGGGTGTGGTCTAATGACATCAACACCCTATATCAGGTGTGCATAATTATTAGGCAACTTCCTTTCCTTTGGCAAAATGGGTCAAACGAAGGACTTGACAGGCTCAGAAAAGTCAAAAATAGTGAGATATCTTGCAGAGGGATGCAGCACTCTTAAAATTGCAAAGCTTCTGAAGCGTGATCATCGAACAATCAAGCGTTTCATTCAAAATAGTCAACAGGGTCGCAAGAAGCGTGTGGAAAAACCAAGGCGCAAAATAATGCCCATGAACTGAGAAAAGTCAAGCGTGCAGCTGCCACGATGCCACTTGCCACCAGTTTGGCCATATTCCAGAGCTGCAACATCACTGGAGTGCCCAAAAGCACAAGGTGTGCAATACTCAGAGACATGGCCAAGGTAAGAAAGGCTGAAAGACGACCACCACTGAACAAGACACACAAGCTGAAACGTCAAGACTGGGCCAAGAAATATCTCAAGACTGATTTTTCTAAGGTTTTATGGACTGATGAAATGAGAGTGAGTCTTGATGGGCCAGATGGATGGGCCCGTGGCTGGATTGGTAAAGGGCAGAGAGCTCCAGTCCGACTCAGACGCCAGCAAGGTGGAGGTGGAGTACTGGTTTGGGCTGGTATCATCAAAGATGAGCTTGTGGGGCCTTTTCGGGTTGAGGATGGAGTCAAGCTCAACTCCCAGTCCTACTGCCAGTTCCTGGAAGACACCTTCTTCAAGCAGTGGTACAGGAAGAAGTCTGCATCCTTCAAGAAAAACATGATTTTCATGCAGGACAATGCTCCATCACACGCGTCCAAGTACTCCACAGCGTGGTTAGCAAGAAAGGGTATAAAAGAAGGAAATCTAATGACATGGCCTCCTTGTTCACCTGATCTGAACCCCATTGAGAACCTGTGGTCCATCATCAAATGTGAGATTTACAAGGAGGGAAAACAGTACACCTCTCTGAACAGTGTCTGGGAGGCTGTGGTTGCTGCTGCACGCAATGTTGATGGTGAACAGATCAAAACACTGACAGAATCCATGGATGGCAGGCTTTTGAGTGTCCTTGCAAAGAAAGGTGGCTATATTGGTCACTGATTTGTTTTTGTTTTGTTTTTGAATGCCAGAAATGTATATTTGTGAATGTTGAGATGTTATATTGGTTTCACTGGTAATAATAAATAATTGAAATGGGTATATATTTTTTTGTTGTTAAGTTGCCTAATAATTATGCACAGTAATAGTCACCTGCACACACAGATATCCCCCTAACATAGCTAAAACTAAAAACAAACTAAAAACTACTTCCAAAAATATTCAGCTTTGATATTAATGAGTTTTTTGGGTTCATTGAGAACATGGTTGTTGTTCAATAATAAAATTAATCCTCAAAAATACAACTTGCCTAATAATTCTGCACTCCCTGTATATATATATATATACATACATATATATATATATATATATATACATATATATATATATATATATATATATATATATATATACATACATATATATATATACAAATATATATATATATATATATATATATATATGTGTGTGTGTGTGTGTGTGTGTGTGTATATATATATATATAAATATATGGATATATTTACACACATATCAACACTTTTTAAAATTAGTTTATGTATTTTTAAATGTGCTAATTTATTTTTCATTTCTCTAGTAAGAATAGATAGATAGATGTTGCTGTACATTTGTATTTTGAATATGGTGTTCATGTAGGAAAGAGCCAGCTCTTGAGTAATGTTCTTAAGATAAAATGGTTATCTGTAGATCTTATGTTTTGAGGTAAAGCTTTCTATAGTCTGGCTGCTTGAATAGAGAAAGATATTCCACCCATGTTTTTTTCTTGTATGCTGGGATTTTGAAGTGGGGAGCCAACTAATCCTGGGTAAGATCCTAGGGTATTGTAAAGGCAGCATAACTCTACCCCATAAGATGTCTACTGGAGTATAGTGCACTAAGCATTGTCTTAACCAGGCTTTTCCAACATGTAGCTGGTGAGCTATTGTTAGCTCTCCAGCTACCTGTAAGTAGCTGTCCTGTGTGAAGCCCAGTCTACTAAATTAGAATTTTGTGCTTGGTAAAATTCGTATATGTATACCAAAATTGCAAAGCGAGTATTTGAGCTGAAAATGTTTGTATCTTCAGAACTCAAAAACTGAAGTTTGGAGAGAAATGGTTGACTTTATAAAATATATTTAAAGCTAATATTTTAGTGAAAAATCATGCAGCATAGGGAGTCAATACTCCTATAATTACTTTGGTATCAGGGGCATTAAAGATATGGTTGTCATGCATTACCTATGGAGAGGCATTCCAAATTAATAGTAGCTCTGGATGATATTCACTGAACATAAGTAGCACTTATAACATATAAGGTTGGAGACCCCTAGCATAATCTCTATGCTCTCTGTGTCTCCAGCTATCCGTATACAGCGCACAAGCCACTGCAGCTGTGCTGCTATATAATAACCAAAAACAACAAGGTGATGGATGAAATGCTTGAATTAATATCAGCCACTGGCAATTGCTCAGTGTCGTATCCCAATCCATGTTTTTGCCCACCATGTCACCCCATTTTGGACCCAGCCACATGCAACTCAGTCTTGACCCTGCTCCCCATAGGAAAAGTCCAACCCGAACTTCCAGGCCAGGTCCTCCCTAGACCAGAAACAAGCATCCTGGGACCGGTTTGAGGGTATCACCCCTCATCAGCCAGGCTAGCTTGAATCCAGTGGCACAGTGAGCCCAGGAACCACGTCTGGGCATACCTAGCGCACTTAAGGCACCAAGGCCCATTTTTATACTTTTTGACGCTAAACTGCGCTAACGCAGTTTAGCGTCAAAAATTTTTGCGCCGTCTAACGCCATTCTGAAGCGCCATGTGGGCGCCGTATTTATGGAATGGCGTTAGCCGGCGCAAGCAGACCGGCGCTGCCTGGTTTGCGTGGAAAAAAACCACGTACACCAGACAGCGCCGGCGTAGGGGGAAAATGGCGTATGGGCGTCTTAAAATGGGGCAAGTCAGGTTACGTCGAAAAAATCGTCGTAACTCGACTTGCGCCATTTTTTTTCCACGCCCATCCCCCATCAACATGACTCCTATCATTGTAAAGATAGGAGTCATGCCCCCTTGCCCAATGGCCATGCCCAGGGGACTTCTGTCCCCTGGGCATGGTCATTGGGCATAGTGGCATGTAGGGGGGCACAAATAAGGCCCCCCTATGCCACAAAAAAAAATTGAAAAATAACAAAAAATATACTTACCTGAACTTACCTGTACTTCACTGGGATGGGTCCCTCCATCCTTGGGTGTCCTCCTGGGGTGGGCAGGGGTGGCAGGGGGGGTCCCTGGGGGCAGGGGAGGGCACTGTGGGCTCATTTTGAGCCCACTTGTCCCTTAACGCCATCCCTGACCCAGGCGTTAAAAAGCGGCGCAAATGCGCCGTTTTTGGCCACGCCCACTCCCGGGCGTCATTTTTGCCCGGGAGTATAAATACCACGTAAAGGCCTGGGAGTCATTTTTTAAGACGGGAACGCCTCCCTTGCATCTCATTAACGCAAGGAAGGTGTTCACGCTAAAAAATGACGCTCACTCCGGGCACTTTGGCGCCCGAAGCGTCTAACGCCATAGTATAAATATGGCGTTAGTTGGCGTTAGTTTAGCGTCGAATTTGCGTCGAAAAAAACGACGCAAATTCGGCGCAACCAGAGTATAAATACGGCCCCAAATGTTAAGACAAGGTTATGGATGGAATGCTTGAATTTATCTCAGCCACTGGCAATTGCTTAGGTCCCATTCCAATCCATTGTTTTTTTGCCTACCATACCTCCCAAGTTGGGACCCACCCATATGCAAATCAGTCTTGACCCTGTTCCCCATAAGAACAGTCCAGCCTGAACTGCCAGACCAGCTCCTCCCAGAAACAAGAACTGTAGGACTGGTTTAAGAATATCACCCCTCATCAGCTAGGCTAGCTTGAATCTAGTGGTACAGTGAGCCCAAGACCCATATATGGATATACCCAGCACACTTAGGGCGGGAAATGCAAAAACAACTAGGTAATGGATGGAATGCCTAAATTAATCTCAGCCACTGGCAATCACTTGAGCCACATCCCAATCCCTTGTTTTTTTGCCCACCATGCCACCCCAGTTTGGACTCAGCCATATGCAAATCAGCCTTGACTCTGCTGCCCATGGGAACAGTCCAGCCTGAACTGTCAGACCAGGTCCTTCCCTGGACCAGAACAGGATATCTCCCCTCATCAGCCAGGCTAGCTTGAATCCAGTTACACAGTGAGCCCAGGACCCACGTCTGGGCATACCTGGGGCACTTAGGGCAGCAAGTGCAAAAACAACAAGGTGATGGATGGAATGCTTGAATTAATCTGAGCCCCTGGCAATCGCTCGTGCCACATCCCATCTTCTGCTCTATCATGAAGATGTGTAGCCTATTCTGACAAACCTGAACTTGCATCTGTAGCTCCTGGACAGAAGGTCTCATCACTGCCAAAAATAGATTCATTATATATCACCCCAACTACAATCACTACAATCCAGCTTCTTGTGATCTGCATGCTGAAGGTTCACGTTCACCTTAACTTAATCAATCTTAGCTTCCTGTGATGCTTTGAGTTGTGATATAGCTTTAAGGGGTTTTCCAAATTGTTTAGCATGACACTGTAGCACCACCTCCACGTTATGAAGTGAGATTCCTTTCCCTATGTCTCGGGCTGTGGATGCTCTGACCCTCGTATTGTGGAAAGTTACTTCTTGTTTCGGTTTTACCTCTGTGATTCACACAGCTATATTGTGATCGCAACCTCCCAGGCATAAAAGTGGATCTCTGCATAAGAGATAAGATTCCAGATACCATCCTACCTTGTGTGGTTTAAGACTTACTGTTTGGCATGCTGTTAAATTAGGAGAATTACACTCTCCAATTTATTTGCTCCAGACAGTCACCACATCTCACCATATCATGAGCTCCCCATGTGGCAACTCCAAGAACCACCAGCATGTATTAGTTTTGTCTAGAGGAGGTGCTTAGCCATATCTTACACATCAGCAGCTGTAGCAAATCCCACAGTTAAAGCAATGACCAAGCCTTTCAGTCTTCCTCAAAGCCCACGGGCCCCCAAGCCTGTCCAGCATTGTCACCCCTCTGGTTCTCTCATATTCAGGTCTTGTTGTTACTGCAGCCTAGCAGTTCAGTGTTTTCCTCTCGATCCACATGAGGACCTGCACCCTTCAGACTATCTGGAATGTACAATTATTTCAACACTATTCTCCCCCTCCCTTCAGGTTGACTTACAGTGTCTGTGCCACTAGTCAATGTCTTTGAGCCCACTCTATGTGCGTGGTGTAGCAACTGCTGGAAAAGCCCCCTCTATGGACCAGGCACAGCTCCAGACATGACATGCAGTGCCTACTTTAGAAAATAATGAGTGCCACGTCGAAAGCACTGCTCAGAAGCTTGTAGCCGGCACTACTAAATGCCAGCACACCAAAGACCAAGGCTCTGTGGTCCTGAATCCACCTCAAGCCTCTTTAATCCACTATCAGACACTGCCTGCCCTTTTATCTCACTCCTGGAAGTGCCAGTTTTATGCCTTTGTAGCAGTTTTTCCTTCTTTCTTTTTCTCCTTTTTCAACTTTATGTTTTCTCTCTTGCACTCTGGAAAAGTCTGATGAGAAAAAATAAATGCTGGTCCCCAAAAAAGTGTGCTGGTGCACCAGCTCCAATTAAGCACTGGTCACACACCTTCTCTCCATTCAGGCCCTGTCTGCTAATTGTATATCGCAGGCCTAGGGCTCTGCTGTCAGGGCAGGTTACTCTCCAAGCTGGCATTACCATCCACACCAGATGGCACCTCACCATCCTACCACCCTCAGCCAGCGAGGCCTCCGTCCCTTGATGCCTGTCCACCAGATGCATCTTCACCCCTAATGGTCTCCAACAGGCTGTGGCTCTGCGCACCAAGCCCCGCTCCCCCACTCCTCAGCTCAGCCCTCCCAGTGAGAACAAGGCCCCTGCACAGTCCCTCCATGTCTTCTCTCTCACCAATCAGTCCCTCAGAGCACCTGGGTGGTGCCACCAATTTCTCCAAGAAGCCCTGCTCAGCTGTGGAAGTCTTCTGCCACCATCTTGGATTGCAAATCCGCCTCTTCTTCAGCAATATATTGGCCGATCATAAGCCCTAGGGGGCTGATAGGGCATTCCACAGGGTATCTGATCACAGGGGAGAGAGCAAACACTGCCCCTTCTCAGAACCTGGTGATGGCCTGGGGATCTTTAATTTTCAGGGGAATTGTCGGGTCCGGAGTACTCTCTCCTAGAACTTGTCCGCTCACAGCACTGACCCCTAAGCCTAAATACTCACAATACTATCTTTCTAAGCATTGGTACGTTAACAAATGTACACAAGGAATATTGACAGTGGAATGATGTTAACATCAAATAAATATACAGAAATTGAATGCCAAGGAATCTATGGTTGGTGCTATCTTTGGGTTCACATACACGAACAGACTTATGCCTTCAAAGTGCCACTGTAGATCAAAGGACACAAATTGTGACAAAACACCTTTTGTGAATATTATTTCTTTATTGTGTCCAAAAATACTATAAGTTCACAGTACGCACATATTTCGTGACAAAGATGTCACTTCTTCAGAACCTTACAAACAATATTTTAAAAGTTTCTTAAAGTTGAACTGATAAAAAACTTCAAAATTATAAAGTCAAGGGTTCTTTCAGTAACGTGTGAATATATGGCATTTTTAGTCAAAACATAAATTGTTTGTTTGAGAGAATAGAGCAGTGTTTTTCTAAAAAAAATGTTGTCTTTTGTCCTTCAGGCTTACAGCCTATGTGGTGAAAGTCTTTGCCATGGCAAATAATTTGATATCCATTGATAAAGACATCTTGTGTGGGGCAGTGAAGTGGCTGATCTTAGAAAAACAGAAACCAGATGGCCTCTTTCAGGAGGATGCCCCAGTCATCCATGGAGAGATGATGGTAAGTGCAGTCGGAATATTTGGAAGGATCCTATCATATGTAACTCACACCAGCATAGGCATAGTGATAACACAGAAGGCCCTGCAGCCAACCCCTGTCGTGCACTGCCAGAGGCACTGCCTGTCACAGGGTTGGGTGCTTATCAAGGTAGTCCCCAGGGCCTGGCCACCATGCATAGCCAAAGGCTATTTGCGCTATTTGCGCGTGGTGGTTGGGTTAATGTAAAGTAATTAAATATTACTTAAGGTAAGAAAAAACATTATAATTCACTGAAAAAAACAAAGGTTAGAGGGACATTATAGTTAGGAAATAGAATTAAAAATTCCACAGAAATTCACTTGAAAAAACAAAGGTTACAGGGACGTTATAGTTAGGTTCATATTTTACTCACACAGAACCATAGAAATTCAACAGTTATAGTTATCTCAAGTAACTATAACTCATGTCCTAAGGTAACTATAACCCACGCCCTCACCATGCAGTGCTAATTACCCCACATAATATATCACTCATAACATCTTCTATGTCATGATTGATTATATCACGGCAATATTTGCTGTAACATTATTGATGAGAAAACGGTGCATGCCAGGGTGAGAGTTATAGTAACCTTAGGGCACGAGTTCCAGTTACTTGAGATAACCATAAGTATAACTGCTGATTGTCTAAGGTTTTGTGTGAGAAAAATATTAACCTAATTATAACGCCCTTGTAACCTTTGTTTTTTTAGGTGAATTTCTATGTTGTTTTAAATTCTATTTCCTAACGATAACATCTCTGTGACCTTTGTTTTTTTTCAGTGAATATATATATATATATATATATATATGAGTATCCTGTATAAATTAGCATAACTCTAAATCTGTCTGTAAAATGTTTATTTTTTTATGTTTATTGGTTTTGTATATATTGATGTTTTCACGTACACACTCCATCTGTGACCAAGGCTACGCCGAAACACGTTGGAGGGAAGTCTATTTTCCAATAAAGACCTTTATTGATTATCAGCAGATTGGAGGTGTCCCAGCTTTCCTTGAATATAGAGGAAGATTTTCAGTATGTTTGGGAGTTCCGGAGCCTGTCTGGGACCTACAGCCTCTGTATTCCAGATGTTGTTTTGAGTATATATATATACATATATATATTTATTTATATATATATATATGTATATATATATATATATGTATGTGTGAGTGTGTGTGTGTATATATATATATATGTATATGTATATATATGTATATATAGGTATATATGTATATATGTATGCATATATATGTATGTGTATATATATATATATATATATATATACACATATATATATGTATGTATATATATGTATATATATATATATATATATATGTTAAGTTGTGGGGAACCCCACATGTTTTATTACCTTTACCACCTCATACCCCTACCCACCCCTAAACCCTAAAACCACACTTACCACCCTTAATCCCCAAATACACATTTATCTTCCAATGCCCCAACCCACCCATACCCTAAAATCACCCTTATTATCCAATACCCCTACCGACCCCAGACCCTAAAAGACCCTTACCACCCAATACCCCTACCCATTTCTAAACCCTAAAAACACCCTTACCGCCTATTACCTTACCCAAACCTAAACCCTAACAACACCCATACCACCATATACACCCACCCACCCCTAAAACCTAAAAGTACCCTTTCTGCCTTGTACCCTTACCCACTCCAAACCCCGAAAACACTCTTACGACCCTATACCCCTACCCACCCCAAAACCATAAAAACACCCTTATCATCCAATACCTTTACGCATCCCTCAATGCTAAAAACACTCATATCTCCCTACACCGCTACCCACTCCATAACCATAAAACACCCTTACCACTCATTAGCCTTACCCATGCCTAAACCCTTAAAACACTGATACCATCCAATACCCCTTCCCACCCCAACCCCTAAATTTGTATACATATATATTTATATAAATAAATATACATCTATATATATATATATATATATATATATAGATATATAGATATATATATGTATATACACCACATACACATGCACACACACCCACACACACTTACCCTAAGTATACTTACCTTTGCGTTGTAAAGATATTTATGGTAAAACCTTGCATTGTAAAAGTAATGCTTGGTAAGGGCATTGTGTGGTAATGGATGTGTGGTAATACCAGTGAGTGGTTCAGACCGCATGTTAAAGGCTATTTGCCCTTTGTGAATAGCAAACAGTTGTAAACCTACACAAAAGTGTTTGTTTACATGTATGAATGAGGCCCTCAGTTTTTTTTTTATCAGTGGATGCTCCATACGGAGGCCCAACAGTGCCGAGATATTGGCACAAGCTGAGTTAGAGTAGCTGAGAATGATCTTTGTGCACATGCCTTACAGCACACCTGTAAGGAAATGCCTCCTTGGCATGGTTGCCCCCTGACTTTTTGCCTTTGCTGATGCTATGTTTACAATTGAAAGTGTGCTGAGGCCTGCTAACCAGGCCCCAGCACCAGTGTTCTTTCCCTAACCTGTACTTTTGTATCCACAATTGGCAGACCCTGGCATCCAGATAAGTCCCTTGTAACTGGTACTTCTAGTACCAAGGGCCCTGATGCCAAGGAAGGTCTCTAAGGGCTGCAGCATGTCTTATGCCACCCTGGAGACCTCTCACTCAGCACAGACACACTGCTTGCCAGCTTGTGTGTGCTAGTGAGGACAAAACGAGTAAGTCGACATGGCACTCCCCTCAGGGTGCCATGCCAGCCTCTCACTGCCTATGCAGTATAGGTAAGACACCCCTCTAGCAGGCCTTACAGCCCTAAGGCAGGGTGCACTATACCATAGGTGAGGGTACCAGTGCATGAGCATGGTACCCCTACAGTGTCTAAACAAAACCTTAGACATTGTAAGTGCAGGGTAGCCATAAGAGTATATGGTCTGGGAGTCTGTCAAACACGAACTCCACAGCACCATAATGGCTACACTGAAAACTGGGAAGTTTGGTATCAAACTTCTCAGCACAATAAATGCACACTGATGCCAGTGTACATTTTATTGTAAAATACACCACAGAGGGCACCTTAGAGGTGCCCCCTGAAACTTAACCGACTATCTGTGTAGGCTGACTAGTTTTAGCAGCCTGCCACAAACCGAGACATGTTGCTGGCCCCATGGGGAGAGTGCCTTTGTCACTCTGAGGCCAGTAACAAAGCCTGCACTGGGTGAAGATGCTAACACCTCTCCCAGGCAGGAATTGTCACCCCTGGCGGTGAGCCTCAAAGGCTCACCTCCTTTGTGCCAACCCAGCAGGACACTCCAGCTAGTGGAGTTGCCCGCCCCCTCCGGCCAGGCCCCACTTTTGGCGGCAAGGCCGGAGAAAATAATGAGAATAACAAGGAGGAGTCACTGGCCAGTCAGGACAGCCCCTAAGGTGTCCTGAGCTGAGGTGACTCTAACTTTTAGAAATCCTCCATCTTGCAGATGGAGGATTCCCCCAATAGGGTTAGGATTGTGACCCCCTCCCCTTGGGAGGAGGCACAAAGAGGGTGTACCCACCCTCAGGGCTAGTAGCCATTGGCTACTAACCCCCCAGACCTAAACACGCCCTTAAATTTAGTATTTAAGGGCTACCCTGAACCCTAGAAAATTAGATTCCTGCAACAAGAAGAAGGACTGCCCAGCTGAAAACCCCTGCAGCGGAAGACCAGAAGACGACAACTGCCTTGGCTCCAGAAACTCACCGGCCTGTCTCCTGCCTTCCAAAGATCCTGCTCCAGCGACGCCTTCCGAAGGGACCAGCGACCTCGACATCCTCTGAGGACTGCCCCTGCTTCGAAAAGACAAGAAACTCCCGAGGACAGCGGACCTGCTCCAAGAAAAGCTGCAACTTTGTTTCCAGCAACTTTAAAGATCCCTGCAAGCTCCCCGCAAGAAGCGTGAGACTTGCAACACTGCACCCGGCGACCCCGACTCGGCTGGTGGAGATCCGACGCCTCAGGAGGGACCCCAGGACTACTCTGATACTGTGAGTACCAAAACCTGTCCCCCCTGAGCCCCCACAGCGCCGCCTGCAGAGGGAATCCCGAGGCTTCCCCTGACCGCGACTCCTTGAATCCAAAGTCCCGACACCTGGGAGAGACCCTGCACCCGCAGCCCCCAGGACCTGAAGGACCGGACTTTCACTGGAGGAGTGACCCCCAGGAGTCCCTCTCCCTTGACCAAGTGGAGGTTTCCCCGAGGAACCCCCCCCTTGCCTGCCTGCAGCGCTGAAGAGATCCCTAGATCTCCCATTGACTTCCATTACAAACCCGACGCTTGTTTCTACACTGCACCCGGCCGCCCCCGCGCCGCTGAGGGTGAAATTTCTGTGTGGACTTGTGTCCCCCCCGGTGCCCTACAAAACCCCCCTGGTCTGCCCTCCGAAGACGCGGGTACTTACCTGCAAGCAGACCGGAACCGGGGCACCCCCCTCTCTCCATTCTAGCCTATGTGTTTTGGGCACCACTTTGAACTCTGCACCTGACCGGCCCTGAGCTGCTGGTGTGGTGACTTTGGGGTTGCTCTGAACCCCCAACGGTGGGCTACCTTGGACCAAGAACTGAACCCTGTAAGTGTCTTACTTACCTGGAAAAACTAATCAAAACTTACCTCCCCTAGGAACTGTGAAAATTGCACTAAGTGTCCACTTTTAAAACAGCTATTTGTCAATAACTTGAAAAGTATACATGCAATTTTGATGATTTGAAGTTCCTAAAGTACTTACCTGCAATACCTTTCGAATGAGCTATTACATGTAGAATTTGAACCTGTGGTTCTTAAAATAAACTAAGAAAAGATATTTTTCTATATAAAAACCTATTGGCTGGATTTGTCTCTGAGTGTGTGTACCTCATTTATTGTCTATGTGTATGTACAACAAATGCTTAACACTACTCCTTGGATAAGCCTACTGCTCGACCACACTACCACAAAATAGAGCATTAGTATTATCTATTTTTTACCACTATTTTACCTCTAAGGGGAACCCTTGGACTCTGTGCATGCTATTCCTTACTTTGAAATAGCACATACAGAGCCAACTTCCTACATTGGTGGATCAGCGGTGGGGTACAAGACTTTGCATTTGCTGGACTACTCAGCCAATACCTGATCACACGACAAATTCCAAAATTGTCATTAGAAATTGATTTTTGCAATTTGAAAAGTTTTCTAAATTCTTAAAAGACCTGCTAGGGCCTTGTGTTAGATCCTGGTTAGCATTTCTTTTAGAGTTTAAAAGTTTGTTAAAAGTTTGAATTAGATTCTAGAACCAGTTTTAGTTTCTTAAAAAGTATTCCAACTTTTAGAAGCATAATGTCTAGCACAGATGTGAATGTGGTGGAACTCGACACCACACCTTACCTCCATCTACAGATGAGAGAGCTAAGGTCACTCTGTAAACTAAAGAAAATAGCAATGGGCCCCAAACCTACCAAAGTACAGCTCCAGGAGCTTTTGGCAGAGTTTGAAAAGGCCAACCCCTCTGAGGATGGCAACTCAGAGGATGAAGATAGTGACTTGGAGGGAAATTCCCCCCCTCCAGTCCTACTTAGGGAGAGCAGGGCTTCTCAAGCCCTGACTCCACAAATAATAGTCAGAGATGCTGGTTCCCTCACAGGAGGGACCAACAACTCTGAAATCACTGAGGATAACTCCAGTGAAGAGGACATCCAGTTAGCCAGGATGGCCAAAAGATTGGCTTTGGAAAGACAGATCCTAGCCATAGAGAGGGAAAGACAAGAGATGGGCCTAGGACCCATCAATGGTGGCAGCAATATAAATAGGGTCAGAGATTCTCCTGACATGTTGAAAATCCCCAAAGGGATTGTAACTAAATATGAAGATGGTGATGACATCACCAAATGGTTCACAGCTTTTGAGAGGGCTTGTGTAACCAGAAAAGTGAACAAATCTCACTGGGGTGCTCTCCTTTGGGAAATGTTCACAGGAAAGTGTAGGGATAGACTCCTCACACTCTCTGGACAAGATGCAGAATCTTATGACCTCATGAAGGGTACCCTGATTGAGGGCTTTGGATTCTCCACTGAGGAGTACAGGATTAGGTTCAGGGGGGCTCAAAAATCCTCGAGCCAGACCTGGGTTGACTTTGTTGACTACTCAGTGAAAACACTAGATGGTTGGATTCAAGGCAGTGGTGTAAGTAATTATGATGGGCTGTACAATTTATTTGTGAAAGAACACCTGTTAAGTAATTGTTTCAATGATAAACTGCATCAGCATCTGGTAGACCTAGGACCAATTTCTCCCCAAGAATTGGGAAAGAAGGCGGACCATTGGGTCAAGACAAGGGTGTCCAAGACTTCAACAGGGGGTGACCAAAAGAAAGGGGTCACAAAGACTCCCCAGCAGAAGGGTGATGAGACAACCAAAACTAAAAATAGTAAAGAGTCTTCTACAGGCCCCCAAAAACCTGCACAGGAGGGTGGGCCCAGAGCCTCTTCACAAAACAATGGGTACAAGGGTAAAAACTTTGATCCCAAAAAGGCCTGGTGTCATAGCTGTAAACAGCATGGACACCAAACTGGAGACAAGGCCTGTCCCAAGAAAGGTTCCACTCCAAACTCCCATCCAGGTAACACTGGTATGGCTAGTCTCCAAGTGGGATCAACAGTGTGCCCAGAGCAAATCAGGGTCCACACTGAAGCTACTCTAGTTTCTGAGGGTGGGGTGGATTTAGCCACACTAGCTGTCTGGCCGCCTAACATGCAAAAATACAGACAGCAACTCTTAATTAATGGGACTAGAATAGAGGGCCTGAGGGATACAGGTGCCAGTGTCACCATGGTGACAGAGAAACTGGTTTCCCCTGGCCAATACCTGACTGGAAAAACTTACACAGTCACCAACGCTGACAATCAGAGAAAAGTACATCCCATGGCAATGGTTACTTTAGAATGGGGAGGGGTCAATGGCCTGAAACAGGTGGTGGTCTCCTCAAATATCCCAGTGGACTGTCTGCTTGGAAATGACCTGGAGTCCTCAGCATGGGCTGAGGTAGAACTAAAAACCCATGCAGCAATGCTGGGTATCCCTGAACTGGTGTGTGTGAAAACAAGAGCACAATGCAAGGCACAGGGTGAAAAAGTAGAGCTGGAGTCTGGAAAAATGGCCCAGCCTACCAAGAGAACAGGAAAGTCAGTTGGGAAACCAACTGCAACACAGCCAAAGAAAGGGAACCTCTCTTCTCAGGAAGAAGTTCTGCCCTCTGAGGGAACTGAGCCTTTGGAGCTTGAACCTTATCAGGTTGAGCTCTTAGGCCCAGGGGGACCCTCAAGGGAAGAGCTGTGTAAGGGACAAGAAACCTGTCCCTCTCTTGAAGGCCTTAGGCAGCAAGCTGCTGAAGAGTCCAAAGGCAAGAAAAATGGAACACATAGGGTCTATTGGGAAGATGGGCTCCTGTACACTGAGGCCAGAGACCCCAAACCTGGTGCCACTAGGAGAGTGGTAGTGCCTCAGCTGTTCAGAGAGTTCATCCTAACATTGGCCCATGACATTCCCCTTGCTGGACATTTGGGACAAACCAAGACGTGGGAGAGGTTAGTCAACCACTTCTACTGGCCCAATATGTCCAACATGGTTAAGGAGTTTTGCCTCTCCTGCCCCACCTGTCAAGCCAGTGGTAAGACAGGTGGGCATCCAAAGGCCCCCCTCATTCCACTTCCTGTGGTGGGGGTGCCCTTTGAAAGAGTGGGTGTGGACATAGTTGGTCCACTGGAACCTCCCACAGCCTCAGGAAATATGTATATCCTGGTAGTAGTGGATCATGCTACCAGGTATCCTGAAGCTATTCCCCTTAGGTCGACTACTGCCCCTGCAGTAGCCAAGGCCCTCATTGGTATCTTTACCAGAGTGGGTTTCCCTAAGGAGGTGGTGTCTGACAGAGGTACCAACTTCATGTCAGCATACCTAAAGCACATGTGGAATGAGTGTGGAGTGACTTATAAATTCACTACACCTTACCATCCACAAACTAATGGCTTAGTTGAGAGATTCAACAAGACATTAAAGGGCATGATCATGGGGCTCCCAGAAAAACTCAAAAGGAGATGGGATGTCCTCCTGCCATGTCTGCTTTTCGCTTACAGGGAGGTACCACAGAAGGGAGTAGGGTTCTCACCCTTTGAACTTCTGTTTGGTCATCCTGTAAGGGGACCACTTGCCCTTGTTAAAGAAGGCTGGGAGAGACCTCTCCATGAGCCTAAACAGGACATAGTGGACTATGTACTTGGCCTTCGCTCTAGAATGGCAGAGTACATGGAAAAGGCAACCAAAAACCTTGAGGCCAGCCAACAGCTCCAGAAGTTTTGGTATGACCAAAAGGCTGCACTGGTTGAGTTCCAACCAGGGCAGAAAGTCTGGGTTCTGGAGCCTGTGGCTCCCAGGGCACTCCAGGACAAATGGAGTGGCCCTTACCCAGTACTAGAGAGGAAGAGTCAGGTCACCTACTTGGTGGACCTGGGCACAAGCAGGAGCCCCAAGAGGGTGATCCATGTGAACCGCCTTAAGCTCTTCCATGACAGGGCTGATGTGAATCTGTTAATGGTAACAGATGAGGATCAGGAAGCAGAGAGTGAACCTCTCCCTGATCTTCTGTCATCAGACCCAAAAGATGGCACAGTAGATGGAGTGATCTACTCAGACACCCTCTCTGGCCAACAGCAGGCTGATTGTAGGAGAGTCCTACAACAGTTTCCTGAGCTTTTCTCCCTAACCCCTGGTCAGACCCACCTGTGTACCCATGATGTGGACACAGGAGACAGCATGCCTGTCAAGAACAAAATCTTCAGACAGTCTGACCATGTTAAGGAAAGCATCAAGGTGGAAGTCCACAAGATGCTGGAATTGGGAGTGATTGAGCGCTCTGACAGCCCCTGGGCTAGCCCAGTGGTCTTAGTCCCCAAACCTCACACCAAAGATGGAAAGAAAGAGATGAGGTTTTGTGTGGACTACAGAGGGCTCAATTCTGTCACCAAGACAGATGCCCATCCAATTCCAAGAGCTGATGAGCTCATTGATAAATTAGGTGCTGCCAAATTTCTAAGTACCTTTGACTTGACAGCAGGGTACTGGCAAATAAAAATGGCACCTGGAGCAAAAGAAAAGACAGCATTCTCCACACCTGATGGGCATTATCAGTTTACTGTTATGCCCTTTGGTTTAAAGAATGCCCCTGCCACCTTCCAAAGGTTGGTGAATCAAGTCCTTGCTGGCTTGGAGTCCTTTAGCACAGCTTATCTTGATGATATTGCTGTCTTTAGCTCCACCTGGCAGGATCACCTGGTCCACCTGAGGAAGGTTTTGAAGGCTCTGCAATCTGCAGGCCTCTCTATCAAGGCATCCAAATGCCAGATAGGGCAGGGAACTGTGGTTTACTTGGGACACCTTGTAGGTGGAGGCCAAGTTCAGCCACTCCAACCCAAGATCCAGACTATTCTGGACTGGGTAGCTCCAAAAACCCAGACTCAAGTCAGGGCATTCCTTGGCTTGACTGGGTACTACAGGAGGTTTGTGAAGGGATATGGATCCATTGTGACAGCCCTCACTGAACTCACCTCCAAGAAAATGCCCAAGAAAGTAAACTGGACTGTGGACTGCCAACAGGCCTTTGACACCCTGAAACAGGCAATGTGCTCAGCACCAGTTCTCAAAGCTCCAGATTATTCTAAGCAGTTCATTGTGCAGACTGATGCCTCTGAACATGGGATAGGGGCAGTTTTGTCCCAAACAAATGATGATGGCCTTGACCAGCCTGTTGCTTTCATTAGCAGGAGGTTACTCCCCAGGGAGCAGCGTTGGAGTGCCATTGAGAGGGAGGCCTTTGCTGTGGTTTGGTCCCTGAAGAAGCTGAGACCATACCTCTTTGGGACTCACTTCCTAGTTCAAACTGACCACAGACCTCTCAAATGGCTGATGCAAATGAAAGGTGAAAATCCTAAACTGTTGAGGTGGTCCATCTCCCTACAGGGAATGGACTTTATAGTGGAACACAGACCTGGGACTGCCCATGCCAATGCAGATGGCCTTTCCAGGTTCTTCCACTTAGAAAATGAAGACTCTCTTGGGAAAGGTTAGTCTCATCCTCTTTCGTTTGGGGGGGGGTTGTGTAAGGAAATGCCTCCTTGGCATGGTTGCCCCCTGACTTTTTGCCTTTGCTGATGCTATGTTTACAATTGAAAGTGTGCTGAGGCCTGCTAACCAGGCCCCAGCACCAGTGTTCTTTCCCTAACCTGTACTTTTGTATCCACAATTGGCAGACCCTGGCATCCAGATAAGTCCCTTGTAACTGGTACTTCTAGTACCAAGGGCCCTGATGCCAAGGAAGGTCTCTAAGGGCTGCAGCATGTCTTATGCCACCCTGGAGACCTCTCACTCAGCACAGACACACTGCTTGCCAGCTTGTGTGTGCTAGTGAGGACAAAACGAGTAAGTCGACATGGCACTCCCCTCAGGGTGCCATGCCAGCCTCTCACTGCCTATGCAGTATAGGTAAGACACCCCTCTAGCAGGCCTTACAGCCCTAAGGCAGGGTGCACTATACCATAGGTGAGGGTACCAGTGCATGAGCATGGTACCCCTACAGTGTCTAAACAAAACCTTAGACATTGTAAGTGCAGGGTAGCCATAAGAGTATATGGTCTGGGAGTCTGTCAAACACGAACTCCACAGCACCATAATGGCTACACTGAAAACTGGGAAGTTTGGTATCAAACTTCTCAGCACAATAAATGCACACTGATGCCAGTGTACATTTTATTGTAAAATACACCCCAGAGGGCACCTTAGAGGTGCCCCCTGAAACTTAACCGACTATCTGTGTAGGCTGACTAGTTTTAGCAGCCTGCCACAAACCGAGACATGTTGCTGGCCCCATGGGGAGAGTGCCTTTGTCACTCTGAGGCCAGTAACAAAGCCTGCACTGGGTGAAGATGCTAACACCTCTCCCAGGCAGGAATTGTCACCCCTGGCGGTGAGCCTCAAAGGCTCACCTCCTTTGTGCCAACCCAGCAGGACACTCCAGCTAGTGGAGTTGCCCGCCCCCTCCGGCCAGGCCCCACTTTTGGCGGCAAGGCCGGAGAAAATAATGAGAATAACAAGGAGGAGTCACTGGCCAGTCAGGACAGCCCCTAAGGTGTCCTGAGCTGAGGTGACTCTAACTTTTAGAAATCCTCCATCTTGCAGATGGAGGATTCCCCCAATAGGGTTAGGATTGTGACCCCCTCCCCTTGGGAGGAGGCACAAAGAGGGTGTACCCACCCTCAGGGCTAGTAGCCATTGGCTACTAACCCCCCAGACCTAAACACGCCCTTAAATTTAGTATTTAAGGGCTACCCTGAACCCTAGAAAATTAGATTCCTGCAACAAGAAGAAGGACTGCCCAGCTGAAAACCCCTGCAGCGGAAGACCAGAAGACGACAACTGCCTTGGCTCCAGAAACTCACCGGCCTGTCTCCTGCCTTCCAAAGATCCTGCTCCAGCGACGCCTTCCGAAGGGACCAGCGACCTCGACATCCTCTGAGGACTGCCCCTGCTTCGAAAAGACAAGAAACTCCCGAGGACAGCGGACCTGCTCCAAGAAAAGCTGCAACTTTGTTTCCAGCAACTTTAAAGATCCCTGCAAGCTCCCCGCAAGAAGCGTGAGACTTGCAACACTGCACCCGGCGACCCCGACTCGGCTGGTGGAGATCCGACGCCTCAGGAGGGACCCCAGGACTACTCTGATACTGTGAGTACCAAAACCTGTCCCCCCTGAGCCCCCACAGCGCCGCCTGCAGAGGGAATCCCGAGGCTTCCCCTGACCGCGACTCCTTGAATCCAAAGTCCCGACACCTGGGAGAGACCCTGCACCCGCAGCCCCCAGGACCTGAAGGACCGGACTTTCACTGGAGGAGTGACCCCCAGGAGTCCCTCTCCCTTGACCAAGTGGAGGTTTCCCCGAGGAACCCCCCCCTTGCCTGCCTGCAGCGCTGAAGAGATCCCTAGATCTCCCATTGACTTCCATTACAAACCCGACGCTTGTTTCTACACTGCACCCGGCCGCCCCCGCGCCGCTGAGGGTGAAATTTCTGTGTGGACTTGTGTCCCCCCCGGTGCCCTACAAAACCCCCCTGGTCTGCCCTCCGAAGACGCGGGTACTTACCTGCAAGCAGACCGGAACCGGGGCACCCCCCTCTCTCCATTCTAGCCTATGTGTTTTGGGCACCACTTTGAACTCTGCACCTGACCGGCCCTGAGCTGCTGGTGTGGTGACTTTGGGGTTGCTCTGAACCCCCAACGGTGGGCTACCTTGGACCAAGAACTGAACCCTGTAAGTGTCTTACTTACCTGGAAAAACTAATCAAAACTTACCTCCCCTAGGAACTGTGAAAATTGCACTAAGTGTCCACTTTTAAAACAGCTATTTGTCAATAACTTGAAAAGTATACATGCAATTTTGATGATTTGAAGTTCCTAAAGTACTTACCTGCAATACCTTTCGAATGAGCTATTACATGTAGAATTTGAACCTGTGGTTCTTAAAATAAACTAAGAAAAGATATTTTTCTATATAAAAACCTATTGGCTGGATTTGTCTCTGAGTGTGTGTACCTCATTTATTGTCTATGTGTATGTACAACAAATGCTTAACACTACTCCTTGGATAAGCCTACTGCTCGACCACACTACCACAAAATAGAGCATTAGTATTATCTATTTTTTACCACTATTTTACCTCTAAGGGGAACCCTTGGACTCTGTGCATGCTATTCCTTACTTTGAAATAGCACATACAGAGCCAACTTCCTACAACACCTATTCCTCTCACTTGTTAAAACACACACTATCATCAAGTTAAAAATATTTGAGATGTGAAATGTGGAGAATTAGAAAGGTACATTCTATGCAACACCTTTGACAGATGTTAGGTGTTCACATTTTTCATACTGTTGTAGTACCTAATGTACTTGTGATGTTGATGAGGTACGACTTCACCAAATTTGAAGAATTTTATCGATAAAGGGCAGCTCCAAACTATTCTCATGCTGTGACAAGTTTATAACTCAAGAGGATTCTACACTGCCTGACTCTGCTTACAAACCGTACCTAGAACTGGCTGATTTCAACATGACTACGCCAGTCCATAGCACACCATGACTGTTGCTTTGTTTCAGATCAACGGCTCTACCCTCTAGAGCGAAACATGTGCCTGCTGAAACTTCCACTGCTCATACACCAAGAAGGAGCAAGTGCTTGTTGAATAACTAACATGAATAAAAAAACTTGAGACATCTACTAATTGGCTCAGAATTTATATTTACAAGTAAAGAGAGCTGTTAGCCCTTCTTCATTAGAAGTGTTTGAACTCACTGGATTGAAATGCCCCTCTACATAAAGCAAACAACTTATCTGCCTACGACTCAGACACTGTCAAGGCTAACCAATGAAGTCCCAGCCCATACATTGACCACAGTCCCTTTCTTGAAGTGCAAGACTGTAAAGATCTCAAGGTTGGAAACCTTTAAAAAAGCAGGTGAAAACCTTACAAAAATAGAGTTTGCAATAGAAGAAAATCTGCAAAACCTACCTTTCTTCAGGAGAATGGTTCTATAAAAAACATCGGTGAGATAGTTCTCTAGTCAAAAAATAAATAAATAAGTCAAAAATAATAATAAATAAGACCACAAAAAGTTTGAAGCAAAAAAGTTTTTTGCAGCAAATTACTCTTCAAGGGAGGATGTGCAAAGTTGATTAAGTTACTTGTTCCAGTGCATCCCAAATGACACTTCTTTTTTGTTTCCTGCATCTGTTACATTTACAGCTTCTAATGTTGACTCTCCAAATTTCAAACAAATCATCACTTGACAGTGAAAAGCACGACTTTTCTAACAAGGGGCAGACAAATGTTAATTTTTAAAAAATTATTTTTACAGTTCTTTCCATATCATCCAGAAGCCAATAGGTACACTTGGCAGTCCCAATAAAAAGTACATTGTGGTTTTTATGGTTGAGCCTATGAGTGCATGCACTAGCGCATGTGTCTTGCTTGCAAGACTCTGTTGTGTACAGTAAAGGGCTTGGAACCGCCTGTCACTCACCATTTGTTGGTTTGCGTGGCACTCTTCTTTACAGCCTCATAATTTGTCAAAACAGGCCTGGCATTATGTATGTTCCTCTGTGTGGAGCAGGGACCAAGAACTGATCGATTCAACTTAATTAGTGCCCTTACGCTGCTCCCAACATGATTGAGGTATTATTTTGTTCTTTTCAACTTCTAGTGCCCTACGAACAGAAGGCTTGTGACTGGCAAAAACGTGCACAGAAGGACAAACAAAATTGCAAAGTTTTCTTTTTTAACACCTTCGCTGCCAGGCCTTTTCCCCCTCGGGTGCCAAGCCTTTTTTTTATCTGTTTGGGGCAATCTGCGCTTAGGCCCTCATAATTTTTTGTCCACATAAGCTGCCCTTGCCAAATTTGCGTCCTTTTTTTCCAAAATGCTAGGGATTCTAGAAGTACCCAGACTTTGTGGGTTCCCCTGAAGGAGACCAAGAAATTAGCCAAAATACAGCAAGCATTTCGTTTTTATCAAAAAAATGGGAAAAAAGGGCTGCAGAAGAAGGCTTGTGTTTTTTTCCCCTGAAAACGGCATCAAAAAAGGGTTTGCGGTGCTCAAATCACCAGCTTCCCAGCTTTCAGGAACAGCCAGACTTGAATCAGAAAACTCAATTTTTCAACACAATTTTGTAATTTTACTGGGACATACCCCATTTTTACTATTTTTTGTGCTTTCAGCCTCCTTCCAGTTAGTGACAGAAATGGGCGTGAAACCAATGCTAGATCCCAGAAAGCTAAACATTTCTGAAAAGTAGATACAATTCAGCCAGGGGTAATTTGTGTAGATCCTACAAGGTTTTCCTACAGAAAATAACAGCTGAAATAAAAAATATATTGAAATTGAGGTGAAAAAAACAGCAATTTTTCTCCACATTTTACTCTCTAAATGTTTCCTGCGATGTCAGATTTTTTAAAGAAATATACTGTTACGTCTGCTGGACTCCTCTGGTTGCAGGTATATATAGGGCTTGTAGGTTCATCAAGGACCCTAGGTACCCAGAGCCAATAAATGAGCTGGACCTTGCAATGGGTTTTCATTCTGTACCGGGTATACAGCCATTCATTTGCTGAAATATTAAGAGTGAAAAATAGGTATCAAGAAAAGAAAACCTTTGTATTTCCAAAATGGGCACAAGATAAGGTTTTGCTAAGCAGTAGTTATTTGCACATCTGTGAATTCCGGGGTGCTCATACTCGCATGTGAATTATAGGACATTTCTCAAATAGACGTATTTTTTACACATTGTCTTACATTTGGAAGGAAATAATTTAGAGAAAGACAAGGGGCAATAACACTTGTTTTGATATTCTGTGTTCCCTCAAGTCTCCTGATAAAAATGGTACCTCACTTGCGTGGGAAGGCCTAATGTTCGCGACAGGAAACTCAACATGGACACATCACATTTTTACATTGAACTCTGACGTGTTTTTTGCAAAGTCCCTAGCTGTAGATTTTGGCCTCCAGCTAAGCTGCCACCTTGGGAAACCTACCAAATCTGGGAATTTTTTAAAGCGAGACACTTAGGGGAATCCAAGATGGGGTGACTTTGGGCTCTCACCAGGTTCTGTTACCCAGAATCCTGTGAAAACCTCAAAATTTGGCTAAAGAAAACACTTTTTCCTCACATTTCGGTGACAGAAAGTTCTGGAATCTGAGAGGAAACACAAATTTCCTTCCACCCAGCATTCCCCCAAGTCTCCCGATAATAATGGCACCTCACTTGGGTGGATAGGCCTTGTGCCCGTGACAGGAAATGCCCCAAAACACAACGTGGACACATCACATTTTCCCAAATAAAACAGAGCTGTTTTTTGCAAAGTGCCTAGCTGTGGATTTTGGCCTCTAGCTCAGCCGTCACCTAGGGAAACCTACCAAACCTGTGCATTTTTTAAAAGTAGACACCAAGGGGAATCCAAGATGGTGTGACTTGCGAGGCTCTCTCCAGGTTCTGTTACCCAGAATCCTGTGCAAACCTCAAAATTTGGCTAAAAAACAACTTTTCCTCACATTTCGGTGACATAAACTTCTGGAATCTGAGAGGAGCCACAAATTTCCTTCCACCAAGCATTCCCCCAAAGTCTCCCAATATAAATGGCACCACACTTGTGTGGGTAGACCTAGTGCCCGCGGCAGGAAATGCCCCAAAACACAACATGGACACATCACATTTTCCCAAATAAAACAGAGCTGTTTTTGCAAAGTGCCTAGCTGTGGATTTTGGCCTCTAGCTCAGCCAGCAAGTAGGGAAACCTACCAAACCTGTGCATTTTTGAAAAGTAAACCCCTAGGGGAATCCAAGATGGGGTGAGTTGCGGGGCGTTCACCAGGTTCTGTTACCCTGAATCCTGTGCAAACCTCAAAATGTGGCTAAAAAACACTTTTTCTTCACATTTGGGTGACAGAAAGTTCTGGAAACTGAGAGGAGCCACAAATTTCCTTCCACCCAGCGTTCCCCCAAGTCTCCAGATAAAAATGGTACTTCACTTGTGTGGGTAGGCCTAGTGCCTGCGAAAGGAAATGCCCCAAAACACAATGTGGACACATCAAAATTAACAATACAAAACTAACTGTTTTTGCAGGGGGGGCACCTGCGTTTTTGGTTCTGGGATCAGCTGCCATATAGGGAAACCTACCAAACCCAAACATTTCTGAAAACTAGACACCCGAGGGAGTCCATGGAGGTGTGACTTGCATTGATCCCCCAGTGTTTTCTTACCTAGAATCCTTTGCAAACCTCAAAATTTGGCTAACAAAACACTTTTTCCTCATATTTCGGTGACAGAAAGTTCGGGAACCTGAAAATAGCCACAAATTTCCTTCCACCCAGCATTCCCCCAAGTCTCCCAATAAAAATGAGACTTCACTTGTGTGGGTGGCCCAGGTGCCTGCAACAGAAAAAGGCCAAAACCTGTAGAGATTACACAGGGGATTACACAGCGAGTTGATAAGCACATATTTTTCTTTTTTACATCTTTAGGCTGACTCTGCTTTGGGGACCCACACAAGTGAGGTATCATTTTGCTTGGGAGACTGAGGGAAATGCTGGGTGGTAAGAAATTTGTGCCCAAGCGGTGATCCTACAAAGAAAAGTGGGGAAAATATGCTTTTTTAAGCAAATTCTGAGGTTTGCAGAGGAGTCTGGGTAAGAAAATGTTGGGGGATCCAGGCAAGCCACACCTCACTGGACTCCTTGGGAGGTGTGGCTCTCCTTGGGAGAGTGGCTTCACCATCAGATGATTCCTCTCTGACAGAAAATTCACTTCCAGAATCTTGCACTTCCTCCTCTGCCTCAGATGCAGAGTCAGTCTCATAATCATGGTCAGAAGACAACTCAAAAAACACACCAACAACCTGCTGAGTGGTCATCCTACAGCTAGCCATGATCCTTCCTACAAAAAGTAACTGGACAAATGCACCACCAACAACCAGCACTGTGTAAGATAAGTAATAAACAAAGTGAAGCTTTATCACTAAGAGTTATAAACTCAAAAACTATACCGCTCACTTGCCTGAAAAAGCTTGACTCACCAGCAACTACTCAGCACAGCCACAGCAATCACCAACGATATCCCACTAAAAAGAAAAAGGAAAAGCAAATTAGACAGAAGACAACACAAATATCATTGTGCATAAATCGAAGGACAATTTCACACACAATCCTGCATTTAGTACACCACCTACAAACATGTCATTCATGCATGGCAAAAATACTCCTTTTGAGTACATTTATTTACTTACCTAAAACATGCAACTACACAAACCGCAGGACAACCACTGCCAAAACCGCAACAAGCCACAGCAAAGGAAGCAAAAGCTTTGAGCTAGAACAAAAAGGAGAAATAAACTGTTATAATCACAAATGCAAATACTTCGCTGGTTGACAAACACCCCGCCACCAAACATTCATATTTTTTCCTGGTGCCTAGTGTTCTCTGCCCCCCTTGGAGGCAGATGGGCCTAAAACAAATAGGCCGATCTGCCCCCAAGGGGTGCTGAACTGCCCAATAGTGCTTTTTGCCCCTTGGGGGTGACCTTATCCAAGGGGGCGCCGCAGCACACAAAAAAACAAAAGAAAGAAAAAAGAATCCCCGGCGTCTTTATGGTTTAGAAGGGCCTAAAAAAAATAGGCCAATCTGCCCCCAAGGGGGGCAGAAATGGCATAGATTATATTGCCCTCTTTGGGGGGCGACCCTTGCCCAAGGGGCCACTCCCCCCACACAAAGCACACAGACACACACATGATCCCTGGCGCTAAGTGGATTCTGCCCGGCTTAAAATAAATAGGCAAATCTGCCCCCAAGGGGGGCAGAACTGCCCAATAGTGCTTTTTGTCCGTTGGGGGCAACCCTTGTCCAAGGGGGCACCCCCCAACACACAAAAAACAAAAGAAAGAAAAACAAAAAATCCCTGGTGTCTTTATGGTTTCTGCCCCCCGGGGGCAGAAGGGCCCAAAAAAATAGGCCAATCTGCCCCCAAGGGGGGCAGAAATGCCATAGATTATATTGCCTCCTTTGGGGGGTGACCCTTGCCAAAGGGACCACCCTCCCACACAAAGCACACACACACACACAAGATCCTTGGCGCTAAGTGGATATTGCCATCCTTGGGGGTGGATGGGCCTAAAACAAATAGGCTGAAAATACACAAAGAGGGACCCCTCTAATATCACAAAAGGAATTTTGAATAAACAATTCACATTGAAAACTAATTGTACATATTAGTCCATATACAACAGAAAGGTCCTAAATTCAACCAAAACGATAAGTCCAAAGTTTATTCAGATTGTGATTACACATTAGACAGTCCAAAATCCAAAGAAATTTGTGGTTCCAGCCAACACGTGTTTCGTCTTGGGAAATGTTTATATCCCTAACGACTTCTTCAGGGCTAGAAATCATAAACAAAATACACGAGTTAAGACCAATATGCTCAACCATCAAGTTCGTGATATATGTGTGATAAAGCTCAAGGAAGGTGAAATTTGGATAATATAACCCACTACGTTAAGTGAGAGAAATGAATTCAAGGTAAGTACCTGATAGAAAGCCTAAATACACAAACCCGAAATTTACAAAACATACCGTAAACTCTATAAAAATAATAAACAACTTTTAGTTAGAAACCAGAAACCAGTACATGCCACCATAGTGCACCACCGTGTTCACAAGGCCACTAATTGTTAAACCAAAATACCTTGTTATCCACTAGAGCTTGACCAACCAAGCTGTAATGCCAAATGTAATCCGACATGTAACTTATCCAAATGGAGTTTTGATCTGCTGTTAAGAAATAAAGAACACAAGCACTTAAGAAAGCTAGAATTTAACATATTGTGCCATAAAAGTCCCCCTGATATGCACAATAAACATGCACAATAGCCCACCAATAATCCATAATATAACAACAGTATACTAGTAAATATCAATAAATTATATATAGTAAATCTTTTTGAAGGAAAGTACCGTTTTAGGGTAGTCTCGCAACAATAATCATTCAATTCCCGACAACAGCATACAGTCAAACTCACCCCGATCTTCAACAAATAGTATCTGTAATCCGAAACCGGCGTCTCCGTGTGCGGACGCTTAGCGAGTGCGCTGACCATGCGCACATGAACACGGAAGTAAATAAACTCCCGGGTTACCACGATCCTTCAAAAAATATAGTATCTGTGATCCGAACACGGCGTCTCCGTGTGCGGACGCCTAGCGAGTGCGCTGACCATGCGCACATGAACCCGGAAGTAAATATACTCCCGGGTTGCCACGATCCAATAGAAGGGCGCAAAAATAGACAACGAACTTAAAAAAACGTCCCGAACTAAATGTTAACAGGTACACCATGATTAGCCCAATCATACATTAACCAATGTAGCTTTATGGCTGCAATAAACAACAAATCGTTTGATAAGAGAATTATTATAAACTAGTACAAGTCTATATTACTGAAACAAATTTTTTGCCAAAATGCAGTAAAATGCAATAAATAAAATTAAATACTCTTATCACCAGTCACTAGATGTTATAAAGGAAACACACTAACGCCATAAATTTACAAGGTTTCTCAGTGAAACACCTAGTGGTGTAAACAATCAGGAAATATTATCTTATATGACTCAAATACCGTTAAAAAATACTAGCACGTGAAGCCACTGATAACAAGACCAATAACCAAATTAAGGAACATATAGGGATAATTTTCAATCATATGAATGCAAGCGAGGCCCCCATGTTTGCTTAAAAGCTATGATGTTTGAGAATCTTGGTATTTAACTCATGAGTGCAAATATATCATACAAAATCAAACAGTACTTACAACAAACCACAATGTGTGAATCAACATCTCAGTGTAATAAATGCAACATGCTGTAATCATAGAGAGCCAAAATTTAGTCACCCAAAAAGAATTCCAATTCTCTATCGGAATTTAATCCTGATTCCACAGCTCTTAATTTCATGATCCATAGTGCTTCTTGTCTACGTAAACGTAGCTCTCTGTTGCCTCCCCTAGGGTCCCGGGGGATGTGTTCAAGTCCAAAGAATCCAAAGCATTTATGGGTTGATTGTGCCTCGCACGACATCATATGTGCCACTAACGGATATCTCATATCAGCATTCTTGAGAGCACGCATATGTTCTCCTATTCTGATTTTGAGTGGTCTTATGGTGCTTCCAACATAAATTCTAGAACATTTACAGCGTATTATATAAACAACAAAGTTGGAGTTGCAGTCCATAGTGGAACAAATTACAAATGATTTACCATTGTAAAAGAAATTCTGCATCTTATGACAAATAGGCTGATATGCCCCCAAGGGAGGCAGAACTGCCTAATAGTGCTTTTAGCCCCTTGGGGGCGACACTTTCCCAAGGGGCCGCCCCCAACACACAAAATAAACAGCCACAAAAACAATCCATGGTTTCTAGTGGCTTCTGCCCCCCTTGGGGGCAGATCGGCCTAAAAATAAAAGGCCAATCTACCCCCCAGGGGGGCAGAAATGACGATAAGTATATTTGCCCCCCAAGGGGAGCCACCCTTGCCCATGGGGTCGCTCCCCCACACTGTATATATACACACACACACACACATAAACAAATTCCCTGGTGTCTAGTGGGCATTCCTGCTGCCCGATCGCATCGCGATTGAGCAGCAGGAATGCTGAAAGAGACATTGAGGGAAAGGAAAACCATTTCCTTTCCTCCGAAGGCTCTTTTTTTGCAATTCCCCCAGCCCGGAGGAAAAACGTACCTCCTTTTTCGAAGACGCACTGGAAGCAAATAGCTTCCAGCGAGCCTGGCACCCCCTGATGATGTCAGCACACAATCGCGTGCTGATGTCATTGGGGGGGTGGGGAAGCGATTCCCTTTCCAACCCTGACCTGCGGGTTGGGAGGTGGCCCTAGGAGGGAGCGCTAGAGCTTCCCCCGAAGGCCGGTGTCAGGACGTAATGGTTACGTCCGTGGCATCTCAGCTCCACAGCCACGAACGTAGTCCATGGCGAGAAAGGGGTTAAAGCTAACTTTTGTTTATTTTGCCAAGTTGTCTTTGCTCACGTTCTCACTTTCCACTTATGTTTTCTTTTGTTTTTGTTTGTGGGCGCTCTTCTCAAAAGATGACTATTAACTTGTTTGAAATATTGCAAAGCAACATTTTTTCTTTATTATGTTTAACTTATGAAATGATGCTTTAACACAGAATCATGCAGTACGCACCAATCCACCCCACTTTACCCTACACCAATCCACCCCACTCCACTCCAAACCACTCACCCCAATACACTCCGACCCACCACACTCCAATCCTCCTAACTCACCCCAGTCTAATCTGCCCCACTCCAGTTTTCCCTACTAATCAAAAACAATCTGTGCCACTCCAAAACAATCTACCCCACTCCAATCCAAAACAATCTGCCACACTCCAAAACAAAACAATATGCCCCACTCCAATCCCAAACAATATGCCCCACTCCCATCTACCCCACACCAATCTGCCCACCCCAATCCAAAACAATCTGCCCTACTCCAATCCACCCCAATCCAAAACAATCTTCTCCACTGCAATCTGCTGCATTCCAACCCACAACAATCTGCCCCACTCCAAATCTGCCCCACGGCAATCCAAAATGATCTACCCCACTCCAGTCTAAATCAATCTACCCCACTCCAGTCAACCTCACTCCAATCTGCCCTACTTCCATCCAAAATAATCTGCCCACTCCAGTCTGCCCCACTTCAATCCAAAACAATACACCCCACTTCAATCCAAAACAATATCCCCGCCCCATCTAACCCACTCCAATCTGCCCCACTCAAGTCCAGAACAATCTGCTCCTCTCCAATCTTCCCCAATCCAGAATGATCTGCCTCACTGAAATCTGCTGCTCTCCAATCCAAAACAATGTGCCCCACTCCAATCTGCCTCACTGCAATCCAAAACAGTTTGCTCCACTCCATTCCAAAACAATCTGCTCCAGTACAGTCCACCTTACTCCAATCATCCCCAATTAATCCAAAACAGTCAGCCTCACTCCATTCTGCACCACTCCAATCCAAAATATTCTGTCCCACTCCAATCCGCCTCACTCCAATCCAAAACAATACACCCCACTTCAATCTAATCCATTATCACCCCAATCCAGTCCACCCCACTCCATCCCAATTCACCCCACTCCCATCCAACCTACCCCACTCCCATCCAATCCACCCACCAACCCAATCCACCCCACCCCAATCTACCCTACTCCAATATGCCCCACTCCAATCTACACTACTCCGATCGAAAACAATCTGCCCCACTCCAGTCTGCCTCTCTCCAATCTATAACAATCTGTCCCAATCCAATCTGCCCCACTCCAGTCTGCCCCATTCCAATGCAGAACAAACTGCCCCACTCCATTCTCCCCAAATCCATTCCAAATCATTGTGCCCCACTCCAGTCTGTCCCACTCCAATTGAAAACAATTTGTTCCACTCCAAGCTGCCCTACTCCAATTTAAAACAATCTGCCCCATTCCAATCTGGTCCACTTCAATCCAAAATAACCTGCCCCACTCCAATCCACTTCAATCTGCCCCACTTTATTCCTAAACTACCTACTTCACTCCAACCAGCCCCATTGCACCCTGCCCCACTCCAGTCCCACACAGTCCACTCCAATCCAGTCCATTTTACCTCGCCTCAATCCACCTCATCTCACCCCAATCCAATACACTGCATCCCAATTCACCCCACTCGAATCAACCACAATCCAGTCTACCCCACACCAATCCAATCCAGCTGAGCCTAATCTACCCCACTCCAATTCAATACAACTCAACCCATTCTAAATCCATCCCACCCCAATCCACTCCAGTCCAGTCCACCCCACTTCAGTCCAAAGCACCACACTCCAGTCCGATCCACCCTACTCAAGTCCAATCAACCCCAATCCAATCTAACCCACTCCAATCTACCCTACCCCACCCCACCCAACTCCAATCCATCCCACCCCAATCCAACCCTCCCTACTCCAGCCAACCCACCCCATTCCAATCTAATCCAATCCAATCCACCCCACTCCAATCAAGCCCGCCGCTACCCAATCCACTTCACTCCAGTCCACCCTCACCACCCTAGTTCATCCCACTCCAATACAATCCACTTTAACCCACCACACTCCAGTCCAATCTAGTCCACATTAATCCACCCTACTCCAGTCCAATCCACCCCACTCCAAACCACTTTAATCTACCCTCTTCAATCCAGTCCACCCCACACCAATCCAATCCACTCCACACCAACCCTACACACCACACCAATCCAATCCACTCCACACCAATCCAATCCTCCCCACTCTAATCCAATCCATCCCACTCCAATCCAATCCACCCACTCCGGTCCAATCCACCACAATCCACTACAATCCACCCCACTCCAATCCGCCCCAACCCAATTCAATCCACCTCACCCCAATCCAATCCACCACAATCTAATTAAATCCACCCCAATCCACCCCACCCCAATCCAGTCCACCCCAAACCACTACACTCAATCCAATCCACCCCAATCCACCCCACTCAATCCAGTCCACCCCACTCAATCCAACTCACCGCAATTCGATACACCCCAATCCAGTCCACCCCACTCCAGTCCACCCCATTCCAATCCAACACACCCCAATCCAATCCACCTCACTTCAATGCAATCCACCACACTCCAATCCACCCTACTCCAGTTCATCCCACTGCAGCCCACCACACACCAATCCACCGACCCTATTTCAACCCACCCCACTCCAAGTCACTCCACCCCACTTCAATCCACCCCACCATACTCATTCCATTTCACCACACTCTACTCAAATCCACCCACTCTATTCCAGTCTAATCCACCCCATCCCATCCTAGTTTAGTCCACCCCACTCCAATCCATCCAACCTGCCCCACTCCAATCCAATCCACCCCAGCCCAGTCAAATCCAATCTGCCCCACTCCAAAACAATCCACCCCACTCCAATCCAATCCACGCCTATCCAATCCACCCCACTCCAATCCAGTGAATTCAAACCACCCCACTCCAGTCCAATCTAACCCACCTCACTCCAATCCACCCAAGCCCTATCTCTCCAATCCAAACCACCACCCCAATACAATCTAATCCACCCTACTAAAATTCACCCAAATCCCATCTACCACACCCCATTTCAATCCACTTCACCTCACCCCACTCCAATCCAATCCACACCAATCCACCCCACTCTACTCCAATCCAATCCACCCCACTCTACCTCAAGACACTCCAACCCACTTCACCCTATTCCACCCCACTCCACTCTATGACACTCTCTGCCACTGAACTCTACTCCCCTATACTCAACTCTACAACACTCTAGTCCTCCTACTTCACTCTATGGCATTCTTACAAATCTGCACTATGACATTTTGTTCTCCCACTTTACTCTGGCACTCCACAACACTAACATATAGCCATGCTGAACAGGAGCCACACTGGTGTACAACATAGCAAAACACATTGCCAAAGTTAATAGCTCTTGTATGGGCAAGACCTTTTGGCTTTGCCAATGCTTGTCTAATTTTGGAGAAGTGTCTTGAGGTCGGATTTAAAACCGCTGTACACTAAACGCTGTTGGGAAGAACCAGAACACATTAATCATGCCTCATCTACGTATGCAAGGGATTGTACTTGTTACATTGGGAAATGGGGGAAAAACACTTAAACGTATGGCATGCTCAGGACTGTCGCTTGTATATCCAGTTTGAGAGACGCACAAAAATGCCGAGACTTTCAGAGCATCGCAGTACTCATTGCATGATAAACATTCTAAACAACTATTGAGAGACAAAAAAGAGTTTTGTCAGAAGTTGGAAACTTGCAAACTCATTGTCACGGACTGCACTGTACAAAATGTCCTAGGGGTGCAACCAGCGTGTGTGCCAGTTGTTTACATCTCTGGGTCACTTTGGCATCACAAAAGGCGCTGCAGACGCTTTCACAACCCTTTTTGTAATATGGGTTTTGCATGCACAAACTTGTACATCAGCATGATCAAAAGGGGTTGTTCATTAATCTGCATGTGTGTTTGGCCCCATTCAGATGAGGAAACCTTTAGCCATTGCGGCGCGCTGTATTACAGATGTGAATGTAATGGTAAAGAAGCTGTCAAGTGACGCACTGATTGTGTGCCACACAAAAGTGGTGCACAGAGGACTCCTCTGAGAAAGAGGGAAAGGGGTGCCAGAGACCCCACAGGCACGCCCTGCACGGAGGTGCAGTCATTGCCTCTACCCACCTGCAGGGACGCCCTTGCCTTTCTTTGAAACTGAGCCCAGTCTCTGTAGTGAAAAGCAAACCAGTGACTTCAACCGCTGATCTGCCTTCCACTAATGGGCAATCCCGAGTGAGGGAACACGAGTTCGCTCCTGCATTTTGAACAGCTCATTGTCTGATATTGGGCACACTGCCCCAGTTACGCCTGACGTACTGAGTCAAGGGTGTGCCTCCTGGCAAAGTGGGGCAGTGCTGTATCCGTAATATGGCCCGTGTGTGTAAAACTGAGATACACAAAAACTACATAACATTTACACAGCTTTGGTTCTGTTAGACATTTTACAACAGCCACAGCCTGACGGACTGCAAGCGAGGAAACCTAGTAACATTATAGCTCAGGAGTGTCCCAAAACAGGTTTTTATCTTATGAGAAGCTTTTGTGGGGAAATAGCCACAAATCTAAAGTAGGAGGCATTTCTGGTTTTCTGGTAGAATCAGCAGCTAGTTAAAAATAAAAGCAATGGCATAGAACAGATTTGGAGGTACCTCCACTATATGGCACCACATAGTGGCAGCTAACGCTACCTGTATGGTCATGAATATATTACAAAGGCATAGTAAGGGTGGTTCACTAGCCAGCAATATAGCTAGTGTGGTTCATTTCTTGACCCATGGCTGAAGGGTTGGAACACTCCTCATGAAGATCTTGGAAAGCCACATTTGAAGGCTACTCTATTTGAAGAAAAGCACACATATGATGCAAATCCTGATTGCAGGTAACTGGTTTTCAATTAGCCTTTGCCAAAATGGTGTCCACTTTCCACAATGTGTATTGATGAAACAGATATTTACAGGAATAAATGGGTAAGAATTCAAGAAAGATGTTAAGTTTAACCGACTTTGTCACACCATTTTTCCACAGGGCGGGTCCCAAGGTTCGGAGCCCGAGGCATCGCTCACAGCTTTTGTCCTGATTGCACTGGCAGAAGCTAAAGACATCTGCAGTGGGTATATCAGTGTAAGTTCTGGTCATTACCTAAGGCAGACGACAACGTCCATTAGTCTAAAAGAATTGTTAAATATCTCACCCTTGGACCGGTCAAAACTGCCAGAATTTAAAGCGAGAAAAGATTGTGATATTTATCATATCATGCAGATTTTGGTGTAGTAAGTACAGACCTGCCAACTCACACGATGCCACCGTGTGCCCTAGGGCATCCGCTCCCCTCTCACAGTCACCCGGCGAGGAGCCGATATCATACTCTGGGAGGGGAAAACAGCCACAAAACACTGCACAATACAGGCTTTCAGCAGTTTTTGGAGGCTCTGAGCAGCCGCTGTCAATTATGAGGTGTGAAAACACATCAGAACGTTAATGGCAACAGCCTCATCATGCTTCTGTTTTTTTGTTTGTTTGTTTGTTTGTTAACAATCAAGAGTTGGGGCAATAGTGCCTCTTACAGAAGTCGTTCTTTGCACGAGGTCCATCCTTTTCATGGCCCTGCCACCTCCTCATAATGTGAAACATTTTACTAAGTTAGGAGGTCTGTAAGTGCCAAAATTCCTATGTTATTCTCCTGAAACTCATAATAGATGCTATTTATCACACCCGATAAATAACGTACCGCAAGGTATGTTATATATCTGGTGCAATAAAAAGCACCTGGATTCCAACAATATCAGAATCATGTCCTTAGTGTTTAAGATGAAACAAGTGTGTTGAAAATATATATTTTCAGCAATATTTAGTCATATTGTACCTGAGTGAAATGTAATTTACACAGTGTAATTTTGGGAATTTCTATTTATGTTTGTTACACGAAATTCCCAGGATTGTGCCTTTATACTGAAAATACATTTCTATTATTTTAAAGCATATTTTAGAGCAAATACATTACTCTTTAATTTTTAAAATATTGTCACTTTTGTTGTGTGTCTACCTATTTTGTAGCTAGCAATTTACATAACTAGAATTAATGTCATCCTAAACTTCTTGGGTTTAAACACAAGCAGGTATAGCACCTCCTCCCGGTTAGGTAGCGCATACCTGCAACAGTTTTGTTTTGAGCAGTTTCTCAGTTATTCTTGTTGTAAGGTCACGCCAGATTATTTTTACAAGGATTGACCAGATTTTGTGAAGTTAAAAAGAATTGTAAACTGGCTCCCAGAAATGAATGATATGGCACCAAGGCCCAGATTTACAACAAAGTGGCGCAGTGCGGTGCTGCGCCAAAAATAGCAGCGCCGCGCTGCACCACTTTTCATAAGCAGGGATGTGCCATATTTACAGGACTATGGTGTACCCCTGTGTTTCCCCCCTTTGCCGGTGCTGAATTAAGCTCCCTGAGACAATCCAGGCATCCTTGCACCATAGTAAAAAGGGTGTCTGGCTTGAGGGGATAGATTGTTTATGTGCAGGAAGGTGACCCTTCCTGCACATATACAATCTACCATGGCGATTTTGCACTTCTATGTGTGATGCAAAATGCAGCACACATAGAAGTACCAAAGCGTCATTTTGGAATGATTGTTTATGTGCAGGAAGGGACAACTTTCTGCACATACACAATCATTCATGGCCTTTTGGTCTTTCTGTGGGCCACTTTTCTTGCACCACCCTTGCATCCCCCTAATGACAACATGTGTGCACCATATTTACATATTTACACATTAGGACAATAGCGTCACAATTTACAACGCTATTGTGGTATTTTTCAGGATTAGATCCATAAATTGTGTCACTAATCCTGCAAAGTAAAGGGAGGCCCATTGAAAGTAATGGACGTGTCAATTTAACACTTGCTCTGAGCAGGCGTTAAAAATTACGCTAAAAATGGCTCAGTGAAATGCTGTACATTTCACTGAGCCATTTTTACGGGCCTCCCAGTGCCAGAATGCCCCCTTACATAGAGTATGCCTGGCGAAGTCATAATGTGGTGCAAGGGGTTATCAAGTGGTTCAATGCAAGGATTGAGCCACTTTGTAAATATGGCAAAGGAGAATGGCCTCCTTAACACCACATTAGCGTAAAAAAATAATGACGCTTGTATGGAACTAAGATGCACTAGGGCCTTGTAAATCTGGCCCTATGTGTGCTGCAGAATGCAGCACACATAGAAAGAGCAAAAAACTAGGAGGAATGAAAGTATTCCTCTTCGTTGTGCCATGCTAACGCCACCCCTGGGGGGGCATTAGCTTTTGGCGCTGCCTCAGATGCACAAATTCTTGTAAGTCTGGTGCCACGTCAAAAGCAATGGGTGTTACAGTGGTACGCCCACAGCAACACCCATTGCACGCCCCTCTGATGCAGAAAACTGCATCGGAGGGGCCCATATTTACAAAGAGGCGCTAAGCCACAAAAAGTGGCTTAATGCCTCCTTGTAAATATGGTGCAGTGAAAAGCACCGCCGGAGCGTCACTGAAAGTGACGCTCCAGTGGCGGTAGAGCCTTGTAAATCTGGCCCCAAGTGTCGAACTTCCCAAATGCCCAGTATTTTCCCTAGTAGCAAGTAGCCAACATTCTACTTAGTGTTAAACACTCCTGATTGCCTCATGACGTAGAGCCGTAAGAGAAGCACTTTCATAACACATGTGTGATCAGCTCACTATGCACACACTGTCACATGAGGGTGAATTTTCACAAGGGAAGGATTGTGGCATGGAAGAAACTGACTAGCTTATTCTCTTACTTACACTTTCAGACTTTGGACACAAGCATTGAAAAGGCCTCCATGTTCTTGGAAAACAGAATCAACGGTCTGAAGAAAGTTTATTCTGTCACAATTTCATCCTATGCTTTGGCTCTTGTGGGAAGGAGTAAAGGTGATAGCAAACTGATGGAGATGTCTACAGGTATGGTGGCCTTCACTTTTCGTTAGACTAAAACTATAGTAGCCTATTGCATTCAAAGAGAAATGTAACCATGTGCTAAAACCTATTTTAATAGTGACTGACCATACACATGTGCTCAAGACTAAGGGCCATATTTAGGGTTGACACACAAATGAGGCCGATGTCGGCCAGTCATTTTACAAGTGCATTATGGTCAATGGCAGTTGTATTATGGACTCTTTCCATCAGTTCTTGTCAACACACTGACCTTTTTCTTTGCAAAGCGCATGGCAATGTTTCCAGGTGGTTCTCTGTAACTGCTGAGATTTCTAAAAGTTTTTTGCTGTTCAGGTGGCACCTACTGGCATGATCCCACATCAAAGCTCTATACCATTGAAGCCACGTCCTACGGTCTCCTGGCCCTCCTTCAACGGAGGAAATTTGACAGTGCTGCCCCAGTTGTCCAGTGGCTGACAGAGCAGCGGTACTACGGAGGTGGCTACGGCTCCACCCAGGTATGTGTACAGGGATGACAGCGGAAACTTTATCCAGGTCATGCACAATTTAAGTGTATACGAGTTCTCCTTGTGTGTATCAAAGCTGAATGATTATACTGGACTACAGCCTGAACAGCACTCCCAGAAGCACAATCTTAAACTCTCATTAAACATTACTACCCACAAGCCCATGCTGTGTCCTCAACTATCTGGCAAACACAAAAAGTTAGATGCCCAATATTAAAGTAATATCTCTCAGTTGCGAATCTTTGTATACACGTATATGACATGATCCTACGAAGAAAGTAAAAGAATGCTAATCAATGTCAAGTAGGAGCAATTCAAGATCTTGTACATAGAAAGGTGGAAGCAAGAAATTATTTACATACACACAACAGGAGAACACACAACCCAAGAGAATCCTTAACAATGGCGAATGAGATTTTCCTGATAAAGATGCATTTTCATCTCCTTTCTGAAATGCAGGGGATGGAGCAAATCTGAACTAGTATCAGATTTTTTTCCAGGTCCTGGAGAATATGTGCTCCTCGATTTCCAGCCTGGCATAATCAAGGATTGGTGTGATGCACTTGCCATATGAAAGCAATAAGTCCAGGCTGTTGGCCAGTGTGTCATATATTCACCCTTATGGCATGTGCATCCTTACTGGCAGGACCACCATGGACCTGATCTCCTTTGGGACCGCTGCACTGCGTCTGAGCAAACTACCCACCAGTAAGGAGAAACAGCTAAACAGCTTTCATGCTGGTAACAGGGACCCCAATAACCTAATGTGCATCTGTAACTACCATAACAGCTCCACCAAAAGCTGTGACCCTTCTTCACTATTACAAAGACATAAAGGCACCTGCATGACTCAAAGGATGGGCACCTTTCCATTGGCAGTGCATCCCAGAGCCCCTACTGTAGGGCCTTGTACAGCTGTCAACCATGCATTCTCCCAGAGGAAAATGTGACTACGGGACAATCACCAGGAATGCAACACCCTCCCACTACGTTACAAGCTCTGGAGCAAAGCCACAGATGCAGGTAGACAACATAATTCATGTGGCATTCATTGCACACCAATCCATATTAGACCATAGTTTCCCTATTATAATTACAAAACTATAGCGAAACCCATGGTCAAGCCACCCTCAAAACTCAGTCAAATCACAGTCAAAACATGGTCACTCATTGCTGAGCATTGGAAGACAAAGGGTAATCTTAATGTAGCTATGAACATAAGAGCAACTTCATATTTTTTATTTTAAATACTTTTTTTTATTTTTTATCTTCCCACATATTGTAATTTATTTTCCGTTATTCAGCCAGTCCTAAAGTGTTGAAAGTGTGTCAATTGCTACCGTCCTGTCTTCCATACTGGCATTTCATTAACTGCACAAGGTTATCAGCCTTGTCTTTGGTTTTTAAGTGCTGCTTCCCAATTGTGAGTAGATGTCCATTTTCGTCTTCTATAAGAAAAGACAAAGTCAAAAGGTCAATCAGACAAAAGTAATTTGCCAACGCCATTCTGTCAATATGTGACTAGTGCTTTTTTTGGTAGCCTTAGGTCAAAATAAGCGAGAAGCACTGTTTTACATTGACGTATGTGGTGTATCATTGATAAGGTGTTGAATCCCCTAATTATGTAGTATTTGCTTTGGTTGCATAATTTCTGTGGCTCTCCATACCATGTGCAGTGAAGTCCTAAACTCCAAGATTATGCAGCAACAATAATAAGGTTTGGTTCAGGCCATGTTCCTCTCATCTCTGTGTCTCCCTCTTAATTAACAACTTCTAACAGCTAGATAAGGGACGACTTAAATAGGAAAACAGCATTTCATGGGAATTGATTATCTAAAACCTTCAAACTACAATCCTCCACCTCCTTTACTGGCCATATTGTTTCTCGGACTTTACTGGTCTTTGCGGATGCTCCAAATTTTGCCAAATAAATGTAACTGTAGTTCTTGTGGTTACACAGAGACTTGAGTACCAGAATGTCTGGACACAAAACTGAGCAAAGCAGGTCAGAAGGTCCGTCTCCTTGAAAACGTTGTCTCATTCTAGTGGTAGATGAATGGCGGGAAGCTATATTTTGAGGCTTTACAAAAGTGACTCACAGAGTGACAAGTTTGCTCTGCTCATGCAAAAGCATATATATTCATAAGCAAATTAAAAAGTTTTTTTGAGGTTCCAAATGAGATTGCAAGGCCTAAACTGAAAAAACGAGAGTTTTGCAGGCATGGAAGAAACCAGTGAGGCAGGGCGCATTTGTCCATCACTGATAAACAAATGTAGAAATTTCAGTGCTGAGCAAGCTACTTTAGAATTCTCACTTACTACCGCCAACCATGAAAGTGAGGCTTTTGTACCTCACAAACTGCACAGCATGGTACTGAACTTAACGTTAGCAATATAAAAGCAGCGCTGATCACATTAGCACTAAATCAAATCAGCAAAAACTCTTGCTTAAGCTCTAGAGGAGCAATATTGCGGCTCGAGACAAAAAACTGAGCTCAAGGTACAAAGTCTTCAAAAGGTCCTCAAGCACCACCTCCTATAAATTTAAATTCTCTGCATCCTACAAGGCCACAACACTCACTGTATACACAGTGATAGGCTATAATTTCATGTGCTGTACCACTCACCTCACTATTCCTTGTTCCATCACAGGGTGGCTCATTGTGGAAGGAGTGTGAGTCCATGTTAAGCCACAGAACCACAACTGAACTGTGTACTCAGAGAAAAGAGAGTTTACACCCAGGGAAAAAACAATGAGACAGACAGAATAGAAGGAGGATTAGTTACCATAAAATATCTCAATTCATTCAAGAAAACGAAAACTATGGAAGATAATGATAGCTCTCTACCTTGAGACTTAGCCTTGATTACATGTAGGTCGGTAAATTTAGATACTTTTGCAAACTCTTGTTTACGTGGGGTTTGGAATTCCGTGTACTGCGATAACCACAAGACCCAGAAATTACTACATCCTGCAGTGTCTTCATTTACCAAATGTTGTTAATATCTCACTCATTACGAACCCCCCTGATGCCAGGGACCCTGGCTAGCTATTTTAGGCTTCCTTAGAACTAATCACCTGAATTATTCCATGGGTTGACCCTGGGACTGATGTGCCATGTGCATCCAACTATTAGGTCTTCGGATGCCGACTAACATTGTATTGTTGGAGACCATAATGAGAGTGAGATGCTGCTTGTCAATATCTGACAATGGTTGTTTACATTTGGTAGTCATAAGTGATTACATTTTTCTCTTGAGTTTATCTTAACTCAATATTAGAGGGACGCAAAACACTCAATGTCTCTGTGAAACACAAGATAATGCCCACACCTGATCCACAACCTGGAAATCTCAAATCCCTGACTAACTAAATCTATAAATTTTGAACAAACGTGTTTTGCACCTAGTTCTGATGCACATGTCTCCAGCAACACCAGCAGGATCGGGCAATCAGAGGAGCGCAGCTGTATAGGCATGGATAGTCCTGAATTGAATGCAGGTTGCTTCCAGAATGCTACAAAAACTTTCCACAATTCTCTCTTTTTTTTGTTTGAGAGGTACCCCAAGGCTCCTTTCATGGAGAACACTTTTTCAAAGCACTGTTTAGGAGGCATTCACTGCCTAAAACATAAGTATGGTCTCCCATACTGTGTGAGAGTGAGAATTACTGGGCACTAGTATCTTCCTGGAGAACCTAGAACGGATTTGCCATAGCTTCTTGACTCTTAAGTTGTCACAGTACAAGATGGGAGTGGGACAATACAAGATGGGTGCTGCCATTGGCATGTCAAGCTAATGTCAATCTTCTTTGTGCCCCCTGACAATATTGTTACTATATCTATGTTTCACCTGATATTTGGCAGCTTCTGCGGTGTCTATATTGAAAGTGTTGGTTTTATATCTGTGGTCTAATCTAAATACTAACTGAGGAGGATTGCGGTGGTTGAGTAAGCAGTGGGATCTCTAGTAATGTCAGACTCCCTGCTGCATCCTGTACACAGATTCTGATAGTTTAGGATAACATAATTTGTATATCTTATGCACTGCTTGAAGAGTCGGACTGGGACAGAAAATAAACCCGGGCACCAAATTAAAAGTGGCCCCAATAAGCAAATCAGTTACCGAACCAGGGTAGTTTTCAATTACAAGACATGCTGTATAAGTGTTTTGGAAGGTGTGGATGACTGAGTGAATTTGAGTTTGCTGCAGGCCATATTTGTGGTAATATCAGCAACATTAACAGTAAAAACTGGCCCAGCAGACCGGAAAACCGTCTCACAAACAGCCAGAAAACAACCCATCCACTGATCTGTCAGAGCTCTTCAGTCACTGCCAGAGTGCCCTATAGACCAGTCTGACTATTACTGCCTGTGTACTCAAAGTGTATTAATTACAAATAGTATGTCTCTACATGCAGTAAGGCTCTTATTTCAAGTTGGGAAGACTGGCCACCAAGAGGCTGGCGGAGTTTGCCCAATTTAGAGTCTGCCCAAATTAGAGTCCTTGTCTCTTCAGCAGAGAATTGTCACCAAAAGGGCTTCTGCCAATAAAGGAGGATCACTTTTATGACAGCTACACAATGTCAAAACAATGCAATGCTATAGCGGCATGACAGAGCAGCTAGTATGTTTTTTCATATTTCATATTTCATAGACAAATCCCCAAAGAGGAGATTTGTTACTGAAAAATGCAGAATTAAGGTTCTTGATATGCAATGATTATTCACCCAGAATTTAGTGGTCATTGATCTTTTATCCTGGCCGAGACAGCCATGCAGTGTGTGGAGTTCAACAGAAGGAAAAAAACAGAGTGGACATGACGTCAAAAGGCTGCCGTAAATAGGACGGGCCTTTAGAAGCCATGCCAGCTGATGGTTATACAGCAGCTGGCCACCCATGAAAGTATTTCAAACAACTGAACTACGTATTGTTATGTAATTGAAAATAAAGCAGTTCCCTTAGCTGTGCATAAGATTGAGAAACTGAGAGTTGGGGCAAATGAGGCATCCAAAGATTCCTGCAGATGCCCAATACTCCCAATGCCGAATAAGTTTAAAGACCAACCCTACTCATACACGTGTTGTAGACTGGTATTCTCATACCAGAGACTAAAGCAAAGAGCTGGGAGGCGTTTCAATGGACAGTCCATTTGTTGTGTAATTGGGTTTACGACCATGGCCTTCAGTGGGTGCATCCAGTGAGGTTATGCACTGCCACATCTGTAATAATGTGGCTGGTGTTCACAGTTTGGGCAGTAATACATTCTGAATAGAGAAGGTTGGTGGAGAGAATTGGGCCTCCTGGGTATAATGTCTAACATTGCTGAACTGTTGCAGGCTTCTTAATAAGTGCACTGGTATCTGAAGCAAAATGCAGTAAAAGAGCCC